>NC_134574.1:10092727-10732045 GCF_050947875.1 Dermacentor variabilis
GAAGACGCGAGCGCCTGGATGGATGGATGTTATGAGCGTTCCCTTTGGAACGGGGCGGGGGGTTACGCCACCAAGCTCTTGCTATTATACTGCGCAATGTCCTACCTAAGTTAAAAAGAAACAAAAAAGCACTATGAACTCCCACAACCAAGTTTTCTGATCCCCTATTGTGAACATTGCTTTTGTACGTCTCCGCTTTTTGGCATTTCCCTACTTTTCTCCCACCAATATTCCAATCGCCTCTTACTAATTTCTATTGCGGACATGTTTACTTTTCCACTGCTCTCGCTGAACCCAAGGGCTTCAAGGAGGCTAGTGGTGCCTAAATCAACCACTGGGCAGACGTCTTCACGTTCTAATAAAAGGTGCTCGATCGTTTCCCTAGCTTTACCACAGTAAACACATGCTTCTTCTTCCTTCTTATGTCTCGCTTTATAGGTGCGTGTTCTAAGGCATCCTGATCTCGCTTTGAAAAGTAATGAGCTTCCCTTTGAGTTATCATAAATTGTTTCTTTCCTGATTTCGTTTTTTCCTCTTATGTATTTCCTCACGGCAGGTTTCTTTTCCATTGGCGCCACCCATGAGATTATTTCAGCCTTTCACACTGCCCACTTGACGTTCTTTCTTGCTGTGTTGCCCACTCCACAGGCCGCATACTTGCTGGTAAGCTTCCCATTGCCTTTCCTGTCTATGTATGAGATCGCGCAAAAGGCCGCTGTGCACCACCAATCATAAATCCTGTTTCACTGACTGCAGGCGCAACATTATGTATCAGATGCCGCTGAGCTGTGGAAAAACTTATATAGGTCAAATGGGACAGTGTTTCAATGAAAGAGTTTGTCAGCACAGCAGTAACCTAAAGAATGGCTATGGGATTCATTTAGTAGGGCATTGTTACAAGTGTCACTGCACTCCCATGTTTGAAAAAACAAAATTCATAGGGAAAGGAAAAGGTAAGAGGGAAAGGGAAATAATAGAGGTTTATTACGCTAGAAAGGAAGGGAGCTAAATGTGTAAGCGCTCCCTCTCTTGCCTTGTCGGGTAAAGAAATAGCTTTTTTGGATGAAAGACTATGATGTTGCTGATTTGCAGACGTTTTTGCGACTGGTGTACGCATGCCTATGCTGAAAAAAAGGTATAATATGGCTGGAGAATTTCAAATAAGCTTCCAGTTGGCAGTCAGCGCTTGTCTGTGGTATTTGTTTCCTTGTGTCCTTGTTATATTCGTGCTGTTTAACCTCAGTTCTAAAATGTTCTCTAGGCTTTTTTACAGGTTTGAAAGTTTTGAAAGGGAAATGTTTTGCATAGATACAAATAAAAATTTTAATGAAGTCATCATAAGCGTCATTTGCAGTTTTCTTCTCGTTCATGATGTTTTTTAATAATTCAATACTCATAGTTATAATGCTCCTGTCATGAATTTCTATATAGTAGTTCGTTATGGTAATTTAGAAAGACAGGATAGTGACCACTAATATCAGATATGATAGTACATACTTGCGCTGTAGACAATGGTGTCAATATTTGTCACAATAAAAGCTAAATAAAGCCCAATGCTGTGGAGCATGTAATACGAGTAGGTGTCATAATTAAGTTAATAAATCCGGTGGAATTTAACAGGGTGTTTAGATCACAGGTGACGATTGCTTTCTCCCATTACATTAATATTGAAATCTGCAAAAACCAGCTGTAAGCTGTTATTGCAAACATATTCCAAAATAGTTTCAAAGAACAGCAAGAAACCGGCAGTACTTCCACTTGTGGGTCGATACAGCGCAGAAAATGGCTCAAGCTTACATTGAATTGTTAGTATTTCATAATAATCCATTAGTATAGTAAACTGAGGGGCAATATGACAATTCTTTTTTATCGTAACAAGCAGGGCCACACCCCCGCTTCGTTTGTTTGGACGATTAAAAGAAAATAAATTGTAACCGTCAAAATTGAATGCCTGATCATCATTTATTCTTTGAGGGGTGTAAGCCCACATTGCAACCCTCGTGATCATTTCTTCCCCAAGTTTCCATCAACATGATAGCGCTAAAGGTTAACTGAAATTGTTCTAGAAGAATCGCGACATCATCTTTTTTGTGCTTCAGTGATCTTGTATTAAATGTTGCACTGTGTCATTTGTTTGGTGACGTGAGCTAACGCACTGGGGAAAGGCAAGTTTCAGATGCTCCATATCAATAAGAAGTACTAAAGCGAGTATAAGTGCAGGCAAGCACAGTACTCTTACTCAACTTATGTAGGCAAAGAACCGCCCTACCTTACATAAATCTTATCGATGTCGCGCTCGTTTGATGTGTGCACAACAAGTGCTGTGTCGTACTGTCTAGACAGATCTTTCCATTAGTAGACCACTCTAATTTCCACTTCATTTCATATTTCTTTTTCAGCGCAAGTGCCAGCAGCCTTTTTCAGTGTCGAGCAAAGATGCTCATTGACATACACAGGCAGTGCAAAAGGTGTTGAGCTGCTTAAGTCCAAGTCTGCATTAGTGAGGCGTGTCTTTTTGGCTTTCTTCAGCACATTATTGTGCTTTACACGAGACTTGAACTGAACAACGATGTGGCTTTTGTTCTCTATTCTACTTGGTATGCAGTGACATGCTTCCGTGTCACCTCCAGCAATCGCCTCACCGATGGTTGCACTAAGTTTGCACCGTAGGTCACCGAGAGATTCATTTTCTTTCTTAACGACACCCTGTAGCTTCCAATTCACATTCCTAGAGTACTGCTCACTGCTAGTTACTCGATGCCTAGATCATTCAGAACTTTTTAGGGTAGCGTTTTCTTGGCGCAGAGCAGCATTTACAGTTTCGAGCTGAACATTTTTACTGACAGCTTCAGCCGTTTTTTTGTTAAGTCCTCCATTGTGTCATAAGCATAATCAATACTTTTCAGCATGTTCCTTTGCTCAATTTTCAATTCTCTTATTTTATTTCTGAAATCTCTTTTTACAGTCTCGCAAAACATTTTAATTTCCTGCTGTACTTCCTCCTCAAGTTTCAGGCATTCAGTCTTTACTTGCTCTTTGATTTTTGCTATAACAAATCAGTTACTGACTTTTTAGTCGAGGTATGGAAATGAGAGACAGATGCGGGAAAACACAGAAACAGAACTGACAACTTGGCAGCAGTGGCGGAACACTTGACAGAAAAATTTGCTAGTAAGAAATGCAATGCACCTATACACTGACCTGTACAGAAGCAGGTAACTTAACACGACGTTCACAGTTCCGTTGTTACTGCCAAGTGAAGCAGCCACTGACGGAAGTGCTCCTCTTGTAGACTGTAGCTTGTCACATGGTAGGACGTAGTAGCAGCACACGGGCGCATGACAGCACGCAGGCACAGCTTGTTCCACGCCAGCCTTGCGTCCAAGCTTGGGTATCAGCAGTGAATAAATCCACGTGAGCCTGTACAGAAGCAGATAACTTAACACAACATTCACAGTTCCGTCACAATTGCCAAGTGTTCTGCGATGCCAGTTATTCATGGAAAGAAGCAAACAGCCGGTGACTTCACATTTTCCTATTTTAATGACATTATATGTACGTTTTCAAATGTTTCCATTGGGTACATAGCAGATGCATAATTTTCATCTAGTGTATTGTCCTGTGAAATGTACTTGCTCTTCAGTTGCACAACAATAATTGATGTCGCTGCTCATTGGTTTGGAACCACATTTCAGCCTCGCCTTTGCGACCATGTGAATTGACCTTGGGTAAAAAGGCTGATGGTGTGCGTGCGTGCATGCATACGTGTGTGTGCACGCCGAATACAATTGCCAGTACCAGAAACTATGTATTAACCTAACTTGAATGATAGGGCATTCCACTCTCACACTATCTAAAGTGTTGGCAAAAGAAACTTTTAATATTTTATGTATTTTTTTTTTTACATATACTGCCATCTTGCATAGCCAGATGTTGCAGGAGTGAGTGCATATATATGTCAATCAGTTGAAGAGTACATTTTAGTGGCAAAAAAACAATATAAGAACAATATCTGGAAGAGCTAGTTGATTAATGAACATAATTAGGCAATAGGTTGGCAAATTCATCACCCGATAACGATAACTCACGCAAGGACCCCTCAAGGCCATTCCAAATCGTAATTGTATGTGGGAAAAAAGGAAAACCTAGAACAATCAATCGATGCATACAAAGGAACAATGTTAAGATGATGACTTCTTCTGGTGAACCGAGAAGAAGGGTTAGTGAAAACAATAGGTGCATTGACATAAGTTTTCCCATGAGCAGTTTTTATGTAGCAGAACAACACGGTCACAAGTACATCTATGTGATGTCGGCGAGAAATGGCGGTCATAACGATTATATGTAAACCTTATGACTTTTTTCTGAATAGACTCAAGCATGTCTGTCTTTGGAATGGTTTGGCGACCACACTACCAATGCATATTCAAGTAGAGGCCTTAGTGATCTGTATGCCGTTAATTTACATTCTTTAGTTGCATCTCATAAGTTTCTTTTAAGAAAACCCAATTTTCTCAACGCCTTGTTGGATATACATTTCATGTAAGCATGCCATTCAGACCAGGGGAGAAAGTAGCACCAAGGTATTTGAATGTGGCGATGCTTGCAAGCTTGTGCGCTTCTTTAAAATATATGAATTGTAATGGTTGTTTTTTATTCGAAAAAGTCATCGATACGGTTTTCTTAAATTTAAGTGACGTTTGCCATGCTCCGCCCCATTCGCAAAAATGAGCGAAGACTTCATTCAGCTCCAACTGATCATGATTACTAGTTATAGTAGAATAAAGAACACAGTGATCAGCGTATGGTCTTATTTTGACAGAAGTGCCCGAAATTATTTCAACGATATCATTTACATAGACAACAAACAGCAAAGGACCCAAGACAGACCCCTGTGGTACACCGGATCTAACATTGACACGAGATGAGTGAACATGGTTAAATGCAACAAATTGGGTTCTTGTACTTAGGTAGTCCTGTATCAAACCTAGTAGTTTATAATCATTAATTATTGCCTTGAGTTTAAAGAGAACCTTTTTATGACACGCTGTGCCAAAAGCTTTACTGTAATCAATGAAAATGGCATCAAGCAGTCCTCTAAGGTTAGGCGTGGATGCAATATCATGGGAGAATTCTGGAAGTTGTGTTATCGTCGTGTATCCAGAACGGAAGCCATGTTGAGCATGCGAAAGAACATTATGTTCAGATAAGCACTCAATGATATGTTTATAAATAATGTGTTCCAATAGTTTGCAAGATGTCGATATTAAAGAAATAGGTGTGTAGTTAGACATTACCTGCTTATTACCGTCTTTGTAAATAGGAACAACCCTAGCACATTTCCAGAGTATTGGAACAGCAGATGATTCTACAGACTTTAAAAAAATTTGGAATAAATACCGAGAGCGCCATTCAGAATATCGCCGTAAAGACATATCTGGTATATGTCTGGCCCAGTACTTTTGAAAGTATCAATCTTGAGTATAAGATTATGTACACCAGCTGAAGTATGATGATGTATAGGGCTTAGTGGCGCAAGGGCCAGTCATGGCCAAAAAGCGCCAAGCAATGGTGTTATTTACTTGGTGATGAAAATAATAACAAAGGGTATGGTGGCTGTCTATGACGAGATAGCGTGTCTGTTTAGAGGCATAAGACAGAAGCAAGATATGAGCATGTTAACACAATGACCATGGCTTGTGAGGCGTGCTGTGAACGTAAAAGGTATACCATGAAGGTGTAAAATACTAAAAATGTATATATGCCTGTAGCACTACTTCCTCAACGAGGTCCTTAAGTGAAAGGGCCCGGAGGCAAGTGCTATACATAGCGCTGCGTTCGTAGCAGGAGCCTCTGACGAGAGGCCGTGCTACGAAACTTGTGGCTTAGTATTTGTAATGCGTCAACATCCTGTAAAAAGTTCAAAACTGTTTTGTGGTTAAAAAGCGGGTCAGCACCAAAGAACTTACGCGGGTGTAAAGGGATATGCTGTCAGTAGGCTAAAGGGAAGTGCTTTTTCCTCTGACATTCCGCTTCCGGACACTCCAGCAGGACGTGGAGGACGGTCAGTGTCTCGCCACATTTACAGCAGGTTGGAGCTTTGCTACCGGTCAATAGATAACAGTGTGTGCCATAGGTATGGCCTATCCTAAGGTGGCAGGAAGTGACCTTGGTTCGCGGTGTTTTTGTTATTGGTGTGTAATTTCCTAAGTGGGGCTTAATTAAATGGAGTTTATTGGAAGTTTCAGCGACCCACATCTGTTGCCAATGCCTTCTAATTTTCTTGCGCAAAAATAGCTTTAGCTCTGAGGGTGGGATACCTATGGAAGAGTTGTGAACTTTTGTTGTAACAGATTTGGCAATTTCATCAGCAAGCGTGTTGCCCTCGATGTCTTTTTGCCCAGGCACCCGACATACTGTGATGTGTTGATTAGACAAATATAATTTGCAGAGGAGTGAATATAGATTAGTGAGTATGGGGTTCTTGAGGTGATTACCAGCTGAAGTGATTACCATACTAGGAAAAGGTGATGACGAAAGAACACTGCAAAATGTGGGGGTGCGTCCATCATCACAGGTGAACACTGATTTAAAGTAATTATTAAAGGCTTCAGTGAGGCTAAGATTATCTGAGCATGGTTGGTCGGCAATAATGAATGAAAGAGAGCTCTGACTTGGTGGGCTGATGGTTCATCAGAACTTTGATGGTTTGTTTTTAATGAAGCATCACAAAGGGCTATTAAAATAGAAACTTTTCGCATTTCACATAGCAGATTTTTTGTTTTTAAGTGTGGATAGTACTGAAGCTTTCATTGGATTGTTTGCATAGGGTTGTTTGTGGAGACGCCTGATGTGACGAATTCGGCGTATAATTTCATGTGTGTACCACGGGTGCTTGGGATTGCACTTTACCCCGCAGGGACAGGCGTTTGGTGCGTTGTGACACCACGTACCCGAGCACATTAGGGTTGGACTCTCGCGTGTAGCCGTGCGCGGCTTAGCCGTGTCTGGTGAAAGGGGGATCCTGCAGGTTGAGCCAATGCTGGGTGTTTGGACCTTCAAGGCCCCCCGGTGGAGGCAACACACCTCTTCGGCCTCGGCTTCACATAGACGGCACCTCCAGCCTGACCCATCTGAAGGAAATCGGCAGTCGCCTTTTCCTGTCCTCCTCTCCAATCTTCGTCTTTCTCTCCCGCTTTTGCATCTTTCCTGTCTTCTCCACTTCTTTTACTTCCATATTTCCTGCCAGCAAGGGTTAACCTGGTGTAATTATCCAACCTTGGGTATTTTATAGTAGGTTATAGTGGTGATGCATGGCTGGTGTCTTCAGGCTTCCAATCTTGTAGCATCCCCTTGTTGGGCTCGGTGGTGGGTGGCCACCATCACCGCCAAATTTTCCAATTTTTCATGGCAGAAGCTTTTCCCCCATTACCTGATCGCTCCCTGAAGAGGGGGCGCACCGATGAACAATTCAACTTTTTTATGCAAGCGAAAGTGCCCTTTCGTAAATACCACGTTGTCCACAGTCAGCACGACATGAAGACAGTCCGAATGATATCACCATTTCTTGTAGCCAAATCTATCACTGAAGCAATAGGCCCAGGTTATAAAGTAACGAAGATGGGAAGTGGTGATCTTCTACTCAAAGTTCGCGAGAAGCCACAGTATGACAAATTCTCAAAACTTGTAGCATTTGGGGACATTCCCGTTTCTGTAGGCCCACACAGGTCGATGAACACAGTGTGCGGTGTCATCTCGGAAGATGACCTTCTCGAACTTACCAAAAGTGAATTATTAGAAGGATGGCAAGAGCAGAACGTCGTCAAGGTACAAAGGATAAAAATAATGAGAGATGACAAAGAAATACCAACTAGACACATAATCATCACTTTTGGAACTAGCAACTTACCAGACTCAATAGAAACAGGATACTGCAAACTCCGTGTAAGGCCATACATTCCTAACACACCGATGCTTCAAGTGTCAGCGGTTCAGGCACGGTTTGCAAAGCTGCCAAGGGCGCACTACTTGTGCAAAATGTGCATCAAACGAGCACTCGTCCGACACTTGCAATTCTACCATCCGTTGCGCTAACCGTGAAGGGGATCACCCCGCATATTCTCATTCTTGCCCATCCTGGAAAAAAGAAAAATAAATCATCGAAATCAAAGTAAAAATGAACCTTTCCTTCCAAGAGGCGCGCAAACGCTTCTCCATTAATCAATGTAGTCCATCCTACACCGATGTGACGCGCCGGGGGGCAGCGCTACATCCTTCAGCGGCTGCCAAAGTCACGTCAAATTGGCATGGTCACGAAACCATTTTCATCACGAACAACCATTTTCATTCAAATGCATCGATCATAGTGCCATGCATTCGGTTGTTACAGAGAGTAAACGGGAGCTAACAGTACGGAGTGTGACGGCGGTCACGCCATCAGCCCCCCAGCTGGAACAGCCAGCGCTGTACCGGCCCCCACAAAGGAGGACCAGCAGACCCTCGGGCCTATTGGACCCAAGGCCACTGCGCGTGCAGATAGGCCCACCACCCCCGCGAACGTGCCTGCTGCGCAGGCACTATCCACTGCCTCAGACGAGGTGATGGATACAAATACGAATCCGGCGCCTCAGACGCCGAAGGAACGGCGCAGCTCCCTCGAGCGCGTCCGGAAGATAGAGAGATTTCGTTTCACGGGGCCTGGAAAGGTCTCGTGAGATGATCTAATCTATATTTCTTAGACACACAGCACAAAACACATACATTATGGATACACAGATAATACAATGGAACGTTAGGGGTTTACTCCACAACCTAGACGACATTAAAGAATTCTTAAATAAGTACAATCTAAAGGTGTTGTGTATCCAAGAAACGCATCTTAATCCTTCACGCACGAACTTTCTCCGGCAGTATGCCGTTTATCGAAAAGACCGCAACGACGCTCTTGCCCCGTCTGGCGGTGTGGCAATTATTGTAGATAAGGGCTTGCCGGCAACTACAGCTTAAAACAACTCTAGAGGCAGTTGCAGTCCGTGCGGTACTGTTTAATAAACTGATCACAATTACCTCTGTATATATCCCCCCGAACTACCAACTTTCAAAAACAGAATTTCACGCCTTTATCTATGAACTGCCCGAACCTTACATTGTCGTTGGAGATTTTAATGCACACAACACCCTTTGGGGAAGCCGTCGTTGTGATGCCAGAGGACGCTTAGTGGAAAAATTCCTCTTCTCTACAGATGCTTGCTTGCTAAATGGAAAAGATCCTACATTTTACAGTGTCGCATACAAAACATTTTCATCTATCGATTTGAGCATTGCATCGAGTTCACTCTTGCTGCATCTAGAGTGGAACGTGATTGAGAATCCGTACGGGAGTGACCATTTCCCCATTGTCATAAAAACTAACAAAAGGTGATGAGTGCTGTCTACATGTCTCCCGGTGGAAAGTCGATTGTGCTGATTGGACATGATACAGGGAGCTGACACATTTGACTTGGAATGACATCTGTAATCTTTGTATCGAAGATGCAGTGACATATTTCACGGCGTTTATAGTTGATGCGGTGTCAATATGTATCCCCATAACAAATGGATCGCCCTGTAAGCTACGTGTTCCATGGTGGAATGACGACTGCAAGAAAGCGTGTAGAAATAAAAAAAATGCTTGGAACAACCTTCGAGACTCTCCAACTACAGAGAATTTGATCACTTTCAAGAAAATAAAGTCTGAGGGTAGAAGATTGCGGCGCCGTGTCAAAAGGGAAAGCTTGCAAAAATATATTTCTAGCATCAACTCTTATACTGACGAACGAAAAGCCTGGAACAGAGTGAATAAAATCAAAGGTCGGCAAACTCATCCTCTACCATTATTAAACACACAAGAAAATACTCTTAAGGACCAAGCTGACTCTCTAGGGGTACATTTTGAAAATATTTCTAGCTCATTGCATTACTCCGATTCATTCCTCAGATACCAGCAAGAAGCTGAGCGACTGCCTCTGGGTCGGAAAGGCAAGAGCAATGAATCCTACAACCGTCCTTTTAATATGGCGGAATTTCAGGCTGCACTACATAGTTGTAATAAATCGGCCCCTGGAACCGATCGAATAGTCTACCAGATGATTGAACACCTACACCCCGAAGCACACAAAACACTCCTCTCTCTTTTTAACGCTATATTCTCTGCCAGCTACATCCCGTCAGCCTGTAAGCAAGCAGTCGTAATCCCTATTCTGAAAGAGGGCAAGGACCCGTCTTTGGCCAGCAGCTATAGGCCTATAGCACTAACAAGCTGCCTATGTAAGTTTTTTGAGAAAATTACTAACCGTCGCCTGGTGCATTTTCTTGAAAGGTACAAGATAGTAGATCCCTTGCAGTGTGGCTTCAGGGAACATAGATCCACAACAGATCAACTTGTCCGTATCGAGACAAATATCCGGGACGCCTTTGTGCACAAACACTTTTTTTTATCAGTATTTTTAGACATGGAGAAAGCATACGATACTACTTGACGTTTCGGAATCCTTCATGATCTAGCTGGAATGGGCATCCGAGGCAACTTGCTAAACATGATTCAAAGTTATCTGTGCAACCGCACATTTCATGTTCGTATTGGTAACGTCCCATCTCATCTATTTACTCAGGAGACTGGTGTGCCACAAGGTGGAGTGCTGAGCTGTACTTTATTCCTCGTAAAAATGAATTCGCTCCATACTATCATACGACGTACAATGTTTTATTCCGTATATGTGGATGATATCCAAATAGGTTACAAGTCATGTAATCTTAGTATTTGTGAGCGACAAGTGCAGCTTGGCCTGAATAAGTTGTCTAAGTGGGCAGACGAGAAAGGCTTTAAACTAAACCCTGAACAAAGTGCATGCATTCTTTTCTCCAATAAGAGAGGGGTAATACCGAAGCCTATTATTGATCTTAATGAAGAACGACTATCTGTTAGTCATGAACATAAATTTCTAGGCCTCATTTTAGACTCCAAACTAAGTTTTATCCCACACTTAAAATATTTGAAAATGAAATGCTTGAGGACAATGAATCTACTGAAGCTCTTGTCCCGCACATCTTGGGGAAGTGACAGAAGATGCCTCTTGAGCTTGTACAAAAGCCTCATACGGTCACGCCTTGACTACGGAGCTATTGTGTATAACTCTGCGACGCCTAGTGCTTTGAAGATGCTCGATTCTGTCCACTACTTGGGTATCTGTCTTGCTACTGGTGCGTTCAGGACTAGCCCCGTAGAAAGCCTGTATGCTGAATCTAACGAATGGTCCCTACATCTTCAAAGAACATATTTAAGTCTCTCTTACACCCTCAATGTGAAATCAGATTTCAGTCATCCATGTCATTCAGTTGTTGACGACCTGTCTACGGCTAGGCTTTTCTGTAACCGCCCAGGAACTAGACCTCTGTCCCTTCGGTTGGAAGCATTGTCTGAAGAAACGGGTGCGTCGATTTTAGAGAATGTCATAATGGCAACTACGCGTCTTCCACCGCCTTGGGAGTGGAGGACTATCGAATGTGACGTGTCGTTTGCAGAAATATCAAAACGAGCACCTGAGGCACACATACGCTCACATTTTCTTGAGCTTCAGGAGAAGTATTCTTGTGCTGAATTTTACACCAATGCCTCTAAGTCTCCTTCTGGTGTTGTTTACGCAGCACTAGGACCAGCATTTTTAATATCCGGTACATTGAACCCACATACATGCATTTTTACAGCGGAAGCATATGCAATACTCTCTGCAGTAAAGCACATCAAGCAAACGAATCTGACTAGGGCTATTGTGTTCACAGGCTCATTGAGTGTAGTCCTAGCCCTAATGAATGTACACAAACTTAAAAACAATGTCATTAATCAATTGTATATATTGCTATGCTCAGCTTATAGTGCTAAGCAAACGATCATCCTATGCTGGGTACCTGGCCACTGTGGCATAAAAGACAACGAAGCTGCTGATGAGAAAGCTGCTTCGGTAGCTTTTAGTGACATGGACATAAACATACCCATCCCAGCCACAGATCTTAGAGCATATTTGCGTCACAAGCTGAAAATCCACTGGCAGCAACAGTGGAATCCTCAAATATCAAATAAACTGCACTTGATAAAACCCAAATTAGGATATTGGGTATCGGAGAGAACATCATGATATAACGAAGTGCTCCTTTGCCGATTAAAAATAGAACACACTTACGGCACCCACTGTTACCTCTTGACTGGGGGTTATCCTCCGACTTGTAGTAAGTGCGGCCAAAATCTCACAGTCCTGCACGTTCTTATTCAATGCCCTGCAATAGAACCACAGAGAAAAAAGTATTTCATTTCTGCATATCGCGAAAATATACCTCTTCACCCGAAATTTTTTCTTAGCAATGAACCGCTTTTTAATCCGAAACTAGTCAGAATTTTTAGCTGAAACAGACACTCTGGAAATCATTTGGCCAGGTAATATTTAGTGCACATATAACAGTCCCTGTACTCAAAGAAGTTCTTGAAACCCCATTGTCAATGTTATGTTCTATTGCATCATGTTTTTAACGAAACCCCATTGCCATAGCCCACAGTACTACTTAGTGTCATTATTTTAGCAACAATATATTTTATGCCATCCACAGCGACAGATTTTAGGCCTTTTTGCAGCCATTACACATATACCATGATGAATTCATTGTCTACACCATTCACAATGCACCGTTAACATTACATTTGTCATGGCCCTCTTTGGCCATACCTGGCCCTTGCGCCATAAAACGCCACACATCATAATGGCATTGCACTTTACACACTTGGTTGGAATGTAATCAGTTATACATTGATTGACAATTGAGCGAAAACGGTTCACTAACATGTTAACAGAGGAATGGTTCGCGCAGCTCAAAAACTAATCAAAAGAGCGTGCGAGTAACTCAGTTAGGGAGTTGTCATCGGCACGCTCAAAGTTCAATACTGTCTGATGTGAAGGAAGCTTAGGCATAGTTGCTAAATTCAAATAAACAATGACCCCTTATGGCTCGACAGGCTTTCAACAATATTACAATCTCAACCATTTTGTCTAAGTTGCTCATCTATGAAAACAAGATCTAACATTGAGCTTTGGTGAATTGCCGAATTCACAATTTGCGTCAGATCGAAAGAAATAGTCATGTTAATCAAGTAATCACAAATGACTTTGTGACGGCCACTTGCAGATAGCATTGCCAAACTATGCCAGGGGTGTTGAAATCACCAGTGAGTAACATTTTACAACAGTTAAGTTTTTGTTTGGTTATATAATTGGTAAGATTATAAAAGACACTAAAATCCACATCAGGGGGTCGATAAACAGCCCCGACAGCCAAAGTGAGACCACAAAGCCTGATTTTGCACCATACAGATTCGCAGTTAGGAATGTCAGGCAATACTGCAAACTCAATATCTTGGTTCGCAAAGAGTGCCACACCGCCACCGCGCTGGCCACTTCTATCTTTCCTGAGGACGCTGTAACCTGGTGGTAAAATTTCAGAATCTAAGATTTGTTCACCAAGCCACGTTTCCGTCACGCAAATCACAGAAGGATGATAAAATGCAACGAAGTGATGAAAGTCTTGAACTTTGTTAAGAAGACTGCGGGCATTAACATTTACCAGTGAGAAATTAGCATCGAAATGCAGTCCAGTTTCATGTACTGCAGAGGTTTGCTTTTTGGTTTTAATCATTGAATCACCTGCTTCATTCAGCACATAGCGTACATTGTCTATCAGCAAGGAATCATATTGCAGACGAACCGTAGAGGCATTTTTCCTTTGATTTGGAGAATGTCTCCAAAGAGCTTTGCGTAACTTTCGAACCCGTTCAGAGAAGAGTACGCCTTTGGGCTGGTTGGTTCATGATTACGAGCAATAAACCTGGCAAACCGGAACCTGGCAACGACAAGTGGGAGTGTTCCTGCAAAGGTTTTTGTGCCTCCTTGACATTGATGACATCGGTGAACCAAAGGACCAGGCAGGATTTCGTAAAGGCAACTCAACAATAGACCATATTCACACAATCAAACAGGTGATAGATAAATGTGCGGAATATAACCAACCCTTATATATAGCTTTCATTGATTACGAGAAAGCGTTTGATTTAGTCGAAACCTCAGCAGTCACGGAGGCATTGCGGAATCAGGGTGTAGATGAGCCGTATGTAAAAATACTGAAAGATATCTATAGTGGCTCCACAGCCACCTTAGTGCTCCATAAAGAAAGCATCAAAATGCCAATAAAGAAAGGCGTCAGGCAGGGAGATACGATCTCTCCAATGCTATTCACAGCGTGTTTACAGGAGGTATTCAGAGACCTGGATTGGGAAGAATTAGGGATAATAGTTAATGGAGAATACCTTAGTAACTTGCGATTCGCTGATGATATTGCCTTGCTTAGTAACTCAGGGGACCAACTGCAATGCATGCTCACTGACCTGGAGAGGCAAAGCCAAAAGGTGGGTCTTAAAATTAATCTGCAGAAAACTAAAGTAATGTTTAACAGTCTCGGAAGAGAACAGCAGTTTACGATAGGTAGTGAGGCACTGGAAGTGGTAAGGGAATACAGTAAAACCTCGTTAAACCGTACCCGCTTAAACGGGAGTTTCGTTTTAAAAGTAGTAAAGTCAAATCCCCGAGTCAGTGGCCATTGAACATAATGTTTTTTGTATCCGCATAAACTGCACCAGCTTAATGCGTATGTATCGGTTAACACGTAGTGTTTCCACTAGTCATTGCGCAAACACTACGTTGCGTCGTCTCCATCAGGCGGACCGGCAGGACAACGAGCTTCAGAGATCAGAACGGCCTCCAAGTGCCCTGTGCGTTTGTGTGTGAAGCCACATCAACATCATTTCGGCGGCGTGCCAAAGCGTTGTGGTGTCGTGCAGACTCGCTTCATGCCGAAGCTCGGATAAAAAATACGCCAGGTGCTGAGCATAAAAGAAAAATTAGACATTGTTTGTGCTATTGAACATGGCACGAAGAAGTCGGCGCTGGAACGCGACAGGGATCTACTGTTGACTATGGTGTGTGGCATTTGGAATGCGAAGAAGTTGCTTGGCAGCGCTGCTGCGACCGCGAAGAGATGTCGGCTACAAGGTTCAACTTTTCGCCATCGTTGCCTCTGTTGTTGCCGAAGTGTCGACTAGTGACAGTAATGAGGATGACACGGAAAGCAACAGCATGGGCGATTCAGGCCCGCCAGTGGCAGAAGCTGCGCGTTATGTCAGCCTCATGACTGCAACTGTCGCGACGAGAACAGCATTCCGCAATGAAGAAGGCGCCCCGCGACTTCTGCAGCACTACCGCTCGCGTGCATGGAGAACATGCAACGCCAACGAGGAATCTGCCATGTGAGTGTTTGCCGAGTAAGGGCTGGCTGAAAAGCTGCCTCGCAGCTTCAGTAAGTTTGAGGCCGCTGTCGTCGCTGCTAGACCGTGGCAACATCAAACAAAAATAACGCTTTTGTCATACAAAGTGAATAAATACTGCATGCCTTTTTTCCCCTTGCGTCGCACTCTCCGTTTTGACAGTTAAGTGGGCGATCTCATGCTATTTTGGTTAAGCAGTACTACTGCTTTGTACGTACTTTTTCCGAGCTCCAGCCAACTACGGTTTAATGAGGTTTCACTGTACAACTACTTAGGACAGGTAGTGACTGCGGATCCGGATCATGAGACTGAAATGATCAGAAGAGTAAGAATGGGCTAGGGTGCGTTTGGCAGGCATTCTCAGATCATGAACAGCAGGTTGCCATTATCCCTCAAGAGAAAAGTGTATAATAGCTGTGTCTTAACAATACTCACCTACGGGGCAGAAACCTGGAGGCTTACGAAAAGGGTTCTACTTAAATTGAAGACGACGCAAGGAGCTATGGAAAGAAGAAGGATGGGTGTAACGTTAAGGGATAAGAAAAGAGTAGATTGGGTGAGGGAACAAACGCGAGTTAATGACATCTTAGTTGAAATCAAGAAAAAGAAATGGGGCATGGGCAGGACACATAATGAGAAGGGAAGATAACCGATGGTCATTAAGAGTTACGGAATAAATTCCAAGGGAAGGGAAGCGTAGCAGAGGGCGGCAGAAAGTTAGGTGGGCGGATGAGATTAAGAAGTTTGCAGGGACAACATGGCCACAATTAGTACATGACCGGGGTAGTTGGAGAAGTATGGGAGAGGCCTTTGCCCTGCAGTGGGCGTAACCAGGCTGATGATGATGATGATGAATCCGCATAGTGCACAGAATTGCAACCAATCTTTCCTATGGAACCAACTATCATGAGAAGTCAGCCAGAGACAGTATGGAATATTTTGACATGCTACCTGTACACAAGCAATTTATCTTTGACATATTGTACAAGCATTTCTTTCACAGCTCCTTTAAAGTTTGCAACATTAAAGTATGGCCTCTCCGTCAATCAGAAAAGTATGTCATATGTCAAAAGTATGTCGCATCTTCACCACTTATGGCAAAATAGCCCGCACCTACTATGTTCCTTATTGCTTCCATAAAATACGAACCCTCCCGAGCATTACCGGATTAAAAGATCTTAAGAAGTTCCTTCGACCTTGGTTGAACGATAATATAGAATGAGGTAATTTACTGTTTGCCATGTTCTTAATGTTTTCATTTCGTGTACGAAAGTGTGCACGGTGGATTTGCAATCATTTGTTCTGTTGGTTCTTGTTTGTTTGTTTGTTTGTTTTTATGTCGCGCAAGCAGTTGCTGAGTATTTGGTTGATTTTATTTTCTCTTCTTTTCAACTCTGATTTACTCACTGTTGTTTCATGTGCTTAACCTGGCTGCCCAGCTCAGCACACAAGCGGCAATGCTTATGCAGGCTGGAACACGTTGTATGAATTGAAGTGAATAAAAATATATTATTATTATTGTTACATATAGTTCTGTACCTTTAAGCTTTCGGGCATTCTTTAATATTGCAAGCTTTGACCTGTAGTCCAAAAATTTGAAGACAGCAGGACGTGGTTTATCACCTCTACGTGCCCCAAGCCTGTGCCAAGGTTCAATATCTGCACACTGAACATCAAGTTTATCAGATATTAGGTTTGTGAATGCATCAAGTAGTTGCCTGGAGGGCTCAGAATGGGGTTCAGGTAGTCTGCAGACAACAAGGTTATGTCTGCGTGACCTGTTTTCAAGATCCCCAGACTGACTTGACTGTCCAGCTTCAATACCAGGTTTGTAAGATGAGCGACAACGGTTTTTTCAAGTTCCTGAACGCGCGGAATGACTTCCCGTGACTGGTAGTACTGTCGTCTCAAGCCTATTTAGCCTTTCTTCAATGGAAGCAAATTTGGCTGTCCAAGAAGATATTTCGGAACGAATTTTTTCCTGCTCTGCGAGCAATTGCGATAGCATTTCTTGTAACATATCCGGACCAGGATTGGTCTCGACGTCACCAGATAACATAACAACATTCTACGGAAAGAAAAAACAGATAATGCTCTCATCAGTGGGCCAGGTCGCAGTACTACACATCGATCGTCACTTCTATAACGGGGAAAATTGTACTTCGGGCCTACCTGAAAAACAGTGCAGACAAGTTTTAACCATGTGCTTATCGTGCTGCTGCAAGACCCACTGCAGAGCATAGTGTCCGTCCTCGGCTTTATAGCACTGTAGAAACGACCAGGTGACACTGTGGAAGTACTCCATGCGCCAAAGTGCTCACTAAAGGTCAAGCCACGCAGATCTGGTGCTTCAATCCAACGATGATGCGATGGTTGTATCACATCATCCGATCTGGCGGTTCCAAGTAACGTTTGAAGGATGTGCCAAAGGGATCATGCGCAGAGGTAGCACATTTCTGAAGACATCTGGATTCGGTGCAAGGGGCAGTCTGAAAGACAGTGCAGACAAGTTTCAACCATGTGCACATCGTGTCGCCGCAAGACCCACTGAAGAGCATAGCGTCTGTCCTCGGCTTTATAGCACTGTAGAAATGACCAGGTGATGCTGTGGAAGTACTCCATGCGCAGAAGGGCTCGCCAAAGGTCAAGTTATGCAGATCTAGGGCTTCAATCCAACGATGATGCCATGGTTGTATCACATCATCCGATCTGGCGGTTTCGAGTAACGTTTTGAAGGATGGGCCAAAGGGATCATGCGCAGAGGTAGCACATTCCTGAAGGCACCTGGATTTGGTGCAAGCGGCAATCTGAAAGACAGTGCAGACAAGCTTGAACCATGTGCTCATTGTGCCGCCGCAAGACCCACTGGTAACAGAGAGGTAACAGCCGGCAAAGTAAAGTTGTAATGTGGCAAATTCAAAAGAAGGAGTGTTTATTTCCAGCAGTTTTGACCGGTGGACACATTCAGACTTGGACATCTTTCATAGCTTCGTGGTCCATTCGATTTGCCTGTACTTTCTGAACTAGTTCACGACAGGTGCTGTTTGTTTGACCAGTTCATCATAGCGCCATCTGCACGTCGCCATTCATCTCGCACAGTGCAGGCTTCATGAAAGACAAATTCGTGCAGGACAGTCTGCACTTGTCAGAGACAGTAGTGTGGTGCTCAGGAAAGTGGTGTCATTCTAGTTCCGCACGAGTCATAAGTGGCACTGAATGAGCAAGAAACTAGTTCACGAGGAGCACTGAATAAAATGGACCTCTTGAGTTGCTTTGAAACATTTAACCATTTACCAAACGTTCGTACACCTACTCAATATCCTTAAAAACCCTTGAATTTGTAAAAACAAATTCAAGGGCTCTTAACATTCCTTGAAAACAGGGTTCGTACAGCCCCTTGAAATCCTTGAATATCCTTGATATTGACAGTATAAGTTCAAGGGCCCTTGAAACTACTTGAATACCCGTGAGCTCCTTGTAATCCTTGAAAATCCCGTGGGATTTGTTCCACTAGAGAAAATTAACGACGTACCTCCGCAAGTCACGCTGATTTTAAAGGCCCTTTCGCTTACGAATGCCCATGAAAACAAGCTGTGTTGACTAAAAGGCAACATCAGGAAGTTTCGGTTTTAAATCCCGCAGCCCCTACGTCATCTGGCAACTAATATGCATCGGAAATCGAATCCAATTCAATGCGAGGCATATCGCTCGGTTAGTTAGCGTATAGTGCCTAGAATATACTCTAGTGTACCATCCACCGAGTGTCTGCAACGCGTGACGGTGGCACAGGCAGTGATGCCTGCCGCCGCGGGCCACCAGACGACGATGCCTGTCGGCACCATGCTAAACAGAGGGGAATTAGACTCGCATCCGTTTGCGATGCGTTGATTGCAATGCGTAGTTCAGTTCGCGCCTTGCTGCCGCTTTCGTTGAAGTCATTTCTTCTTGTGAGTGGGTGTTTTGCATCTATGTGTGCGCTCGTCTGTATAAAGAAACTTTAAACAGGTCGCGAAACCGCAATTTCCCAGACAGAGACATGGAAAGAAACGGCTCCTCTCATTACCCAGCGCGTCTGCAGACCCCGAATGTATCGTGGATTGGGGACAAGAACATAAAAGAGGCAAATCACCGGGCAAATGGGGAGGCTCGTGTCGTGTCTCGCCTGAAGTCTGCCCATGCTTGGTCCGACACAGTCTCATAGTGCAGCGCACGAAGCGGCCGGCGGCGGCAGGCATCACTCGGTGCTACCGCGACACCCGCGTTCAATGCACTAGTAAGTGCTCTTTTAGGCACTATAGTTGGACCATCTGTCGGCCTCGTGCACGCCATTTCAGTGAAGTTCGTGTTTGCGTTGTGTGTTTGCTTTGACAAGATGCCAGGCGGGAAGTGCAAGTTGCAGCCTGCGTGGCTGCAACATACGGACTATCGTCACTGGGTGAGACCGGAACCAAGCGATCCTTATCGAGCAAGGTGCGCAATATGTCAGAAGATGGTCGAGATTGCTACAATAGGGGAATCGGTAACACTGAGCTTAGTGTCACACATTACTCCCCCCCCTTCCTGCGGCTTCTGGATTGTATTGGCACGGCTCGCTATGGTGCTTGCGCGCACTTTTCCGAGTGCAGGTTAGTGCACGCCTGGTGTCTGTACTAGGCTGTTATATGATCGCTTTTTCGAGCGCAGATTGGTGTGTGCCTGGTTTCTGCACTAGGCTTTTCTCCCGCTTGATTCGGCGCGGCTTGGCGCAGGCGCACATACTTGGTGTGCGCCTGGTCTTTGCACTGGGCTTTCAACACTTCGCTCGCTGCTCACGCTTATATATAAAGGCGAAGGAGCGTCGCTTAGCGCGGAAGTGCTGCGCTGCGGGCGTACCGTGTATGTAAGCGCGCAGTGATGCTGGGAAACATTCATACAAAAGCAAAGGGTCAGAAAACTGTGTTTTATTTTTCATTACTTTGTCATGTACCTTCACACTGGGTAGCGCCGAGCAATCGCTTCTAATAAACGCAGAAATGAGTCTTTGCAGCGCGTGTGGCCATTAATTGACTCCCACCACAACCATGTGAGGGGCGACCCTAGCAGCCCTTTGCTTTTGTATGAATGTTTCCCGGCATTGCTGCACACTTACATACACGGTACGCCCGCGGCGCAGCACTTCCGTGCCAAGCGACGCTCGCTTAGTCTTTATATATAAGTGTGGGCAGCGAGCGATGTGTTGAAAGCCCAGTGCAAAAAGCAGGCGCACACCAAGTCTGTGCGCCTGCACCAAGCCACGCCAAATCTAGCCGGTGAAAAGCTTAGTGCAGAAACCAGGCGCACACCAATCTGCGCTCGGAAAAGTGCGCGCAAGCACGTAGCGAGCAGCGCCAATCCAATCCAAAAGCCGCAGTTAGGGAGGGAGTAATGTGTGACACTAAGCTCAGTGTTACTGGGAGAATCTGCCCTGAAGAGCCACCAGAAAGGCACGAAGCACCGATCCAAAACTGCAGCAAGTGAGGGCTGCTCATCCGTCACAAGTTTCGTGCAAGCGGCAAATCTGACATCCACGGCTGCTTGTAAGTGTGAAACCACAGCAACTTCCTCTCGGGCTGCGAGACTTGACGAAGACTGCAGAAAGCATGATTCCATGATCGAAGCCAAGATTTTGTGGACGATGAAAGTTGTGTCGTCACACTACTCCTACAGCTCCAGTGGATGCATTTCCCAGCTATTCCAAACGATGTTTCCGGATAGTGAGGTCGCGAGAAGCTTCACTTGCTCTGAGAAAAAATGCGCGTACGTCGCGTGCCACGGTCTGCGCCCATTTTTCACTTCGCAGTTACAACAAATGATGGAGAAGTTTGACAATTTCATTGTGCTTTTTGACAAAACCTTGAATGAATACCTGAAAAGAAAACAACTTGATGTTCACGTGAGATTGTGGAACAACTGTGAGGTGACAACCAGATACCTGACTTCGGCGTTCATGGGTCACAGCACAACGGACGACCTTATGCAGAAGTTGACGGAAACACTCGCGTCCTTTCCCCTGGGCTCGATTGTGCAGCTCTCAATGGACGGCCCTAATGTCAACTGGAGTCTTCAACAAGTTGCAGCAGCACATGAAGAATGACTTTCAAGTTCAGTGCTTGGATATTGGTTCATGTGGCTTGCACACAGTGCATAATGCTTACAAAGCAGGAATGCATGCGACGAGCTGGCCAGTTGACGCCTTTCTGTCGAGCGTATTCTCACTCCTCCATGATGCACCGGCCCGCCGTGAAGATTTCGTTGAAGAAACAAGGAGCAAGCTGTTTCCCTTTCCTTTCATACCCCACCGTTGGGTCGAGAACGTGCCAGTACTGGAGAGAGCCCTGGCTATGTGGGAGCATTTGAGGCACTACACCGAAGCAGTGAGCGACCATAGGCTAGGGTGGTCTAGGGTGGTTGCTTGGGCTAGTTGGTAATTCATACACACGATGTGGCAACGCAATACAATATTGTTGGAAGTCAGTGCTGTGTATGTCGTCTATCGCTGTCCTTGTCCTTTGCGCTGTACGTTATTTTTGACCATAGGCTACCCTTGCCGAAATGTAGAGCGCATGAGAACGTCAGTGCTTTTCTAAACGACCAGCTTGCACTTGCGAAACTTAGCTTTTCCCTAAATGTTGCAATGGTTTTGTAGTCTTTCTTGACTGTTTTTCAGAATGGTTCTCCAAGGACATTTTTTTTAGCGAAATAGCTTGAAACTGTCTTGAGGAGCCTCCTTGCAAGGTTCGTGAAGCGCTCGGTATTGACAGAAGCCACAAGCATCGTGCACGAAACTGCTGCGAATTGATGTTCATGATACCACCAATTACACATCACTTGAGGAGGAGGACGTTGGATGGGTGGCTGAGAAGATCTTAAAGAGCGGAAAAGCGAGTACCAAGTGTGTTTTTGAATTTAGGGGTGAGTGTCGGAAGTTCATTGTGAACACGATCCTGAAAATCATGGAGAGAAGTCCTATTAGGTACCCTCTGGTTTGAGGGTTGTCATGTTTCGACAGCAGAGAGATGTCAAAGACAGAAATGTGCCTTGAGAAGCTGAAAGTTGTTCTTAACTGTTTAATTGACAGCAAGCTTCTCTCTGAGCACGAGAGCGATATTGTGTGTACACGGTACATTCAGTTCTGCCAAGAAAAACGGCATGAACTGTAAAACTATGAAAGAGACCAGGAACGCCTTGATGTTCTCTTCGTGCGCCTTTTGAAGCATGACCCGGCGTTCTCGATGTTATGGGAAGTACTGAAGGTCCTTCTCTTGCTGAGCCATGGGCAGGCTTTAGTAGAAAGAGGTTTCAGTGTAAACAAGCAGATCGTGGTCGAAAATATGGCAGAGCTCTCATATATCTCACTACGAGTCATCTGCGAGGCCGTAAAAACCCACGGTATGCTGCTTAACATTCCGCTATCGAAAGAACTGAAGTCATCAGTGCGCCAAGCCAGGCATAGGTATGCGTTACACCTGGACAAACAGAAGAAGCAAGCTGCAGCACAGCAGGTAACCTTGAAGAGAAAAGAACTCGAGCTAGAGCTACAGAGCATGGAAGAGAAAAAGACAAAGCTCCAAAAAACTCTTAAGTGCTTGCAGGAGTCAGCGGATCACTTTTTGGAAGACGCCTAAGCAAAAAATGACCTGACTTGTCTTGTCAAGGCCAACAGTTTCCGTCGAACAGCCAAAGAAAAAGAAGCGGAGATAACAGCTCTTGAAAGAGAAATTTGTGGCGACACACTCCGCACATATTTCTGCACACCCTCCATCTTCTGATCATCTGGCCCAGCATAACTTACCTGCACGCTGGACTGCTTGGTCGATAAAACATAGCGCCACTGCCACATCACCCGAGGTATGCGTCACCGATGGTGGCTATAAAACAGGCTGCCTGGCTGAGAAAGACCACTTTTTCTACCTTCCGCTACTGGGACGAACGTAGCGTTGGTATGCCCGTCCACTGCCATCGTTAGTCGAATAAAGAATCGTTACGTTTTTATGTTGGGATTCGTCCTTCGGCAGACATGACATCCCACAAATTAATGTGAATATAGGGCTCCTTTCCTAAGTCATGTGAGGAAATAAAATTACGCTAACACTCCTTGAATTTTGCTTTTTTGCATCCTTGAAATCTTTGAAATGTCCTTGAATTTTCATCCAAATATTGTGTGCGAATCCTGTGAAAATAAGTGTGCTCCTCGAATTTTTTAAAACTGCACCTGGGGGCAACTTTTGAACATTCAAAGTAGCAAACTCCGCATAGGGTCTGTGCCATGGACACTGTCTCAGAGGAGACAAGTTGAGATATTTTCTTTTGAGAGTGTTGCCACCAAACAGTGGTGTTGTGTTTTTGCAGCCACCGACGAAAGGCTTGTTTAAATTAGCGTTTCTATCGTGGGGCTAGATCGGATCAGGCTAGCAATTTTGTTGTGCAAGTTGGTTCACGCCTCAGCCATCACAGTTCCATGTTCAAGCCCTAAGCCCTAGAAATGCCTGGCAGTAAGTAAGTTTAAACCATTTGGGTTTAGCGCAATGAGTATCTCAGTTTAGCTAAAGTCAGGCCCATTTCACATGCTGTGGTTTTAGACTTCATTTCTCGCACCCACAATTTCTGCAAATGCAACGTTTGCATTGCCGTTTCACATGCACTTGCGAGCACCTAGCAAAGGATTGGATTATTCTTGGTGTCAGTTCGCTTCAGCTAAAACAAAGCAAAACAACTTAGAAACTATTTTCGTTGAAGTTTCTTCTGTTTGATTGCATTACTTTATCAAAACAAAAGTTAAGTAGGCAGGTCCCAGTGACGTGTGTAGGATCCGTGTTTGATTGGCTTCTGTCCTTGCCACGTGTGCATCTTCGCAGAGAAGTTCAGCACTCCGGACATTGCAAAATCATATGATTGAAGGGTCAAATCGGCCCATTTGCTACAACTGCGAATTTCCTTGCATTTTGTGTCTAAGCGAATTCGCACCATGTGAAACAGGCTTCAGACTCTACTAACCATCATGCCAGAAGGAAATTGACGTTATTACAATGGGAAGTTCAACTTAAAAAAAAATGACCTGGGAGCTTGAAGTGCATGTCCGACTCAGCAGCTGCTTAGCTGTAAACATTGCAGCTAAGAAGGGAATTTCAGTATGTTTCAGTGTATGTGAATAAATAAGGTTGGTCTGCCCCTCCTTGAATTTTAGCCTTTGGCATGGTTAAAATGCTTGAATGTTGAGTCAGACATGCTGTACAAACCGTGATCCCTCAATCAACCAGTCAGTAACGTCAAAGATTGGGCGAGCTTATTCTGCATGATGCAAAGTACTTTGAATCAAGCAGTCAGCTTTTCAAGTACTGCTTATCATATCACGAGCCTCTTAAATTTGATGAGAAGCTTATGAGCGCTCCACTTGCAACGGAGCAGTATCTGACGACTCCCGAGCTACACCCTTTCTAAATACACATTACATACAGTAACAAGGATAAGTCCCAATGTCGAATTGTTGGCTTCACAGCACAGTGGTTTCACAGGGACGGGAAACACCTCTCTTTGCTGTAGGAAGTGGGCATCATGCTTTTCTGGGACCAAGGAGCTGACATGGGCATTGTCAGAGGAGAGGAGACATTTTGCTGCACCAGTAGAAAACATCCCCTCTCCGTGGTATGACAGCGGTGATATTGCTTACTGGACCATCAACCTATCACACCACACTCATCAGCAGTATAGAAGTGGCACTGGAATCGTGGCTGAATCATGGCTCTTTGGCATTTTTGTTTGCTTCACAGTAGTTGTTTTTCAGTGGCACTAACAGCTGCTGACGTGTCGAAGCTCATTGAAGAAGCAGCTGTTTATTATCTCTCACTCACTACAGCAACACCACGCATTCGGTCAGCGTGGAGAGTATAGGCTGCTAAAACTGTCTGCTAACATTGAGAGCCCTCAATTTCCACACCACGCCTGCATAGTCCATGGGAGCGGGGGAGCGGCATGATAGATCATAGCTAGATGCTCCCCTCTTTGTTTAAGACCCGGGTCCTCCATGTGAATGCCGCTTAAGGCTACCCGTAAAGGCACAAAAGGGCACTATGTGTAGCTTTTCATGCTTCTTTTTGTCTGTTTTCCTGCTGGTGCCGCTATAATACCCTACAATGACACACACTAAATCAATTTCACACTATACACCCAATCTGCTGAGCGAAAGGCTTCACTTTTCCTCTTCTCATTCAGCAAACCAGTGGATGAAGCTACTTGGTGCACCTACATATTGTTTCATGCTTTGCATTATGCACTCAAAAATGATGGACTAATAAACGACTGAAGCGCAAACTACCAACTCTTTGTTTCCTGTTTAAGATGCATAGGTGCCACATATCTTCAGCATACTTAAAATCAAGGCATTCATTACTACCAAAAAGCCAGTCAGAAAAGGAAATCTGGGAGGTGCTGAAGTTAGAAAAAGCGGACAGATGAACAAGTTTAACATCACTTACACGAGGGTCTCGAATCCGGCAACTTTGATGCCTTCAGGTAGCATGTGTGGGTTTATTGACCGGTTGCCTTCACCCAAGAAGATCACGTTCTCGTGACGCCTGCGGCCGAAAGGACGTGCCACGTCCACTGCCAGGGTCTGTGACTGGTGGCGCTGGCTAATACTCCCAGGATTCTACTAGGAAACATAAACACCCAAGAAAATGGATGGGGAAACGGTGCCGCGGTAGCTCAATTGGTAGAGCATCGCACGCAAAATGAGAAGATTGTGGGATTGTTCCCCACCTGCGGCAATTTTTTTCATACACTTTCATTTCCATTCATTCATCGTTTCTTTATTTCATTTATCAAGCACAAGCAATCTTCCCTATGTTGTCCTCAGTGTCAGTGTTTATTTTATTTATTTATTTAACCATAGTGCAGGCCAATTCTTTGGCCCTAGCAGGAGGGGCATTTTCGGAATGATAATAAATAATAGCAATAATCTTGAAAACAAGCAAAAGGGGCCAGTGTAACAATGCTAACATGATAAAGCAGCAATTTTCAACAAAACAAAACAAAAACCCAATACAGACAGAACTAAAACGAGCAGTTTGAAAATGCGTACATTTATACATTTACAAGTATCTATAGCTCACACAAGAAACGTTAGAGTTCTCCTGAAAAGTCTTTGGCCTTGATAACACTTGGCGGCAACTCATTCCTCTCTTTCACTGTTCTAGGAAAAAAAGCTGTGTTTGTAGAAATTAGTTTTCGTAAAGATAGGCCTTAGTAAATGTTCCGCTGTGTGCCTTGTTTTCCTAGTAGCAGCAGGTGGAGCACAACTTGGTTGAGATAGGATGATTTTTCCGGACAGAAAATTGTAAAGTAACAAAAGTCGGTTTATTTTTCTACTTATCTCCAATGTTGTAATCTTATTATGTTTCTTCAATGACGATGGAGAATTCATCCTTCTATATTTTCCAAATATAAACCGTACAGCCTTTCTTTGAAAACCCTCAAGATTTATTATATTTTAACATATGGGTCGCCCAGCGCGGACGCGTACTCTAACTTTGACTTAGCACATGTGTTATAAGGTAGAAGCCGAACACTTATAGCAGCATTTCTAAGTTTCCTCTGAACAAAACACTTTTAAAAAGCTGACACAGATATCTGAAATGTACACACCCCATGAAAGATTACTGGTAAGAGTTACCCCTAGGTACTTATATTCATCAACCTCCTTTATAGTGCTGCCGTTAATGTGGTAAGTGAAGGTACTCGAACATTTTTTCCTTGTTACACGTAGAAGAACAGTTCTTTCCCTATTCAGTTCTAGGCCCCAGTTCTCGCACCAGTTGTGATTTGCTAGAACAGTTGCTTGTGAAGAGGCATGGTCATTTGCATTCGAGATTGTTTTAAAAACCACACAATCGCCAGGAAATAATCTGAATGAGGCATCCTTTGGTACTACCTCCGTTACATCATTTATATAATTTAAAAACAACAATGACACCAACACACTCCCTTTTGGAACCCCCGAGGTAACTGGGAGCGCACTGGAAGAAAAATTCTGCACTTGCACAAACTGTTGCCTATCGTCAAAGTACGTGGAAATCCACCTAACACAGAGTGGAAGCCGAGTGCTTTCTAACTTACATTATAATTTAACATGCGGTACCTTGTCGAATGCCTTGCAAAAGCCCATAAACAATACATCTATTTGGCCAGTCATGTCCAGAACACTAAACAAATTACGCAATGTCGATACCAGCTGTGTAACTATAGACATACCTTTTCTAAACCCATGCTGATGAACCGACAACACCTTATGTTTGGAGAGGAAGTCTTGTATGTGTTTAGCAATCACTTGCTCTAACATCTTACAGCATTGACTGGTCATTGAAACAGGGAGATAGTTAGAAGGCAGAAGATGGCTGCCCTTTTTGTTAATGGGAACTACACGCGCCAGGCGCCAATAATCGGGTATGTCGCCCGTTTCCAGTGGCTTATGATATGACTAATAAAAATCGGGCCCCTTGGTTAACCCCTACTCGTTTATTACATAACGAGGGTCTCGAATCCAGCAACACTGATGCCTTCAGGTAGCATGTGTGGGTTTATTGACTGGTTGCCTTCACCCAAAAAGATCATGTTCGTGTGACGCCTGTGGCAGAAAGGATGTTCCATGTCCACCACCAAGGTCTGTGAGGGGTGGCTCTGGCCCAGGGTTCTACTAGGAAACATAAATATCCAAGAAAGTGGATGAGGAAACGGCGCCGCGGTAGCTCAATTGGTAGTGCACTGAACGCAAAATGCGAAGGTTGTAGATTGTTCCCCACCTGCGACAAGTTTTTTCATCCACTTTCATTTTCACTGATTTATTGTTTCTTTATTTCATTTATTAAGCACAAGTAAGTTCGCGAATGTTGTCCCTGGTGTCAGTGTTTATTGGCTTGTTATGATATGACTAATAAAAATGGGGCCCCTGGGTTAACCCCCTTCCTTCTCGTATATTACATAATGAGGGTCTCGAATCCAGCAACATTGATGCCTTCAGGCAGCATGTGTGGGTTTACTAATTGATTGCCTTCACCCAAAAAGATCACGTTCTCATGACACCTGTGGCAGAAAGGATGTTCCATGTCCACCGCCAAGGTCTCTGAGGGGTGGCTGTGGCCCAGGGTTCTACTAGGAAACATAAATACCCAAGAAATTGTATGTGTAAATGGCGCCGCGGTAGCTGAGTTGGTAGAGCATCGCACGCGAAACGCAAAGGTTGTGGGATCGTTCCCCACCTGCAGCAAATTGTTTTTTCATTCGCTTTCATTTCTGTTCATATGTCGTTTCTTTATCTCACTTATTAGGTGCAAGTAATTTCCCCTATGTTGTCCTCGGTGTCAGTGTTTGTCGACTTATCATGATATGGCTAATAAAATGCTGGCCCCTTGGTTAACCCCTTGTATATGGCATGAGGGGGCACAGCTGTTGCATCGGCTGTGGAGAAGTGGGCTCAGAACAAAAGTTTTGGCAACACCAGGGAAGCCCTATCCACGCTATGGCTCCCAGCTCATCTATCTCAAATGCTGAAACATCAGTGAGAGCTCAGGAAAAAAATGAATCAGTATTTGTTTTTTTCTTTATTTCAAGAGTCTCTGGTGAGAGGCCTTAAGCATGAGTGAATGCAGACATGAACAAGAACATATCACAAAAACAATATATTGAATATGTGGTGATGCTCGACCTTCCCTTATGTTTTCCACGCATGGCTCTTGTGTCTCCTGCAATTCCAATTTTCCGCGTAGCTTAGTGCCGCCGGCAGTCGGTCTGGTTGCAGCGTATTACGAGAGGTGGTGCGAGTGTCGCACTGCTAATGCCACCTGACGGCGGGGTTATTCTTGCGCGACAGGGAGTAGGCTCTTGGTCCTCTTTGGCTCGGCAGCGGCAAGCGGCTTGTGCGCCGATCCATGCTTCTGCGAGACCGTCTCATGAGGCTTACACCAGAATGGATGAACAGGTCGCTCGAAAGTACCACCGTTTGCATGACCGTACATGCGCACGACGAGGCATTGATGTCCAGTAAAGGGCAAACATATTCAGTCGATATCCATTCGCGGTGAGTCGGACATTCTAGATTTGTCACCTGCCCATTGGCATGTTCTGTGGATATATCAATTCGGCTGGCAGGCAATAGTGTATGAAAGTGCAATAAATGCCCTTGTGATTGTTTGCACTACTGTGTTGTCGTTTCTTTGTTCCAAGAGCACATATGAAACCCCACAAATACAAGGCAAGAAGGTTTAGCAGCACGAAATAGCACTAAATAATTAAACAAGATAGGAAAGGCACGTCATTTGCGAAAGCGCAACATTTAGTGCTAACAATGTGCATCACAAAAAAAGTTAGAAAGCTCCTTTTGGCGCTGTGTTGGCAAACGTTAATAGAATAGCAGAAGAATATATGCATACAATGTGTGGCACATTGTTTTACAACATATCATTCTCTCAGACCAGCATAGTAAAATTGGGTGTGTATAAATGCTTAGCAGAGGCAGGAGCATCACAGAAAACGTGCTTGTTAGCACTCGTAAGGACAGCTTGAAATAAGAAGAAAAATAATGGGCGGGGGGGGGGGTTGATGTACCTCGCACATTTATATAATTTCTTTAAGCACCTATAATAATGAATCCACGGTGTCACTTGGCGGGCATGTCGGCTGCATGCCTTCAGCACTGCATAGTCGCCACCCATGATCTTGTCGATAGCAACCGCGGTTTCATCCGCAGCGGTTGCAGGAAACAGTTTCGTTTTGACTCGGTGTGCACGTCAGCCGCATGCCTTGAACACTGCATAATCGCCATCCATGATCACGTCAATAGCAACCGCGGTTTTGTCTGAAGCGGTTGCGGCAAACTGTAGTTTCGTTTTGACTCGGTGTGCACGTCGGCTGCGCGCCTTCAGCACTGCATAGCTGCCACCCATGGTCACGTAGATAGCAACCGTGGTTTCGTCTGCAGCGGTTGCGGCAAACAGTAGTTTAGTTTTGACTCGGTGCGTACGTCGACCGCGCGCCTTCAGCACTGCATAGTCGCCGTGCATGGTCGTGTCGACTGACAGCGACCGCAATTTCGTTCGCAACGGTTGCGGCAAACAGTACCGTTTTTACTCAGTGCGAAGCTGTTGAGGTTGAAAAGCACCGTCTGCATCACGATGGACGGTGACCTGGCAGCCCTGCCGAAATATAATCAGAATGTGCACTCGGTAGTCAAAGGCGTCTGAGATGAAGATGCGCGCCACATCGTTTTGTAAAAGAAGTCGCAAGGCCTTCGCTGCTGCGAGCACTAATCAGTCATGTGATGAGAACTGCAGCATCGGCACTGCTTTTGTGCGAAATAGAAATGGGATTTGCCGATTCATTCAGTAAATAAATGCGTGTTGACGTAATATGCATTTTATTATTGTTCTTGTGATACCCTAGATAATTCGAGATTCAGTAAATCCGGAGATTATTTTTCGGTGCCGTGAAACCCGAATTAACCTGTTTTTACTTTACTCCTATAAATGAGGCTTTCTCTGTGCAGGCAGCATTTGGACCTCCACTGAGGACAGCGCGCAAGTGCTATGCAGCCTTGCTGGACGGACATGTGGCTGTGCCTGCAGGCTGGTGTGGCATAGAAATTGAGCTGGCTGTTGGCAACGACAGGAGAGAAGGCCATCGGCACAAGATGTGCACAGCCAACGTTGAATACTGTGTTAATGCCCGAGGTGCTGTGACTCGGCTGCTCGTGTTGGGTTGGGGGCTGTTCCATGGTCGGGCAACTACACAGGTAGGTTTACTGCTACAAGAAGCAATTACAGAGCTGTTGAAAATCTTTGTAACACATTTATTTATTTATTTCGAATACTGTCAGGGTAAGATACCTTATAGAGTGGAGAGGCATACATAGTAAAAGTGAACATGAAAAATAATAACAGAGGAAGCCAAGCACCATGCGGAATATTTATACAAAGCATTATACAGCATATATGAAGCATTATACGGAATAATTACATGATGCCGTCGAGAAATCTACACACGAGAAAGTAATGTACGGTACGTAAGTTTGATAGGGCCCTTTTAAAGGCAGTTGAATCAGCTGTTCCCTTTATGAAGGCAGGCAAGTGTATAGTTACATGCACAAACAGTTGCTATGAGCACAAAAATTCAGACCAAAACAAAAATGGCTAGAGCTTGGACAGAGTGCTGTCTTGCTACTGGTAATGACACATGCACAGTATTGACATGCGTACATATCCTTTTTCTGGCGACCCGCTTTTTCTGGCGACCATTTCACCCGCTAACTTAAGGTTATCGCTCTGCGCAAGATGCACCTGCATGACTTGCATCTTACTCAAACGTTATTGTTGATTCTATCTGTTTATGTTTTTGCTGAACTTTGTGTTATGAAATTGTTTACGTGACATGAATTATGTTCTACTTGCTGTAAGGAGTGCGAGCACCAGTCATTACGCTAGCAAGTTGAGAGAGCCATGTGAAATAGCTGAGGCGCGTGATCTGCAGGTCAAATTTCGCCGATCACTGACTGTGCTAACTGCTATCGTTGTGCTTGTTTTGCTTGGCACAGGTTCGCCCAATAATGAGTTAACGTTTTGAAGTCACACTTTTGAGAGTACACCATCACAAAAACGTAACAATATACAAATATAGGTTGTCTTATTTGGACAACAGACAGAAAGCAACCGAAAAATAACATAAAATTGTAATGCTTGCCATAGAACACGACTAGGACCAAGAGCACAAGCCCCATTCCTCGCAAGACCGTGGCAGAAATGCCAGCCTTTATCTGACAACTGCATCCCCACCATACACAACTGTCACATAGGCGTGCAATCTGTTCTCCTTCCAAGGTCTCCAGAGTTGTTTGGTCAGCAGTTTCTCCTAAAACGGCACAGTTGCGAAACATAGAATTACACCTACAATATTGTATGTATTGTACATGCATACACATTACTGTACATATTATCTCTCGGAGGCACTCACTGATGCAGTGCTCGGTTTGGCCAACATACCTGCTACCGCACGTCGAAAGGATTTACATATACAATACTTCTCACACCGCCCACAAACTGTTTCTTGCGCCTGACTGAGCACACTTTTCTGAGAAGTGTCAGCACTCTGTCTGTGTTCCAGTTGTTCTTGTTCTTGGGTGAATTTCTGCTCTGATTATGGATTCACAATCCTAGCTCACACAGATCAAGATTTCATTGACTCATGCAGCCTGTCTAAAACACCTTAGAGTAGGTGCACATAAAGACATCCTGAGAGATGGGTAATTACATACTTCTGAACGTTTTACAAACACTGAATATGGCAAATCTGTTCTGGGGAATCCTGCAAAGTGGAAAAAGCTTCATGGAAAGGAAAAATTTGATCCACCTGGCTGTAGCACGAAACTACAAAGGAAGCCTTCACGGGTTTCCCAGAGGGTTGTGTGGGCTTCCTTTGTAGCTTCATGCTACAGCCGGGTGGATGACAATTTTCCCCTTCACTTTATCAACACCATTTACTCGCATAACCTCCCCTATATTATTTGCAGATGTCATAACTGCAGTTGAAAACAACTATGTTCATGCTTCAGTCATTTGTGATGCATTCCGGTCTTCTTGTTTTACACTGTGCATGTGTGCTCGGTAGTCAATTTCATTTTACTTTTCTGTGAAGTTCCTTTCTGAGTTTTGTCAAGCTGTGCAATATATTGAACTACTTCTGCTGTTCTGTGTAATTGCTCAGCGTTCAAACTGCTGTTAAGTTCTTTTTACATTGTTACATTCTATCTTGTGGAGAACGAAACTATGAGGGCACCTAGCAATTCTTATGATATGTAAGTGTGACAGCATTACTTGTCGCTGGGTGTGTCACAGAGCTCTGTCGCTGAGTTTAGTGTTGGGCTGAAATGTTGCCGAGTTTAGGGCTCCTGTGTTATGTTTCTGGCTGTAATTTCGCTGCTTATGAGGTTGTAACAATGCAAGACAGCAAACTGGCCATATTGCGATCTCTCAGCTGAGTTTCATTTTTGCACCTCTCACTAATATTTCATGCACATTGCGTTGAGTGTTCTTTCTCGATGATGCCACTTTTGAGCACGATGACAGTACTTTGCTAAGCGATGACAGTACTTTTCTGAGCGGCACCATTGTGTCGACACTAGTTATTCATCGGACTCGTAGGCGAATTCCGTCTCATACTCTGGGTCATCGTCCGACGGGCACCTGAAGTGCATCGCATTTTATTCGTCATCATCGTCCAGTGGCTCTGGGGGCTGCGTCTCAGCGCCCCCTACGACCCAAGAGGCAGAGCGAGTAGCTGCATTTCACCGTGCTCACTCCCCACCCGCTAAGTCTTACTTGCTCTGCCATCTAGTGAATTGCCCGCCATGTAGAGCCCAATCACATGTATTCCATGCAGAGCCCAACCATATGTGCCACAAGGTATTCATCACTGTCGCCTTTTGCAACAGTGGGGCAATGCAACGGTGGTGCGTGGTTAGCGCTCTCGGCTACAGAGCAGTATTAGTGGTGCGGGGCAGTGGATCGAATTCTCACCGTGGCCACTTTTTTTAGATAGATGAAGATGACGTAACTTGTGCGCTGTTTTTCTGCCACGGCTTTCTGATGACAGCGGGGTTGCACAATGAGCCAAGTAATGATCTTGCATTATATGCTAAGCTGTCTGATTCTGTTTTTTCTGTTGTCATATTTTTGGCAGTTCCAGCATTCATGTGCTTTTAGTTTTGGTTATCTGCTCTGTTGTAACTGTGCACACTCTGTTTACTTTGCTATTGTCTGGTAAGGTCTTTTGGGATACATCAAGCTCCTTGTTCTATTTTTCCACATATACCGCATCCTTAATTACAAAACACTAGAAAGAAAAAGATTTTGTTAGGTTAGTTATAGCGAGCTTGATGAGTTAATGATTTTAGTTAGCTTAGTTTCTTTACCTATGTTATGTGACAAAATAATTTTTTTAGGCACTTAGAGTGTGTTTTCAGCTAAATCATTTAATATAGCATAGATTAGGCATTGGAGATGCTGAAACAAATGATTTCCGAAAATCTATTTTTTTTCACAATTTTCAATTTTTTATGACCTGCATCCCCCTTTAGCTTAATAATTAAATTAATTAGCCTAGTTTTTAGTTGGGTAATTATTTCAGTTAGTGTTAGTACAGTGGACTCTTTGAATGGAACCTCAAGGCAGCAGGGGAATTGATTTGTTTTATCAGGATTTCATTTACTGAGAGACAAAGCTGAATGCAATTACATGAATATAAAACCAACCATTCATGAAGATGGTGTTCCATTTAAGAAGCAGTTCTGCTTAAGCTATTTCCGTTCATTGAGATTCCACTGTATGGTTGAGTTTTTATTATTTTAGTTAGGTTCAGTATTAGCTTAGTTGGTTATCTTAGTTTGTTATTAGTTAGGGAACTAGTTTAGTTAATACTAAGGTTAGTCTTTTAATTAGTATAGTTAGCTTAGGTAGTTATTAGATTACCTAGCAAGATAAGTGCCCTTGCAACTGGACTGACACGCAGGTACACAACAAATGTTAGGCATTGCTGCTATCATGAATCATGACATGAAGACAGATGTACAGTGCGAAAACTGAAATGCAAGCAGATAAAAAGAGCAACACAGGCGTTCGATGCATAGTTACATAAAAGTATGTTATTCAATCGCTTTGTAGCGAGTTTGCAACAATGACGTAGCCCTAAGTGTACTTTTTGATTCTGAATAAGGCCTCTGTTACAAATGGGCAGGTGAACCTGAAAATGGCATAAAGTGTTGTGGTTGTTTACAAATTGTTCGCATTAAATTTTTTTAGCACTTTACAAAAAGAGGGCGGCGATTTACACTTTGTGCCGACAATCTTCACATGCCCATAATGGCAGCCAACCCTTTTGCAATAATCGGCGTACGCACAGAACACCTGTGGCATCCGTGCAGCGTCTGCTTCGGTGCCCTTCTACTCGTGCATCACCTCGGTGCATGCACTGCAGGCACTGTACGAAATGCCCTTGTAGCCTTATGCGGGAGTTTTGTGACCAGAAAAGAAGTGTCGGCGAACTGTGGTTCTATTATTGAAGGTATACCTACATCCATGGGTTCGTCTTAGCTTTGAGGATGATGGTACCTTCAGTAATGAAGACAAACTGACAGGAGAGTCTCTGCCCTGAGTTGCAGCACATTCAGGCCACTGCTGTAGCAGTGAACTTGCCATTGGGAACTTTTCCACCTGCCTACATGCAGGAGTATTCAATAGTATGATTGCCTTAAAAGCTCGAGGCAGAAGACAATGCAAGAAAAATTGACAGGGCAAGCACTGTCGCTGAGGCTTAGGGAGCACCACAGCTCTCTCAAGGGGGTGCCTTGTTCGCACCCTACTCTTCACTCCCATGAATGGAGATGCAAAGCACTCCTGTCGCGCACCTTAGTGCATTCAAACACCGATACAGATCAACTCAGAAAATAGTTGAGGCCTTCTACATAAAAAAAGTGGCCCCACGTGTTTTAGTCACTCATCAATAACCTTATGAATCAGCGAACTGGAATTCCACAGAAAGAGTCTGTAGTATCAACTTGACATTTTTCATGCCTTTGTTGCTGATGCATGAGCTGTGGCATGTTTTTCTCACACATAATGGATCTTTTTGTTTGTTTGTTTTTCTTAGGGTGCAGGGGTATGATAGATAATGTTTAGATGCTTGGTATTCTCAGAGCACACATATTAATGCAATAGCGTTAATGGTCCTATGTCACAGAAAATCTGGTGTCAGCGTAGGCGCTGGCGTCCGTGGCCGGGAAAATCATCCCGAACCACACATTCTGTACGGCATTCAATTTGTAGTTCTGTCACTAAAATTTTTGATACCATGTCTTACGTTCTTTACAAAGTTATTTATCAGAGGTTTGAGAATGGCAGCCCATAGAAATATGCCATAAAACAATACACCGACAGTCCGTGCCTTTTATGTTACATCTTCTCAGACTGAAATGTCAAAAGTGTGAAACAATAACAAAAGTTTGGTCCAAGCAAGAGGCCGCATTTCTGCCAGAAAGTTCACCTTCATGTATAGTTTTCGCCGCCATCATTTCATGGTAAACATTGTGGTTATGTATAAGCTGCAGTGGCCTGCCAGCATGAGAAGCAGCCAGGAATGTTTGAATGCTATCATGTTTCACTCCTAAAGGCGGAAGCTTAAGCGTCCTCGAAAATGTATTGTTACACGAAGGAAGAAGCGTACGTCTGTTCACAGATGGCTTTTAATGGTGGAGCCAACATTCGTAGCACCGCCAAAAATCTAAACAATTCTTCGTCGTCTCCAAGGCCACCATCAGTGTCCTCTTCTTCCCACATTACAGACTGTGCCATCACCCCCGGCAGAAAAAAGCACCTTATTGGTGTGGCTCATTGGACCGAGAAAGATACGGTTTAAAGCGGCTGACGTGGATGATGTCAGAGAGAAGTGAAGGCTTGGTAGCATCCATTGGAAGACACTTCATATGTGACAGGGGTCACTTGGCAGAGGACAGAGTAAGGGCCGCAGTATTGCGAGCAGAGTTTTTCCGAAAGACCAGCATGCCGAGTTGGAGACCAAACTATCACAAGAGCACCTGGTTAGTTTTCTACATCGTGATGGCACTGATCTAACGGCACTTCTGGCCTGTCCGTGAAGCAGAAAGACGAATGCGAGCAATCTGGCCTGCTTAGGTCGCTGTGGCTATGACATCCTGAGTGTACTCTGTTGGCCAGTTGAGTGTGGTGGAAAGGAGAGTCTGAAAAGGCAAAGTCGGCTCACGGCCGAATAGGAGATAGAAGGGTGAGTAGCCAGCTGTGTCTTGGCGTGAGGAATTGTAAGTGAACGTGACAAATGATGGAGCAGTGTCCCAGTCGTGATGATCGGAGGAAACATACATTGCTAGCATGTCAGTTAATGTGCGGTTCAGGCGTTCGGTAAGACCGTTAGTTTGGGGATGGTAAGCGGTAGTAAGCTTGTGTTTAGTAGCGCATGATCGAAGTCATCGATGAATTTGGCGAAAAAGTTTCTACCGTGATCGGTGAGAAGTTGACCAGGTGCACCGTGGTGTAAGATAACGTTGTGAAGCAAGAAGTCAGTGATTTCTGTAGCGCAACTGGTCGGTAGGGCTCTAGTAATGGCATAGCGGGTTGTATAGCCTGTAGCAACGGCAATCAACCTATTTTCGTCATTTGATATAGGGAGTGGTCCGGGAAGATCACCGCCAACGCGCAAAAAAGGGTCGATCGGTATATTGAAAGGCTGCGGCAGGCCAGCAGGATACAGAGCTGGTCTTTTCCGGCGTTGACACGACTCAGACAGGGCAACATAGCACCCGACGGAGCGGTTGAGACTGGGCCAGAAAAATGTCACTGAATTCGGTCATAGGTCCGAAAGATGCCAAGGTGTCCAGCGGTGGGAACGTGGTGCAGTTGCTCTAGTACAGTCTGTCGAAGGTAAGACGAAATGACGGTTAGGAGCTTGGGCCTGTCAGGGTGCATGTTGTGGCAATACAGGGTGTCATTCTGTAGCACGAACATGTGAAGGAATGGGTCAGATGGATCAGAGAGCAGGTGTTCAATAAGCTACCGTAACGATTCATTGCGTCGCTGTTCAGCACCTATGTCTTTCAAGGCGGAGAGCGAAAGAACGCAGATCGGGGTGACATTTCATTTCATTTATTGAAGCCTTAAAGGCCCGGAGGCAAGCAAATGTAAATAAGGCGGAAGCAAACAAAGTATAAGGAACTCTTCATCATGCAGAAGAAGGAAGGAAAGGAGGAAGAAAAGATAGACGAAGAATAGAAAAGGAAACAACGCACAGGAAGGAACCGAGCAAGCAGCACTATCATCGAAATCACTGTCTAAAATATACATACTATGCTTGAGAATGAATTGCTAACAATTAATTACTTAACAGGGGTCAAGTAGCAAGCGCATCTTTAACAAAACATTCTAGGTGAGGTAGATTGTTAGTTTCTCACGGAAAGCTGTGTGGTCGGCGGAAGAAATAATACAGTTGGGAAGAGTGTTCCGCAGCGCTTAAAACGACAGAAAGCTAAGCTGTTAAGGATTCATTATGCAAAAAAGAAGTGAGGCCTGCAGAAAGGACACAAGAGTAGAAAAGTGGACAACACGAACGCCAACTATCAACTGAAGGGAGCACTGAGGCGAAAAAAGAAAGAAGACACAAAACTCATCTGCGCATGCTCAGGAATGGTAACACCACTTGTCAGTCGAGTACATGTGCCGGTCTACGTGAGAGATAACTGTTAAGGCACTTAATCTCTTCCTTATGTAAGGTAATCGAAGGCTGACTCACGCACGCACTTCCACCTTTATACATATGCCATGCCTCTACCATAAGACGCATATCTTCATTCCTATGCCTGTACAATATCGCGCATTCATCTAACTCTAGCATGCAGTTACAATCTTGGCATTGCAGGGAAAGGTTAGAGGGCGATGCACCGGTTAACGACCTTTTATACTCCATTAGCCTTTGATTGATTCACTGCCCCATTTTCCCTACGTACAACTGGCCACAGCTAAGGGGAATTTTATAAACCACACCCATACGACAGTCAGTAAACCTGTTGTTCTTATTGTTCTTCACTGGACAAATATCTGTTCTTTTTTTGCCTTTTACCTGCTCCTTTTTCCTCTGCACGGCAGTGCATATCTTACCTAGCTTATTGGGAGCAGTGAAAGCAACATTAACATCATATCTACTTGCAACTTTTTTAAGCCTGTGCGACACTGAATGAATGTACGGAATAGCCACTACTCCTTTTTTGCTATTACTGCTTTCTGTAATCACGTCCGTCCCCCTCAAAACCAACTTCTTTAGGCGCTCAGCCACATTGGCCACTGCTACACTAGGATGACCTGCGCATTAAAACTGGCGCTCATTTTGTGCATGCAGGATCTGGTGAGAAGACTTCAGGCACGACACGGCAATTCCGTTTTTTACTACTTAGGAATGATTGGATGGAAAGTTTAGCAACGGCTTCGAAGATCTTGGGGAGTACTGCCAACAAACGTGAATGTGGGGTGATGGCGAGCGGCTAGTCGCAGTAACTTGACCGTTGTCAGGTGCGTCTTCAACCTCAGTGGAAAGTGCAGGCGGGCGAGGATTCAGTGTGTAGCGGCGTTAGGCGGAAAGATTGATCATGAGTTGACTGGCCAGGAACTTCAGCAGTGGCGAGAGATGTGGCCTATATGTCGCAGATGACTGCGTTATTTATTGCAAAATAACTCACCACACTGATTCTGATAAACTTCAAGACATATTACAAGCATATCCCACTGGTGCGATAAGTGGTTCATACGACTAAACATTAATAAAGGTAAAACAGTGCATGTATTGCAGCACACAAACAACACTGACAACATACGTACTTACTTCACAATGCTTTTCTTGAATCAGTCAACTCGTAAAGATATCTAGGCATTCATATTTCACGTAACTTATCATGGCATACGCATATCGAACATGTCACAAATAATGCTAACTGGGTTCTTGGACACTCGCGTCAAAACTTCTCTGATGTGCCTCTGCTGATAAAGCTAACCCTCTACAAAACATTAGTACGGCCAAAGCTAGAATATACTTCCACGGTATGGGTCCATATCAAATCACAGATAAACACCCTGGAATCCATGCAAAATCACGCAGCACGTTTGATCTTATCTAACTATTCCCGTTATGCCAGCATTACTTCCATGAAAAACACACTTACTTTACCGGACCTTTCATTGCGCCGTAAATGTTTCAGACTGTGCCTTTTCCACAAAATATATCACCATAACCCACTAAAGGATCATCTTATTGCTCGCCTTTCATACATCTCATTCCACTCCGATCACGTTTAAAGTTGGTGTTCCATTTTTTAGAACCAAAATTTGTCATGAGCCTTTTATTACCAAGACCAGTGCCGACTGGAACGACCTTCCTTTCTCCATCGCTGCCATTTCTGACATTGACAAATTCAAGAATACTGTATTTTCGGCTGCTTTTTAAAACCTGTTATTGTATAAGTTTGTACTTCTTTTTTGTGCATACCACTCCTTTCTATAATGCCTTCGGGCCGGGAAAGTATTCGAAATAAATAAATAAATAAATAAATAAATAAATAAATAAATAAATAAATAAATGGATAAATAAGTAAATAAATATGTCCACAATAAAAGCAAATGGGTCTATCGTCATGTGTGCGCCGTTCGGCTGGGTTGCAATAGCTCGGGTAGGGGTCGTATTGGCTCCGGTGAATAGGGGCAGAGGCAGCAGACGAAGCGAAGTCAGGATTGTTGGCGGAGCAGATGTACGGAAGAGCCGCATTATTAACAGTGCCAAAAAACACACGGACAATGAAGATCGCAGGACCAGTGCTGTAATGGGTGCACATGAGCATGTCCATCAAAACCTTCTGTTTTTCGTTGTCTCCAAGGCCACCATCAGTGTCTTTTTCCCACATTACAGACTGACAATATTTATAATTTCGCTCGTTTTTATGTTTATGTGATGGCACTTAAAAAAGGGCTTTTTGTTGAAAATAAGGTTTAGTTCGAAGTAATAACACTTGTGCTGTTTCTCTTGCGTTGTCACCTGCTTGTGTTTTAAGGCTACCATGCACATATACAAATATGCGCACAAGGTTGTCACCCGTAAAACTGCCCACAAGGACTGCACGGTGGATCTATAAAAAGCTGCTGCAGCTTTGCAAACTCACTTCCGCTATTTAAGAAAGGTGTAGGATTCGGCTTGTTGGTAATAAAACATGCTTTTAAGTTTGAATAACCGCGCAAGGACAGTAGAGGGGACAGAAAAGAGAACAGAGCGCTCCGTTCTGTCCCCTCTGCTGTCCTTGCGCGGTTATTCAGACTTTAAAGCATCCGGTAAACTCTGATCTATTGAACTCAAAGCTCACATCAGTTGGTTGGCGTTTGTGTAATGGGTTGCTTGATGGTAACACGTTGATGAATTCAAGTGGCCTAGTTGAAACATTGGCTCCAGTGACATCCCTCGTTCAATCACTGTGGATTACTCATGGCAGGAAACGCAAACTGACTGCACTTGAGAAGAGCGGACTAGGCCAGCGCAGATATTCTTCGGAGAGAAGGCTAATTATATGATTAGCAAAGTGATAATCTACAGCAGAGAGAGAGAAACTTTATTAACGCGATAGCTTTAAGGAGCCCGTGTTGCAGAAAATCGGGCGCAAGTGTCCGGTGTCGGTGTCAGACAGACGTGGCTTCGACAAAAATATTTTTGAACCACCTGTACGCAGGACTTCCTTGTGACGCAAGAAATTTACTGAACTAATTGAAATTATCAAGGTAAAATGCGTGGAAAAATTGTAAACTACGACTTGCACGCACCTACAGACGTGAGTTTTATGATTGTAATTCGACTATACAAGAAAACATAATTCTGCTACGCGAAAACTGAAAGAAAGCCCTTTTCCAGCATTTCTACCATTCACAGAGCGGTCGCGGTGTCCTCCATTTGCGCGTGCTGGCGCGAGAGTGTCTTGGGGGCCATGGAGCAGTGCGCCCGGTTTCTTGCAATGCCTCCAGCTGGTGCTCGCCTCTGTTGCATCGTGGCCCACGCAAGAGGCCACATTTCTACCACAAAGCCCACCTTTGTGCATACTGTTCGCGGCCAGTGTTTCCTGGTAAATATTGCGGTCACATACGCTCCAGTTGCCGGGAAGCGTGAGAAGCAGTCAGGGATCTTTGAATGCGATCGCGTTCAAATCTTAAAGGCGAAGCTTAAGCATCTTCCAAATTTTTTTCGACAGCTCCTAGTCTGATTTATCAGAATCTGTAGCAGAGGTTCCCAAGCTTTCTGGCATTGGAGAACCCTACATGCCTTTCTAGAGTTTCGCGGAACGTCCCCTACCCAGCTTATTTTTCTCACCGATGTACTTATTCAGCAATGAAGTAGCACAGCTGCAATGGTTTTTCTTGCGAAGACTTCTAAAGTGTGGGTGATGTGGTTTTAATGGTAAAATTCAAACTGCAATGTAAAAATTCACCAAAGGTGGGGTGGGGTTGGACTTGTTTTGTTGCTTGTGGAATCTTCATATGCTGTTCGCGAAAACCAATTTGGGAACTCATGACCTACAGAAAACAGCAAAGAAGCAACAAACGTAAAATAATGGGCAGTTTCATCCCAGAGGTGGAACATTGAAAGGGATAGCATTGTGATGAATCTTCTAGGACAGTGCTAAAAGTAGTAGTATGTGGGGTGACATGTTGGCTCAACGCAGAGAACGAAGCAAGTACTGCTATGCAGCAGAAACTTGTGCCCTGGCAGCTAACACGTGTCTCGCAGGCTGGCAGAATGAGCATTGCCAGAGGCATTGCAAGCGTCGCACCTCAATGGCGCACGAGAGAGACCAAAGGAAAACCATGGCCATTTTTTGCTGGAAGTTTATAGTCCATTCTCCACAGGTCAGTTATGTTGTGCACTTGGCTGCTTAGTAGGAACTTGTGTTTGTGCACAGGACACTCATGCCAGCAGAGAGAGGCTGCACTACCCTGGCTCCACTGCAGAGCCTATTGAGTGGAGCGTGATAGTGAATACTGTTCACTTTATTTATTTATTTATTTATTTCACAATAACCCTAAAGGCCCTCTAGGGAGGGTATTACATAGGGTAAATGTTACATAGGAGAGGTGAACAGTGCGTAATGTAAATACAATGGAAAAACAAAACTTGGAAAAGATTAATTACAGTGCATCAACGTACAAACACAAAAAATAATGATAGTTATCAGTACAGGAACTCTAAATGGTTTGTACAAAATGTGACACTGTCGTGGAAGCTTGGTTAACGGCGCATTAACAAACAAAAAAAGAAAAAATAAATATGTTTACAAATCAGAGTCAGACGTGATATATTAGGTATTCATGGTACTGCGTAGAGCGTCAGTAAATTTTAAGGCATTTCTTTCGGTGACAATGTGCGATGGCAGATTATTCCATTCTTTCGAGGTGCGAGGTATGAATGACTTACCAAATGCGAGGGAATGACACATTATGCATTGAACTTTGCAAGAATGATCCCGACGCGGAAAAATGACTGAGGGTTTACGTATGAACTCGTTATGAAGGGATACGTGATAGTAGAGCTTATGGAATAGTGTTAAACGAGATATATTACGGCGAAGTGACAAGGCTTCAAGTTCGGCGTGATTTTTTAATGCTGTTATACTTGTTTCTCGTGAATAATCTGAAAAGATGAAGCGTACAGCACGGTTCTGCAGGGCTTCTAAGTCAGTTATTAGGTATGCTTGATGGGGATCCCATATGGCTGATGCGTACTCTATTTTAGGGCGTATTAGTGTTGTGTATGCCAATTTGCGTAAGTGTACGGGAGCTTGTTTGAGGTTATGTTTAAGGAAACCAAGCGAACGGTTTGCAGAAGCAAGGATATGGTTAATGTGATTATTCCACGTCAAGTTAGGGGTTAAGTGTACGCCAAGATATTTGTAGCTGGAAACTTGTTCAACAAGGCTGTTGTTTAAAATGTAAGATGTTGATGTTCGGGGCGCCTGATTAGTAAAAGACATGAATTTAGTTTTACTAAGATTTAGAGGCATTAGCCAAGTTGAACACCATACGTTTATTGCGTTTAGGTCAGATTGAAGAATGTCGTGATCATAGTTAGAGTGAATATTACGATATATGACGCAATCATCAGCAAAAAGTCTGATATTGGATTTGATGCCGTCTGGTAGATCATTAATATAAATTAGAAAAAGTAGGGGCCCAAGCACACTTCCCTGTGGTACACCAGATGTTACGGGGACTAGAGATGAGTTGTGATTGTTAACCGATGTAAATTGCATTCTGTTAGAAAGGAAGTCTTTTATCCATGTTACAACAGTAGAGTCAATGTTCAGCTGTGTAAGTTTGTGAATAAGTCGACGATGAGGGACACGGTCGAATGCTTTTGAATAATCTAGGAATACGGCATCTACTTGAATTCCGGTGTCTATTGATGAATCTATGTCGTGAATAAAACCAGCGAGCTGAGTGTCACATGAATAGCCTCTGCGAAAACCGTGCTGTTGCTTAGTCTCATTGTTTTAGTAGCCAAATGTAGTGATGTCGCTCGCATCTCTGGAGACCCTCAAACACACTAGATGTTGGTAGCGCATACAACCTCAATACCGTGACAGCACAATGGTGGCGACGCCATTGGTATGAACGAGCTTCGAGTTTCAGTAGCGTTGACTTTTGTTAAAGGGCCCCTGATACGGTTCAGACTAATATTATATTTATGTAGGGTACAGCTACAGTAAATCATTTTAAGTAAATCAATATTAAGACAACTACGGAGTTACCTACAAGTTACCCTCTTCCACAGCCATGCATTTTCTCCTCAACTCGTTCGCCGGCTAAGCTCTGCCTTCACTGGTTCTGCATGTGTGATGGGACATTGTGTTGTCTACTTTGCACTGTCTTGGAGCCAGAGCTTGAAGCCTCTCCACCAGCCACCTGGCAGTTGATCCCAAGCGAGAGCTATAGAAGCAGCGTGCGTTACGCGCCCTCAGTTGCAGCGCCGGGTGTGTCCAGTACTCCGGTAACCAAAGGGGAGCTGAGCATTTCGACGAATGGGTGGAAGTGTGAACTAAAGCCCCTCCATACTACTATTGCTGTGATGAAGGACTTTAGTGAGCTGAGTGTTTCGACGAATGGGTGGAAGCGTAAACTAAAGCCCCTCCATACTACTATTGCTGTGAAGGACCTTTTGCGTAGACACACGGGAGTGACCTGATCGGTTTAAAGTTTCTGGAGCTTTAGGTCGGTCTGCACGGTCCAGCCATCTGGTGGGGCAGAGCTTAACCAGCCAAACAAAGAGCTGATACTCCTCTCACCGAGTGTAACACATTTTAAGTATTTAGAAAAAATGTGTTCACGATTACGGCCCTGCCAAAAATTTACACCAGCAGCAAAGTAGAATACACTTCAGTACTGCTACATTAGTTCTGTATTTGGTCGCACTCTGCACCATCGGGTGGCTGCATTGTGCAGACCATTCACGTTTGCGTCTCTGTTCATCTCGTGAAACGCCCAGGCCCAGTCTGCTTGCGCTTGCGTTTACCCGAATGCCGGACATGTGAAACACTATTGCGGTAGTAGTCCTCCGGTGTAAAGTGACGGCCGCAAACACACCAATCCTGGCATCGATCGGATACCGACAGTCCAGTGCGCTGCAGCCACTCCGCTTGTCTGCTGCTTTGCAGAGGCAGACAATGTCACAGCTTGACATATTGCCAGTCGCTATGTTTGCAGCCTTTAATGTAACAAGGGCGAACCATCGTGCTCACAAAAAAAAAAAAATATCGAGACCAACACTGAGTGTGGAGTTCTCGTCAGCACAGAGCACGTTGTAACTAAGGCACACGGCACTTCCTGTGTGCCGGAAGTTTTGAGTGTAGTGATAAATTGTGCTTGTGCATTCTCTTTCTGGTACTGTTTTTATAGAAACAAATTAACTAACTTTCTAACTTTATTTTGAATAATATTTGTTTGCCATAAAGTTTAAAAACTTATCAATATGCGCCCTGGGCAGTCATTCAGATAGCTCCCCCTACTGGCGTCACCTGGTCAGGAGCGGCTGAAAACTCAGCTGAGTGGCGTGCTGCAATCGGTAGCGATGTATATCTTTAGATTATAATAAATTGCAGGCTTTACGTGGTGCACCTAGATGTGTCAATTAATGATCAGAAGGACCTACCCTAATCACTTGATACGTTTGTACAAAATCATCAAAATTGTTTAAAGGTCCCTTTAATTCAATCCTGAAGGGACTGACGAAACTGATCGAAGTAACCAGTGGGTCGAATTAAACTAGATGGAGATAAAAAAGTCGCAGTTTCACCTGAAAGGCGAAGCATCGGTTGCGATAGAAAATTAGTGGACAACTGTACGAGTTAAGGATATTAGTTTTATTGACCGTCTCAACTTGTAAACTTAGGCGTACTAAATTAACAAGCATGGTGTCAGTGCAAGCATGAACACATCTCACTCTATGACTTCGAGAACTCGTCAAATCGCTGGAGCGAAGAAGCGCAGCAGCAGCAGCGAGGGAATTGACCTGCTTGCTGCCTCTAGCATTAACGCGAACTGAGCCACAAAAAGAGCAAATTTACTCAGGGTTGGGTAAATACCATAATCAGGCATTGTGAGCTACCATTATTGCTTAAAAGATCTTCCTAGGGCAGGCCTGAAATAGACGTTTTTACAGGACATTATGCGTGTTCAACACATTCACTCTCTGCAGCTTTTCTGCAATACAGCTATGTCATACGGCAAGGCATACAGACCTCGTGTACGCGGTTATCGGCTCAATTTATTGGGGGAGGGAGAGGGAGGATTGGATTGTGTAAATACCGCAACCAGGCATAGTGAGCTACCCTTATTGCTTAAAATTCTCCTAGGTACTACTGAGACAGCTTCAGACCGGATCGTTACCGAGCCAGGGACTGATGCATCGCATGTACCCCGAGACATATCCCACCCATAAGTGCAGAGTCTGCCGGAGGGAGACGGCAGATTACACGCACATCTTGTGGGACTATGTTAAAACTCCAGAAGAAGCAAAATCAAGAACGATCCCACCATGGCTCGAGGCATCCGCGAAGAGCTGTGACCAATACGAACAGCTCTGGGCCGTCCAGCAGGTCCTCGGGGCGCTCGTAATGTGGGGACCCAGCGAGCACTGCGACTTCGTAGGTGACACAGGCCCTCATTGGGGCACGTGAGCGCCCAACTGCTGGCACAAATAAAGTTGGCTTCAATCCAATCCAATCCTAGAGCAGGCCTGAAATAGACGTTTTTGACGGGAGATTATGTGCGTTCGCATTCACCGTCGCCTAAGCTCTGCCGTAACAGACGACGCCACTAAAGGGGTTGCTGTCGGGGTCAATGTAGGGGTCAGGCGCGTGCATGCTGAGGGGTGAAGTTCAAATTATCCGTCAAAGGCCAATTTCAGGATCGAAATAATGGAAGTTTGGGCCCATAGAAATGCACGGGTGCCGGCTGGGACCTTCGGACGGTAGCGAATTAAAAGAAAGAAATCGATATAACCGGAGCCAAATTACAGAAGTCACGACCCGCCCCGGATTCGTGAACGAGGAGGGTGCTCGACGCTTCCTCCGTCAGAGTGACTCTCCGCAGCGTGGTGGTGATGAACGATAACTTAATGCCGAGCATCTGTGCTCGTCGGTGTTTATTTGGGACGGTGACCAATGTTTACCATAGAGACTTACAGGCCACCGAGCCCGGCGGACTAACGAAGATTATGCCCAAGGGGGTGTCACATGCTCGTTACAACTGTTGCCCCCAGTTTGTTTTTTCGATACAAACAAAATACATCGAGGCTCAATGTAAAATAAGATCCCGTCTGGTCGAGGCTCTGCCGCAAGGTCGATGGCGCCTGTTAGCCAGGCGAGTATTGCTCCGGCGGCCTCCGCGGTCGAGTACTTTGCCTGGGCACCGGTGTTGACGGGCCAGGTGAGGCAACAGCGAATGCTGCCTGAGCCAGCCTTGCTCCATTTGGGGGGTCCACAGTGGTCCACTTGACAGTGGTGCCGGACTTGACACCGGGCCAACGGGCGCCGCAACACTGACAACACTTGCGCCTCCGAGGTGGGCGGTGCTTCGCTGGAAGCGACCGATGTTGTTGCTGGTCCTCCTGCGGGCTGGACTTCTAAAGCGGCAGTTGAGGCTGCTAGCCAGGTTTCGAGGTGAGGCCTAACATGGGTCGGCGTGCCGGTGCCACGTGGTCCAGGCCTGCTTGCCGACGAGTAGCGATGAGGCGCTGGCAGGAGACACCACATGTACGGCAGACCAGGGTGGGCCAGGACGGAAGATCCTGGCGAAGACTGGAGGTCCCGACTCCGGCAAAGGCCCGGGACGGTATCCTTGGTCAGCAGGCAGCTTCTGCTTCAGCTGCTTCAGGAGCGCTGTGGATTGCAGGTCCGGATGCAGAACGTCCAAGGGTGTCTTGACCATCCGGCCTAGCAGGACCTCACAGGGAGCATGGCTAGTAACATCGTGGGGCGTGGTCCGGTACTGGAGCAGTATCCGGGCAACTTGCGTCTGGAAATCTCTAGCCTGGCTCTTCTTGAGCTTGTCCTTGATGGTCTGCACCACCCGCTTGGCTGCATCGTTTGAAGCAGGGTGGTATGGTGGAACCATCATCCGGCAGATTCCATTCTTCGTCAGCCAGACCAGATACTCTGTGCTAGGGAAAGCAGGACCATTGTCGGACACGATGACGTCCGAGAATCTCTGGGCGGCGAACGCCTGTCGCAGCGCAGCAATAGTAGAGCCTGCTGTGGAGCAGTCACGGGCTGAACCTCCACCCACTTCTAAAAGGCGTCTACCACCACCCAATCCCTCACCCAATCTGCTCTTTTCTTATCCCTTCACGTTACACCTACCATTTGTAGCAAGTATGTGACGCCCCCTCGGGCATAATCTTGGTTCGCCCGCCAAGCTAAGTGGCCTGCTAAAGCTCTGCAGGCAACATTGGTCACCGCACCACAATAAACACCGACGAGCACGGCTGCGAGCGTCCGTCAATCGGAGGGTGCCACAAGCCCTCCCTTGTTCACGACACGGGGTGTATCGTGACACTGGCGACGAGGATGGGATCCTCATGACACTGGCGACGAAGATGGGATCCTCGTGACAACCCGCCGTGGTTGCTCAGTGGCTATAATGTTGGGCTGCTGAGCACGAGGTCGCGGGATCGAATCCCGGCCACGGCGGCCGCATTTCGATGGGGGCGAAATGCGAAAATACCCGTGTGCTTAGATTTAGGTGCACGTTAAAGAACCCCAGGTGGTCAAAATTTCCGGAGTCCTCCACTACGGCGTGCCTCATAATCAGAAAGTGGTTTTGGCACGTAAAACCCCAAATATTATTAGGGATCCTCGTGACGCTGGCGACGAGGATGGCGACGAGTACCCACGGAGCGTTCCACGCCGCCGCGAGCGGCGAAACACCGCCCCCCGTTGCTGTCGCCATGCCGCTGTACGGAAGGCTCGAGCCGTTCGAGGGAGATGGGTCCGCCTGGCAAATTTACGAGGAGCAAGTCCACGTGTTCTTCCGGGCAAACGACACACCCGAGGCCAAACAGCGGGACATTTCCCTGGCCAGCTGCGAAACCCGTGTCTTCAGCCTCTTGCTCGACCTTCTGAAGCCAGCCACGCCGCCCGTTAAGACGCTGGGTGAGCTGCTTGCCATACTGCGCTCGCATTTTAACCCAGCACCGTCCACACTAATGGAGCGTTTCCGCTTCAACAACCGGAGCCGCCGGGAAGAAGAGACCCTCGGGCAATTCGTTGCTGCGCTACGAGGGTTAGCGAGTGCCTGCGCCTTCGGGGACCAGCTGGACTCGCTGCTCCGGGACCGTTTCGTCTGTGCAATCAACAACCCCGCCATGCAGACGCGACTCCTGGAGCTTCCCGACCCCTCGCTGGACGACGCCGTGAAGGTAGCGCTGGCAGTGGAAGCTGCCGCAAAGGACGCCGGCGAGATTTCCCGTGCGACTGGCTCACCGTCGGCGGAAGCGGCGGTCAACAAGTTCGCGACAAAGGGCGGTACCTGCGGTCGCTGTGGTGGTGCCCACTCCCCCTCACAGTGCCAGTTTTCTCGAGCACAATGCTTTACGTGCGGGAAAACTGGGCACCTGGCACGTCTATGCCTAAGGGGGAGGACGAACAGCAAACAGCAGCAGCAGCCTGATTCAAGCCCAGGTACCAGACAAGCCCGCGGCCAGGGTAGCCGTCGCAAGCGTATGCGGCGTAGGCGTGTGGCAGCAAGCTCAAGTTCTTCCTCGGCCAGGCTCCACGTTGTGGCCGAGGACCCGCCGATTTTCGACATGTGGCACACAGGCTTTGTACCGTCGTCTGTGCCGCCATACATGCGGACCGTCGAAATCTGCGGGCACCCCATTTCCATGGAGCTGGACACAGGGTGTCTGTAATGGCCGGGAAGCTCTTCAAGCGTGCTTTCCCCGGCTTGTCCGTCGAGGCTTCGGGCGTGATGCTGCGCAGCTCCTCTGGGCAACTCTCCCAGGTCCAGGGTCAGGCACAGGTCAGCATTCGCTTTGGCGACAGGGAGGCAACCCTTCCCCTTTACTTAACGAAGGGGTCGTCGCCGACGCTGCTGGGCCGAAACTGGATTCATGCACTGGGAATTCGTCTGCCAGAGTACCCGGAAGCCAGCCTGCATATGGTGCAGAGCTGCCAAATCTGCCAGGATCATCAGCGAGCCTCGCGTAATGTGGAAAGTACCCCCTGGCCGTTCCCACAGAGACCCTGGTCCTGCCTACATGTGGATTTTGGGGGCTCTGGTGGTGGTGGCGGAGCAGCCTCCCTGCGCTTGGAGGACCTGCAGAGCCAGCTCGAGGAACAGCGGGAGCTGGCATCGGCACGGCTGCTGGAGCTGGAGCAGCTTCAACATGACCACAAGGAGGCCCTGAAGACGATGGAACGGCTGCGGCTAGAGCTGCGGTCGCTGCCCGAGAGCCTGGTGGTGAGCACGGCCAAGTACAAATGCCTGCAGAGGCAGTTCTCCGTGCTGTACAACGAGAGCATGCAACTAAAGACTCAGCTGGACGAGTGTCGCTCCTTGCTGTCGAAAGCCAAAAACTCACACCTTCGCCACATTGAGCAGATGGAAAGCGAGGAGCTGGTTGTCCAGAAGAAGCTTCGCTCGGAGGTCATTCGCCTAGAGGACAACATCGCGCAGATTCGTCGAGAGTACGAGAATCTACGCATTGAGTTTGAGGCGTCGTCGATGTCCAGCGAGCAGGTTCAGCCAATCAACCGGGAGATGCGGCACATTATATCGAGCCTGCAGAGCCGCAACAGTCAGCTCAAGAGCGAGGTCTCCCGCAGCAAGCGCAAGCTGCGCGAGGCCCAATCAGAGACGCTGAAACAGAAGCTGGCTGCTGACCAAGGGTGCCGTCCCGGGCTTTTGGCAGAGTCGGGAGCTCCAGTTTTCGCCAGGAACTTCTGTTCTGGCCCACCCTGGTCTGCCGGGCAGGTGGTGTCTCCTGCCAGCGCCTCATCGCTGCTCGTCTGCATGCCAGGTGGGGCCATGTGGCACAGACACGCCGACCATGTCAGGCCTCGCCTCGGGACCTGGCCAGCACCCTCGACTGCCACTCCCGAGTTCCAGCCCGCAGGAGGACTAGCGGCAGCACCAGTCGCTTCCAGCGGAGTACCACCTACCTCGGAAGCGGAAACCGTAGCCAGTGGTGCGGAACCCGTTGGACCGTTGTCGAGCCCAGCACCACTCGCAAGGCCGACCACTACGAACCCTCCGGACGGAGCAAGGCTGGCTCAGGCAGCACCCGGCGTTGCCACACCCGACCCGTCAACACCGGTGCTCAGGCGGAGTACTCGACGGCGGAGGCCACCAGACCGTTACTCTCCGGGATAGCAGGCACCGTCGACCCAGCTAGGGTGGAGGCAGAGCCTCATAGTGTGGACATGGACGTTTGTTTTTCATTTAACAAACAAACTGGGGGTAAGGGGGTGTAGCAAGTATGTGACGCCCCCTCGGGCATAATCTTGGTTCGCCCGCCAAGCTCATTGGCCTGCTAAAGCTCGGCTGGCAACATTGGTCACCGCAGCACAATAAACACCGACGAGCACGGCTGCTCGCCGGTCAGTCATCGTTCAGCACCACCACGCTGCGGAGCGTCCGTCTATCGGAGGGTGCCACAAGCCCTCCCTTGTTCACGACCCGGGGTGGTCGTGACACCATTCTTCTTTCCATTGCTCGTTGTGTCGTCCTCAATTTAAGTAGAACCCTTTTCGTAAGCCTCCAGGTTTCTGCCCCGGACGTGAGTACTTGTAAGACACAGCTGTTATAAACTTTTCTCTTGAGGGATAATGGCAACCTGCTGTTCATGATCTGAGTATGCCTGCCAAACGCACGCCAGCCCATTCTTATTCTTCTGATTATTTCAGTCTCATGATCTGGATCCGCAGTCACTACCTGTCCTAAGTAGATGTATTCCCTTGCCACTTCCAGTGCCTCGCTACCTATCGTAAACTGCTGTTCTCTTCCAAGACTGTTAAACATTACTTTAGTTTTCTACAGATAAATTTTTAGACCCACCCTTCGGCTTTGCCTCTCCAGGTCAGTGAGCATGCATTGCAGTTGGTCCCCTGAGTTACTAAGCAAGGCAATATCATCAGCGAATCGCAAGTTACTAAGGTATTCTCCATTAACTCTTATCCACAATTCTTCCCAATCCAGGTCTCTGAATACCTCCTGTAAACACGCTGTGAATAGCATTGGAGAGGTATCTCCCTGCCTGACGCCTTTCTTTATTGGGATTTTGTTGCTTTCTTTATGGAGGACTACGGTGGCTGTGGAGCCGCTATAGATACCTTTCAGTATTTTTACATACGGCTCGTCTACACCCTGATTCCGCAATGCCTCCATGACTGCTGAGGTTTCGACTGAATCAAACGCTTTCTCGTAATCAATGAAAGCTATATATAAAAGTTGGTTATATTCCGCACATTTTTCTACCACCTCATTGATAGTGTGAATATGGTCTATTGTTGAGTAGCCTTTACGGAATCGTGCCTGGTCCTTTGGTTGACGGAAGTCCAAGGTGTTCCTGATTCTATTTGCGGTGCAGCAGGATGGCTCCCACGGCTTACGGTGAAGCACCTCCAGCCAGGATGACAGGCTTTGCCGGATCAAAGCGTACCATTACTGGATCATTGCTGATTAGCTCCTTGCTATGCTGGAAGGCCACGTCCTGCTCCTTTATCCAGATCTACTGCTGTCCATCTCGAAGCAGAAGATGGAGCGGTTGTAGATGCGCTGACAGGTTTGGCAGGAAACTCTTGTAGAAGTTGATGAGGACAATGTAAGCTCCTTCTTGTTCTGAGGGTTAGGCGCCTTGAGCACAGCATCAACCTTGTGGGGGCCATGGCTTGGTTGCCTGGGCAATGACATGTCCCAGGTACCCAACACTTGGGGCCAGGAAAACACACTTTTCCTGCTTGAGCTTGAGACTGATGTCATGCAGGATGTTGTGCAGGTTCTGCAGGTGGTCCCCATCATCGGTAGCAGTAACCAGGATGTCGTGCAAGTACACCGCCACGTGCCTCATGCCCCTGAAGAGGTTGTCCATCTCGCTCAGAAAAATGGATGGGGCTAAGGCCACGACATAGGGGGAAGTGTGCTTGCTGGAAGAGCCCCAGAGTTTTCGATATTGAGACATACTTGTGTGCAGCATCCTCAAGCACCAGCTGCTGATAAGCGTCTCAGAGGTCGAGCTTCGTAAACTTTGGTCCCCTAGACAACGCTCACAAGAGATCGTCAATCTGGGGCAGTGTTGTGCACTATTGCCATTCACAGGGGGGGGGGGGGAATGCCACCCCTGCGACATGCAGTTGTCACTGGCAACATTCTACGGCAACACTTTACGCTACGATTCTTCACACCTGTCAGCAGCCAATCTAGCCTGTTCACGCCGGAGTGAACGTCTGTACAAGGCTATGCTTCTTGTCACCTGTCAGCCGCACAAACTGGCATTACCACGTCAGGATCGGGGTCAGCGTGCGTTCCCCCTACTTTTCACTGTTTATGTCCAGTAATGTGCGTGCGTTTCCAACCGGGCTCACCGAAAAGGGCACCAGCTCACCGATACCATCAGCTCATCGGTGCCGGGATTGGTATCCTGACGCCGGATTGGTGGAAACCATCAACAATGACGACGCAGGCATAAAAAGCGGGTCTAGACAGCTCATGTCCGACTCACACTTTTTCCAAAAGTGTGACTCGGACATGCTAAGAAGCTACCATAGTTTGCTCCAATAGTTGGAACCGTTTTGTAATCTCAACCATGTACGTTTTCGAATATATTCCTTTTCTTCATTCTCTTAAACGTTGCTCGGAACCCTTTCTCCCGGTACCTGGCACGGTATCATCTATAGAAACTTCGTCGGCCACACGGATCCTCGACTTCGCAACAGTGGTAGTCAGCTGTCAGATTGACCTCACGGAACTTGCGAGGTGTTGACCGTCGCAACAATGTGTACTTGTCGACGGTATCGACGGAGTTGATGGTAACCTTGAAATCCCCACAGATTCTGACACTGCGGTCTCGCTTGAGAACTGGTATAATGGAAGCGGTCCATTCAGACGTCTTGATGCGCACCAGGATGCCTTGTCGCTGTAACCGTTGCAGCTCCTGGGTGACCCCGTCCTTCAGGGCGAATAGCAGTGGGCGAGGCTTCAAAAAACGAGGGCGGGCTCCCTCAGGTACATAGATGCCAGCCGTCGTGCTGGCGAATTCGCCCACCCCTGGCTGGAACAGGGACTTGAACTCGGTCAGGAAGCTTCCAACGTCTTTCACCATATGCAGGACGGCTTCTTGGTACTGCGGCAGCGAACATCCAGTGCATGAATCCAGTTTCGGCCCAGCAGCATCGGCAACGACCCCTTGGTTATGTAAACGGGAAGGATTGCCTCCCTGTCACCAAAGCGAACGCTGACCTGGGTCTGACTCTGGACCTGGGAGAGCTGTGCGGAGTAGCTGCGCTGCCCGATGCCAGAAGCCTCGACGGACACGCATGTACCGCAGCGCAGACAACGGAATAAGGCCTAAGAGCCACGTGTCGAAAAACGGTGGGTCCTCCGCCATGGTGTGGAGCGTAGCCACTGGGGAACTAGAGCCTGCTGCCGTGCGTCTCCACCGCGTGCCCTTACGACGGCTACCCTGGCCGTCGTAAGGGCTTGTGTAGAACCTAGGCTTGAACCAGGCTGCTGCTGCTGGTGTCCGCTGTTCGTCCTCCCCCTTTGGCATACCCGTGCCAGGTGACCAGTTTTCCCGAACGTGAAGCATTGTGCTTGAGAGAACTGGCACTGTGAGGATGAGCGAGCACCAGCACAACGACTGCAGGTACTGTCCTTTGTCGCCAACTTGTTGACCGCCGCTTTCACGGACAGTGAGCCGGTTGCACGTGCAATCTCACCGGCGTCCTTGGCCACAACTTCCATCACTAGCGCTGCCTTCACAGCGTCGTCCAGCGAGTGGTCGAGTAGCTCTAGAAGTCACGTCTGCATAGCGGGGTTGTTTATGCCGCAGACGAAAGTGTCACGGAGCACTGAGTCCAGCTGGTCCCCGAAGGCGCAGGCACTCGCTAATCCTCATAGTGCCGCGACGAACTGCCCAAGAGAACTCTCCTTCATGGCGGCTTGAGTTATTGAAGCGGAAACGCATCATTAGTGTGGACGGTGCCGCGCTGAAATGCGAGTGCAGTATGGTGAGCAGCTCACTCAGCGTCTTAACATTCGGTGTGGCTGGTTTGAGGAGGTCGAACAGGAGACTGAGGACGCGGGTCCTGCAGATGACCAGGAAAATGTCCCGCTGTTTGGCCTCGGGTTTGTCGTTTGTTCGAAAGAACACGTGGACGTGCTCCTCGTAGACTGGTCGGGCGGACCCATCTCCCTCGAACGGCTCGAGCCTTCCGTACTGTGGCATGGTGGCAGGAATGGGAGGAGGTGTTATGCTGCTCACGGCGGCGTGGGTCGATACGTGGGCACTCACCGCCACTGTCACGATCCACCCCAGTTTCATGAATAAGCGTGGTTTGAGGCTCTCTACGTTAGAGTTACACTCCGCAGCGTCGTGGTGATGAACCATGGCTGACCGCCAAGCAGCTGTGCTCGTCGGTGTTTATTTGGTGTGGTGACCAATGTTGTCCACCCAGCCTGGCAGGCCACCGAGCCTGGCGGGCTAACGAAGAATATGCTCGAGGAGGTGTGAGATGCTCGTTATAGAAGTCTACTGTATAATTGTTATCGCAAGTAGAATTTTTGCATCTGTCAGCCGATTGTCCATGTGTACTTTTTGATTTTTGATACATGATTGTATTTCCTTTTTCTAAACATATGCGAGTTTTATTGTAAACGGTGGCAGATAAAAGGTAAATTAAGATCGGTTGACAGGCCTGCTGCGAATCTCCTCCATTGTTAGACTGTAGACCGGCTTTTCTCGATACCTGATCTGCTCTTCTTTTGTGCATGTGTACTATGGTGTTGATTGCTGTTGTCGCTCCTGGTGCTTTTTGCAATTTACTGCACCTGAATGTTTTCTGTTCATTGGCTCATTTCCAGATAAAAGTTTCCGCCAGTCCTTTTATCTGCCCTTCTGCTGTTGCATGTCACTTCGCGCTCTGCGCCATGAAGTTTTGACAAGTAAACCACTTTTACGCTTAGGTCATACCTGCCAACGTTTACGAGTTTATCATGAAATGACAGGTTGTTAGAAGTTATTTACAATTGTAGTATTGGCACGAATAATTTTACTGTTCATTTCTGTCATCCAGTTTAGGGGAAAATTAATTTCAGTTTTGGGTGCATTCGTTTACAAAGAATGCAAGTATAGACGCTGACCAATTTTTAAAGCCACATTTTTCTGACCGCAGCAGCCCCAGGCACTAACAGAGTTAATGTATAACGGCAACCAAAATCTCAGTTGCTGTTGCATGAATGTTTCTTGAATAAACATTATGACCATTTATATTTGTCTGTGGTACAGATTATTGATGTTACTATCTTGTTCACAGCATTCGTACAGAAGATCCGCAAATTTTAATGCAGTTAGCATTCGTTGTCTACTTTGGGCACTTTCAGTCTACCTAACATCCATGTCTTTTTTTGCGCTGTTTTAATTTTACTTTATATCTAGATACCTGTTCTATGACGATGCCGTCGTGGTTGTTTCTGTCTAAAGAATGTTCTTTGTGACAAAATAGATATTCTATAAAAGGCAGTGAGCACAGTGAACGGGGTTATTTTACAGGCGAGTTCCTATTAATGTGGACATACTTTTCCGCTAATATATCACAAGTTTCAAAAGAATAATTAACAAAAATTTATTAACTTTTTGATTAGTAGTTTGGGGGCAGTTATCTAAATGGCATATTTGGAGCCAGTGACATTTTCATGCACACCCATCTTTTAAAACTCTTGAAAATTGCGCCTACATTGAGATATTCATAACCAAATTCCAAAGTTCAGTCGAGGCATTATCGAGACTGAGCGTGTCCCACTGCACGTCAGACTGCAACACTCCGTAAAGAAAGAGCGTAGGTTTAGGCATGATGGTATTCCTTAATGTTTAGGTGTTTAGCTCATGAAAAGGGACGAGAGACAGAAGTACGATTCGGACACAGTGCTAAACTTCCAACAATTGTTTTATTCTACGAAGCGGTAGACATATATATAGGTAACAGACAATGGCGTACACATGCACATACTATGTACTGGTTTCTAATCAAATGAGACAGCAACGAGACATGTGTAATGAAAAGTTAAGATGATATCGAAGATGAAAAAGTGACCACGCATACGAAATTTTTTTTTTGTAATTGCACGATTAAAATGCTATCTCCATCAAGCCACTCTCTGTGTCTCGTTTAAAAAATCGAATTCTTTTTTGAAAGATCGCTAGTTTGGGGAACGCTTGTGTTAGCGCGCCTTCGATCGGAAGAGGAAGAGAAAGAGAATTCAGAGAATTCCACAAACAGATAGCTCGTGGCAAAGCTGACTGATTATATGCATCCGTGTTTCCGTAGATGCGAGTGAAACTTGACTAATTATTCAGTGATTGTGATATACAACTTGCATGTTCCAGAAGCGAATACGATGACTTCATTTGATGAACATATTTATGGAACATATTATTTATGGAACATATTTATGGATGAACATATTTAACGACAGCAATGCCAGGTCACGACTACTCCTTAGTGCAGGAAGTGAAAGGTCAAATTTGATTCGAGTTATGCTTGACTGTCCATCGTAATTGCAAAGAATGAATCGACTAGCTCGGTTTTGGCTGGCTTCTAACATGCAGAATAAATATTCATGATGATCCGCGAACTCAAGCTGCGAGCGGTCGAAAGTCAGGAACGTTAATTTGCGGATGTTAGACGGGGATTTACGTAGGTTGCGACAAATGTATCTTAGTGTTTTTGAAGCATTGACGCATATGGTTCTTATATGAGAGTCCCAGGAAAGATCTGGGGCGAGATTAACGCCAAGATATTTGTAGAGTGAAGCTTCCGTTATTGGATCCGTATTTATGTAATAAGAAAAACTTGATTTAATGTGCTTGCGTGTGAAAGTCATTACTTTGCATTTAGATGAATTAAGTGTCATTTTCCTGGTGTTGCACCAGTCACGTTGAAGGTTGTGGGGAATCCGACGGGGCATTGCGCGGACGCACTTACCGGTTCTGCCGTCCCTACGCCTCACTCCCTCCAAACCAGTTGTCAGCGGTGGCGCTCCGCTCGCGATGGGTCACGGTGAGGGCAGGGCTAACCCTGGCGGCGACTCTCGTGGTGCCAGCGTGTCTTTTCTCCCTTGGGAGTGCGTCGGGTACGTACATGCTTCCTCTTGTCCGCCGACACCTTTGTGACTAGGACTAAGCTCACGCACAGTGCCTTTGCCCGTGCGGGGAGCGCGTACCTCGTGTTGATCTTGTCCCGACGCTAAGCCGAAGAACGGGTGCTCGCGCGAGGTCGTACCACGCCGAGCCGCGCTTATCAGAAGCCCAAGCCGAAGAAGATTGCCCAAGCTCTCGCGAGTTGGCCCGTTGGCTGTCGCGAGAGGAGGTGGCATAGTCGCCGGGACTTTTTCTAGCGGCGTGTCCCAGCTTGGCGGGGGGAGCTCTCGCAGCGACGTGCTGTAGGCACCCCTGACGGTATCTTCCGCCCTTGGTGTGGGACCACTTTCGTTCCCCGCCGCCCCGGGACCGGGTGTTTGTGCAGTGTCCGGTGTCGCCGGATACAATGAACGGTATCAGTTAACAATACTGTGTTCTTGCATGCTTGGCTCGGTAGCCCCTTGTGGCCTGAGCGCTCGCGCAGCAGCACTAGAGGCGATGACGGACGTGGACCTGGGGCTCGCTAAGCTCGAACCCATGGTGGTCGGTACTCCTGTGAGAATGGAAGACCCCACAAGGTCAAATGATGAATGATGGTAATTGCTGGTAATTGGTCCGTATATTATACAGTCATCGGCAAAAATTCGCGTGCAAGAGATATTGTCGGCCAGATCGTTTATGTAGATTAGAAGAAGCAGTGGTCCTAATACACTGCCCTGCAGTACACTGGAAGTTTCGAGGTGAGGAGTGATGCAAAATCGTTTGCAATGGTAAATTGCTGACGATTAGGTAGAAAGTAACGGATCCAAGATAGCGTTAAACAGCATAATATGAGAGCAGTTAATTTGGAAATTAAATGGCAGTGAGCCACACGGTCGAAAGCCTTAGAAAAGTCGAGAAAGATACGATCTGTTGGAAGGTTATGGTCCATGTGGGAATGTATGTCAGTAGTGAACTCTAATAAATGTGTCTCGCACGATAAACCTTTCCTGAAGCCATGCTGATTAGTAAAGAAAAAAATATTCGATTCAAGATGTTATATATGAGATGCTATAATATGATCGAGCATTTTGCAGCATATGAGCGTTAATGAAATAGTAGCTTTCACCGGAATTTCTGCTGCCACTTTTGTACACGGGTACCACTTCAGCAATTTTCCAATCAGAAGGAAGCTGGCCGGATGGTAATGACTGACAAATCACCGATGGTAGCACAATTAAATCTCGATACAGCAAGTTGGTAAAATCTGCAATTTGCTTCATTATATTGAAATTTCATTGTATTGAAATTCTATCTTTTATCCAAATAGTCGCCGATCGAATTTTCTTACGGAATGGGGCCGCAACATTTATTTATATTCGTTAATTAGTAATATATTATTATAATGTCAGTATTATATAATATTATTTATTCATAAAATTAATTTTTATTTATTATTGGGCAATCAAAATAAGCAAATTTGAATAAAAAGATCATTTTGTTGAATTTGAGAGCCAGCGGCGAAACGTACAGTTCTGTGCCGTGTCACCGATAGCTTCAAATCTCCGGTATGAAGCGAAGAGCCGTACTTTCGCGTCTACTCTGCCACCGTGGCTGATATTGGCACCCGCAGTGGGATGACGCTATCATGAAAAGTGCTGGCAATGGGAAGCTTGCTTAATGCGTCTCTGAAACTCAAGATTTCCAGCACTAAACGCGCGAGAGGCAGTGCACGATGCCGCGCTATCTCAGCTTGCCCAATCTTTGTAGATGCGGCAGACTATCTCTAAACATGGGGCACGGGCTCCGTAGGCACTTAGCCACACTGAAAGGCATGTGCAGCCACAGCTGCACTAGAAAAAAAGGACGCATGCCAATCTGCCCCCACTCCCACCCTCTCCCACACTTGAACGCGTTACCGTGACCTTACTGACTTTCCCCTTGCTTGCGCAGGGAGATGGTGCCCATCGAGCCACCATCCTTTTCGCCTCACCATCACACGTTTTCACTCTCACATAAAGCGTACAGCGCGCGGGGCACGATATGATCTTATCGCACTTTGACTTGATACGGAGCATCACACAGCTCCGGTTTGGCGATTGCTCTTGGTCGTGTGATTTGAGAGGAGCGTTCGCAAGCAGCCGCATGTTATTAAATCATTTGACCATCTGTTGCATTGGCAGAATTTTTCATTGTCTTGGTATTCCGCCATGGCGGCAGTAAAATTTAGTTACAGGGAAATTGTGTATAGATATATTTTGTTATATTGAGGTTCAACATACATAATGCCACTAGGTGTCACGAGCCAGCGCTGAGAAAGAAGTGACTGGAACGCGCGCTCGGCAAGAGGTGGGCGCTGAAGAAGAAGTAGACGCTGAGGAGGCCGGTTTGAGTTTTTGTACGCCATCTTGTAGAACTGTCTGTCTCGTCGACGCCGGGTACATCTTTAATTGTCTTTTCGTGACAAAACTGGTGGAGGTGCGGGGTACGCTTCATTCGATGCCACGAACCCCTCCTGGTAGCAGGAGTACCAGCCCCATACTAGTGGACACCCCTGTTCACCGGGCCAGCAGGAGAATCCGAGGATTGCCTCCCGAGCTTGACCATCTCTCCTCAGCAACATCGACGCCCCCACGGACCAATATGGAAGGAACATCGACCACTCTATCGACCGTTATGCAAGGTACGGCCACAATGGCAACTCAGTACCTGCTACAGAATCTCCGAGTGCCGGAAGTGTTCCACGGGGATGTCTTCGAGGATGTTGAAGACTGGTTAGCCCAGTTTGAGCGCGTGGCCGAGATAAACGAATGGAGCGACGCGGCCAAGTTGAGAAACGTCTACTTGAGCTTGGAGGACGGTGCTCGCACTTGGTACGAGAACCGAGAAGGGCTCCTCAAGTCGTGGCTCGAGTTCCGCCGTGCCTTGCTGGAGACATACACCAATGCTGATCGCCGCGAACGAGCCGAACGGACACTCCAATCCCGAATTCATCTGCCGAATGAGAGCGTGACGTCGTACCTAGAGGATATGACGCGCCTCCTTCGTCGGGTTGACCCTACCATGTCAGAGAATAAGAAGCTGCGCCATCTGATGCGGGGAGTTAAAGAACAGCTATTTGCTGGTCTGGTTCGAAGCCCGCCGAAGACCGTGGCTGAATTCTTAACTGAAGCCACCACGATGGAGAAGATGCTACACCAGCGCTCAGCTTTCTATGAAAGGCAAATGAACGCTACTTTAGCTTCGGACCAGCGCGCAGCTACGTATGACAGGCATACGAATGCTGCTTCACTGACGGACGCGGTTGCCTTTGGAAATCTGGACGTTCTCCGAGACCTTATCCGCTCTATGGTGCGTGATGAGCTTCAACGGCTCAGCTGCCCGCCTCAGCCCACGCTCGGTTCCATTTCTGCCCTCGTGAGAAGTGAAGTGCAGCAAGCGATCCAAGGTCCCGTTCGAAGCAGCAATGGGCCGCCTGTGACAGCACAGTTGCAGCGGCCGTCGTATGCGGAAGTTTTGGGGCGAGTCCCTGTCCGCGCTCCGACCCACTTCATCCCCGCCACGTCTTACGCCGCATCATACGTCCCGCCGCTTCCATCAGTACAACCGATCCAACGTATGGAGGATCGGCGCCCGCTTGAAAGGAAATCTGACGTCTGGCGTACCCCGGACAGAAGGCCTCTGCGCTATCACTGTGGAAAAGCCGGTCACGTATACCGTGAGTGTCCATACCGCCGCCTCGGACTGCAAGGTTTTGCCGCGGATTCACCAAGGCCCAGATATGGCGAAAGGCCTAGGGCGATTGAAGACTACCTGAACCAGCAGCGTATGCCACTGTTCCCGCGGCGGCAGTCGCGCTCGCCGTCCCCCAGGCGATCTTCCTCAGCTGCTAGAAGCCCTCCAATGGCAGCGCAAAGACGATCGCCAAGCCCTCGCCGGGAAAACTAAGAACAGCGACCTTCGGGGGCGAGGCCGCTGATAATCGCCCTTCCGAAGACCTCCCATCGACGCGAGCACGGTCTATTCAGCACGATTCAGCGACGACAGCAGCCAAACTCAGCGACAGACTCTCGCTAGACATACCTGTTGTGCTCGACGGCCGCCACATTAGTGCGTTATTGGACACGGGTGCCGACTACTCAATCTTGTGCGGAAAACTAGCGACGGAACTTCGAAAAGTCTTCACACCTTGGTCTGGAACGCAAATTCGTACTGCTGGCGGGCATATCGTAACACCGTTGGGCATGTGTACGGTCAGAGTACAAATTCGTGGGAGTACGTTTCCAGCCAGCTGCCTTGTACTCCGCGATTGTTCTCGGGACCTCTTCTTGGGCGTCGACTTTCTGCGGGAGTATGGTGCCATTATAGACCTCCGGGAGCGCACTGTGACTTTTTCGACAGAGAGAGCAGCGAACAGCCGCGACAATTGCCGACGTAACGCGCTTCGGGTTTATGCCGACAGTGTAACTTTACCACCACGCGCAATTGTCCTGGTAGCGGTCGTATGCGATGATCTGCGTGACGGCGAAGCTGTTTCAGAGGGCAATTCCTCCCTTATGCTGACTCATGGTGTATGTGCAGCCCGTAGTCTCATTATGCTTCGAGGGGGACATTCAGCGCTCCTCGTGACGAACTTCAGCCAGGAACATCGGCACCTGTTTCGTCGTACTACTATCGCTTTTGCTGAGCCATAGGAGACGTTGCTGAATGCTTTGCGTCTATGACAAAGGACAACCCAGCTCAGACACTCAGCATTATCGACATCAATTCAGACCTTTCGGAGGAAAAGCAAAAAAGCGCTGCGCGAGTTGCTACTTCGGTTCAAGGAGTGCTTCGCATCTTCTAAGGTATGCCAGACGCCCATCACGAGACACCGAATAATCACGTATGACGATTCTCGTCCCATACGACATCTGCCTTATCGCGTATCGGCGAAAGAGCGCGACGTGATTAATGCACAAGTGAAAGAAATGCTTGACGATGACGTCATACAACCATCCCAAAGCCCTTGGTCGTTGCCCGTGGTCCTCATTAAAAAGAAAGACGGAACGCTTTGATTCTGTGTTGACTATAAAAAGTTGAATAACGTCACAAAAAAAAAAAAGACGTTTATCCGCTCCTGCGGATGGATGATTCGTTAGATAGACTGCGGCGAACCAGATATTTTTCATTGGATATTGGCAAATCGAAGTTGACGAACGAGATCGCGAAAAAACCGCCTTTGTTACCCCGGATGGACTGTAGAATTTAAAGTACTTCCATTCGGCCTGTGTTCTGCACCGGCCACATTCCAGAGAATTATGGACACTGTTTTGACGGGTCTGAAGTGGCACATTTGTTTAGTATACCTAGATGACGTCGTCGTGTTTGCGGCGACCTTCGAAGAACATCTGAAGCGTTTAGAGGCGGTACTTGAGGCGCTCCGCTCCGCTAATGTCACACTAAAGCCAGAAAAGTGTCACTTCAGTTACAAAGAGTTGAAGTTTCTCGGTCATGTCGTGAACGCCGACGGCGTCCAGCCTGACCCAGACAAAACATCTGCTGTTGCTGCTGTTCTGACTCCTCGTGACAAGAAAGCAGTACGCCGCTTTCTCGGTCTGTGTGCGTACTATCGTCGCTTCATCGCTAATTTCTCCCGGATCATTGAACCACTCATACGCCTCACGCGAGAAGACACACCCTTCGTTTGGACGGATGAGCAGGACGGAGCTTTCACCGAGTTACGGCAGCGCCTGCAGGAATCACCCCTTCTCGCTCACTTTGACGAGGACACTGACACCGAGGTGCATACTGACGCAAGCAACATCGGTCTTGGCGCTGTACTCGTTCAACACCAGGAAGGCGTCGAGCGAGTGATCGCTTACGCCAGTCGCACCCTTTCACGTGCCGAGATCAACTACTCACCTCCGAGAAAGAGTGTCTAGCGGTTGTATGGGCCATCATGAAATCTCGGCCTTATCTCTACGGTCGCCCTTTCAAGGTGGTGACAGACCACCATTCCTTGTGTTGGTTAGCCAACTTACGAGACCCGTCCGGGCGACTTGCTCGATGTTACCATCGTCTACAAATCGGGTCGCAAACACGAAGATGTGGACACGTTGTCGCGCGCTCCCGACGAAACTTGCGATGATAAGGACATGGACGAAGACGGCGCATTCCTTGGGGCCCTCACCGCATCTGACCTGATCAGACGGCAGCGCGAAGACGCCGAAATACGCCCTCTCATCGATCACCTAGAAGGCAAGAATGCTACAATCCCAGGACACATTTCTCGCAGTCTCTCGACCTTCTGCCTCCGAAAGGGTGTCCTCTACAAGAAAAACTCGAGTGCCAGCGACAAAGAGTATCTATTGGTCGCACCTGCTACCCTCCGTGATGACATTCTCCTAGCCTGCCATGATGAGCCCACGTCTGGGCACTTGGGATTTTCACGTACGCTAGCAAGAGTACGCCAGACGTACTACTGGCCCAGACTTTCTACCATAGTGAAGCGTTACGTGCAAAGCTGCCGTGAGTGTCAACGCAGGAAATCACCGTCTTTGAAGCCTGGGGGGTTACTCCAACCCATCGCACCACCTAGCGCGCCGTTTGATCAAATCGGCATAGATCTTCTGGGACCCTTTCCCTTGTCAGCCAGCGGAAACAAGTGGATTATAGTCGCCACAGACTATCTAACACGCTACGCCGAGACGAAAGCTGTACAACGTGCCACGGCCTACGCAGTTGCCCAGTTCTTTATCGATCAGGTAGTCCTAAGACATGGTGCCCCATCACATGTCATCACCGACAGAGGAACTGCCTTTACGGCCCAACTGATAGAGGACATATTCGAGCTGAGCTGCACGCAGCATCGCAAGGCCACTGCCTATCATCCGCAGACCAACGGACTGACGGAACGGCTAAACAAAACCATTGCTGACATGCTGTCTATGTATGTAGACGTCCAGCATAAAACATGGGATGAAGTCCTGCCGTACGTTACATTCGCGTCAACACCGCCATTCAGGAAACAACACGATTCACACCGTTCCGTCTTGCGTACGGGCGCGAGGTCCAGACCACGCTATACGCAATGCTTCCGCATGACACCGACGCATCACTTACTTCCGACGCCGAGCAACTTACTCAACACGCAGAGGATGATGATGAAAAACGTTTATTCAACAGATTGAGAGTTTGCAGGCCAACATGGCCCTTTACATGGAGTCCTTTACATGGTGGAGTCCTTAGTCTGGGACCCCACTGGACGAAGCTGCTACCCGCGCCCGTTGGACTAGAGCCCTTTGGGACTCCAGCGCCGAGTAATTGAGTAGGGCTGCCTCCCATGCCTCTCTAGTGGGGGAAGGGACGGATTCATCTGACATGCCCACACCATGTGAAAGTTATCGGAGTCTTCCCCACAGTGAGGGCATCGCCCATCAACTTTTGGGTCAAAATGTTTTGCTATTGCAGGACACAAGAGGGCGTTTGTCTGCAGGCGCCGCAGTGTTCGTTCATCGGCCTTACTCAGTCCCTTAGCAGGGACCGGGAAAAGCCGATGACGTTTGCAATAGTCTGCCAGAATTTCCCTGAACCGCAGAAGCGGTTGTCTAATCTCTGAGCCGGAAGAGTCTGGTTGAGGTGCCGGGTGGGTAAGCGCTCGGGCGGCCGCGTCCGCAGCCTCGCTACCTCTAAGGCCCTGGTGGCCCGGAGTCCAAATAATGCGTTTGGGTGAGGGGTCCGATTCCCTCACGGCTCGCTGTAAAATGCGGTAGGCTAAAGGTGATACCTCGCCCGCCAGGTAGTGCTCACAGGCTCAGCGCGAATCTGTGATGATTACCTTCGAATTCGGGTCCGAGGTGGCAAGTGCTATAGCAACCGCCTCGGCCTGCGCGGAGTTGAAAGCGCGGTAGGAAAGTCCGTTAACTCGGTCCAGGTGAACTACGGCAGCCGTGTAGAATCCAGTGGGCGACGGCCCTGCCACATCAACGTAGTATACACCCTGCTTTAATCCATATTGGTGTTCAAGAGCCCGAGCGCGTGCCTTTCGTCTGCCTTCATGTGTCTGCGTGTCCATGTTGCGCGGGAGTGGAGGGACCCAGAGCTTGTGACGCCAGAGCTCCGGAAGCCTGCATGTCTCCTCTGGAATGCACTCGTGTTGTATGTGCAAGCGGTCTAGCAAGTGGCGCCCGGACACCGTCTGCGAGAGTCGCGTGTATTGGTTCACAAGGTGGGCCTCCTTTAACTCCTGGTAGGAGTTAAGCACACCTAAAGCCAACAACTTAGCGTTGCAGGTAGTCACCGGGAGGTCCAGAGCTCGCTTTGTAACCTTCCTTATGATGGCGTCGATGCGTTCATCGTGTTTCTTTCCAGTTCGAAGGTAGGGTACGGAGTATAGGATCCTGCTGGTTACGAAGGCATGGGCGAGCCCAAGCGCGTCCCTGCCCCGCAACCCGCCGCGTTTGTTGGAAACGCGGTGGATCATACGTCCGACCTGTTCGCCTATGCGTTTGAGTTTGTCGATAGTGGATTCCGGGCTGAGTCTGTGATGGATGAACAGACCCAGGATCCGGATCTCCTCGACCTCTCTAATAGGACCTCCCATCAGAAAGAGACGCAAACTCGTGTTGTCTTTGGGATTGGTTTTAATGTGAAGAAGTTCCGATTTCGCAGGAGCGCATTGGAGACCACAGCGGATAGCATAGCTATCGACGATGGAGGCGGCCCGCCGGAGGCGGTCCTCCATTTCCCCAACGCTCCCTTCGGTAGTCCAAATTGTTATGTCATCCGCGTAAAGTGCGTGTTGGATGCCTTCCACCCGGGCCAATTGTTGTGGAAGCTGCATCATGGCAATGTTGAAAAGGAGTGGCGACAAGACCGCTCCTTGGGGAGTGCCCCGTGTGCCCATGGTGTATGGGCCATATTCCTCGTCCTCGATCTTAAGGAGGGCCTGACGCTTCGAGGGGAAATCTCTGACGTAGGCGAATGCCTTGTGCCCGCAATCCGTGGTGCTCAGGTTTGCCAGGATGCTGCCGTGACGAACGTTGTCAAAGGCCCCCCTAAGATCGAGGGCAAGGATGGCCTTGTCGTTGTGGCGCATGGCTGTGGGTCGTATTATGTCGCGATGTAGTTGGAGGAGGACGTCCTGTGCAGACATATGCGGGCGGAAACCAAACATGGTGTCTGCAAAGAGGCCCTTAGCCTCCATGTACGGAGAGAGGCGATCCCGAACCATCTTCTCCATAAGTTTGCCCGCACACGAAGTCAGTGAGATGTGCCTTAAGTTGTCGGTATTTACGGTCTTGCTTGGCTTAGGGATGAAAGTGACCAAGGAGGTCTTCCAATCAAAAGGGAGTGGACGCCCGTCCCAGATCTAATTAATGTACTCTAGCAAGTGAAGGCAGGCCGAGTCCGGAAGATTCGCCAATAGTTTCACAGTTATGCGATCACGGCCCGGAGCCGTACCTCTGCGCATCTTAGCTAAAGCCGCCGTAAGGTCGTGGTATGTAAAAGGGGCATCAAGATCTGGATTAGGCTTGCCCGCGTACTCGTACTCGGGCCCAATCGGGTCCTCTATGCGACAGATACCTGTCGCATAGCGTGTCCGCGAGTTGAGCTGTCGTGCCTTGGTACCCGTGCAAAGCTCTCAGAAGTTGTCGTTGCGTCTCCCCTCTCGTCTGAGTAGGGTCAATGAGGCTGCGAAAGAGACGCCACGTCCCCCTCGAGCTCATTTGACGCGCTGCCAAATTGCACTTTTCCATCCAATTTGAGTCCGTGAGCTGGGCAGCATACGCTGCGGCTTGCTCCATGAGTTCGGTAATGCGAGCCTTAAGCTTCCGATTCAGCTTTTGCTTCTTCCACCGTTTCGTAAGGCTTCGGCGCGCCTCCCACAGGTGCATTAGGTGATTGTCCACTGCGGGGATGTCTTCGGAAGTCTGAACTGTCGTAACGTGTTGTTGCTGTATTGTGTGTAATTGCTTTGCCCACTCAGCGTAACTGCTGGAAAAGAGCAAGGGAGATACCTCCTGCATTCTGAACTTATGCCAATCAGTCAATTTGGCCTTGCTCCACTTTTTGCGATGCGCCTTCGCCAGAAGAGTGATCCGGAAAAGGCAGTGATCGCTACCAAGACAGTCCCCCAGGTTCTCCCAGGCGGCATCTTTAGCGTTCTTAGCGAGAGATAGGTCAGGGCATGTGTCACGCGTTACCGAATTGCCCACGCGTGTGGGCCATGCCGGATCCGTGAGCAGCGTGAGACAAAGTGGGGATATTAACTCCGCCAGTTTGCGTCCTCTGGCCTTCTCAAAGCGGTATCCCCAATGAAGGCTGGGAGCGTTGAAGTCCCCAGCAATCACGAGAGGTTCCTTGTCAGCCAATTTGAGCGCGCGGTAGAAGATTTCGTTGAAAGTTACGCGCTGCTTGTGCGGGGGGCAGTAAATATTAAGAATATGTATTGACGGGTAATGACGCTAAAGTGGCAGGACCTTGACCATGGTGTATTCCTGTTCAATCTCCAAGTCGAGATCGACCGGGACTGCGGTGTACGCCTTGTTGACCAGGATGGACGTTGTAGGACATCCTTGAAACGAGCTATACCCAGTGAATTTAGCTTCCGCGCCGGGTTCCTGTAGAGCCAGGACCGCCGGCACGGAACCGAGGGACTGCAGGTAGAGCTGGAGGTGCGACCGTTTCTTCCAGCTCCGAAAACCCCTGCAGTTCCACTGTATGATCTCGAATTTCTCTTCTGCGGCTTTATTATGGGCTTTCCGCTGGGGGTCGGATAGCCATAGTGAAGGTTGTTTTTAATTGTGAAGGGCTTGCCCACTCCCCGAAGGCGATGGCACCTCAGACAGAGGCACCACGATCTCCGGGGAGGCGGCAGCCGGACTGTGTTCCTGGGAGCCTATGGTTTGACGAGTGACCACCTTTCGCCTACGCGAATCCGGTCGCGGGGAACGAGAGCGAGAGCGGCTGTTCCTAAATTGGACGCTAGCCCGTTCCTGTACTGTAGACAGGACAGTGTCAATCACGGCTGCAGTTATGCTCTGCACAATGTGCTGGAGCTGTTGTTCCCAGAGTTCCCGGAAGGAAGCCCTGATGTCTGCTAAAATTTTACCTGGCATGTCCGCAATTGTGTGTTCTAAATTTTCCAAACGGTGCTCTACAATGGGCATGCGCTCGACAGTTGTGCTGCCCGAGCACTGCGAGACGCTAGATAGAGGAGGCTCGTCAACTAGCGCGCATACACATCACACAGCAGCAGAGTACAGACGCACGACGCTACAACCTTCGACATCGACAAGTCGAGTACCAGGCAGGTGACCAAGTCTGGGTGTGGACTCCAATCCGTCGCCAGGGCTTGTCTGAGAAGCTGCTGAGTAGATACTTCGGACCCTACAGAGTGATACGCCGCGTTAGTGAACTATGAGGTCATTCCCGACGGTGCCGCGTCGCCTCGGCGTCGACAGCACCACTCAGAGATAGTGCATGTTATTCGCCTCAAACCGTATTTCGCGCGTTAAGGCGGCGACAACCCGATCTCGTATGTCTTCCACACTTCCACTTTCTTTTAGTAAGCATCGGGTCGATGCTTTTCTTTTGGCGGGGGAATAATGCCACTAGGTGTCACGAGCCAGCGCTGAGAAAGAAGTGACTGGAACGCGCGCTCGGCAAGAGGTGGGCGCTGAAGAAGAAGTAGACGCTGAGGAGGCCGGTTTGAGTTTTTGTACGCCATCTTGTAGAACTGTCTGTCTCGTCGACGCCGGGTACATTTTTAATTGTCTTTTCGTGACAATATGGTATTTTGCAGAGAAGTTATAAAAACGTAAATACTTCGTTATATAGAGTACTTAGTTCTGTTCCGCTTCGTTATATTGAGGTTTAACTTACAATGTGTCGGTACATTGCTTCAGTCTAAATCGCATTAATAGCAACCGTGATTGTGAAGTGGGCTCTGCCGATTTTTTTTCGAATGGTGAACATTTTAATAATGAAACAATTATTAATAACTTTCAGTCTTTTGGCGTTTCCTGGCTCCAAGCGTAGTATTTTTCGAAATCTAAGATTAGCAGGTCTCCTTTATGCACAAATATTTCATCTCTGTCCCTTGCAGGTGGTGCTGAAGCCAGTGACAGGTCGGCGACATCAACTGCGATTGCACTGTGCCGCAGTGGGCCACCCTGTGGTGGGCGACACCACCTATGGTGATGCAAGGGCTGCTGGGCACAGTCGCATGTACCTGCACGCATGGCGGCTCCAGCTGCCCACTCGGTTAGCTGTGATTGATGTCAGCACTGGCAGCAAGCACCCGTTTTGCCAGCACCAGGCATGGCAGGATCTGCCCTCTCGAGACGGTGACCTCGGTGGCAGGGAACGCAACATGACGGTCTGCGTCAACGATGCTTTTGATAAGCTCGAGTGCTCGGAGCTGTTTCTTGCCTGGAGGACGCAATCGCCATGGTGTTGTGTTAATGAGCCCTGCCAGCCTGAACTCTCATCCAAAGAAGGGAATAGCTGATCGATAAGAGTAACAAAATGAAAAAAAAAACTGATTTCAACTAGAAATAGCTAAAACTTAATGTTTTCAATGCATTGATGTGACATGTATAACGGTGCCCATGCATCGGAACCAAATCAACGGACCAAGCCAGAAATTGTGCCTGCTTTGATCTTCATTTCCAGTTGAACCCTTCAGTGATTAAGGTGGTCATGTGGAATGCAACGATAGTCGTTTTCTTATTTGGTAAAACACTGTCACATGCAGTTGAATGCCGCTGCAATAAAATTGATGACGCTTGTTGCAGTGGTGTCACTAGAGTCAGCAACACTCGGGCCAGTGGCCCGCCGCGACACCCTCCCACCGTTTTGTTTCAAGCAACAAAACACAATTTTATCACGCCTTGCTTCAGCGTGAAGTTTGTTCTGCAGCTAACAACTAAATATCTTTATTTCCTTTGGAGAACTCCAATGTAATGAGTGCACCACACAATTACCAGTTCATTTTAATTAACACTGTTGCACAAAGCGAAAAAGGGAGACGACTTAAGCGAGGAAACAAAACACGACACCTGAGCACGAACTATCAATTGTTGATAGTGCGTGCTCAGGTGTCGTTTTGCGCAGCAGTGTTATGTTGAACCAACTAGCCCACTGTGGAACTTTCCTTAATGCCAATTCAGCACATCGAAAGTGCATATTGACGTGTCTATTTTGTATTACAGGTAGAAAAACAGGAATGTGCAATTTTTATTATTTGAAAAAAGAACTCTTCTGAAAGATAAACAGTGCAAATAGTTTTTGCCAGATGAATGTCCTGATTAACCATGTAAAAATAGGCATGCACATAAACCACAAGACATGCAAGCTTTGGGCATGTAGAAAAGACCTGTAGCGATATGTCTATGCATGTGTATGCAAAGTTTATTCATAGCCACATGTTATGAACATTACATGCAGGGCCGCGTAGACATATATACAAGAATACATTATCCATATATTTAAGTGAATTTGAAAGAAGCACCTCGACAGGAGGAAACTTGAGAGAAAAATGAAGCCAAGCCAGGAATGGTGGGTGACTGGATGAAAAACAATAGTTTCAGTAGAATGTGTGGTATATTAAGGAGTTTTAGCAAGAAAATGAAAGAAAAAAATCATGCTTATCTCGTAATATCCCTAGCATTCTCGGCTCCTATGGGGAAGTATTTCTACAGCACTTACAAGCGTTAGCGGGTGTATGTGCGAAACATTTCGTGTACGTGACGTCTTGATGTATGTTTCAGTTTAACTCCATGTTCTACAGCACCCTAAGTCATTAAGCATTGCTGAGGCTACCCACCTACAAATTTTCTTTTCAGTAGTCAGCGCATAGTGTCCCTCTTCCACTAAGCAAAAGGCGCCAAGTGCCTTTTCGCTCCTTTCACAAATAGTTCTCATCCATTTCACGCCTCCCTCCTCACTACCCAGCTTTACGCCCTGGAGCACTACTACCAAAATGATGCCCTCCCCCCTCCCCCCTGGCTCCCTATTGACACCAATGGTTGCTGGTAGTAAGTTTTGTTGTGCAACTTCCTATACTATGAGAAATTTTCAAATATCCATAAAACGTGTGGTTTCGTGGCACAGAAAGGGAGACTTTATTCTGAAAGTCTAATCTTGGTTTGTTTGCACTTTTTGTCAAGCACCGATGTTACACGTGCAATGAAGAAGTGCGCCGTGCAGAGCACCACAGCCGGATCACCATCACTTCGCAAGCGGGGCTCAGGCTAAACGTTGTTCCTGGTTTGACTGGCTAAGCCTACGCTGTTACGTCTTTTAGTCGGCGTCATTCATGTCGTCCACATACGTGTCGGACTTCTTTGTTATAATTGTTGGAGGTTTGCTTGGTCTCCTGTAATCCTGGAATTGCGAAGCCGGACTCTCCATGCTATCATGACTCCCGTGGGCACCACGAGCCCACCACCACCTACCTGCTGTCCAGTCCCCCGTATGCCCCGGCGCACTCTGGCAGCGAGACCCTCCCATCTTCAGTGGCACTGACGATCACAACGTTGATCACTGGCTCTCATCGTATGAATGCGGCTTTGGGAACAACAAATGGGACGACATAATAAAATTAACGACCATTCCTTTTTACCTCACCAGAATTTATTTATTTATATTTATTTATTAATACCTCAAGGGTATTAATAAATACGTTACATGAGGGGTGGACACGTAAATGGCGGGATTGATGATGAGGAAATTAGATTAGTCGGAACACTCGATTGCAGATCTAATGCGCGCTGTATCCCGGATGAGTGCAGTTTGTCTGGGAAGGCCATTCCAGTCTCTGGGAGTTCGGGCGAAGAATGACTGCAGGAACATAGTGGTGCAGGCTTGTGGTGGGATTGCCGAGTTCGGATGGCCTGTTCGACGAACACGATGAGCCAGCTGGACTATGGTTCACCGTCACGAGGTATGGAATAGAAAAACCTGTGATAGAGGCATAAGCAAGAGATGCGACGATGAGAGGCAAGAGGTGATAGGTCTAGTTTAGATTTTAGTGATTAAAAGCTAGTGTGATACGAGTAATCTGAAAGAACAAATCTAGCAGCACGGTTCTGAACACTTTCAAGGGCTTTAGTGAGATTAGTTTGGTAAGGGTCAAAGATAGCACATGCATGTTCAAGTTTCGGTCGCCCAAGCATTTCATAGACAACTGATCTCACGGGTGGTTGTGCCATGATAAGATTACGGCGAAGATAACCGAGAATATTGTTAACTGAATTATGTGGCTTACATGATTTGTCCAAGATAAATGTTTAGAGAGGTGAACTCCTAAGTACTTGAAGGAGTTGGTAGTAGATATAGTACAGTTAATCTTGTAGGCAGAGGGGATGTAGTTAGGTCGACGATGGAGAGAAATGGGTACAGTTTTACGAACGTTTAGGGACATGAGCCATGTAGCATACCAGTCGAATATGAAAGTGGTCCTCCTGAAGGGAAGAGACGTCAGCGACGGTATTGATAGGGCTGTATAGGACACAATCATAGAAAAGATGTGTTACAGAGGTTACAGGGAGTGGCAGGTCATTAATGTAGATTAAAAATAAGAGTGGCCCAAGAACAGTGCCCTGAGGTACACCAGATAGAACGGAGGAAACAGAAGATGTTAGATTGTTAGCTTATACAAACTGTTTTCGGTTAGTTAAAAGCGCTGGATCTAGTTAAGAACAAGTGGGTGGATGTTTAGGCCTGATAATTTTAGCAAAAGACGAGAATGTGGAACCTTATCGAAAGCCTTTTCCAAATGTAAAAACAGGGCGTTAGTTGGATTGTTACTGATTGATGTCACTGTTGAAGGTGTCTCTGTGCTTTTTCTTATTGGCACAGGTGCCGCCATATCTGCAATCCACCCCTTTCATGTTCCTGTGCTGTCCTATGACGCACGCCGCTGGAAACGTTTTGGAAGGGTGTCGGAGATTTCGCGGGTTGATTTGTGTACCTGCGCCCATGTTGAGTGTAAATCGGTTGTGCAGTTCGTGGATCGCAATTAATAATATTAATTATTAATGGTTTCTCTGGGGCAGCATGTCGTTCATCCATCGAGTATAGTGGGTGAACAGGCCCGAGCGCGCTGTTGTGGTAACAGCGCGGCCGATAAAGGCATGCTGAGCTCCGTCTGCCGACGCGGCTGCCTTGAGTTCGTTGTCGCTGATGTCTGCGATTACACATCGGTTTTTGTATTCCTTTTACACATTCACTAAACATTTCGCATATTCAAGAAGCCTTTGAGCGCAGCCTTCCACGTGGGATTTGTCAAAGTGGTGCATTTGTTTACCTCTACAGCTTCAGATCGCTGTAAGCTTCGGTTATTGTAGAAACGGCGCATCGCTGATGTGAAATAATCTCGGAACGTAGCAAAACATGCAGACGAGTCAGTATGAGCGGCCGAGTCCCTTAAACAACTGCAACTGTGATCCAGACATATATTGCGGGCTGCTACTACTGATTCTCGGTTTTGTTCAACTTCATCGTACTTACAGTTAGCGCGTGCTATAAAGTATTGTTAGAGACAACTGTGCTCGGCATAAGTCCCTACTTATATGCCATGTAAGAGTGAGTGAGCGAGTGAAATAACTTTATTAGCTCCAGAGAAGACGCAGGGGAGACCCCGCGCCACCCGGCTAGTCCCACGTAGGGACGGCCAAGCCGAGCTTGACGGCCCGATCGCGGGCACTCTGGACGGCCAGGGTTTGGTCACTGAGTTCGGGGCTGCCCAAGAGCGCAGCCCACCTATCCTCGCTGAAGGAGGAGCCGATGGCTTCGCACTCCCGCAACACATGGTCCAATGTTGCCCTTAGTCCACAGGCAGGGCAGTCCGCACTGGGATATCTTTCAGGGTATATGGCATGAAGAACCGCGAGGTTAGGGTACGCACGGGCTTGTAAAAGTCGAAGGGTAACCGCCTGCGCCCTGCATAAGGCGGGGTGCGGGAGGGGGAATACCCGTCTTGACAAATAGTGGTGTGTGGTGATTTCATTATACGTAAGCAAGGGTTCCCCGCGGGGCAGGGGGACTGCTGAGGCGGCGCGGTCAGTGAGTCCTCGCGCGGCCTCGTGTGCGCCCTCGTTAGGGTTAGAGGGAGAACCCTCAATCGACCCCAAGTGAGCGGGAAACCCAATGAGAGAATGCGGAGAGATACTTTTGGCGCTTTGGAGAATCCGGAGGGCCTGGGGGGAGACCGTACCGGTTTGGTAGGCCTTAATGGCTGCCTTGGAATCACTATATATTGCCTCTCTGCGACCATCGAGCACAGCCAGCGCGATTGCAACCTGTTCGGCTACCACGGGCCTCGAAGTGCGTACCGTAGCGCAGCAAATGAGCCTTGAATTGGAGTCTACGATGGAGACGGCGAATGCCTCTTGTTGGACATATGCCGCAGCATCCACGAAGCTTGCCTCAATGTGGTTATCGCGGACACGCTCGAGTAGAGCTGTACCCCTGGCTCGACGTCTGCCGACGTTGTTTGCGGGGTGCATATTGCGGGGAAGGGGCGCGATGTGCAGTTGAGACCTAATGTCGCTGGGAATCCGCACGGCGTCAGGGCACTGGTCGACAGGATTGAGGCCCATCTCGTCGAGTATCTTGCGGCCCGTCGGGGTGCCGGATAGCCTAAGCAGCTGTGAGTGCTCTTGTGCCTCGATAATTTCTTCGAGCGTGTTGTGGACTCCGAGCTTCAACAGGTTTTCGGTGTGGGTGCTTGCAGGTAAGCCGAGAGCAAGCTGACACCGTTGGCAACTGAGCGAGTTTATGCTACTGTATCGAATGCACTGTCTCTCCTTTCCTGTTTGACGCAGAGGTAAACAATGCTTCTTTGGAATTGAGAAATGTCAGCATAACACACACAGACCCACCATCTACGGGAATGCGACCGGCAGCGTTCGGACACGGTGACCAAAGTACGAGATGTTGGCACAGCGCTGTGTCGCCGCATGCCGCTTATTGTGTACGTGCCGTGCGAAGTGAAGAGTAGTTATCAAATCGCTATAGGGCCGCAACCTAACTATAAGAGCGGTTTCCTTCGTCCCGACTGCTTATTTTTTAAGTTCAGCTCCATCGGTAGCGGGTGCACGAACTCGACGGGGTCAGGCCTAACCCAAACTTCGCTAAACAGGATCAACATTGGCTCAAACTTCACGTGCACGGCTTGAGAGGACTGAAGCTCGTGCATTTCAACTTCGAAGGCATGTCGACGCATGTTGAGCGCTACAAGTTACAAGTGAATGAGCTGCAGCTATCACGTTGTCGGTTCTACGGCTGATCACGTAGAGTTCGGTCAAGCTATCACGGTCGTCACGCTGATTTTGTCGGTACTGTCGACACGAAAGCCCGTTGCGCTATTATGACAACTCGCACCCGTCGGTTACGTCGTTGTCGGCCTATTACGGTCAAATGGTCTCAATGACACAGTGCTGAATAGTCGGCCAGTCGTCGGCGTCAGCGTCTTCTCTGTCTCGTAGAGACCAATTGTTACCAAGCCTTAAACAGTACATGAAGTCAGGCACGCACTGCCACCAGCAGGAACAGTGGGCCGCCGACGCTGCAAGAAGACTGCGTCAGCAACTTGTTTTTGAAGTGTCGCCCAAGTGTAACACAGGGCTTTATCGATAAATTTGACAGCCGTCAATGCAAGGCGGCAACTACGTGGTTCACGGTGCAGTCCGGATGAAGCCCTGGCACTTCTCTGTTTCAAAGGTGAGTTGCAGTCTTACGCACGTTTTCGGCACCGCACCGACGTCGAACTACCAGCGGAGTTTCAACGCGGTACATGGCACGAGCGTTTGCAACAGCGCGCGTCCAAGAGCTTTTATTTTTTTTCGGGGTACTTTCCCCCGATATCAAGCAGCGCGCGCGCGTCCTTTCCAAAACGTTTCGCGACTAATCCGCTAGGGCAAGGAGCATGCGCTGTCGCGCCGTGAAAGAGACGGATTGCTGAAAAACTATGCCGCTCAAGGTGAAAAGTCACGATGCCTTCTGTCCATTACTCCGCACAGCCACGGCACAGAACGTCCAAGCGGTGGCTACGTGTGTGGTCAGACGTGAAATTCAAGGAGTGCTCTACTTAGTCGAGTTCGTCATTCTCCCTCACTGTTCTCTTCGCTTGACAATGCCATATCTGACGTTTCGCTTTCCTGCGCCAAGTTGTCCCGCACTGCCGACATCCAGATACCTTTGCATACATCCGTTCTGGCACGTGTATCCTGTTCCGTTGCCTCTGACTACCATAATCGTCACACCTTCTACTGCTTTCGTTCATCGCCCCCTCTCACCACTCCCAATCGCGCTGTTTGGCTTTCAAGCTGGTGCGCCTCACATTCCTGTATCCAACTACTTCCCATTTCCGATTACGTTGCTTCGTGGTGAATCTCTCGGCACTGTGGAGCCTTACGACACCCTTACCACGTTGAAACTTCCTGTTGGATCGTCAGAGGTCAACACCCTCTACTCTAGTCCCGTAACTGACACGTTGCCTGATGATGTTTCAGCCACGTTATTGACAACACCTTAAACCAGAAGCAACGCCATGGCCTTCTCCATACCCTCGACAAATTTCGCCCCGTTTTTGACAGCCATAGCACTTCTCTGAGCCGAACGACGACTGTGTGTCACCGTATGACACTGGTGCTCACTCACCAGTACGGCAGCGACCATACCGTGTATCGTTGACAGAGTGCCGCGTCACTGAGGAACAAGTAGGTGAAATGCTAAAGCGTGGCGTCATTGAACCATCCGACAGCTTATGGGCATCGCCAGTTGTTTTAGTTTAAAAGAAGGATAGCTCGATCCGCTTTTGCGTGGATTGCCGTCGTCTAAACAAAATAACCCGAAAGGATGTTTACCCGTTGCCGCGGATCGACGACGCCCCAGATTGCTTAGAAGGTGCACCGTTGTATTGCTCCCTTGGTCTACGCCGTGGTTATTGGCAAGTGCCTATGACTGCAGACGATAAGCCAGAAACTGCTTTCTTTAAAACTTATTTCTGGGCGAGTTGGTGCATACTTGACATAAAAATTGTAACAGCGCAAACACATGCAACCACAAAGTAACAAGGACGACATTCAGTGTCTCCGTCCTAGATGACCCACTTCATTATTGAAGTAGTAAAGGCAAGGCGCAGAAGACCAGGACTCAAGAATAAGAACACAAACGACAGGACCGGCGCCGGTCCTGTCGTTTGAGTCCTGGTCTTCTGCGCCTTGCCTTTACTACTTCAAGCATGAACCAACTAGCCCAAGCAAGAGTTTTACTTGACCACTTCATTAGCTTCTGTCGAGATGGCTTTGTGGCAGCGCAAGCTCTCCCTAATTTCATCTTTGATAGATTACCTCTCTGACACTCCTGCACGCCCACCATACCGAGCACTTCGCCGACAAGCTTTGCATTTTGCCATCCGCGACGGAATCGTCTATCGCCGTAACTAGCCTTCTGATGGCTGCAAATGGCTGCGAGTAATGCCCCGGCATCTCCGCACTGATGTATGCGCCGCTTTCCACGCGGATCCTCAGTTCGCACATGCTGGCATCTTCAGGACCTACACCAGGTTAAATACTAGGTTTTATTGGTGCTGTATGTACACCTTTGCGCAAAAGTACGTTCGCTCTTGCACAGAATGCCAACGCCGCAAGCCTTGCCGCTCTTCTGGATTATTGCAACCTTTGCCATGCCCTTCGCGACTCTTTTACCGAGTTACACAGCTCCTGGCATACGCTGGGCTATTGTGGCTATAAACCACCACAAAAGGATTGCAGAAACGGCCGCTCTGCCAGCCGTGATGACTCGTAATGTTGCCTCCTTCCTGCTTCAACGCTTCGTCCTACGTCACGGCGTTCCCCGCGAACTCCTGAGCGACCGAGGCCGCGTCTTTCTCGCTTATGTCATTCAAAAACTTCTCACTGAATGCCGCGTTATTCATCCCTGTACCACCGCATATCACCCGCAAACAAACGGCTTCGCAGAGTACTCTAACCGAACTCTCGGCGACGTGCTTTCGCTGTATGCCGCCTCGAACCACACAAGTTTGGGCCTCGTCCTTCCCTATGTCACATATGCCTACAATATGGTACCCCAGGCGACGATGGGCTTTTCTCCCTTTCTACTATATGGCCTAGAACTGACTTGGCTGACTGAAATGCCTGACTTTTGCATGAACAAACCTGTCTTTAAGGTTTCTATTGCGGCGATTAGTAACCATTGGTACATCCGAGAACCCGCTTGAACAACACCCGCTCGTACGGAAGCCCACAACCACCCGCGAAGACATTACGCAAACAGCTACATGCACTAATAAGCAGGCAAATACACAGATAGACATCGGTGCAGGCCTCGACAAGAAAATGAAGTGTAAGAAGACACCACCTGAAGATGTTTTGCCCCAGAGGTATGCCCGAGCTAAATAGAAATGACTACCGCGCACTACGGATAGCAGACGCAACAGCAAATCTAGCCCTTTCCTCCAATCTCGCAAAGTTGCCGCCGAACAATTTACAGATTTCACCTAAAAACTTACACTAGCTGCATTAAACAGGAAAATCCCAAAAGGTCTGAAAATTAAGGTTAGGTGTGCCCTCGGCTCTTTACCCTCCAGGCTATTATTGAAATGGAATGCTGTCCTAGAAAATGGATCTCTCTCTTTATTTGTTATATTCGAAGAACACTGCAAGGGACAACTTACGATAATTACTAATTAGCTCAACAGCATAAATTTTTTTGCACTGAAAAAACAGAACTTGAACAATTCGTCGATACTAGGGAGGAAAAACTACTAGATCAATACCAGCACAAAAGTATATTAGAGCTGCAGATCCACCTATTGTAAAACTAATGTAATACCTACAACACATAGCACCACCAATAATTCCACAAGCGAGCATCCCGAGCACTGCTGTAACGTAGTAGACATATCCCAGAGTCAGCCGCGATGAAGTTGATCTGAAACATGATCTAACGTTTTGCCTTATGAACAACACAGTAAACGAATACGAACTCCACAATGTTATAGCAGAGCTTTCAAGACGTATGGGCATCAAAGAGCTTTTTTCGATAGGCCAGACGTAGGAAAACAGGCTAGAGACTCTTACACCACCTAGCACGTGGAAACCGAAAGGCGAACAGTGCCCAGACCTTGCTTTATACATAAACCTAATCTCAAAGTAAATTCTAGAGTCAGCGCGGCATTGCCGGAAATGCAAGAATTTGTCCCCCGCTCAGCCCCCAATTCTTAAAGAACTTGCGGAAAGAGGTGACATTGGTGCGGAGCAACCAAGAGGTGGCGCCAGTCAGAAGTCGTCGATTTGACGTGTAGAGGTGGAAACGGTCTCGACAGCCATCTTGGTTATGCATCGTTGTCTCCTTTGCAAATATCGTAAATACATCTTTATTTGTGACTTCTGCAACATAACAAATTGGTGAGAGTTGCGGAGTACCTGTGAGAAACAACGGAGCTCCGCAGTGGTTGTCAGCTCGGACGCGACTGCACGACGGACGAAAGAAGAACCGACATGGCGCGGCCCACATCAATGCCTATAACCCCGGCGGTTGACCAACTGAGCTAGTTGGTCCATTCTTCGAGGATCGTAGCAGCAGACCTTATGGAACAAGGACACAGAAGGGACGACTAGACGTGCACGCAACTCGTACATGGGCTATAGACATAGATGCAATGAGACTCCGCTGAGAGAGGAGTCTCACTGCAGTACACTCCTGATGGATAAGATATTTCGTTGGTGGCAATACGTTGTAGCACCATATTCCTTCAATTCTAAGCGTATTACCGACGACAGTCAGTGTGACATGGCTTCTGCTGAATTTGCCTTATCGTCAAACGTAATATATGCAAAAATACAAATGCAACAAAAAGAAAATAAAATGGCGATAGTGACACGTGTAGTTATTTATCTCATTTCCCGGGACTGTATTCCATCCGCTAACTTAAAGCTGTCGCTCAGAACAAGACGCGCCTGCATGATTTGGAGCTTACTCGAATGGTGTCGTTGATTATATCTGTTTAGATCGGCTGTCGTTGATTATATCCGTATCTTGGCTTGCAGCCTCACAGCTTGCAATGTTCAGCCAGCAAGCCACCAGTCTTATTATGTACATTAAGATTATGCTCCCTGGCCCGCTCATTGAAACATCTCCCCGTTTGGCCTATATACCGGCGAGCGCAACCCAAAGGAATTTCATAAACATTGCCATACAGTCTGTAAATTTATTTCTGTGCTGAGTAGTGCATTGCGGCAACTGCAAAATTGCAAAATTTTTTGAAAACTAACGCGGCACAGAAAACACGATGGGAGCCTCATGCTTCGATGCAATCTTCTTGATGCTGTGTGACCGTTTATGAATATTTGGAATCACCTGCACCAGCCTTTTTTGCTTACCAGGCTTACTTTTTTGAATCACGGTTAATTTTTCAAAGTAACGCTTCTGAAACCGAAGTAAAAATTCGATGGATATCCGGCTCCCATATGTTACTTTCCACGGGTGATTCCACACGTGAGAGCGTGAGAGAAAGAAATGGAGGGCCGAGGAGGACGGCGCAGGTTCCGCCGGACTCCCTTGCGCGGTATTGGTTCTCGCCATGAGGTCACGTGGTGCGCACGCGCTCGCGTTTGCAGCTGTACCAGCGTACGGAAGCACCCTTGCCTCTCGCCATGCCGCCGCTTGCCATTGTAGTATTGCCATTGCAGTAGAAAGCTAGTTGTAACTCTGTTGGAATTACGCGACTTGGACCTCAGTGCGTACCGCGAGTCTCTTTCTAGACGTCTTTCAGGCAAGAAGTCCTGACAGCAGCAACATAATTTTCATTTACGAAAATTTCTCCTGCTTGCCACTCATTCCTACAAACTGTTCGCCTTTGCAATATATTGTGACGCTCTTTTCGCTAGTTCTGGTGTGTGATCAGTTCAACACATGTAAAGCGCCATTACGTTACCTGGCGCGTGAGTAGTGTATATTCCAGTTTGACGAACGCATTACTTCACGCTGACTAGTTCAGAATTTACTTATGCCTGCAGCGCGCGTCCAAAGCGGCCTTCGCTAGGTTGCATACACCTGTTAATAAGCTCGTTCGCGTAGATTGGTGCATGCGTATGTGTCACTTTCGCGTATATGGCTTACACTGGTGTTCCTTCACGCCAGTCCGAGTGCTAACTGTGAACTTATTGCGCGCGGTTTTCAGAATTCAAATACTGGCTACTCACAACCGCTGATTAACAAACATTCTTTGACACTTAAGTGGACTCTGAATTGGGAGTAGCGTTTGTAATTATTCGATAGTGTGGCAGAAGCATTCTGGGACAATTAGCGAAATTAGTAAGCAATTTTAGATTTTTAAACGTCGGGCATCCGGCGTAGCAAGTATTGTGTAGCCCCCTTATAAAAAAATCGCAAGTATGGTATTTCCCTGTTGTATAAAATAGCTGCTTTATATTGAATGCACTGATTTGACTTTAGTTTTAGCCAACCAGTACACTGACAAAAATTGCCCCTAGCTCTCCAAAGCTTTATTATTGCTCTTCCCTGCGTAAAATCCCATTTTTCTTTACGCAGTAAAGCCAGCGTAAAGCAAAATTTGTGATCTGTTACGCAAAGAGGAACTGTTTGATTTCAAAGGAAAAAAGGAAGATTTAACTGGAAAGCACATTATTGTGCAAGCTTGCGTTTCTCCTCTTAAATTGTACGTAGTGAGTTTGGAACACCTGAAATAAAGCGCGAATCTTACATGCTGATGTTCTTATGGACAGTATCTCCAAATCTCAGCCAGGTACGAGTTTGCTACGTTTATTGTCGTATTGTTTCTACAGCACAAACCAAATTTACCAAGTCATCAGTTCCAATTTGCATCGACAGCCACCAAGCTATGGTAGAGAAGCAGATGAAATTTATTTCTTAGTGACGAGGTACAGTCGAGTTCAAAAGTCTAGAGACTACGGCATATCCAAAAACATTTAGTAAAGCAATGAAGGGGGCTAGTCGGTGAACGTACATGGTTATATTGCGCTCAGTTTTACACAGACGATATTAAGGAAGGACAGGACGTGGACGGACGTAGCGCAAACTACCAACTGTTTAATACTGTTAAAGAACGCGCTTATATACAAGGAGATATGGCGCGGGAGGGGGGTTATAAAACATATGACAAGTTGACGAAATGTGATCATAGTTCGGGTCAGGCATACATCGTTCACTTGCACCCGTTCGCCCTGGCAAACTCGACCTCAGCTTTGATAAGCGCGATGGACGGAGTGCTTACGCACGTCTCTTTTTCTTTAGCTATCGCAAGCGCCTCCCATATTTCTCGCTCCTTTTTTGTTTTTGATGTGCCAATGACTGTGGTGCTTTCTAGTAGCGGAGAGCATTTGCATTGCTTGCAATGTGCATCCAAGTTGCTAGGTGCTGTCAGGAGCTGACACGTGTATTTGTGCTCCCGTAACCTATCATTTAGACAACGTCCAGTTTGCCCGATGTATACTTTCCCGCAATCTAGTGGGATTTGGTAAACAACTGATGTAGCACATTCCACGTACTTTTTCACGTGCTTAGTCTGACAGACCGTAGCACTAGGGCTTGCCTCTTTGGATCCTGCGTTCACCCTCTTGCACAGGCCTTTTAGTTTGTGTGGGGCGGAGAACAGAACTTGAACATCATGGCGTTGGGCTGTCTTTTTTATCCTATGTGACAAGCCATGAATGTAAGGCAACACCATGCGTTTTTTCAATTTTTCTTTTTCCTGTGTTTTCTGCCTTTCCCTGTTGGTTCTGATTTTGGGCAACAAGTTTTCACAGATTTGCACCACCATGCTATTCGGGTACCCACTGTTTCTTAAGCGGCTTACTTGCAAATCGATGCTCTTCCTCACAGCATGGCGGCATGATTTTTCAATTGCTTGACTGATGCAAGCCTTGGCGATGCCTCTTTTTATGATTTTAGAATGGCATGAGTCAGACCTCAGGATTTCTTTTTCTCCTCTAGTTTTGTAGCATCAGCAGATGTGGGAGCCTCTGAGCCTAATGTTTATGTCAAGGTACTGCAATCGACCTTCGGTAGGAGTCTCGTACGTGAACTCTAAACCTTCATGCGCTTTTTTGAACATGCTGATGACAGTTTCTACACTAATGGATCGGTTTGGTCTTCTTTCATGCACACCAAAAAATCGTCAACATATCTGAAACAGGTAGTTATGTTAGTTTCTTCAAACAAGGTGGCAAGTTTCCTGTCTCCCACACTCAAAATTAAGACGGAAAGCACGGGAGCTATACAAGAACCAATAGCGATGCCATCCTTCTGCTCATACACACTGTCACCATATTCGATAAACGCACCATGTAGATACAGTTTTAACAAGTTCACAAAACTAGAAATACTGCACTTGCACATGTCCTGAAATTTGGTGTAGCCCGACGTGTCGATGGCTTCTTCTACAGGTTGTACCACCGCTGGCGTCGGGACACTGTAGAACAAGTCCTTCACGTTTATTAAAAAACAAGACGACGTCAAGCAATTGAAAAGTCATGCCACCATGCTGTGAGGGAGAGCATCGATTTGCAAGTAGCCGCTTAAGAAACAGTGGGTACCCGAATAGCATGGAGCATGGTGGTGCAAATCTGTGAAAACTTGTTGTCCGAAATCAGACCCTACAGGAAAAGGCAGAAAACACAGGAAAAAGAAAAAAAAATGAAAAAACGCGTGGTGTTGCCTTACATTCATGGCTTGTCACATAGGATAAAAAAGACAACCCAACGCCATGATGTTCAAGTTCTGTTCTCCGCCCCACAAAAACTAAAAGGCATGTGCAAGAGGGTGAACGCAGGATCCAAAGAGGCAAACCCTAGTGCTACGGTCTGTCAGACTAAGTACGTGAAAAAGTACGTGGAATGTGCTACATCAGTTGTTTACCAAATCCCACTAGATCGCGGGAAAGTATACATCGGGCAAACTGGACGTTGTATAAATGATAGGTTACGGGAGTACAAATACACGTGCCAGCTTCTGACAGCACCTAGCAACTTGGCTGCACATTGCAAACAATGCAAATGCTCTCCACTACTAGAAAGCACCACAGTCATTGGCACATCAAAAACAAAAACGGAGCGAGAAATATGGGAGGCGCTTGCGATAGCTAAAGAAAAAGAGATGTGCGTAAGCACTCCGTCCATCGCGCTTATCAAAGCTGAGGTCGAGTTTGCCAGGGCGAACGGGTGCAAGTGAACGATGTATGCCTGACCCGAACTATGATCACATTTCATCAACTTGTCATATCTTTTATAACCCCCCTCCCGCGCGCCATATCTCCTTGTATATAAGCGCGTTCTTTGACAGTATTAAACAGTTGGTAGTTTGCGCTACGTCCGTCCACGTCCTGTCCTTCCTTAATATCGTCTGTGTAAAACTGAGCGCAATATAACCATGAACCAAAAAACATTATTTTTTTCTAGCACAGCCGTGCAACATGAAGTTGTGTTAGGGCATGGCGCTGGTCAAGCAGATGCATCTGGGCAGTACACTTCATTTCAGCCTTTATGTCTAGGCTGAGAAGGAAAATAAATTTTGTGGCAACTCTGGTCCTTAAAAGTTTGCACTCGACTGTACATACAGTCGGACTACGCTGGAGCGCTGAACTCGGGGCAAATATAGCTGAAAGTATGAGCTTTCTCGGCCAAAGCAGCTGGGATGACTAGTCAATCAGTCACAGACAGCAAAAGATATACCACTCAGTAATCTAAAACCTCAAGTTCACTGGTCAACAACCACATGGATGTTCAAAAGTCCTGCTGCAGTGTTGGTTACGAAAGTTGCAGATTAAGCAAACACAACCAGATCGCTGCCCTTTAAGAATACCTAGGAAAAATACATTCAATTCTGCAGTGGGCCAACTGCAGTTATGCAGTAAAACTTTAAAAGCGGACCTGCAGAAATAATGAATTTTCTACAGCAATTATTGCACACACAGGTCATTTGTTTTCATATAAAGCTGGTGTTCTAAATGAAGGGAAGGTGTGTATCGACGCTATTTATTACTGAACACCTTATCCTACTATTATGTTCTCCGTGCAAGTATATAAAATCCCCCATTGTTGGAAATCTTCCTTTTTATCTCGACAGAACTCTCAACATTCACCTATTGTGCATAATCTGTACTTCAGTAGACACACACAGCAGTGTATATTCATGAGATATGTGCATTTTGGACTATGGATGCCAGTTTAACAAATTGGTTAATACAGTTGAAAAGTCTCGAAAAAAAGAGTGTTACTCAAGAAACCGACAGTAGCTAGTACTTTGTTCTGTCGCTTGAGGTGTTCTAGAGTAGTAATTTCATGGAAAACTTCTGCTCCTTTCCAAGTGCAGGTTCCATTTAGTGTACGCAACCAACATAAAATGCATAGCATCTCGCTCATGTTATGCATTCGAAGTAGCAAAGCACATTTGTTTCTAAACGTTGCCTTTTTAGGAAGAAAGAGTTTGTTCAAGCTGCACCCAAAAACTGTTCAGGTTATCGTTTTTTAATTTTTCCTAAAAATTTCCAGAACTGCAAGATTGTTGGAAAATCACTTTTCCCTGATAGTAGACACCATGTGCAGAAGGAAGTGCTGCCACTGTAAATCAGAAGGCAGGTCAGCTGAAGAAGTTCGTCCCTCGGCGAAGGGTGCCAATGCTTGATTTCAGAGCACCACATGTAAATGTTAGAAGCGCCAAAGCAGCACTGTTACGAAACTTTTCATTTATTTATTGCTCTCACAGACTTTTCAGGTCAGTAACGATCATCATCATGAGGCTTCATCTGCCCTACCAAGCAAAGCACCCCTATAAATACAAAATTTGCACCTCCTCCACCGTGGTTTATTGCTTCAAGTGACACCAAATTAACTGGTGATAGGCTTTCATCAAAAACCAGCAATTCAGTTGAGATAGTAAGCAGACATCATAGAGTGAGTGTGCATGGAACCTGGAACGATCAGGCCAGTGCGTGCCCCATCTCAAACAGTATTCATCATTTCTAACGCTGGTTGGTTCTATGGTAAATCTCCCTCTCGCAATCCGTACCCACGTGGAATTCAAGGATTGAGGTTAGGGCGAGGGTCTGTGATTGTAGGCAATGCAAGGGTTGCCATGGAGGCAGACAGAGTAGTGACAACACATCATGACTTGTTCAGCACGTTTGACTTTGCGCTAGATGCTATTTTTGAAAGATGTTGCATCCTACCTCCACACTAGAAAACAGGAAGTAGAAGCACAAATTGTTTTGGCAGGACCTTGGGATATCTCGTGGCTTTCAAGGAAGAAGCATTGTTGTCAAATCAGAATGAGAATTATGTCGGCACAAAGTGGCATGTGCACTTGACAGGCAACAAGGGTTGGTTTCGATGAAACACTAAACACTGGGAAACAGCACCAAGAAAGCACTAACAAGACGAATGATGCGTTGCTCAACTGCCTTACGACTGGTACTATCTGTTCCCCCCGAGCAAACTATATTTTTTCTACACCGCGCAGCACTCGGTATGTCCTCATCCTTTTAGGCGTCCATGTTTTACCGGAGCTTTACCTGAGTAAAGATGTCCAAGCAGGATAATGGAATACTTAAGGGGCACTAAAGGCAAATAACAATTAACAATATGTTTCAGGAATTCGATAAGCCTATTCAATTTGGAGGACTGGGAGGCACATACAATTTGTTTGGAGTGAAAATCACAACTAGTTGAGCACTGCCAGACACCGAAGCATTGAATCGGAAGTGTGATTATTTGAAACATCCCCAAAAGACAGTGTATAGCGGTATGACCCACAAATGCTATTATCATTTTCTGGTAACGCTTAGTTAATTCCGTGAGCCGTACTATTCACGAAATGCGACTCAGTATTCTTAAACAAAATTACAAAGCAAGTTACAGTGCAATTTTTAAAATGAAATAAGCTGTTGCATGACTAACTCTTTTTGGTATGGCTACAGTACAGCAAAAGTAGAGTTTGTGTGACCTCCGCAGGCCCTGGGTGCTGCCATTTTCTTATAACATTGCCACCTGTTCAAGCATTCATAAATGCCGCCTGCCCTGGTGCTCAGAGTCCAATGCCATGGGACTTAGCATGAGGCGCACCACTCTTCACGCTTAAGTGCAGGGCACGTGAACGCTTGGTCTCTTTATACACTTGATATTTGATGGGGTGACCCTCTCGCACTCTGCCTGAGCCTCTGCCCACACCCGGCCGATGTCTAGCTGTTCCAGTCGGTTGAACTTTGATGGAGCAGCCACGCCTCCTGGCACTTGCAAAAGCAGCCCTCTGGGCAAGATAAGAGGCAATCATTTGAGGTTCCTTGTGCACTTTCTTCATTTCTGCCAGCACCTGTTACAGTGAGGTAATAGGCGTTGTCAGCAGCCAATTAGTAGTAAGTCCATTCCTGCTCGTGGATTTGTTGAGCACCTCGGCAACGTCCTGTACAAAAATAAAATAAACTAACCAAAACTAAATACGGTATCCCTCTGTTCGCTAAAATATAATACGCTCTCCAGCTTCATTTATGCCACGTAAGCCTCTCCCATGTGGAATCTTTCCTATACTTGATGTTCAATTAATGTTTGGTCAGCACATATTTTGAGTAAGCTGTGAGCACAAGTTTAAAACTTCTACACGCTCTCACACTGCGAGCTCAACCTTGATCAATGAGCACATCATGACCTGCTAGTAGGAAGAATTAGAGCGTTCTACCACAGGACAAGCAACTCATACTCATTATGACACATCTGTTATAATTATAACGAACTTGTCATGAAAATCACGCAGAACAGTTCCTTTCAAAAATATTTTCTCGCTATTTCAGTTCTTGCTACACTAGTATATGCTGACACCAACTTTAGCAGGCATTTTTAAAATGAAACAACTCATGCTGCATTGCATGCAACGCGATGGAGCCAACTAAAACAGATGCAGTTCACCAGCGTTGGGGGACAAAGAAAGTAAAGCAAATGTGCTTGGCTTTGCAGAAAGATAATGCACTGCAGCTCATCAACAATGCTGAAGTTATTTTGGCACTGACAGAATACTGTCACAATTTGCCTGGGCTCGAGGCACCCTCCGTAGCACCCTCCTAGATGCTCCGCTGCGTGGTGGTGGCGAACAATGACTGACCGTCGAGCAGCTGTGCGCGTCGGTGTTTATTGGTGCGGTGACCAATGTTACCTACCGAGCCTGGCAGGCCACAGAGCCTCACGGGCCAACGAAGATTATGCTCGAGGGGCGTCACATGCTTGTACAACCCCTCACCCGCAGTTTGTTAAATAACAGAAACAAACGTCCATGATCAGAGTATAAGGCTCTGCCTCCGTCCTAGCCAAGTCGACGGTGCCTGCTACCCAGGCGAGTAACGGTCCGGTAGCCTCCGCCATCGAGTACTCCACCTGGGCACCGGTGTTGACGGGCTGAGTGTGGCAACGCCGGGTGTTGCCTGCACTAGCCTCGCTCCATCCGAAAGGTCCGCTGTGGTTGGCCTTGTGAGTGGTGCCGGGCTCGACACCGGCCCAACAGGCGCCGTGCCAACGGCAACGCTTGCCGCCTCCGAGATGAGCGGTGCTCCACTGGAAGCGACCTGCGGGCTGGAACTCTGAAGTGGCAGTCGATGGTGCTGGCGAGGTCCAGAAACGAGGCCTAACATGGTCGGCGTGTCTGTGCCACGTAGCCCTATCTGGCATGCGGGCGAGCAGCGATGCGGCGCTGGCAGGAGACACCACCTGTCAGGCGGACCAGGGTGAGCCAAGGCGGAAGTTCCTGGCGAAAACTGGAGCTCCCGACTCCGGCAAAGGCCCGGGACGGCATCTTAGGTCAACAGCCAGCTTCAGCTGCTTCAGGAGCATTGTGGATTGGAGGTCCGCGTGCAAGACGTCCAAGGGTGACTTTATCATCTGACCCAGCAGGAGCTCACCGGGAGCACGGCCAGTGACATCGTGGGGCGTGGTCTGGTACTGAAACAGTATCCGGGAAATCTGCCACCGGCAATCCCCAGTCTGGCTCTTCTTGAGCTTGTCCTTGACGGTTTGAACGACCCGCTCAGCTGCACCGTTTGAAGCAGGGTGGTACAGCCTAACCATCATCTGGCGGATGTTGTTCTTCGTCAGCCAGACCAAGTACTCTTTGTTGGCGAAAGCAGGACCACTGTCGGACATGATGCCGTCTGGGAATCCCTGGGCGGCGAACACCTGTCTCAGCGCCGCAATGGTCGCGCCTGCTGATGGAGTGGTGACCAGCTAGAACCTCCACCCACTTCGAAAAGGCGTCCACCAGTACCAGCAAGAAATGGCCCGTGAAGGGTCCCACAAAATCTACATGTAGGTGGGACCAGGGTCTCTGGGAACGGACAGGGGGTGATTTCCACATGACGTGAGGCCCGGTGATCCTCCTGGCAGATTTGGCAGCTCTGCACCATGTGAGCGATGTCCTGGCCCAGGACAGGCCACCAAACATGGGACCGGGCCACCGTCATGGTCTTTTTATTTTTTTATTTATTTTTTATTTAGAACATACTGCAGGCCTACAGTAGGCCCAAGCAGGAGGGGCGAATACATAATATATGCAAAAAGAACAGGATTAGCAAAATTGAAAAATGTTAAATAAAAGTTGTAACACAAAATACAGCAATAAATACAAGGCTCAGATGCAAAATACAAAATGTAAACGTAGAAATAAATGGCTCTCAAATTAAATGCTGTGAAGAAAACATTGAGTCAAAAAAATCAGCTCTGGTTAAAAGATCTGGCGGACACCTGTTCCACTCCTCAACGGTGCGTGGAAAAAATGAGTATTTAAAGGCGTTAATCCTAGCACTGTAAGGGGTTAATGATTGTGCATGATGATTTCGTGTTTGGCGCGTAGTGTTAGGTTTAAGGAAGGGGTCTGCATTCATAGACAGTTTATGGTTTTTTAGTAAGAAAAGTAGTTTCAGTCTTTGAATTTTCCGGCGCAGCTGTAATGTTTCAATACCGTGAGTTCGCATGAGGGTCGTTGGTGAGTCAGTAACACGATACTTAGAAAAAATAAAACGGACGGCTTTGCGTTGAATCATTTCAAGGGCCTCGATGTTACGTTTAGTGTAGGGATCCCAGACGGTGCACGCATATTCTAGTGATGGCCTTATTATTGAAAAGTAGGTTAATTTTTTAAGTTCAGGTGGGGCAAGTTTTAGTTTATGTCTAAGAAAGCAGAGTTTACGAAAGGCTGAGGAGCATACGTTTGATACATGTTCATTCCAGCTAAGGTTTTTCGTTATTGTAACTCCTAGATACTTGTACTCGCTGACTTCGGTCAGAAGGTGAGATGAAATATTGTAAGGAAATGAGAAGGAAGCCTTTTTGTTAGTTATCGTCATGTATACTGTTTTCTCTAAATTTAGCTTCATGTCCCATTTATTACACCATGTATGTATGGTGTAAAATTTCCAGAACTTATGTGGTGAGTCACGAAGAAAATTTGGCAGGTTATACTGAAAGTAATTTTGTTTAGCCTGGCGCAAAGCGCTTGTGAAGTTAGCCTGATGTATTTTAACTATATTTCGACAGGCACCCCCACGCTTCAGTCGTTTGATTTTTCTTTTCAAATGTATTATTTCTCGCGTGATCCAAGGAGTTTTCTTACACGTTTTCTTTGTTCTATTAGGAATGTAGTTATCAATGCAGTACGTACAGATTTCTTTAAATTTATTCCAGAGTTCATCAACATTAGTTCCTCGAAACATGTCAAGGTGTAAGCTGAAGTAGTCTAACACACTTTCATCATTAGCTCTGGAGAAGTTTTTCACGGAAATAATTTTTGCTGGTTCACTGTCGACATTTTGTTGAATGGGACAAGTAAAAACCACCATGCAGTGATCAGATAACCCAGTTTCAACTGAAACAGTAAAAGGTTCTGTTTCTTGGCTGAGAAAGACGAGGTCGAGAATAGATGCAGCTTCACCGTGTATGCGCGTTGGGTGCTTAACTCCTTGTTGCAAATTATGAATCAGCATAATATCACACATGTATGAAGCATTTATGTCATTGTTAGTACTAGGGAAGGGATTATTCCAGTCAATATTTGGGAGATTAAAATCACCGACAAGGTATATTTTATCACGGCGAAATTTAGACATGTGATCGGCCAGATCACATAAATATTGAGGTGGTGAATCAGGTGGTCTGTATACAGCAAAAAGCACAAACGATCTAGCCCCGTACGACAGTTTTAAAGTCATACTTTCATGGTTAGCTATTTGCTGCAACGTGTGTGCCTCTGTGTTTTGATTCACCAGGACCGCAACTCCCCCTCCACGTGTTGCTCTATCACGGCGAAAAACTTGATAAGAGCGGGGGAAAACAGTTTCATCATCAATATCATCTCTCAACCAAGTCTCGGTTATAACTACGGCGTGTGGATTGTGAATCAACAAGATAGCCTCCAAAGCCTCCGATTTATTTACAACACTACGTGCATTTATATTAAGTAAGCGAAATTCCTTAACACGAGGTTGTGAAAGTCAGTCTTTGCTTTGATAACTGTTTTTATCACCGAGTTGAACTCTGCTGTTATCGCTGTCATCCCAGGTGTAAAGCATTTTTTCGATTCGCAGCTTGTCATTTATCAAGGTAACTTTTTTCCCTTCATCCCTTTCTGTTTTTGCGCTGTCCCACAGTAATTTACGCTCCCTAAGTGTGTTTCGTGAATAATCGTTCTGTATTGAAATATTACTGCCTTTTAGTTTCTTGCAGTTTTTAAAGAGTTCTTGCTTTTCGTTATAGTCCAGGAAGAACACAATTACAGGGCGGTTTGTTGCCTTTTTGCCCAGCCTGTGTATTCTGCCCACAGAACTGCAAGATACATTAAGCTTTTCTGCAAAAACTTCAGTTAGAACCTCCTTTTTCAAGTCAGCCTCAGATTCCCCGGGTTCCTCTTTTACTCCAAAAACAATAAGGTTTGAGCGGCGGCTCCTGTCTTCTAAATCAGTTATTTTCGCCTGGAGTTCATATATTGTTTGTTCTAGAGTGTCAATCCTGTTTGTCTGCTTCTCCAAGGCTGAAAACCTCAGTCTCATATCATTCATGAGTTTTTCCATATTGCTCTGTTGCTCTCTCAAAGCAGTCACTTCAGTGGCTAGGCCTTTTTGCCCTTTAAGTAATTCTTTCAGCATTTCACTAGCATCCGGACCGGGATTAGTTTCAACGTCTCCACATAGGAGCAGTTTGCACATACAAAAAGCATTGTAGGCAATTTCAACGAACTGCTGTGGGCACGGCAGGACCAGAAGACAGCGGCAATCACTTTTAACAGAACAGTAATCGGTACTAACCTGCACAAGGCAGAGGAGAAGCTTGCGAGACCACATGCCTACGCTGGTCCCGCTGCGCCCACTGAAGACAAATTGCTGTTGACGTTCTTTTAAAGGCGATTCGGACAAGGTCACGTGGTGGCTAGGTGGCGCTCCAGGCTTGATGTCACGCGGGAATGGACAATCAAAAAGAAGAGGCTCCAAAGGTGACGGTGCAGCCAGAGAACACGTGTCGATTGCTGATCCATTTACTGCAGTCGTTGATTCGGCAGAACTGGGTAAGAAAACCTGCACAAGGCAGAAGAGAAGCTTGTGAGACCACATGCCTACGCTGGTCCCGCCGCGCCCACTGAAGACAAATTCCTGTTGACGTTCTTTTAAAGGCGATTCGGACAAGGTCACGTAGTGGATAGGTGGCGTTCCAGGCTTGATGTCACGCGGGAATGGACAATCAAAAAGAAGAGGCTCCAAAGGTGACGGTGCAGCCAGAGAACACGTGTCGATTGCTGATCCATTTACTGCAGTCGTTGATGCGGCAGAACTGGGTAAGAAAACCTGCATAAGGCAGAAGAGAAGCTTGTGAGACCACATGCCTACGCTGGTCCCGCCGCGCCCACAGGATGACGCCAGGATGACCCGCGTGCGGCAACTGCAGGACCCTGGACCGGAGACATTGTGGGATCACCACTCTGGAACCCCACAGTAGGCTCCACACAGTAGGCCACACAGAACCCCACAGTAGGCAGCCCTGCTGCAAGCTGAACTCGGCGGCCTTGTGGCTATAGGCCTGCTGGACCAATTCCTCCCCACGGGACACCGCCTTGACCACCTGAGACAGGACTGGGTCCCGGCTTGTCGCTTGCGATACCACGGATCTGGAGAGCACCTCGGGGTACGCGTGCTCCAGCATGAACACTTTAGCAGCTTCTGGAACAGCATCAGGCACCTCTAGCTGGGGCAGGCGGCTCAGGGCATCAGCAGGCCCCAGGTCCTTTCCCGGATGATAAACCAGCTGGTAACTAAGCTGCCAGCCTCAAGGCCCAGCGTACCACTCGAGGAGATGCCTGCACGGGAAGTGCCTTGTCAGACCCCAGCAGCCCCAACAGCGGCTTGTGGTCCGTGACCGCCTCGAACTTCCGGCCCCACAGATACTGGCAGAAGCGTTCGATACCGAACATGAGGGCCATGCCTTCCTTGTCCAGCTGGCTTTAGCATTGCTCTGCAGTGTGAAGCCGACGAGAAGCAAACGGCATAGGGTGTTCCTGGCCATCCTTGTCCCGGTGCGCCAGGACGGCTCCCACACCGCACGGCGATGCATCTATGGTAAGGACAAGCTTGGCAGGATCGAAGTGCACCAGCCTTGGTGATTAGCTCCTTGCTGCGCTGGAAGGCCCGGTCCTGCTATTTCTTCCAGACCCATTACTGACCATCTCGAAGCAGAAGATGGAGCGGCTGTAGATGCTCCGACAGGTTCGGCAGGAAACTCCTGCAGAAGTAGATGAGGCCGAGGTAGCTCTGAAGCTCCTTCTTGTTCTGGGGCTTAGGCGCCTTGAGCACAGCATCAACTTTGCGGAGAGCGGGGGCTGCGCTAGCCTGTGAAATTACATGTCCCAAGTACTCAACACTGGTGGCCAGGAAAATGCACTTTTCCAGCTTGAGCTTCAGGCTGGCGTTCTGCAGTCGTGCCAGGATGTTGTGCAAGTTCTCATGCCTCATGCCCCTGAAGAGGTTGTCCATCTGCCTCTGAAATATGGCCGAGGCTGAGGCCACGCGAAACGGTAAGCGCGTGTACTGGAAGAGCCCCAAAGTTGTCGATATTGTGACATAGTACTGGGAGGCATCCTGGAGCACCAGCTGCTGGTAAGCATTTCTGAGGTCGAACTTGGTAAACTGTCCACCGGACAACGCTGACCACAGATCTTCAATCTGGGGCAACGGGTACTTCTCGACGTTGTCAACGGGGTTGATGGTAACCTTGAAATCCCCGCAGATCCTGACACTGCCGTCTCGCTTGAGGACTAGTACGATGGGAGCCGCCCATTCAGAAGTCTTGACGGGCAACAGGATGCCCTCTCGCTGTAACCGTTGCAGTTCCTGGGTGACCCCGTCCTTCAGGGCGAACGGCAGTGGGTGAGGCTTGTAAAAACGTGGCTGGGTTCCCTCAGGTACACAGATGCCAGCCGTCGTGCCGGCGAATGTGCCCACCCCTGGCTGGAACAGGGACTTGAACTCGGTCAGCTGGGATGTCTGGGGACGTCTTTCACCACATGCAGGCTGGCTTCCTGGTACTGTGGCAGACTAACGCCCAGTGCATGAATCCAGTTGCAGCCCAGCAGCGTCGGCGACGATCCCTTGGTTAAGGAAAGGGGATGGGTTGCCTCCCTGTCGTGAATGCGAACGCTGACCTGTGTCTGACCCTAGACCTGGGAGAGCTGCCCGGAGTAACTGCGCAGCATCACGCCCGAAGCCTCGTCGGGCACGCCGGGGAAAGTACGCTTGAAGAGTTTCGCGGCCATTACTGACAAGCTGGCCACTGTGTCCAGCTCCATGGAAATGGGGTGCTCGCAGATTTCGACGGTCAGCATGTACGGCGGCACAGACGACGGTACAAGGCCTGTGTGCCACATGTCGAAATTCGGCGGGTCCTCGACCACGAGGTGTAGCCTGGCCGCGGAAGAATTTGAGCCTGCTGCCGCACGCCGCTGCCGCATACCCTTGCGACGGCTACCCTGGCCGCGGGCTTGTGTGGTACCTGGGCTTAAACCAGGCTGCTGCTTGCTGTTCGTCATCCCCCTTTGGCATACCCGTGCCAGATGCCCAGTTTCCCTGTACGTGAAGCATTGTGCTTGATAGAACTGGCACTTTTAGGGGGAGTGGGCGCCACCACAGCTACCGCAGCTACTGCCCTTTGTCGCCAACGTGTTGACCGCCGCTTCCGCCGACGGTGAGCCAGTCGCACGGGCAATCTCGCCGGCCTCCTTGGCGGCCGCTTGGCGGCGTCCAGCGAGGGGTCGGGAAGCTCCAGGACTCGCTTCTGCATGGCGGTGTTGTTGATGCCGCAGACGAAACGGTCCCGGAGCAGCGAGTCCAGCTGGTCCCCGAAGGCGCAGGCGCTCGCTAACCCTCGCAGCACAGCAACGAACTGCCCGAGGATCTCTCCTTCCCGGCGGCTAATGTTGTTGAAGTGGAAACGCTTCATTAGTGTGGACGGTGCTGGGTTGAAATGCCAGCGCAGTATGGCGAGCAGCTCACCCAGCGTCTTAACATGCGGCGTGGCTGGGTTGAGAAGGTTGAGCAGGAGACTGACGACGCGGGTCCAGCAGCTGGCCAAGAAAATATACGGCTGTTTGGCCTCGGGTGTGTAGTTTGCCCGGAAGAGCACGTGGACTTGTTGCTCGTAAATTGGCCAGGCGCACCCATCTCCCTCGAACGGTTGGGCCTTCCGTACAGAGGCATGGCGGCAGCAACGCGGGGCGGTGTTTCGCGGCTCGCGGCGGCGTGGGACGATCCGTGGGCACTCGTCGCCAGTGTAACGATCCGCCCGGGTTTGTGAATGAGGGAGGGCTCGAGGCACCCTCCATTAGGCACACGCTCCGCAGCGTGGTGGTGACGAACGATGACTGAACGCCGAGCAGATGTGCGCGTCGTTGTTTATTGGTGCGGTGACCAATGTTGCTTAACGAGCCTGGCAGGCCACCGAGCCTAGTGGGCCAACGAAGATTATGCCCGAGGGGGCCTTTCAAAAAGCATGGCATAAAGGCATGGTAAATCGGTGTTAAAGCAACGGAACTTACGCTTCATAATGAGAAGTTGAACCAGGTTCACTGTTGCCTAGAAATATGCTAGTTTCAGCTATAGGTATGCAGAAGCGGCCAAACAATATAAATTGCAGGTAACACACCATTCAGTTTTCCTGCACTAACCAAAGCTGTGCAATCTTACCAGTTAGCAGATAGCCACATATCAGTTGTTTATGTCACATAACTAGACAGTGCAGTGAGAAGAAGCAGACTTCGAGCATTTTTAAAGTTCACATCTTAATACCAATTACTAAAACATTTTTGTTTCATTATTAATTAAAATTGATTGAAATTTTTGTTTAGAGCATTTCCTGTATGTAACACAGAGTTCAGGCCTCTGCAGTGTACCATAAATTAGAGTGAGTGTGCATGTAACCAGTCATGCCAAATTAAAAGAAATTAGGAAGAAGAGTGCATTCTGAACAACAACTGCTATTGAATTTATATTTTTGTGAAGAGTGTGGCACTTTATATTGTTGCAAGAGTGATGCAGGTTCAAATGTAGTCACAACAGAATGGTAGAGACGATAGACGAACGACAGAGCAGCAACTTCGTCATTCTTAGCGTCAGGCTCTACTGCCTCCATCGCGACAATACTTTTGGGCATTCATTGATAGTCAAGAACATGAGCATGGAATTTATTATGCCTTAATGGTGTAGAACGGTGGAAGCAGTGGATACCACAACTGGCGATTTACATCAGCAAGGTCAAAATGTTTTTTCTAGTAGTGTCTCAAGCTCTCATATTACAGAGGTGATCAGGAAATGAAAGCAGCAAGAAGACACTTGTGCAGCAGGTGGGACTCTACAACGCTTAACACGGCATGCTCGTGATAATTCATAGATTAATTTTATGTTCCCTGCTTCTTTAGGCTCAAAACTGATCCCGCATGGCACTCATGGCAAATATGCTGACAGTGAACTCGCCAGATGAATGCTTCTGCGCAATGCACTTCATTACATTTCGTATCAGGCAGTATTGATGGCATCTGTGAGCCTTGAAGCTTGGAGGTGTTTGACCAAGAAAAGCTGCAGCAATCGAGGCTGATGAATAATGAAACTAAACACATTGGTCACGTTCCTTTCATCGCGATAAGGCTATTTCGATGACACTGTTAAAAGCGCAATTAATTGTTAGCATTCGTAAACAAGAACTATACTTGTATTTTGCCGTTTGAGCACATAAATGCATGTGATGTACAAGCTTTCCGAACCCTTTTGTGACCTTACCACTCCAAAAAGTAGATCAAATTGGAGGCTCACTTATTACATGAAAGATGAAGAACTAGGGTGACCGCGGTTTGGGACTCGCTGCGTTCGAAGCCTGTCATTGCTAAACGAAGCGTAAGAGCGCGCAAATTGACCATCGAAAGTACAAACTTTGCACAGCAGTGTGCCAGGGAGGTGATCGCTTGACCGGCGCATTGCTTTGCCGCGTGATACGGCGACGATGTACGAAAAGTTCTGTGTTCTGCCAATCCTCACGCTGCTGGCCGAGCCAGCTACACGGCAGTGCCACAAATAGCAGAAGTTGCGGATAATATAATCTTCTGCGGTACGCAATGTTCTATGGGCACGGCTACTTCAGCGTATACTTTCCAAATATGAAAAATAATCGACAATATCACGAGAAATTTACTTTGAACACAGGGATCTTGATTTCAGTTAAAAACAACGCTCAAGTACGCTATTTGTACCACTTTGTGAATGCACTTCAGTAGCACCATTCCCACGCCGCAGCTACGGTTGTAGTGCATGGTCACGGCAGCATTAAATCACAAGCATAGCGTCGCGTCTTTTGATATGAGCGAGCATGCAGCGTGTTAGTCCCCCTAGCGAAATACACCTTGTAGCAAAAATAAGCCGACGTGCATGAAAAGTACGAAGATAGTTACCGCAGTAGCCCTTTATTTCTTTAGCTACCTCCTGCTGCCCGATTCTCGGCCCATCCCCGAGGTTCTTCGTCATCATCATAGATAGGGGAACTGAGGCAATGACGTCGAGCCTGTGTGCTGTAGAGTGTACTACATAATGGTAGAGTGCAGTGATCATAGGTTGGTGAGGTCTAAGATTCACCTCGATTTGAAGAGAGAAAGAGTAAAAGTGGTCAGGAAGAAACAGACGAATCTAGACGCAGTAAGGGTAAAATCAGACCGATTGAGGTTGGCACTTGCAAACAAATATGCAGCCTTAGAACAGGGAGATGAAGGTGACAGAGAGGCAATGAATGAAACTGCATCTAGGCTAGCTTCAGAAGCAGCAATTGAAGTGGGAGGTAAGGCTCCAAGGCAACCAGTAGTTAATCTCTCCCAAGTGCCAAACGAGACTAATAAAGAAACGACCAAGAATGAAAGTGTCCAACTCAAGAAATAAGATAGAATTTGCGGAGCTGTCAAAACTAAAGAAGAAGAAAATCAGGGCTATTAAGGGATACTCGAAATTATAACGTGAGAAAGACTGAGGAAGCAGTAAAAAAATGAACGCAGCTTGAAATCAGCGAGAAGGAAACTTGGCATTGGACAAATTAAGATGTATGCACGGAGAAATAAACAAGGTACTATCATCAGCATTGTCGAAGGTATAGTAAAAGATGTGGAAGAATTTTATACTGACCTGTAGAATACCCAAAGCAGCCACGATACCTCCATTAGAAACAGTAATAAACAGGATACAAAAACTCCTGCTATCACTAGCCATGAGGTCAGAAGGGCCTTGCAAGACATGAAACGAGGAAGAGTGACAGGAGAAGATGGAATAACAGCAGATTTAATCAAAGATGGAGGAGACATAATGCTTGAAAAACTGGCGGCTCTTTATACGAATGTCTATCGACTGCAAGAGCCCCAGAAAATAAAAAGGGAGATGTTAAAGAATTGAAAATTATAAGGCAATTAGCTTACTCCCAGTACAATATAAAACATTTACCAAAACAATCTCCAGTAGAATAACGGCAACACTGGACTTTAGTCAATCAAGGAAACAGGTAGATTTCAGGTAGGGATACTCTACAATGGATCATATTGTCACGTGGTCGTGACGTATAAAGAACACAGTCGCAATACTGTGATTAACGAAACTAGCGTTTTATTGGGCGAACTTGTGCCCTCAAAACAGGCTACACTTATAGCACAAGGATAGCGGCGAACACGGTCGGAGATCGTCGAAAATCTGATCAGCGGGTCAAGCGCGTCGGCTTTTATATATGCGTCGTCGAATGTTCCAGAGTAATCGCTGGGACCTGCATGCCTTCCACAAATTTCTAGGCGATTTGCGTCGGCAATACATGCAATCAGATTACACAAGGTTCGGCGACATCAGACAGCGGATACAAGTATCGATAAGATTCTAGAAACTTCCGATACATTTAGACGCGTCCTGCGCTGAGCGATAACATTTCGTGGACGGTAAAAGCGCTCACCCGTAAAAGATAAACGAGTTCACGTGTCAATATCCATGTCATCATCAATCCGGCAATCGAGAAATCTGCAGAGTACAGCCAGCCTCTCTATATGGCTTTCATAGATTATGGAATAACATTTGATTCAGTAGAGATACCAGCAGTCATACAGACATTGCGTAATCGAAGAATACAGAACGCAGAATGCACAAGTACCGGCGGCGACGGCATGCGTCATTTTAGCTCTTGAAATGCATGAACTTGCTGCGTTTCCCGCTTGAACGCGACATCACATTTGGTTAGATGTGTTGGCGGCTCCGCGATGCGTGACAAGTCCTTGACAAAGAGCTTGTAGTAGGCACACATGCCAAGGAATCTATGCAATGCCTTCTTGTCGATGGGCTGCGGGAACTTTGCGATGGCAGCTGTCTTCTGTGGGTCGGGGCGGACTCAAGGTTTGCTGATGACGTGGCCTAGAAACAAAAGCTTGTCGTAAGCGAAGTGGCACTTTTCCGGCTTCAGAGTAGGCCCTGATGACCTGATGGCCTCTAGTACTGTTGCAAGCCGCCTAAGGTGATTTTCGAAATTTTCAGCGAAGACGACGACCTCATCCAAGTATACGAGACAGGTCTGCCACTTCAATCCTGCTAAAACCCTGTCCATCACGCGCTGGAACGTTGCAGGCGCTGAGCACAGTCCGAATGGTATAACCTTGAAATCGTAGAGGCCGTCGGGGGTGATGAAGGCGGTCTTTTCGCGATCTCTTTCGTCGACTTCTATTTGCCAATAGCCAGACTTGAGGTCCATCGACGAGAAGTATTAAGTGTTGCAGAGCCGATCCAATGCGTCGTCTATTCGTGGGAGAGGGTATAGGTCCTTCTACGTGATCTTGAAACGGAGGAAGCCTAAAAACAGTCAAGAAGAAACTAGGAATTGGCAAGAATCAGATGTATGCGTTAAGAGACAAAACCGGCAATATCATTACTAATATGGATGAGATAGTTCAAGTGGCTGAGGAGTTCTATAGAGATTTATACAGTACCAGTGGCACCAACGACGATAATGGAAGAGAAAATAGTCTAGAGGAACTCGAAATCCCACAGGTAACGCCGGTAGAAGTAAAGAAAGCCTTGGGAGATATGCAAAGGGGGAAGGCAGCTGGGGAGGATCAGGTAACAGCAGATTTGTTGAAGGATGGTGGGCAGATTGTTCTAGAGAAACTGGCCACCCTGTATACGCAATGCCTCATGACGTCGAGCGTACCGCAATCTTGGAAAAACGCTAACATAATCCTAATCCATAAGAAAGGCGATGCCAAAGACTTGAAAAATTATAGACCGATCAGCTTACTGACCGTTGCCTACAAACTATTTACTAAGGTAATCGCAAATAGAATCAGGAACACCTTAGACTTCTGCCAAGCAAAAGACCAGGCAGGATTCCGTAAAGGCTACTCAACAATAGAACATATTCACACTATCAATCAGGTGATAGATAAATGTGCGGAATATAACCAACCCTTATATATAGCTTTCATTGATTACGAGAAAGCATTTGATTCTGTCGAAACCTCAGCAGTCATGGAGGCATTACGGAATCAGGGTGTAGACGAGCCGTATGTAAAAATACTAAAAGATATCTATAGCGGCTCCACAGCCACCATAGTCCTCCATAAAGAAAGCAACAAAATCCCAATAAAGAAAGGCGTCAGGCAGGGAGATACGATCTCTCCAATGGTATTCACAGCATGTTTACAGGAGGTATTCAGAGACCTGGATTGGGAAGAAATGGGGATAAAAGTTAATGGAGAATACCTTAGTAACTTGCGATTCGCTGATGATATTGCCTTACTTAGTAACTCAGGGGACCAACTGCAATGCATGCTCACTGACCTGGAGAGGCAAAGCAGAAGAGTGGGTCTAAAAATTAATCTGCAGAAAACTAAAGTAATGTTTAACAGTCTCGGAAGAGAACAGCAATTTACAATAGGCAGCGAGGCACTGGAAGTCGTAAGGGAATACATCTACTTAGGGCAGGTAGTGACTGCGGATCCGGATCATGAGACGGAAATAATCAGAAGAATAAGAATGGGCTGGGCTGCGTTTGGCAGGCATTCTCAGATCATGAACAGCAGGTTGCCATTATCCCTCAAGAGAAAAGTGTATAATAGCTGTGTCTTACCAGTACTCACCTACGGGGCAGAAACATGGAGGCTTACGAAAAGGGTTCTACTCAAATTGAGGACGACGCAACGAGCTATGGAAAGAAGAATGATAGGTGTAACGTTAAGGGATAAGAAAAGAGCAGATTGGGTGAGGGAACAAACGCGAGTTAATGACATCTTAGTTGAAATCAAGAAAAAGAAATAAGCATGGGCAGGACATGTAATGAGGAGGGAAGATAACCGATGGTCATTAAGGGTTACGGACTGGATTCCAAGGGAAGGGAAGCGTAGCAGGGGGCGGCAGAAAGTTAGGTGGGCGGATGAGATTAAGAAGTGTGCAGGGACGGCATGGCCACAATTAGTACATGACCGGGGCTGTTGGAGAAATATGGGAGAGGCCTTTGCCCTGCAGTGGGCGTAACCAGGCTGATGATGATGATAATGATGATGATGATGATGGCGTGATCTTGTTCAGACGACGATAATCGACGCGGAAACGTAGCGTTCCCTCCTTTTTCTTCATCAAGACTACAGGAGATGCCCACGGGCTTTTCGACGGCTGGATGATGTCGTCGCGCAGCATTTCGTCGACTTGGTGCCTTATAACCTCACGTTCTCGCGTAAAAACTCGATAAGGGCTCTGGCGGAGTGGTCGATCACACTCTTGGGTTATTATGCGATGCTTTGCGCCTGGCGTTTGTCGAATCCTTGATGACGTCGAAAAGCACTCTTTGTATCGTCGAAGTAAACTTCTGAGCTGTTGTTGCTTAATCATAGGGAGACTTGGATTTATGTCGAAGTCTGGCTCGGGAACTACGGTCGTCGGGGTAGATGTGGCAGAATCCGAGAGGACAAACGCATTGCTGGTTTCCAGAATTCCCTCGATGTATGCGATCGTCGTGCCCTTGTTGATGTGCTTGAACTTCTGGCTAAAGTTTTTCAGCAACACTTTCGCGTTTCCTCCGTGCAATCGAGCGATTCCTCTTGCGACGCAAATTTCGCGATCGCGCAGTAGACGTTGGTCGCCTTCGTCGACGCCTTCTACGTCAGCAGGTGTTTCGGTGCCGACCGAAATAACAATGCTGGTGCTAGGCGGGATGCTCACTTGATCTTCGAGCACACTCAAGGCGTGGTGATTAGGAAGGCTCTCCGGTGGTATCGCTTGATCTTCCGACAGCGTTATTGACCTCGACTTCAGCTCGATGATTGCGCCGTGCTGGTTCAGGAAGTCCACGCCGAGAATGACGTCTCGTGAACACTGTTGGAGGATAACGAAGGTGGCAGCGTAAGTCCGGTCGTGAATTGTAATTCTTGCCGCGCACCTTCCAGTCGGTGTTATGAGGTGACCTCCAGCGGTCCGAATTTGAGGGCCTTCCCATGCAGTTTTAACTTTCTTCAACTGGACGGCGATGTGTTCACTCATGACGGAGTAATCAGCCCCTGTGTGGGCTAAGGCGGTGGCTGCGTGGCCGTCGAGAAGCACGTCGAGGTCGGTGGTTCTTTGTCTTGCATTACAGTTCGGTCTTGGCGTCGGATCACGGCTGCGTCGCGTTGACCTGTGGCTGGTATGTGACGTTGTCAGGTCGTCTTTCGTTGTATTCTTTGCTTCCACACTTCGTCGGGACGGCGGCGTGTCGTTAAATCGTCGAGGTAGTTTCTTCGGCGTCTTCGCCGGCGGCGGAGGATCTTCGTCAGTTCGACGAACAGCAACCGCACCTCCATCGGTTGCTGCTTTTAGTTTTCCGGGTATGGGCTCACTGACCTGCCCGGGGTTGGGCCAGTGTATAGTCGGCGCTGCGGCGACAGGTAGCGGCCTGGTGATGGCGAACGGGACGGTCGTCGAGAGCTCCACTGAGTGGCGGCGAGGTATAGTCGGCGATATCGCGAGGTCGTTCGCCATTCTGTGGTCGCTGCTCTCGAAGTCCCATCTCCCGGTATAGGCATCGGCGGTAGATGTGCCCGGCTTCTCCGTAGTGATAGCAAAGCGGACGGTGGTCGGGGGCGCGGCAAGCGTCAGTCTTCCTTGGAACGCCGCGTGAGGTGACGGGTTGGCGTGCTGGCGGGGGTTGTGGTGGTGGACGACGGAACTGTGTCGTCACTGGGCTCTGCCGCGGGCCCGGAGGGGGAACGTGACGGCAGGCTACAGTGGCGTATGTCATCGCTTGCGGCTGAGGCTGCGGTGATTCAAGGGCTACTCCGAGTTGTTGGAGCTCCTGACGTACGGCGCCGAAGCCACTTGAGGCTGTGATGATGGGAACAGCTTCGGTAGCTCCTCCCGCATGACCGCTCGGATAGTCTCGCGCAAGTCGTCGGTGGCCAGTGACTGAACACCGGCGTAGTTTGTCGAGTTCGTGCGGCGGTCGAATTGCCGGTTTTGCATGTCGAGTGTCTTCTCGATGCTGGTGGCCTCGCGAAGAAACTCATCGACGGTCTTCGGTGGGTTTCGTACCATTCGTGCAAAAAGTTCCTCCTTCACACCACGCATGAGTAGGCGGACTTTCTTCTGCTCGGGCATTTCAGGGTCGGCCTGGCGGAATAGACGGCTCATTTCCTCCGTGAAGACCGCAGTTGTCTCATTAGGTACCTGCACCCGGGTTTCTAATAGCGTTTGGGCTCGCTCTCGGCGTACGACGCTTGCGAATGTCTGCAGGAAGCAGCTTCGGAAGAGGTCCCAGGTCGTTAAGGCGGATTCTCGGTTCTCGAACCACGTCCTGGCAGCGTCTTTCAATGCGAAGAAGACATGTCGCAGTTTGTCGTTGCTGTTCCAGTTGTTAAATGTAGCGACTCTCTCATACGTGTCAACCCAGCTTTCCGGGTTCTCGAACGTTGAACCGCGGAACGTCGGAGGCTCCCTGGGCTGCTGCAGCACGATGGGGGACGCTGGGGCTGCCATTGGGGTGAACTTGGTGGCGATCCTCCTGGTCGTCTAAGGCAAAAGTGCGTGCTCTGGGGGCAGTCCTTGCAGCCTGCGGCTACCTCGCTGGTTCTTGGCGACGTGTGCGTTGTCTTCCGCGTGCGGGCTTGGGTCCCGGCTTTGTGGGGGCGTCCGGTACATGAACGCAAAGCACCTCCACCAGATGTCACATGGTATTGACACACCATGTCACTGTGAAATGCAATACTGTGAAATACAAAACTAGGTTTTAATGGGCGAACGTGTGCCCAGAAAACAGGCTACACTTAAAGCACAACGAGATCGGCGAACACAGCCGGCGATCGTCGAAAATCTGATCAGCGGGTCAAGTGCGTCGGCTTTTATGGATCAGTCGTCGAATGTTCTAGAGTAATCGCTGGGACCCGCATGCCTTCCACAAAGTTCTACGCCATTCGCGTCGCGTATACATGCAATCAGATTACACAAGGTTCGGCGACAACAGACAGCGCATAGAAGCATCCATAACATTCGAGAAACTTCCGATACATTTAGACTCGTCCTGCGCTGAGCGATAACGTTCCGTGGAGGGTAAAAGCGCTCACCCGTAAAAGATAAACGAGTTCACGTGTCAATATCCATGTCATCATCAATCCGGCAATCGAGAAATCCGCCGAGTACAGCCAGCCTCTCTATATGGCTTTCATAGATTACGGAATAACATTTGATTCAGTAGAGATACCAGCAGTCATGGAGGCATTACGTACTCAAAGAATACAGAACGCTTACGTAAATACCTTGAAAATTATCTGCAGAGGTTCTACAGCTACCTCACTTCTACACAACAAAAGCAGGAAGATACCGATAAAGAAAGGGTTCACACAGAGAAAAAGAATCTCTCCAATGCTATTCTCTGCGTGCTTGGAAGAAGTATTCAAGCCATTAAACTGGGAAGGCTTAGGAGTAAGGATCGACGGCGAATATCTCAGGAACCTTCGGTTTTCCAGGACATTGTTCCATTCAGTAACAGTGCAGACGAGTTACAACAAATGATTGAGGACCTTAAAAGAGCGCGTGTAAGACTGGGGCTGAAGATTAATATGCAGAAGATAAAGATAATGATCAATAGCCGGGCAAGGAAACATGAGTTCAGGATCGCCAGTCAGCCTCTAGAGTCTGTGAAGGAGCACGTTTGCGTAAGTCAATTACGCACTGGGACCCCTGATCGACCCCTGATCATGAGAAGGAAATTTACAGAAGAATAAAAATGGGTTGGAGTGCATTGAGCAGATATTGTCAGATCCTGATTGGAAGCTTACCATTACCATTAAAAAGGAAGGTGAGCAATCAGTGCATGTTACTGGTGCTGATGTATGGGGCATAAACTTGGAGACTGACAAAGAAGCTTGAGAACAAGTTCAGGACCGCGCAAAGTGCGATAACGAAGATTGCTAGGCATAACGTTAAGAGACAAAAAGAGAGCGGTTTGGATTAGAGAGCAAACGGGAATAGACGATATTCTAATGACATTTACAGAAAAAGATGGAGCTGGCAGGTAATTCAATGCGTAAGTTAGATAACCGGTGGACGATTAGGGTTGCAGAATGTGTACCAAGAGAAGGGAAGCGCAGTCGAGGATGGCAGATGGGGCGATGAAATTCGGAAATGCGCGGGCGCTAGTTGGAATTGGTTGGCGCAATACAGGGGTAATTGGAGATCGCAGGGAGGCGTTCGTCCTGCAGTGCACATAAAACTGGTTTTTAATGATGATGAGGCAGGCACGTACACAGGATCTTTTTTCGGGGGGGGGGCAACCCAAGGTAACTTTTCTATGCAAATGAGGTGGAGGGTACCTTTACTAGCACAAATGTGAAGGATACCCACCATTTGCCATAAAGACGCATAAAGCCTCAAAAGAGATTTGAAATAACGTGTACCTCACAGGTACGCCTGTGAGATACACGTCTTCTTTACTTGGCAAACAAAGAACCACATCAAATGAACTCGTGCATGAAAGATGTGCAGGAACAACCTTGCCAAGAACAAGTAAACAAGCGAAAGTGCAAAATAAAGATTTCTAGTAACGTTTTTTGAATTAGCTCTGGAAGAATTTTAGAGAAATGTATATTTGCGGAACGGTCACAGTTCTTTTGCATCCCTCGTTTACTGCTCTACCAAGTAGCAAAACTGACTCGTGTTGTTACTTGGGAAGTTGCGTAACGATGCGCTGTCACTAGTCCCGCACAACTGCGTAGTGCGCAGGACGCTGCAGTTCTAGACGTACTGCGCACACCACGGGAGGTTAGAACTCCGCCCCTCCCCCCACATTAGCATAGCAGGGAAGTGGCTACGTCAGGCGGCTGGATTGATTCCTGTAGAAGCGTCATTCAAAACACAGGGAATTATTCTAGAGTTCCGGCGGCGTTTTATTTACTTCCTTTTTACATAAAAAGATGTTGATCCATAAATATTGTGGTGGTGACGTTGAAGAACACAGTAGCAATATTGTGAAAGACAAAACTTTTTATTGGGCGAACCTGTGCCCACGAAAAGAGGCTACACTTATAGCACAACGATAGCGGCGAATACGGTCGGCGATCGTCGAAAATCTGATCAGCGGGTCAAGCGCGTCGGCTTTTATACAGCAGTCGTCGAATGTTCCAGACTAATCGTTGGGACCCGCGTGCCATCCACAAAGTTCTACACCATTCGCGTCAGGCGATGAAATCAGATAACATAAGGTTCGGCGACAACAGACAGCGGATAGAAGCATCGATAACTTTCCAGAAACTTCGGATACATGCAGGCGCGTTACGCGCTGTGCGATAACATTTGATAGGCGGCGAAACGTGGTCGCCCGATAAAGATAAGTAGACATGTCATTACCCCCCTCTTAAAAAGCATCGACCCGATGCTGCAAACAAACGAAAGTAATAAAGAAAAGCACTCGTAGCGAAGAAAACAACAAAATAAGGAAGTTCGTCAACGTCCGTAAAAGGGTTTATATAAGGCGCACCACGTGAACCACTTCACATCGTGCGCGGTTCCGCTGTGAATGCGAAATGCCGTCTGGCAAGACCTCATAGTCCAACGCGCCAATACGTCGGATGACCTTGTAGGGTCCGAAATAGCGCCGCAATATCTTCTCACTCAGTCCTCGTCGGCGTATCGGGGTCCATACCCAAACGCGGTCGCCGGGCTGGTACTCGACGAAGCGTCGTCGCAGGTTGTAGTGTCGGCTGTCGGTACGCTGCTGGTTCTTGATCCGTAGGCGGGCGAGCTGTCGAGCTTCTTCGGCGCGCTGGAGATAGGTAGCGACGTCAAGATTATCTTCCTCGGTTACGTGCGGCGGCATGGCGTAGAGAGTCGTCGTCGGGTTCCTGCCGTAAACCAGCTTAAATGGCGTGATCTGTGTTCTTGCTTGCACCGCCATGTTGTAAGCAGATGTTACGTACGGCAGACCGCATCCCACGTCTTGTGCTCGACGTCGACGTACTACATTGCTAGCATGTCGGCGAGGGTCTTGTTCAGTCGCTCCGTGAGACCATTTGTCTGCGGATGGTAGGCAGTTGTCCTCCTGTGATTTGTATGCCTGTATTGCAGAATGGCTTGCGTGAGCTCTGCTGTAAAAGGTGTTCCTCTGTCGATGATGAGGACTTCTGGAACACCATGTCGCAGCAGGATGTTCTCGACGAAAAATTTCGCCACTTCGGCAGCGCTGCCTTTCGGTAGCGCTTTAGTTTCAGCGAAGCGGGTGAAGTAGTCCGTCTCTACGATGATCCACTTATTTCCGGAAGTTGATGTCGGAAACGGTCCCAACAAGTCCATGCCGATCTGCTGAAAAGGTCGGTAAGGAGGCTTGATCGGCTGTAGTAATCCCGCTGCCTTGTCGGTGGCGTCTTGCGTCGCTGACAGTCTCGACATGTCTTGACGTAACGGGCGACATAGGGGGTTAGGTGCGGCCAGTAATACCTTTCTTGTATCCTCGATAGCGTCCTGGAGAAACCGAGGTGCCCAGCAGTCGGATCGTCATGTAGGGCGTGCAGTACTTCTGGACGCAGCGTCGACGGAACAACAAGAAGGTAGTTGGCGCGGACTGGTGAGAAGTTCTTCACGAGTAGGCTGTTTTGAAGCGTGAACGAAGACAATCCACGCTTAAATCAACGTCGGTGTGCCCTTCCAAATACTCGTCTAGGGCTTTTAGCTCCGGGTCTCCTCGTTGCTGTTCGGCGAAGTCTTCCGCGCCTATTATTCCAAGGAAAGCGTCGTCATCCTCGTCATCTTGCGGCGGCGGGTCAATGGGGGCGCGTGATAGGCAATCGGCACCTGAGTGTTTTCGTCCGGACTTTTCTGTTACAGTGACTTCGTGTTCTTGTAGTCGGAGGCTCCACCGTGCCAGCCGTCCTGAAGGGTCCTTTAAGTTAGCTAGCCAACACAACGCGTGATGGTCGCTGACCACATTGAATGGCCTGCCATATAGGTAAGGGCGAAATTTCGCTGTAGCCCAAACGATGGCGAGGCATTCCTTTTCGGTTGTAGAATAATTGCCTTCCGCTTGACAACGACCGGCTAGCGTAAGTTATCACGTGTTCATGTCTGTCTTTTCTTTGGACTAGGACGGCATCGAGGCCTAGGCTGCTGGCGTCAGTGTGAATTTCGGTATCGGCGTGCTCGTCGAAGTGCGCAAGTATGGGCGGAGGCTGCTACTGCATGCGTCGTTTGAGTTCTTGAAATGCGTCGGCTTGCGGCGTTTCCCACTTGAACTCGACGTCACATTTAGTTAGGTGCGTCAGCGGCTCAGCGATGCGTGAAAAGTCCTTGACAAATCGCTTGTAGTAGGCACACATTCCAAGATATCTACCAACTGCATTCTTGTCGATAGGCTGCGGAAACTTTGCGATGGCAGCTGTCTTCTGCGGGTCGGGGCGGACTCCCGACTTGCTGATGACGTGGCCTAGGAACAGAAGCTCATCGTAGGCGAAGCGGCACTTTTCTGGCTTCAGAGTGAGCCCTGATGACTTGATAGCCTCCAGTACTGTTGCAAGCCGCCTAAGGTGATCGTCGAAATTTCCGGCGAAGACAACGACGTCATCCAAGTAAACGAGACAGGTCTGCCACTTCAATCCTGCTAAAACCGTGTCCATCACGCGCTGGAACGTTGCAGGCGCCGAGCACAGTCCAAATGGCATAACCTTGAACTTGTAGAGGCCGTCTGTGGTGATGAAGGCGGTCTTTTCGCGATCTCTTTAGTCGACTTCTATTTGCCGATAGCCAGACTTGAGGTCCATCGAAGAGAAGTATTTAGCGTTGCAGAGCGGATCCAATGCGTCGTCTATCCGTGGGAGAGGGTATACGTCCTTCTTCGCGATCTTGTTCAGACGACGATAATCGACGCAGAAACGTAGGGTTCCGTGCTTTTTCTTCACCAGGACAACAGGGGATGTCCACGGGCTTTTCGACGGCTGGATGATGTCGTCACGCAGCATGTCGTCGACTTGCTCTCTTATAGCTTCACGTTCTAGCGGCGAAACTCGGTAAGGGCTCTGGCGGAGTGGGTGAGCGCACTCCTCGATGATTATGCGATGCTTGGCAACTGGTGCTTGTCGAATCCTCGATGACGTCGAGAAGCAGCCTTTGCATCGTCGGAGCAGACTTCTGAACTGTTGTTGCTTAATCACGGGGAGACTGGGATTAATGTCGTAGTCTGGTTCGAGAACCATGGTCGTCAGGGTAGATGCGGCAGAATCCGAGAGGAGAAACGCATTACTGATTTCCAGAATTTCCTCGATGTACGCAATCGTCGTGCCCTTGTTGATGTGCTTGAACTCCTGGTTGAAGTTTGTCAGCAACACTTCAGTTTTCCCTCCATACAGTCGAGCGATTCCTCTTGCGACGCAAATTTCACGGTTTAGCAGTAGACGTTGGTCGCCTTCGATGACGCCTTCTACGTGAGCGGGTGTTTCGGTTCCGACCGAAATAACAATGCTGGAGCGAGGGGGGATGCTAACTTGATCTTCGAGCACACTCAAGGCTTGGTGACTACGAGGGCTCTCCGGCGGTATCGCTTTATCTTCCGACAGCGTTATTTATTTCGACTTCAGGTCGATGATGGCGCCGTGTTGGTTCAGGAAGTCAATACCGAAAATGACGTCTCGTGAACACTGTTGGAGGATAACGAAGGTGGCAGGGTAAGTCCGGTCATAAATGGTTATTCTTGCCGTGCACATTCCAGTCGGCGTGATGAGGTGTCCTCTAGCGGTCCGAATTTGAGGGCATTCCCATGCGGTCTTAACTTTCTTCTACTGGGTGGCGATTTGTCCACTCATTACGGAGTAATCAGCCTCTGTGTCCGCTGAGGCGGTAACTGCGTGGCCGTCGAGAAGCACGTCGAGTTCGGTGGTTCGTTGTCTGGCGTAGCAGTTAGGTCTTGGCGTCGGATCACGGCTGCGTCGTGTTGAACTGAAGTTGGAACGTCGCGTCAAGTCGTCTTTCGTCGGTGTAGTCTTGGTTTCCTGACTTCGTCGGGACGGCGGCGTGTCGTTATTATGTCGTCTTCGTCGGCGGCGGTGGATCTTTGTCAGTTCGAGGAACAGCAACCGCACCTCCATCCGTTGCTGCTTTTAATTTTCCCGATATGGGCTTGCAGAGCGGCCCCCTGCTGGGCCAGTGTATGGACGGCGTTGCGGCGACAGGTAGCGGCGTGGTGACGGCGACCAGGACGGCCGTCGAGGGCTCTACTGAGTAGCAGCGAGGTAGTCGGCGATGTCACGAGGGTGTTCACCTTCCCTAGGGTGCGGTGCGTTGACGGCGAACCCTCGCAATCCCATGTCGCGGTATAGGCATCGATGGTACACATGGCCGGCTTCCCCGCAGTGGTAGCAGAGCGGGCGGTGGTCAGGAGCGCGCCAAACGTCTGTCTTCCTCGGGTAGCTGCGCTAGGCGACGGGTGGGCGTGCTGGCGGCGGCGGCGGTGGTCGACGGAATTGCGACGTTACAGGGCCCTGGCGCGGTCGTGGAGGGGGACCTTGACGGCGGGCGACGGCGGAGTAGGTCATCGCTTCTGGCTGGGGCTGCGATGTATGTGGTTGTACCTACGGTACTCCGAGTGATCGCTGGACTTCTTGTTTGACAATTTCGGTGATTGAGGCCAATTGAGGTTGCGATGAAGGGAATATTCTTTGAAGCTCCTCTCGTAAGACTGCCCGGATGATCTCGCGCAAGTCGTCGGTAGCCATTGATTGAACTCCGGCGTAGCTTGTTGGCTTGGTGCGTCGGTCGAATTGTCGGTTCCGCAATTCCAGTGTCTTCTCGATGCTCGTCGCCTCACGATGAAACTCGCCGACGGTCTTCGGTGGGCTTCTTACCATTCCGGCGAAAAGTTCCTCCTTTACACCACACGTCAGTAGGCGTACTTTCTTCTCCTCGGACATTTCCGGGTCGGCGTGGCGGAACAGACGGCTCATTTCCTCAGTGAAGATCGCGATCGTCTCATTCGGCAGCTGCGCTCTGGTCTCCAGTAGAGCTTGAGCTAGCTCTTTTCGCACGACGCTTGTAAATGTTTGCTGGAAGCCGCTTCGGAACAGGTCCCACGTCGTCGAGGTGGCTTCTCGATTCTCGAATCACGTCCTGGCGGCTTCCTCCAATGCGAAATAGACATGTCGCAGCTTGTCGTCGCTTGCCGAGCTGTTAAACATAGCGACCCTCTCATACGTTTCCAGCCAGCTTTCCGGGTCCTCAAATGTGGAACCTCGGAACATCGGTGGTTCCCTGGGCTGCTGCAGCACGATGGGGGACGCTGGGGCTGCCATTGGGGTTGCCTTGGCCACAATCTTCTTGGTCTTCTCAGGTAGAAGTCCGTGCTCCGGGGGCAGCTGTTGAAGACGGCGGCTTGCTCGATGGTCCGGGATTACGTTGGTGTTCTCTTTGCGGTCAGGGCTTGGATCACGGCTTGTCGGGGGCGTCCGGTACATGAACTACCCAGCACCTCCACCAGATGTCACGTGGTGGTGACGTTGAAGAACACAGTAGAAATACTGTGAAAGACAAAGCTAACGTTTTATTGGGCGAACCTGTGCCCACAAAAAGAGGCTACACTTATAGCGCAACGATAGCGGCGAACATGGTCGGCGATCGTCAAAAATCTCATCAGCGGGTCAAGCGCGTCGGCTTTTATAGAGGAGTCGTCGAATGTTCCAGACTAATCGTTGGGCCCCGCGTGCCTTCCACAACGTTCTACACCATGCGCGTCAGGCGATGAAATCAGATAACATAAGGTTCGGCGACAACAGACAGAGGATATATAGAAGCATCGATAACTTTCCAGAAACTTCGTATACATGCAGGCGCGTCCCGCGCTGTGCGTTAACATTTGTTAGGCGGCGAAAAGTGGTCGCCCGATAAAGATAAGTACATGTATCAATATCTTCACAAACAATTTTCGCTTTTCCTTTTTGTTTGGCTGTTGCCTTGGCTTTCTCGCTTAATAGATCGCTTAATTTCTCATCTCCTTGCGACTCTTGTTTCCAGTTCCCAATTTTGCACGAAAAGTGCTGTACAATAAGGGAAAAATCAGACGAGGTGACGGGTGACAGTCATATTGCTTATGGGTTTAGGGGTTATTGGAGGGTTTGATGATCGACGCTGTTTTGCAATATTTTATTTTCCGCCTTATCTAACCCATATCGCGGATATATGGTTCCGAGGATCTGCCAGCGTCGTGGCGAGCTGTCACTTGAGGAAATAATGAAGCAAAAGGAAAAGTTAAACGCAACTGGCGTTTTCTCCGGCCACAACTCGTTCCACGAGCATACAGACCAGCCGACCATGAACCGAATCCCTTCCCTGGCGCTGGATCAGTGTAAACAAAGAAGGTTCAACTAACGAAGCAAGAGGGATGCGCGTCATCGTTGAATAGATGGTGACATAAAAATTGTGTTGGGCATTATAAATAAAATAAAATATTATAATTAAAACAATCAACTACGCCCTGCCTGCTACAATAGATGGTGACAACTGAATGCATTTTGAGTTAATCGCGCGGGCACCGAATCTTTGACAAAACTGGCCTCCACACCCCAGGAGATGCCGATAACTATCGACATCCAAAAGGAGCGAAAAAATTGACAACTATTCCACTCCGTGAAGATGGAATGGCAGCGAAAGGCGACGACAGTGAAAGCTCTGAAATGAAAAGCAAAGTGTTTTACATCCGCTGCGGGTCGGCCTGAAGATAGTGCAATATCGGGCCGAGCCGCGGCGGAGGTGAAGCAGGCGTTAAGAACACCGAATACGTGGGCCAATCCCGAAAGTGGTGCAATGTCGGGCCGATCCGCGGTGGAAGTGAAGGAGGCATTAACATGTCATACTTCGGCCGATCCTGAAGATATTGAAATACCGGGCCCACCCGCGACGGGGGTGAAGCAGGCGTTAAGCGCTCCCCACACCTGGGTCCAAGGTAGTGCAATGCCGGGCCGACCCGCGGTGGACATGAAGCCGGCATTAAGAACTCCAAAAAGCGTAGGTTAGGGCGTGCTGGTATTCCATAATTGAGGTTTTTTAGCGCACGAAAAGGGACGAAGACAGTGGCAAGACGTGGACACAGCGCTTGCCACGACGCAAAACTCGACGCAAAACTCTGGCCAGAAACGTGCTTCACCACAGCCAGGGCTCAATACTACCCAAGCTGGTACTACCCAGATAACGTTTCGCGCGCCGCCACCATACCTCAAACTCCAGCGCAAGACGCCCATTGCCCTGTGGGCTCTGAGACAGATTGCGCGCGTCCATTCTTATAATAGTGCTTCATTTCAAATGCGGATTTATATTGGCACATTTTTGCTGCCCATACTTATTGAGGCGTGGGTTATACAACATGTCGCCTTCAATTTTGCTATCGTTGTCAAGTGTGTCGCCTGGTAGGGAGCGCGAGTTCGTTGCGCGGGCGCTGGCCGACGCCCAGTTTTGTAGCTAAAGCTACACTTCGCGGGTTAAAGCCGAGCTTCGTGTGCTTCTGCGCCTGCCATACTGCGCATGCGCGAGAGCCGCGTGACGTCACGAGAGGCGCTGGTCCGTCGCCCTTGCCGCCGCCGCGGCAGCAGCCAGCGCGCGCTCCTCGGCGCCGCTAAAAGCCCTTAAACTTCGTAAAGTAGTGACACTCCACTCCTCCGCCTTCCCTCCTCCTCGTTTCTCCTCTTTTTCACGCTCCCTTCTCAAACGTGGCGCCTCCTACACTGCTCGAGCGTAGCAACGGCGCCAACATGCACTCCTCACCACTCTGTAGACGCTTCTCGAGCAATAATGGGGTTAATGCACGGCGCGAGGGCTCACGTGATGCTATTAGGCCAATAGCGACGCGGCGTCGGCCTAGGTCAGAGCTTGCGAGAAGGAGGCGGCATTCTTCAAAGCGTGTCACTACTTTACGAAGTTTAAGGGGTTTTAGGCGCCGCCGAATGCGGCGCATTCGAGAGGTGTGACGTCGCAGTCTCCGCAGACGCGCCGGCGCCGTCTGCGCGCGCTGCTGCATTTACGATTGCGGCGCCGCGTGGCACTGCGCATGCGCGAGGAGGGCGCACCGTGCTTATAAATGCGCGGGAGACGGCTGATGCAGCGTGCTCAACAGGGAGGTTAAGTAGAGTCAAGCCGCTGCCAGTCGGCCCAAAAGACTGGAAAACCTAAATTCTTCAGACCCCGAGGTTGTCGCTTGGCACTTGGCCGTCGAGCGTCGAAGGAACGAGCGTGCCAAGGCAAAACGTGTGGTCGAGACACCAGGGCAACGCGAAGAACGCTTAGCGAAAAGACGTCGCCAAGAAGCTGAGCGCCGTGATATGGCCTCCCAACAACAGCGGCAGGATGAAAAGAGTGTCACAGACGATCCCAAGACTCGTCGGTTCACTGAACATGCTATGAAACTCGGTGAAAGTGCGAGTGCGTCTACACTCTTCCTCTCGGACTTTGTGAACAATCCGTTTGGACACATTTGTGAACAAGGCCATAGCCGGATAAGCTAAGGTTAGCAAGCAAGGCAAGAGAGTAACCAAGCATAACCGTACCTTTACGCTACGTATATCCTGGCATAGCTGAGCTAAGCCACTGCCAGAAAGTCCGTGCAGTAATATTTTTATGGTTTTACTTGCTTTGGTGCGCCCGCGACTCTGGTTGGCCGGTACCAAATCTAGTTCTAGCGAGGTGAACTGCTGTTTTTAGCTCTGTTTTCTAAAAATAACACGCAATTTTAGCCACCGAAACCACCTGCCTGCAACATGAAGCTAAGTAAAAGAATTACGCGCACATTTTAGCCCACATCTCCGTAGCTTGTTTGGCGACCTACTTCAACGGGCCAGCAGGCGAAATGAAGTAGAAACATGTAATCTCATCGAATGGTATTTGCTATTCAGATCGTATTGGACTTTAAAATTCACAGTAAAAAACTATCGAATTGCTGTTTTCGTTCTAATGTCACGTATAACAGTACTCTTGAAGTCTCGAAGGTGAAGGGCCGAGGAAAGTGAGGACTTTTATTCCGAATGATTGTGCTACTTAAGAGCCGTGGCTGTTGCACAGAGGCGCACCAATTCCTGAGAGAATTAACGCACAGGTGCTAGTCGGTTCTGCTTAAGAAGTTCCTAGCTGTCATTAAATTAGGGCAGCCTGTAAATCTGCTGATTCAGTCAAGGAAAACATTTTTTTGTCAGTCTCACCCTGTCTGCAAGCCATTAAAACTGGGTGCTGAATGTGGTACCACACTCATCTTCTTCAACGGACACAGCGGATCTACAAATATCTCTACGTGTATGTGAGGCATGCCATTCCTTTTATTTCATTATTGTCCTTATGATAGTGGACCGGATAACTGAAATCAGCTGTTTATAAAACACAAGCTGCTTAGTTGAGCAGACGTACAGTTGGGAACGACATCGCATTTAGGTATGGAATATAAGATAAGCGTGACATCTTTTTCTCCGAAATCTGACTCGAGAATACCTTCTTTTGTTTACACCCCTATAAAGAGGCGAAGGACGCAGCTACCTTCTTTATTCTTAAATTAAATTCTGGTGTTTTACGTCTAGCGATAGGATTATGATGCATCCTGTTCATTTCTCACTACCTGGGGTTCCGTAACGTTCACCTAAACAGAAGTACCGGAGTGTTATTTCCATTTCGTTCTCATCGAATTCCGCGACCTGGTTTGAGACCGTGAACTCGAGTTTAGCAGCGCAACGCCATGACCACTGTGGGTGTGTTGCAATTCTGGCCAGCATCGGAGACGGTCTACGTAGACAGCTAAGGAGAGAGCCGAGACAGCTTTGAGGCCATGTATATGGAACGCGTTTCTAGCCGTTTGGAAGACGCAGGGTGGACGGGTGGATGGATGGATGGATGTTATGAGCGTTCTCTTTGGAATGGGGCGGTACATAATGGAATAGTGCTGTACATACAGATAGCGAGTCGGTCACAATAACAGCTAATGGGTGGTTTTGGGGTAGTGTTCGTAACGCTAATATAATCGCTAATAATTCTGCTTGAAATATAGGTGTGAAATCGGGAACGCGAAGGGAGTAAGACCATTGTAGAGATTCAGAGAAGGTCCCCGCTCCTGCCTTCTTATTGCACACAGAAGCGTCAGTAGCTGTTACATTTTCAGTGGTTAGTTAGTGTAGGTGGTCGTGTAAGATAATTAAATCTCGCCTTGGTAACAGTTTAACATGATTTGGAAATATGTCCTCGAACTCAATTTCGAGGTCTGTTAAGGCATCATTGGAATGACAAACTTGGCGTATGGACACATCCTTGTCGTTGTAACTGTGCTTGCACAAATAATATCTGAGGACTGTGGAACCTTGACCACGATACCTGAAAAAACTCAGATGGTTCAGTGATAAATACATATTGCGTACTTCTTTTTAAAAAGTCATAAATTTTTAAAAATGTCTGAACCATAAGCAAGCGGAATCTGCAATCTAGGGTGGGTATATGAGCTTCCTGATATAAAGCAGCGTTGGCAACAAATCTAGGTAGCCCGAGGCATGACCGTAGAGCTTCTCTTTCTAAAAGTATGAGAGGTTTAATTTTGAAGACGGGGCCACCGGAAAATATTACGCAGCCAAATTCTAATATGGGCCGAACATACATTTCATAAATAATCAGTAAGGTAGTGCAGAGCGGCGGTGGCTGAGCCGGCGAACCATAGCCACGGCTCGTTCTGCCTTTGTTTTAATGTGTTCAATGTGACTGCGCCAGGTGAGTTTGCCATCGTAAATAGCACGAAGGTACCTGACTTCGTCAACTTGAGGAATGATTTCCTCTCGGTATTGCAAAGATATCTGTACCTGTGCAGTTAATGGGAATACTAAGACCGCACTTTTGCTAATATTTAATGACATACTTAATCTCTCTAGCCATGTCTCCAGCATTCCTAAGCAATTTTGCAACGACTGTGGTAGAGCATGTATATTGCTTGCGGAGGAAAAAAATGCGATATCGTCCGCATAAACACAAACATGTACTTCTGGAGACAAAGGAATGGTGCTTAGCAAAATGTTAAATAATATAGGGGAAAGAACGGAACCCTGTGGTACACCTTTTGCCTGCTTGTGTTTAGACGTCGAAATACCGTGTTGGTAACAATAAAACTCTCTATCCCTTATAAATTCATAGATCCAAGCGGTTATATATTTTGGGAAATTCGTAGAGTATAGCTTATGGGGTAGAATACAATGTTCTACAGAGTCGTATGCTTTCTATACATCTAGCGTCACCAAAGCTACGTACTCTCGTTTGCGGCGAGCAAGTTTAATGCGGCTCTTTAAATCTACATGGGCGCACCATATGGAGTGGACCGGACAAAATCCAATCTGACAAGGACTGAGAAGGGTATCACCCTGCATAAAATTTGTTATACGACCGCGAAGAACCCTTTCTATTAATTTGACGACATTTGAGGTAAGAGAAACTGGTCTTATGTTTTCTAAGTTAAGTCCAGGTGACATTTTCTTTAATAGTGGGATAATTTTAGCCACTCTCCACTCTCTTGGAACCCATGAATTCTTGAGAGAGAAATTAATTATGTTTAGTAGGTCCTGAGGCGCATAATCAAATAAAACTTTTGTCATTCCTGTTGTAATTTCATCTGGACCGGGGGCTGACGCCGGCAACGAATTAATAATGCCTTCAAGCTCTGTCGCTGTTACTGCTACAAAGTCGTCTACCAAGGGAGGTTTCTTTAGTCCTATAGGTAATTTATGTGTGGAACGTCGCTCAATTCCGTGAGCAATTTTCTCAAGTGATTCTGATAATTATTTTGTTGATAGAACGACAGCTTCGACGTTCACGGCGCCGGTATACACCAGAACACCGTGAATTCAAGGAGCGCCGCCATATTGATGAGCGCTCGTCGCGCCATCTATCCCAAGCGCCGCGAAGTAGCAGGTCTGGGCTGCCACGCCGGGAGATGCGACCCGGCGCATAAGCGAAACTTGGGCTTTTCAGCTGGGCGGAAGGCGTGTGTCGCGTTTTTTATAACCTGTAATTTTCGCTGTCTCGATCCAATCAAACTTCAAGACCTCATGCAAGTCCGCAATGGCCACACTGAGTGATGTGCAGGCTGCAGAAGCGAATACAGGCAAGTACGCTATTACGTTTGTACAAACCGCGCGCTATATGCTAGAACACGTGTGAGCTGTAATATCTCCGCATTTTTGGCACGTAACCTGTGAAGAAATATACAGCACTGTGTTGGTGCCATATATTAATAAAGCACGCAGAACATTGTCCTCTGCACTTTCAGTTTGGTCTTGTTTGTCATGGTCACTACAGGGTTGGCCGCGTTTGGCAACCAACTGGCGAGGTCGTATGACTGGGCTTATAGACTGCCTGATTAGCAGACGCCTGCCCTTCACCACCTGCACATTGAAAACAAAATATATGTTATAGTAAGAACGGCTGTAGTTCTTTCCCATGCCATCACTGTTGCGAAGATATAAAGCCCTCTCAAAATGAAAAATACACCAGGCCAATTGTATCGAGCAACCACTTAAGAGTACAACATTCAGAACACAAGCCTACAGCACTCGAACAAGCAGCATACGAAGCTAAACCTGCACTCAATGGAAAATGAGGAACTACAGTAGTTATAATGCTCAACTACATGTGCAGTCAAAGCCCGTATAACAGGGTGAGCATGACAGATGCAGGTGTTGTACAGCTGCTGCAAAAACCATGACAGGGCACATAAAATTACCATCCCTACTTTAAGCTGCATCATCAGGGACCCCTTTGTACAATACAACAACCGCACCTGCATTAAATAAGCCCCACCAACTGCAGCTACCTGGTATCAGACCTGTTTCGCCTGTGCGAGGCCATATCGGATTGTTGGCGCTCCCTTAGAAAACAGTAAAATAAAAAAACTGGCGAGAACGAGCAAAATTTTGTTACAAAATACAACAATAACTAACCACGTTATTTTCCTCGCTATATGAACGGAAAAATCTTGCACTTTACCCCGCATAAAAGCCCGCGCGCAGTTTAGAGCTCAGGAAGCTCAAATGAATTCGTCACGAATGACACCTGCAACACCAGCTCGTAAAGACAGGCGCGCTGCACGAGCACCTTCGGCGACGAGCAGTCGTCTACGTTTTTGTGGACGCGTGCTACGTGACGAGCAGACTTCGGTTTACTTTCATAGCAATAACGCTCACGCAGGGCAACATTCTATGGCCTACAACTTGTCGTTCACGCTTAATGGTCATGCCGTGCACCAGCTGCAAGTATCGCTAACCGCAAACTCAACTGTTCCGCTTAACCGTCGGGAGCTCTGCATGACTAAAAACACGAAGAGGCTTGTCTTTTTGTTATAGCCAAGGCGAAGCACCGGCACGGGATTCTGCTCTGTAGGCTTGTTGCCCAGAAAGTGCTCGGAGCAAACCTGCGTGTTACACATATTACGTCCGTAAGGCGCAAAGTTGGGTCATACATTACTCCCCCCCCCCCAGCTCTAGCTTCTGGATTGGATTGGCGCGGCTCGCTACGTGCTTGCGCGCGCAAATTGCTGTGCGCCTGGTTGCTGCACTAGGCTCTTATACAGTTGCTTTTTCGAGCGCAGATCGGTGTGCGTCTGGTTTTTGCACTAGGCTTTTATACGATCGCTTGTCGCTGCTTTCCATTCGTCGCGGCTTGGTGCAGGCGCACAGACTTGGTGCGCGCCTGCTTTTTGCACTGGTCTTTGAACACATCGCTCGCTGCTCGCACTTGAGCAAAGTGAGCTTCGCTTAGCGCGGAAGCGCTGCGCCGCGGGCGTACCGTGTATGTAAGCGCGCAGCAATGCCGGGAAACATTCCCCCATGCAAAAGCAAAGGATCAGAAAACTGCGCTTTGTTTTCCATTACTTTGTCATGTACCTTCACACTGGGTAGCGCCGAGCGATCGCTTCTAACAAACGCAGAAATGAGTCTTTGCAGCGCGTGTGGCCATTAATTGACTCCCACCCCACAGCGATGTGAGGTGCCACTCCAGCAGCGGTGCAGTTACTCTGCAGCCGGCGGAGAGGAGGTGGCGCTTCACTTGCTGCCAATAACTTTCTATTTTTTTTTTTTTTTGCGTGTGAACGCCCGTGATAGCTCGTGAGGTTGTGCGGGATGAGCTGCTGGCGCGACCCCCACTCGGTGGCTCCGGTAGGATTGTGCAAACTGATGAATGCCTCCTTCGCGGCGAGCGAAAATACAATCGATGCCGCCTGATGACGGGCGACAACGTTCCGCCGAGCCGCCAAAATCACGGCGGCATTGCAGATCGTGGACCATGGGTATTCGCCATGATCTGCGTGATCACCGGGCAGCTCCGACTATTCAAGGTCGACAGACGAGACGCGGCGACGCTAGGCCCCATTATTGCAGCCTACGTTGAACCGTGGACCACCATCCACAGTGATGAATATGCCGCATACAACTGCATGCCGAACTTGGTGGATGCTAACGGAGCGAGCCTCAATCTGCAATGGGAAACTAAACCACAGCGTGAACTTTGTGGACCCAATCACGGGCGTTGACACGCTAAAAAATGGAATGTTATTGGCATGCAGAAACTGAAGCGCCACCTCCTCACAACCGGCTGCAGGGTAACTGCACCGCTGCTGGAGTCGCACCTCGCATGGCTGTGGGGTGGGAGTCAACTAATGGCCACACGCGCTGCAAAGACTTATTTCTGCGTTTGTTGCGATCACTCGGCGCTACGCAGTGTGAAGGTACATGACAAAGTAATGGAAAACAAAGCGCAGTTTCCTGACCCTTTGCTTTCGCATGAATATTTCCCGGCATTGCTGCGCGCTTACATACACGGTACGCCCGCGGCGCAGCACTTCCGCGCTAAGCGACGCTCACTTTGCTCACTTCGTAATTATATATAACTGCGAGCAGCGAGCGATTTGTTCAAAGACCAGTGCAAAAAGCAGGCGCGCACCAAGTCTGTGCGCCTGCACCAAGCAGCCCCGAATGGAAAGCAGCGACAAGCGATCGTATAAAAGCCTAGTGCAAAAACCAGACGCACACCGATCTGCGCTCGAAAAAGCAACTGTACAAAAGCCTAGTGCAGAAACCAGGCGCACAGCAATCTGCGCTCGGAAAAGCGCGCGCAAGCACGTAGCGAGCCGCGCCAATCCAATCCAGAAGCAAAAGGAGGGGGGGGGAGTAATGTGTGACACTAAGTTCAGTGTTACCCAAAGTTGAACGTGGCACCAAAATATACAGAGATCGAATACTCACTTGTGCATTTTCACTGGATTGGTAGTTCTTCCTATTCACTGCAGCTATTCACCGGTGGCGCGGCTTGGCATTCTTCGTGGCAGATGGAAATCGGTGCAGGCTGAAAACACCGCATCGGCACGATTCCCTACGTGTGTTGTGCTCTTCGCAAACAGCGCTAAGCAACCTGCTCCTTTTGCGCTGGTTGTTTTGGCATCCAAACACGACGCAATGATGCCCAGATGACTTCCTGTACTTTGGATCCGCGTGAACGGGCACATTTCCGCACTTTGCAGTCCTAGAGCTGACGCTAGCCATGTGTGCCGGTCGCCGGCGAACACACTTTGGCAGCCCAGTACAAAATGGCGCCGGTCGATCGGGCAACCCGGGTGCGAGAGTATGCGTTCGGTTATCTGGGTGCGAGGCTGTTGTGTTCTGGTCTATAGCTTTGCGAGATCGAAGAAATTTAAACAGGGCTTTTTTATTGCTAGACTTCGGAAGGTATGTGTAGTGCCTGGAATCGTAATCCTCCTTAGCTTTTGAGACTGTTCGTTTAAATGTGGTAGCTATATATGTACAATCAGCCCAATTAACAGGACATTGGTTGTATAAAAGCTTTTTCCATGCAGCTTTCCTACGTGTAAAATCTCGCCCTCACTAAGAATTTCACAAGTGACAATATGATCCACCCTTATAAGATTGCACAGCAAATTGAGCTTTTTTTTTATGACTGTTTTAGTATTGAACATAGGCTCGTTGCTTTAATATCCCTCTCCACGCCCCCCTGGGCTTGTAAAGCTGATTTCAAAGCATTTTTTTAATTTTTCGTAGTTAACAAAAGTGCGCATATTATTATCTAAACTAGTTAACGGAGTAAGCAGTTCAAAAATTATAGGAAGGTGATCACTCTTAGTTACGGAATCTACAGTCTTCCAGGAGGTGACAGTCATGCTCGGGGTAGCAAACGTAAGATCTAGGGCAGATCGCGACTGACCACGAACAAAAGTATGTGCTCTCGAATTTAAGTGAGACCCAATCCCACAAGCGTGTGCCACAAGTGTCCGTACGGAAACCCCACGATACATGATGAGAATTAATATCTCCCACTAGTATGATGTTCTTCTGACTGCGAGCAATAGAGGTATCTAGATAACGGATATCTTGCACTCCAGCGGGAAAATTCGTGTTAATTATAGAAAAAGGTGGGCAACCAGGTAGTATTATATCCAGTGCTAAGATTTCACAGTCTGGGAACATTATCTGGTATGCTATAGTAGCTCTATGGCAGATTTTTGATGACACAAACAACACTAAACTACCGCCTCGGGATAGGCGATCCAATCGAAGATATCGGAAATTTTTTAGGTGAGAAGATTGACCAGCAGCAAGCTAAGTTTCCTGTAAAATAATAATATCTGGAGAGTATGTATAAATAAGATATAATAAATCTGTTGCGGCCGAATGAATAGAACGACAGTTCCACTGAATTACTGTTAAAGTTCCTCACCATCATCATCAGCCTGGTCACGCCCACTGCAGGGCAAAGGCCTCTCCAATACTTCTCCAACAACCCCGGTAATGTAATAATTGTGGCCATGTCGTCCCTGCAAACTTCTTAATTTCATTCGCCCACCTAACTTTCTGCCGCCCTCTGCTACGCTTCCCTTCCCTTGGAATCCATTCCGTAATTCTTAATGACCATCGGTTATCTTCCCTCCTCATTACATGTCCTGCCCATGCACATTTCGTTTTCTTGATATCAACTAACATATCATTAACTCGTGTTTGTTCCCTCACCCAATCTGCTCTTTTCTTATCCCTTAACGTTACACCTATAATTCTTCTTTCCATAGCTTGTTGCGTCGTCCTCAATTTAAGTAGAACCCTTTTCGTAAGCCTCCAGGTTTCTGCCTCGTACGTGAGTACTGGTAAGACACAGCTGTTATAAACTTTTCTCTTGAGGGATAATGGCAACCTGCTGTTCATGATCTGAGAATGCCTGCAAAATGCAGCCCAGCCCATTCTTATTCTTCTGATTATTTCAGTCTCATGATCCGGATCCGCAGTCACTACCTGTCCTAAGTAGATGGACAGGTAGTTCCTATGGTGAATAAATTCGAGCAGCAGAGACTGCTTGGTCTAAAACGTCCTCTTTTAAGAAGTCCTTCTTAGTCGGAATCTCTCTAACGTACTTTTTTGCCTCGGTTGTTGATAGGAGAGCTAGATTTTTTCTCTGTCGGTGACCTTGTTCGTTTAAGAGATCGGGGGTCCATATCTACATCTTGATTTTCCACCCCATCTGTGTCGCAGAGAGAGATTTGGTCGACTTTCTCATGAGTTTATGGCTTTGGTGAATCGTTATTTGTGAATGGATGCGCGGTCGATATTTCAATAGGTGGACTCCGCGGTAGACCCGACACCAAATCCTCAATATTTGCTTTATTAGTTAGTTGAAGCCACGGAGTTAGTTGTGAGGACAGCACCTGAACAAGGGAGTCGGTGAGATTTGTCATGATGCACTCCATTGCTTTCTCCAACGCCTTTTCTTCGGAAGCTGCCACAGCCTCAGAGATTGAGTTCCCCATAGACAATGTTTGATAAACACAAGCGTTTGATAAAGTGCCGCATCAACGATTACATTTAAAACTAAACCAGTCAAACCTGGATCACAACATTCTGATTTGGATCAAGGAATTCTTGTCTAACCGGTCCCAGCACGTCCTTCTTCATAATCATACCTCTGACCCTGTTCCTGTAACATCTGGTGTACCCCAGGGATCTGTTCTCGGTCCTCTCCTATTTCTAATATATATTAACGACTTGCGTCAACACTTATCTTGCCAAATCCGAATGTTCGCTGACGACTGTGTAATTTAGCGATCAGTTTCTAATCATTGCGACGCAGCAAAACTTCAGCATGATCTAGACCGCGTCCACTAATGGTGCGACCGCTGGCTAATGACCCTTAATCCGACTAAATGTAAACTTCTTTCCATTACTCGCCAAAAGCACCCCGTCACATTCCCGTACATAATTGCTAACGAACCTTTACAAGTAGTAACATCGTTTAAATACTTAGGCGTTACTTTGTCCAATGATCTCTCATGGCATGCACATACTACGAACATCATATCATCGGCAAATAGAACTCTCGGTTTTCTGAAACGTCATCTTCGTAACGCTCCCCAACACGTTAAATTACTAGCCTATAAGTCACTTATCCGTTCAAAACTAGAGTATGCGTCACCCATATGGTCCCCATATCAATCATGCGTCGTAGATGACCTTGAAGCGGTACAAAATCGTGCCACCAGATTCATTCACTCATCTTATTCTCACGAAATCAGTGTTACCGCCCTCAAAGCGGAATCTGGGCGGCAAGCTTTATTCCTCCGCCGACGCATAGCAACACTTTGTCTATTCTATAAGCTTTACCATTCATCACTTAACAGTGCCTCTTACATAACACCGCCCGCATACATATCTCCTCGCACTGGTCACCAACTGCAAGTTTCCCGTACACGTATGAGAACTGCTAATTTTTCAGCATCATTTTTTCCTTGTGCAGCCAAAGACTGGAACAGCTTTCCTCGCAATATCGTCGTTCTCACCTGTCCATCATCTTTTTCTGCCAATGTGACTGAGTACCTGTTGTCACAAATTTGAGTGTTTTATTTTTTCTGTACACCCACCCCTTATGTAATACCCCCTAGTGGGGTCTTTAAGGTAAATAGATGAAATGAATGAAATGTTTGACGTGCCGTTATACCAGCATACCCTTGAGTCCTGCTCTGAATTTCTCCAATGACCTCACGACGAGAGCATTGGCGTCGGTCAATTATTTCGAGGATTTGTACTTCTTTTGACCTTGCAGGGCAGTTAGGTTCATCTGTGGAGTGGGGACCACTGCAAAGGCAGCAGAACTCATTTCGGGAAGAACAGCCATTTGAATGATGGCCTTCTCCACAAATTCGGCATCGTGTTTTAGACCTTCAGCCTTTTATGGAGTGGCCAAAGCGCCAGCACTTAAGACATTGAAGGACACGAGGTGATAGGGGCTCAACTCGGTATATAAGTGGCCATTCCTTGATTTCCGATGGGCGGTTCATTCCAGCGAAAGTAGCTATGACTGTTTCAGCGGGCATGCGCTTATTATTAACGACACGGCTGCAACGATACACAGAAATCACGCCTGCCACTGAAAACATTTCCAAAATTTCTGCCGGACATAGACTTATGTCGACACCTCGGACTAGGCCTTTGGTACATGCAAGGTGATGAGGAATGAAACTGCTCACCGGATGTGTCGCAAGAACATCGCACTTCAGTAAATCTTGAACACAAGCCTGGTCTGACGAGCAGCAAAGAATGCCCCCTCGGCCAAACTGTCGAACCTCGGTGATTTGTTAAAAATTGGCCGAGGCGATCCGGAGTTCGGTTTGAATTGCTTTGGGATTCTTCATGCGAATCACCCCGCCATCATTCGGAACCAAAGCCACAGCTAGGTACGCTGCTCGTCCCCCTGCGTAAGAAAAGCTCCACGGGCAAATCAGAGTTAGCAACAGAAGCCGACGAGGAGGAAGCATCCTGGCCTGGCGATGAGAAAAACATTGCAAAGAAATAGGAAATTACTCTGGAAGGTTAACAGATATTGAAACAACAGGTCAAAAACAATTACGTAAAAGACACAGATTAAAAGAAAACCGCCAGCTACTTGACCAGAACCAGTGTTCGGGAGCTCAGCACCAGGCCACGTCAGGCCACGTCAGGCAACGTCAGGGCGATTCCGTTCTCCTTTTCAACACGCAACCGTTCGATGCCACGAGCACTTTACCGCAGCAAGCACATGCTTCTTCTTCCTTCTTAGATATCGTTTTATAGGTGCGTATTCTAAGGCTACCTGATTTCGCTTACAAAAGTAATGAGCTTCCCTTTGAGTTATCATAAATTCTTTCTTTCCTGATTTCGTTTTTTCCTGTTAAGTAGTTACTCATGGCAGGTTTCTTTTCCATTGCCGCCACCCATGAGATTATTTCAGCCTCTCTGACTTTCTGATTGACGTTCTTTGTATCTGTGTTGCCCACCCTACAGGCCGCATACTTGCTGGTAAGCTTCCTATGGTTCTTTTCCTCCACTGTGAATCAATGTTGTCGCTGTACCTCAACACTCTCCCAACCCATTTACTTTCTTCCATATTCCTCAGACGCTACCGCGACGTGCCGCCCCCTCGTGGCGACAAAAAAGTTGAGAAAAGCACAGAATATTTCCGTATTTTAAGTATTTCCGTATTTTAAAAGTGGACACGGGAACAGTGCTTGTGGCACCACGCCTAACCGCCTTGTTTTCACTATGCAGGTCTTGCTTGTTATCATGTTCGGATGGTTGTCCTGCTTATCCCGTGAACCCGCACCGTCCCGTTTACTTGTGCCAGCCTCAGGCATGACCGAGGCCTATTTCAGCGATACGCCAGCCGCGATACCGGCTTTTTCGCTCGACGCTTCCTTCGGTCTCCCAGCCACATCGACATAGCCATCACCAGGAGAGGCTGATTTAAGCTGCCGACCCATCGACCGACACTTCAGTGGACACGGGAACAGCGCTTCTGGCACCACGCCTAATCGCCTTGTTTTCACTATGCAGGTGCGTACATTGCCTCTTTTCATGCTAAAAAATCTGATAACCGCTACCTGGTACTGTTCCCGTGTCCACAGGTGTTATTTGACACAGTGTACGACTGTTTTTCTGTTATCCTGCTGTTATTACGTTCGGCGCATGTCGAGACTAACCCTGGACCTAACACACGTTCCGAATCTCTGCTTGATATTGAATCACTTCCTTCGGATCCTTCTTCAGAACAAATGAACGTTTTATTCAAACTGCTTAAGGATCTTTACACTCGATCGCTTCAAAATTCCAAAACACAATCCGAACTAGCTGCTGACGTAAAGTCAATCAAAAATGGCCAGAAAAACATTGAAACAAAAATTACTGCTCTCCAAAATCGCTTAGATTTACTTGAAGAAAAATTTAAAAACGTCGACCACGTAACAAAAGAAACCTTAGAAGTAAATGACAAGGTAAACAGTACGACCTGTCGCTTGGAAGCGCTTGTCTTACGCCTCGTTGACTTTGAAGACAGATCGCGCCGTGATAACCTAATATTTCGCGGTATCCCTGACACAAAAGAATCATGGCAAGAAACCGAGACCAGGTTAATATCAACGATTAAATCATTCTGCGATACATTTTCAGATGACGCCCTCCATCGCGCACATCGCCTCGGCCCTTTCGATCCCAACAAGTGTCGCCCCATACTTGCAAAGTTTTCACATTCGAAAACCCGGGAGAAAGTGTTCGCGCTGCGCAATCAATTCAAACGAAATAACCTCACAATTAGCGAAGACTTCTCGGTTCCCACCCTCGTTGCTCGCAAAAAGTTAATCGAGTTCGGTACCAGTCACCCCGGTTCCCCCAACTTTAAACTCCGGTCCAATAAATTGTTTCTGATGTTATATTTCGACGCGTCTACCGATAGCGTCCGTGAAAGAGCGCAGAGTGCATCTGGCACCATTACAGAATCCTTCGGTTCCACTACGTGCGTTACAATAGGGAAGCGTAAGGGGTAGTGGCCTAACATCACAAAAAGCTTTACCTTACTTGCCTATTCTTTTTACAAATATAAGAAGTCTTGTGAATAAATTTCATTCTTTATCTTCGACAATCGACACGTGCGATGCAAAAATTATTGCCTTGACAGAAACTTGGCTTCCTGCACATGTGCGTGATTATGATACTTTATGTGGCGCCGGCAATCTCGCTGTGTACCGCTGTGACCGATCTGCACGTCGAGGAGGAGGTGTCCTTCTCGCAATTTCTAAAGATGTTCCATCATTTCATACAGATATTAACACTGAACTTGAACCCACGTGGGCTTGCCTAACTCTCGGTCACACGAAGATAATCCTCGGCGTTTGCTACCGCTCACCCTCGTCATCAGCCACTTTCACTGAACAGCTACACGATGCTATTAATCTAATTTTTTCCCGTTTTCCTACAACACCGTTATTCTTACTCGGCGGTTTTAATTTTCCAAATTTAATATCGAATACTCATCCAGCCACCATAAAGCCTTTTTCCGTTCAGGCTAAAGATTTCTGTGAACTGTGTTCCCTGTTTTCATTTTCCCAACTTGTGACTCAGCCTACCAGACCATCAATTAGAACCACTAACACGCTCGATTTAAGCCTAACTAATCGACAAGAACTTGCTTCCTCTATAACATACCTACCTGGTATTAGCGACCATACTTTACTGACATTCGGGTTAAAAGTCTGTTATCCCAGAAGGACAGAAGTTAAGAAAGTAATACGCGATTACAGGAAAGCCAACTTTGAAGCCATTAACAATGAACTATCGTCATTTATCAAACATTTTTTGTTGATTTTGAGAACCGTACGGTCCAGTCAAATTGGCATATATTTGTAGACCAAGTACGCCTGTTAACTAAAAAGTTCATTCCTAATCGCATCATCACTTCTAATCTTCAATCCCCTTGGTACAACTCTTATATAAAGCGCCTATCTAACAGAAAAAAAACGTCTCTAAAGCTTAGCTAAATCATCTGCAAGTAAAACAACTTGGAAAACCTATAACGTTGCCAATCATCTGTACTTAACTGCACTAAAATGCTAAAGACAATTACTTATCCCATACAATACCTGACAGGCTTACGACAGATATCCGAAAGTTTTGGCGCGTCATTAACCCGTCTTCTGATAGCTCGATCACCTTGAAAGATGAGTCAGGTGAAGTTATTCCAAGTGAAGCTTGCGCAAACATTCTCAGTGAATCATTTGCAAATAATTTTTCCACTTCATCGAACATTGATCTACCACACACAGAACACTACAACTATCTCATTATGCAACCCATAGCTCTTGACTTCGCAGGTATTGCTAGGCTGATTGATGATTTGCCTTTAAACTCAGCTCCCGGTTATGATACCATTAATAGTAAAATTTTGAAAAACACTAACACATACTGTTTTGTAATACTTGCTAATATTTTCCAGCAATCAATAAAACTTGTACTCTGCCTGCTCAATGGAAAATAGGGATGGTGGTTCCGTTGCATAAGTCTGGTAACAAAAGCTCACCCCTGAATCACCGCCCGATTTCGCTTACCAGCACCTGTTGCAAACTTCTTGAACATGTTATATTTACTAATATCGTTAACTTTCTTGACTCGAACTCATTTTTAACCTCTGCTCAACACGGTTTTCACAAAACATTCTCATGTGAAACCCAACTAATATCTTTCACTCATAGATTACACTGTATCTTAGACCGCGCCTCTTGTGCCGACTGTGTATTTTTAGACTTTAGCAAAGCATTCGACAAGGTTTGCCACAAACTGCTGCTATTCAAGCTGAGTGTTTTAAACCTTGACAGTAACCTGCTGAAATGGATTGAGTGTTTTCTTACTAACCGTCATCAATTTGTTACTGCGAATAATTATGATTCGTCATTGACTGAGGTTCGTTCTGGTGTGCCTCAGGGATCAGTACTAGGGCCCCTACTTTTCCTGATTTATATTAATGACCTACCTTCTTCTTTGACATCTCACATTCACTTGTTTGCTGATGATTGCGTGACATATCGTGAAATAATTACTAACGACGACGCTAATGCTCTTCAGTCTGACTTGGACTATGTAATTGATTGGTGTAACACTTGGCTTATGGAACTTAATATTAATAAATGTAAAGTTATGCGCGTGCAGAGGAACACCAGTGCTCTTCCTACTTACTATCTAAATAAAATTCCTCTAGAACCCGTTGACTCATACAAATACTTAGGAGTTCATATAACAGCAAAACTAACCTGGAACATTCACACTGAGTACATAATAAGTAAAGCTAATAGCATGCTCGGTTACTTACGCCACAAGTTTTCCAAAGCACCACCACTTTAGCAGGGAAGAAGTTTGGGCGTGTTGGTGGGATACATTCAGACTGGGATACATAGCGCAAAAATTTTGACACAGGGCCAAGCAGAACACAGGACGAGCGCCATTAAAATTACTACTTTACCAGTCATTAGTGCGTCCTAAATTAGAATACGCTGTAGCTGTGTCGGACCCCATACCATGAAAACCTTATTTCTTCACTCGAGCTTGTCCAAAATAACTCAGTCCGATTCATATTTTCAAATTATAACCGTACCGCTAGCGTAACATCTATGAAGGACAATCCATTTCTTCCATCACTTGCATCTCGTAGAACAATAGCACGTTTGACACTGTTTCACAAGTTTTATTACCATTCCTCCCTTCACAGTAACTTGATTTCTCAGCCTCATTACCTATCGAGCCGCATCGATCATCGCCATAAGGTCGGACTTCAAACAGGCAACACTAACACTTTCAGTCAATGTTTTCTTCCCAGATCATCACGGCAGTGGAACCACCTTCCCTGTGAAACTGTATCTATTGTCGACAACAAACTGTTTGGTAAGGCATTACCTAACATTGTATAATTAGGAATTATTAACATGTTATTTCATTTGCTTGCCGTACTTACAAGCGACTAAGGACGACACTGGTTAACATTGTACGAACAGGAATGATCAAGATGCTACTTTGTTTACATTGTCTGTCGTACTTACACATATTGGGCAAGATATTACGTAGTATTCTATAATTAGTAATTACTAATACGCTGCATTGTTTATTTTCCGTACTTTATTGTCATACATCCCGATTTCCCACTCCCTTCTGTAATGCCTTCGGGCCTTGAGGGTACTGTAAATAAATAAAATAAATAAATAAATATTTGCGCCTGCAAAGCTATGAAAAACACGATGTAGCGTACACTAAGGACGTAGGATAGCGTGTTTATGCTTTCTTGTGCGCAGACAAGTTTGCTGTCACCTTTCCAAGCGTCCTGCTGAGCCGCCATCTTGTTTGAGACAGGAAAGTAGCCTTCATCGTTTTTGACTTCGATGCTGCCTTCACGAAGCTGTCTACTTTGACGTCTTCGTGAGAAATGGAACGAGATGACCGCTGTCCGCTTAGCCATCCACTTAGCCGTGTACGGCGAGTATATGACTAAAGCTTATGTAGTCACTAATTAGGCTACCGCGCCGCTTTTCTTTCTCTAAAGAATGGACTGGACAAAAAATTGCACATGGCTTACGGGAGAAAGATTAGCATATATAATAGCCACCTAAAACTGTTTCCACCCGTCGTGGTTGCTCAGTGGCTATGGTGTTGGGCTGCTGAGCACGAGGTCGCGGGATCGAATCCCGGCCACGGCGGCCGCATTTCGATGGGGGCGAAGTGCGAAAACACCCGTGTGCTTAGATTTAGGTGCACGTTAAAGAACCCCAGGTGATCAAAATTTCCGGAGTCCTCCACTACGGCGTGCCTCATAATCAGAAAGTGGTTTTGGCACGTAAAACCCCAAATGTTATTAAAACTGTTTCAGGCGTCCGAGGTCCGACTGTAATCAATGATCACGTGTCAATTACTCCGCACTCTGTTACGTGAGGAAGACGGAAACATGAATGGAAAGTTGAACTGCAGTTTTTTTTCTTTCTGTATAAGAATGCTTCCTGTAAATCTCGGTACAGAGCACTGGATGGGGCAAACGTTTTATTTGTTTGAAGCGGGAAGCACGAAGTCGGCATACGTTTCTCCGTCTGCGTTTCGCAAGACCAACTGATGGAAAGCTACAGGCGCAAAAATACACACGAGAGATACGCGCCGCTTCAAGTACAGGAAAAGCATTTGTTCTGCAAACGGAACCGTTCAATAACACGGTAGAATGAAAGCCAACACTGCGGCCGCAATGCACGCGCAAACACCGAGCGGGATTACAATTAGAATATAATTGTTGTATCCTTCTTTATTGTTTCAGTCTCGTTTGTTTCAATGTACCTATCGTCATCATCATTCAATATGTTTTGCTATATAAGTGGCTTTACTGTGACGAGTAATGGGAATGTACATACTGCACTTGCGTGGTCCAGTGTCATGCGTGTGGTCTGAGTCGGACACGACATATTGGCGAGGAGGGTCAGTATCGGAGCCGCGTCGCTCGGGTGTTTTGCAGCACCGCCCTTTCTTGCCTGCACCAGGTGACCCGGCTGTGCCTTGGCAGCAATGCAAACGCGTATTCCTGAATTTCCTGCAGGCTATTGGCGGCAGTGAAATTGCCCAAGCGTTGCAGGGCAATTCTGCTAAGCTCGCTCGGTGTTGGAGGCCAGCAAATATTCTACAGCATCTTTGTAGCAGAGGTGACCACGGACGCCACGGCCGAGGACAAGGTGGACCAGTTCAAAGACACGCTTGCTGCACTGGACACGCATTTCGCGAGCGCTACGAATGATTTGGTGGAGCGGCGCCGGTTTCGCCAAAGACAACTGCCTGGCGAGACCTTTCAAGCACTTACAAACAGTCTTCGGGACCTTGCGTCTAATTGCAAATTTGGCAGTGCTACCGATGGCATGATTCGAGATCAATTATATGAAGGCACTTCGTCACGAACAATGCGTGAACGCATGCTTGATATAGGGTCTTCTCTTACGCTGCGGCGTGCTGTTGACATCGAGAAGCAAATTGAGCAAACGCAACACGAGCTCGAGGAATTCGCGCATAGCTCCGTGAACAACATTCAAGACATGCGGGAAAGGTCATACTCTTAGCAAGGAAGCTGCTACATGTCTGGCTCGTCATCGCATATGGCTAACGCGACTGGATGTCCGGCGAGGAACAAGCGTTGCCAGTGTTGTGGAAAAATTGGTCGCTTTTCAGGCATGTGCAAATTGAAGAAAAAGAAATATGTCGTTCGAAAGCCTGAGAAGGCCAACACCGTCACAGTCTTTCAAATCGATGACAGTAATGCCTCGGCGAAAGATATTCGAGCCAACATTTCTATCGGGAAGATAAGACTGTCGTTGATCGTCGACACGGGCTCTACGGTTTCTTTACTTAGTGAAGAGCACTACCACAAATATCTAGCCACCAGCTACTCGTTGAGACCGCCCACCACCGATTTGTGTAATTATTCCGGAGAACAGATCAAGTTAAGCGGTTGCGTTCCTGCTGACGTATCTTACAAGAAAAACAGAGCCTGTGTGCTATTTCGTGTCACAACCAAGGGCACATCGCTGCTGGGGCTTGATGCAGTTCGGAGTCTGGGAATCACTATCAACTGCTCAACCTTGAATTGCTGCCAGGTGACATGCCCTGACTCACTGCCTTCAGAATTCACGCACCAGTTTGCGCACTTGTTCACGGAACAGTTAGGGCATGTGAAAGCCTTTGTCCATCATGTTAAATGACATTTATCTGTAAAAGCAGTCATCGCGAAGCTCCGACGCCTGTCACTCACGCTACGGCAACATGTATCGGTGGACATACGTCTGCTGGCCGGACATACGTCTGCTGGCCGAACCCGTCAACGCATCGGAGTAGATTTCACCGATCGTCGTCGTGAGGAAGCAGGATTGTTCAATTAGGTTGTGTGTGGACCTACGTGAAGTGAACAAGGCAGTAATTTCCGGTGCTTTTCCTCTCCCACATACAGAGGAACTACTTCATGAACTAGCCGGAGGAGCGTGCTTCTCTAAGCTTGACTCAACGTCGGCATACCATCTGCTAGAACTGACTCCGGAAACTCGGGGACTAACCATCAGGGTTGTTTCTTTTTAAGAGAGTGTGTTTTGGCCTTGCATATGCCCCTTCAGCCTTTCAGAGAATGATGCAGCACATTTCGAAGGATTGTAAAGGTGTACTTTGTTACATTTATGATGTGATTGTGTGGGGCAAGACACGTGAGGAACACCACAAAAATCTACACCAGGTGCTAAAACACATCAGTGATTCAAGTCTGAAGCTCAACCAGAAATGCACATTTGCTGTTTCAGAACTATCCTTTTTAGGGCATACGTTGAGCTCAAAAGGGCTGCCCCCGTTGCAGTCTAAGATTGACGCTATTGTCAAAGTGCCTGTTCCTCACGATGTTGCCACTTTGCGGTCATTCTTGGGTCTCGCTGGTTACTATGCTCGGTTTGTGCCGCGATTTGCTGATCTGGTCGAGCCGCTTAGAAGGCTCCTGTGGTCGGCTCAACAGTTCACGTGGGATGATGAAGCTGAGCGTAGCTTCTAGCTTGTTGAGACAGCTTTGTCTTCAAGCCCAGTCATCATCATCATCAGCCTGGTTACGCCCACTGCAGGGCAAAGGCCTCTCCCATACTTCTCCAACTACCCCGGTCATGTACTATTTGTGGCCATGTTGTCTCTGCAAACGTCTTAATGTCATCCGCCCACCTAACTTTCTGCCGCCCCCTGCTACGCTTCCCTTCCCTTGGGATCCAGTCCGTAACCCTTAATGACCATCGGTTACCTTCCCTCCTCATTACATGTCCTGCCCATGCCCATTTCTTTTTCTTGATTTCAACTAAGATGTCATTAATTCGCGTTTGTTCCCTCACCCAATCTGCTCTTTTCTTATCCCTTAACGTTACACCTATCATTCTTCTTTCCATAGCTCGTTGTGTCGTCCTCAATTTGAGTAGAACCCTTTTCGTAAGCCTCCAGGTTTCTGCCCCGTAGGTGAGTACTGGTAAGACACAGCTATTATATACTTTTCTCTTGAGGGATAACGGCAACCTGCTGTTCATGATTTGGGAATGCCTGCCAAACGCACTCCAGCCCATTCTTATTCTTCTGATTATTTCCGTCTCATGATCCGGATCCGCCGTCACTACCTGCCCTAAGTAGATGTATTCCCTTACGACTTCCAGTGCCTCGCTGCCTATTGTAAATTGCTGTTCTCTCCCGAGACTGTTAAGCATTACTTTAGTTTTCTGCATATTAATTTTTAGACCCACTCTTCTGCTTTGCCTCTCCAGGTCAGTGAGCATGCATTGCAATTGGTCCCCTGAGTTACTAAGCAAGGCAATATCATCAGCGAATCGCAAGTTACTAAGGTATTCTCCATTAACTTTTATCCCCAATTCTTCCCAATCCAGGTCTCTGAATACCTCCTGTAAACACGCTGTGAATAGCATTGGAGATATCGTATCTCCCTGCCTGACGCCTTTCTTTATTGAGATTTTGTTGCTTGCTTTATGGAGGACTACGGTGGCTGTGGAGCCGCTATAGATATCTTCCAGTATTTTTACATATGGCTCATCTACACCCTGATTCCGTAATGCCTCCATGACTGCTGAGGTTTCGACTGAATCAAACGCTTTCTCGTAATCAGTCATACATATGTTCAACCCAGACCTTGATGTAATTGTTACGACAGATGCTTCTGATAAGGTACTGGGAGCCGTTCTTCAGCGACGCGATGGTGACAGCGTACGCACGGTGGCCTTCGCATCGCGTGCCATGACTCCTGCTGAGCGGAAGTACTCCGCTGGGGAACGCGAGGCCCTTTGCTTGTCTCTTCGCGTGTGAGCGCTGGCACGTGTACTTGTGCGGTAGAAAATTTTTGTTGCGTATCGACCATTAGGCACTGGTGACGTTACTTTCAGCTGCCGTTACAGGGCACCGACCTTTGCGTATCTCCAGATGGTCAGCTCGGCTTTTGTATTATAACTACGACATAGAGTACCAAAAGGGATCGCAGAATGTCATGGCCGATGTCAGAACCTTTCACGCCTACCTCTTGACGGCGATTCGCAGCAGACGATGAAGGAAGAAATTGTGTCCGTTATATCAGAGTGCCTAACAAAGGAACGGCTGCAGGTGGCCACTGCTGCAGATAACACGCTGCAACAGGTTGTTGTACACGTAGTACATGCTTGGGGCCTAGGGAAGCTTTGCCAGTAGAAGTAATGCCGTATTTTAACGTGCGGGAAGAGCTTTCTTTTGTTGATATCCTTCTGATGCGCGGCAAGCAGGTAGTTGTTCCGAGAGAATTAACCTCGCTCCTTGTTGGTTTTGCGCACAAAGGTCACCCAGGAATTGTGAGAACGAAGCAGATTTGATGTCTTCAATTCATATCTTTACATATCTTTACTGATGGCCACGTTTGAATAAGCAGGTAGAAGAAGCAATCCACTTTTGTCATATCTGACAAACCGCGGACAAGTCCGATAAACCGTAGTTTGCACCACTGCAGCCGGTGACGTTTACAGAGCTACCATGGCAGAAGTTAGCGATGGATATAGTGGGACCGATCGACTGGGCGCCTTCAAACGGTAGGTACATGATATCACTGATAGATTATCATTCCAAGTGGCCTGAGCTTGTTTTTTCATCTACAGTGACGTCACAGAGTGTGGTTGATTTTTCGCAGACTGTGTTCAGCCGAGAAGGCTATCCGGAGGAAGTTGTCACAGATAATGTACCTTAGTTTTTGAAGCATTAGTGAGAGAAAGGGGGATTGCGCATCGCTGTTCTTCTCTGTACTATCCATAAGGAAACGGTGCGATTGAACGCTCTAATCGCGTGCTGAAAGATTTCATGCAGGTTGCCCGATTGGAACAACAGCCCCTCCCGGCTGCTGTGGTTGATTATCTCGGCATGTATAGGTCGACGCCGCACGCAACAACAGGTTTGTCGCCAGCCAAGTTGCTTCACGGGCGCCAGCCAAGGGCAAGACTGAATGCAATGGGTTTGCCGACAAGAAAGAGTGTCCATGCCGGTTCCAATAAAAATGTCCCTGCAAAGGTTAAGGAGAAGCATATGTTTGCAAAACAGTATACGGACAGGCTGCGAGGTGCGAAAAGACCGGCCTTTTGTGTGGGGGAATTCGTTCGTGTACGCAAGCAAGCAGGTGATGGGACAGCGTCGGTAAACCACATGGGACCTTTCGAGATTGTCGGCAGAAAAGGCTAAACGAGCTTTTTGATGAGCGATGGTCGTTGCTGGAATGCGTCTAGACTAGTTCGGGTTCCGTGCAACCAATCGCTGACAACAGAACACTGGGCACTGGAATTGCCTCGTCGTGACTACTCGGGTACCGCTGGGGCTAAAAGCCGCACAGAGGGCGCAGACGCTGAACAGCGTGAAATGTTGCGATTGCCGGAAATAAGGGCTCAAGTTAATGAAGAATTGGCGGCTCCTTTGGAAGATTTGGTGGAGCAACCTTTGCGTCGCAGCACTAGGGTACTAGGGTAATCAGCACTAGGGTAATCTGCAGAAAACCAATGTTTAAGTCTCGGAAGAGAACAATTCACAATAGGTAGCGAGGCACTGGAAGTGGTAAGGGAATACATCTACTTAGCGCAGGTAGTGACGGCGGATCCGGATCATGAGACGGAAATAATCAGAAGAATAAGAATGGGCTGGAGTGCGTTTGGCAGGCATTCCCAAATCATGAACAGCAGGTTGCCGTTATCCCTCAAGAGAAAAGTATATAATAGCTGTGTCTTACCAGTACTCACCTACGGGGCAGAAACCTGGAGGCTTACGAAAAGGGTTCTACTTAAATTGAGGACGACGCAACGGGCTATGGAAAGAAGAATGATGGGTGTAACGTTAAGGGATAAGAAAAGAGCAGATTGGGTGAGGGAACAAACGCGAGTTAATGACATCTTAGTTGAAATCAAGAAAAAGAAATGGGGGGGGGGCACGGGCAGGACATGTAATGAGGAGGTAAGATAACCGATGGTCATTAAGGGTTACGGACTGGATTCCAAGGGAAGGCAAGCGTAGCAGGGGGCGGCAGAAAGTTAGGTGGGCGGATGAGAGAAGTTTGCAGGGACGACATGGCCACAGTTAGTACATGAACGGGGTTTTTGAAGAAGTATGGGAGAGGCCTTTGCCCTGCAGTGGGCGTAACCAGGCTGATGATGATGATTCATCCAGAGGAAGAACATGCTGCAACACATGATGAACGTTCACAAAATGGCCGTGGATGTCAAGAAATGGATGAAATGCGACGTATGTGGCACTTCCCTGCCTACAATGGAGAAGTATTCGGGGCACCAGATGGCTGCGCACTACTACGAGGCTCTATACGTGCACCTGGTGTTCCGGAACAATAAGGGTGAGGAACAGTTTCATTAAATTTGTTCTCATTCATCGTGAGCAAATGGCGTTTAAACGCAATGTTATATCTCGAACTTTTTTTTAATTTCGTGTTGTGCAGTGTGCCTCCAAAAAGGCAGTTGTTTATGCCTTGCGGGCCTTTGTTTTCTCTTTCTCCATCTGTTTCACGAAGAGCAGCTTTTGCACAGGTGCCTAATTTATTTCCTTGGGGTATTTTGAAGTTTGTATCCTGGTTAAATATAATTTGTTTGTTTATCCATCTATAGTGTAGTCGTGTGTGCACGCTCTCCACGATGCGTTACATGACATACGTTTGGCATGGTCTGCTTTCCTGCACAGCAAGTGGAGTGAAATTTGACGTTTGTACATATTTTTTTAAGCGACAGGAGTAAGCTGTTCTGCGTTCCGACGTTGCTCTGTGCGACGTGCGTGCGTGGCCTAGTCTTGGCCTCAATGCACGTTGCAATGCGGCAGAGACGCAGAACCGGGACCATACGTGAATTTGTGGATGTCGCCGGGATGGTCTCCCAGCGTATTGTGGGAAAACTCTTTAGAAGTACATTTTATAATATAGAGCGAAATTTGACGCTCGCGCAACCCCCGCTCCCTTTTCTTTTTCTTAAACGAGGAGGGATTTGCTCTGCGTTCTGACGTTGCTCTGCGCTACTTGCGTGCGTGGCGTAGTCTTCGCCTCAGTGCAGGCCGCAATAGGTCTGAATGCAGGCCGACGTAGGTCCAGGACCACACTTGAAATTGCGGCTTTCAGCGGCTTGATCTCCCGGCGTACTTTGGGAAAATTCTTTAGTAGTACCACAGTCCTTCAATTGAAGGGCTCTGGTTGTAGATTTCATAAAGTAGAGCAAAATTTGGCGCACGCACAATCCTTTTTTCTTTAAGAAGGGTGTGTTAGGAGGCTACTTGGTAAGACATCTTTTTGTGAACTTAAACTGCGCTTGGGACGAGACACCAAGGTAGAAGAAGACAGGATGAACGCAGACTAGCAACTGGTTTATTGAAATGACACATAATGCTGCCTCTTCGAACCAGGCGCATGCCCAAGCCAGATCATAACCGCGTGATCATGTAGCACTCCCTCGCCAAGCCCCTATACACAGTCAAAAATCAATCTCGTCTTGAAAAGAAAGAGCTTTTCTTATTGAAGAGATTTCTTCTTGATAAGAAAGAGCTTTTCAAGAAGAAACGGAGAAAAGGGATTCACACTGTTCTGGGGCGTAGCTTGCACCACGTGCTGTCAGTTCGTCTTTGTCTTATCGTAACAGCATTGCGGTAAACGTACAGTCTGATTCAATATTGAGGAAGGAGTGAGGATAGGTCATGCTTAAGCTTCAGATTTGTTTCTTATTAAAACAAAACTAATATGGTAAATTTCTTGAAGTTACGGTGCATCGCATTTGACATTCAATTTTAACAGAAATTTGAGCAATGTCAAGGGTGACCTCATGACACGGTCGAGTTGAAGGTGAGGGAGTAAAATAAATGCTATATTATCCCGTGTCCAAGGCCTTCAATGTGATTATTTTTGTTTGCATCGCTCTCTTCAAAGTACTTGTAACTATCTAATGCTATTTCGTGCTTTTATTACAGAATTTCATGAATGGAAAGCAGAAGAGGGTAGCCAAAATTGCTGGTTAATTTTGCCCACGGACCCCAAAAAGCTGGCCAGTGGAGAGACAAGGATCCACTATTACTGTCATAGATCAGGCGAGGCAAGGAAAAAGGGAGGTCATAGTGGCCGTCGGGAGAAAAGTCAGGGGAGCTGTAGGTCTGGTAAGATATCTGTTTCATTTATTACTGTCACTAAGGACATCCGGAGAAACGACGGGGAATGCGGGAGATGGAAATTCAAGACGATGAGCAAAATGTGAACAAGGTGAATGCAGGAGCCAACGTTTCGAGAAGTGGACTTGTGTTCTTCAAGGCGACGTATGCTTTCCTCGCCACAGTATATATAGGTGGGTTTCTTCTAAAGGGGAGAGGGTGTGAGGCGGGAGGATGCGGAAACGAGGGAAAATGTGTTAGCGTGTCGAATTGAGCGTAAAGGAACGCTGTGTACAAGGTCAAAGCCAGAGCACAGCGCCCCCCCACCCCTGGTCTGTCAACGCACGCGCGTCATGGTACGTCCACACTAGCGACAAAACGCGCGCGACACACCGCGCGCGGCGAGCGGTGCTGTCGCGCGCGGCAAGATTCACGAAAAGCGGCAGCAACGCGCGACAAACGCGCGAATGGGTGCGAGACCCATTTTTCGCGGCAGACGCGAAACGACCACTAATCAGAAGCGAGCCGCTTTACGAGCCGCGCTCTTGTGGCGCCACCTGTCGCACAAGCAAAGAATCATAATCTATGGGCTCTGAGACTGAACAGTGACACGCGCGCCGTAAAATCTCAGAGGCCATTTCCAGTCAAGCGGGCTGTTTTTGTTAAGCCTTACCACACCGCCACTGAGGCGTCGACGAAGAATTCGCCTCGCAATGGAGGCATTTTTGGAAACCGTTCGCGGATATGCGTGCCTCTATTATAAATCGAGCGTCGGAAAAGCAGCTGCGCGCCAACCGCTGGCACATTACGGACAGCAGTTTGGCATGGCAGGAGAGTAATTGGTGAAGGCGGGGAAGCAGTGTGTGCGCCTGGCCCTCAGTGTCCCTGTACCGCACCCAAAACTTTCTCGTCCGCTTTCTGGCACGTCGGCGTCACACAAGTAAAGAACAAACAAGTATTATAGTGTTCACAGTCACCAGTAGCTCCTCGTCCGTATCCGACATGCCTGAGCGTGGCTGGCAGTGGCGCAAAAAAACACAGACACTTCCGATGGAAGACGAAATGGGCAGAACGGAGAGCGCGTTGTCACGAGAAGTATCGAATGGAACGAGACAACGCGGGACTCCACGGGCCGCTGCCGCGAGCCGCAAAACGCGACTGTGGACTTGCCCGCACGCGTCTGCCGCGCGGGCGCTTGCCGCGTGCGGCGTGTCGCGCGCGTTTTTGTCGCTAGTGTGGGCGTACCATAATTAGACGGCGTGTCAAGGGCGTCTGACACGCCGGCTGACAAAAAACAGAAAGGAAAGGAAAGGAAAAAAAGAAAGGGGGCATACGCCAGGAAATCAAACTAAGTGTTGTTGCCTATAGCTTGATGTTTAGCATAGAGAATAGATTCTAAAGCTCCCTTTGAAACGTTTATGCCTATTGGTTGCAAAGTCTTGAACTTATGGATAAGGTGTGATTCTCTGTATTTTCTTTCTCGTTCAGAACAGAAATTTGACTGTAAGATGTAGAGTTTAAGTTCATCAAAGTTATGACCTGGTTGGTTGAAATGCTCGGCGACGGCTTTGGGAAGCTCTTTAGCTGTGTCCGCGCGATGTCCGTTTAATCTGACGTTCATTTATTGTCCTGTTTCACCGATATATTGTTTCTTACAGAAGGAAAATTCAAGCATATAAATCAAATCATGCTCACATCACATCAATCGATGTGATTGATGTGATGTCACATCAATCACTAAGGACAACACTCAGAGTCCGACACCTGAAAGCACCACCTAAAAGTCAGCCTAAACGGCAGAATCAGCCACAGCGCGCTCTGCATCCTCCGCTGAAGTGGAAAAACCGTCAACAACCAGGCCAAACACACGATAGTTTGGGTGCCGGGACATACCGACGTTACGGGAAATCAGGAGGCGGATAGGATAGCTCGAGGGCACGCAACAAACCGAGCATTCAACAATCCCGACCCCGCTGAGGAAACCGAGCCTGTAGCCCAAAGCTATTCAGAGATACTAAACTACTACAGAGGCATCAGACGAAAATAGCCGCCCCCTCACAAACAACAAAATAGATAAGACGCCGTAGCATGGCGACAGCTACAAACGGGAACATTCCCGTGCCTAAACACGCTAAGCAAAATCTACCCCACGCAGTACGAGAGCAAGTGCCCATGGTGTGGAGACAAACCAACCCTATACCATACCACATGGGTTTGCCAGAAAACAGATGGGCTAGCCATAATAAAAAACCCGAGTGTGGAACAGTGGGAGAGGAGGCTATCCAGCGACATCCTGAAAGTCCAACAAGGACTAGTAAGGCGTGCACGCAGGGCAGCTACCCTCAGCGGAGCCCTGGACTAGGGGAACCGACCCTGGAGAGAGAATGGAACACTCGATCTCAAGCCGCAAAAATCACTGCAAAATAGAGCAAATAAACGTTTTTCATCATCATCATCATCAGGTATGAAAGAAACCATTATGGTCATAAACCTGAAATTCAGCACTTAAGAATAAGTGACAAGGAAAAGGCCAGCATAGCAGAGAACCTAGAAAGGGCTGTGCCCATGAAGACCATCCTAAAACGAATAAGAACATCTGTGGTATCGAAGCTGAGCCCAGTGCACTTGGCAAAGTGCTCAACCCTGCATAACATCTAACGGCAGTTTAACATTGCTGCTCCTGAACATTGTCACACTAATGACGCTGTCAGTGTAGAAACGCGGGTGCTTGTGATTAAAGAAAAAGGTGAAACACTTGTCCGCCTGTACAAGGCACAAGGTGCAGTGGACCCAAGTGGTACATTTTCTTCAGCAGACTTTGCTCTTGTTCTGATTACAGAGCCTCAGAAGGAGCTACTAGAAAAATTGGACCCTGGTACTATGCATGGCACGCATGGTACTACAGAGTACCAGTTTGAGCTGACCACTCTTCTGGTGCTAGATAAAGTAGGGTCAGGTGTAGCGATAGCTTATTTCATCTGCAACCGGATGAACGAGCAAACTGACAGCATTATTCAAATATTTGGAGTCGGCCATGGCCAATAAAGTGGCCGCTAAGACATTTATATCTGATGATGCCTCGCAATTCTACAAAGCATGGTCCACGGTCATGGGTGCCCCAAAACAGAAACTTCTCTGTGCCTGGCCTGTAGATAAGAATTGGCGCAAGAAGATACTCGAGTTTGTAGAGAAACAGCTAAGGCCACATGTCTACCATAGTGTGCGGCTAATCTCAGAGTTCCTTGAGGAAAAGGCATTTGAAGATTATCTTAAACAATTGCTTTCTAGTGAGGAAGAAAACTGAGGGTCTTCCCTAAGTACTTCAAAGACCACTATGCAGTTAGGCCGCAAGAGTGGGCCTATTGCTTTAGGACTAGAGCAGCTGTCAACACTAACATGCACCTTGAGAGCAAGCACAGGACGTTACAGCATACTATGCTCGAGGGAAAACAGAATAAGCATGGTGACAAACGAATTCCTGCCCTCATGGACTTGACATATCATTTTTTAATGAAGAGCGCTATCCAGATGATGAAAGGAGCAAAGGGTAAGAAGCTGAGCATAATTCAGAAGAACCACAGATCTGGCAGTCAAATGGCAGCTTGTGCCAAATTAAATGAATATGACACATGGACTGTGCAATCTCAGTCTATTAAGGCGCTCTCATATTATCAAGTGGTAGTGATGTATAAAGAACACAGTCGCAATACTGTGATTAACGGAACTAGCGCTTCATTGGGCGAACATGTGCCCTCAATACAGGCTACACTTATAGCACAACGATAGCGGCGAACACGGTCGGTGATCGTCGAAAATCTGATCAGCGGGTCAAGCGCGTCGGCTTTTATAGATCAGTCGTCGAATGTTCCAGAGTAATCGCTTGGGACCCGCATGCCTTACACAAAGTTCTGCGCCATTCGCGTCGTGCATACATGCAATCAGATTACACAAGGTTTGCTCACAGACAGCGGATGGAAGCATCGATAACATTCCAGAAACTTCCGATACATGTAGGCGCGTCCTGCGCTGTGTGTGTGTTAAGCGGTGAAGCGTGTCGCCCTCTAAAGAGAAGTACACGTGTCAATACCCCCTCTTAAAAAGCATCGACGCGATGCTGCAAATGAAAGTAATAATGAAAAACACCCATAGCAAAGAGAACGACAAAATAAGGATGTTCGTCAGCGTCCGTAAAACTGTTTAAGACGCACCACGTGCACCACTTCAGATCGTGCGCGGCGCTGCTGTGAATGGGAAATGCCGTCTGGCACGACCTCATATCCAGTGCGCCAATACGTCGAATGACCTTGTGGGGTCCGAAGTAGCGTCGCAATAGTTTCTCACTCAGTCCTGGTCGGCGGATCGGGGTCCAAACCCACACACGGTCGCCGGGCTGGTACTCGACGAAGCGTTGTCGGAGGTTGTAGTATCGGTACGCTGCTGGTTCTTGATCCGTAGGTGGGCGAGCTGTCGGGCTTCTTCGGTGCGCTGGAGATAGGAAGCGACGTCAAGATTCTCTTCGTTAGTGACGTGCAGCAGCATGGCGTCGAGCGTCGTCGTCGGGTTCCTGCCGTAAACCAGCTTAAATGGCGTGATCTGTGTTCTTTCTTGCACCGCCATGTTTTAAGCAAATGTTACGTACGGCAGACCGCATCCCACGTCTTGGGCTCGACGTCGACGTACTACATTGCTAGCATGTCGGCGAGGGCCTTGCTCAGTCGCTCCGTGAGACCATTTGTCTTCGGATGGTAGGCAGTTGTCCTCCTGTGATTTGTATGCCTGTATTGCAGAATGGCTGGGGTGAGCTCTGCTGTAAAAGCCGTTCCTGTGTCGGTGATGACGTCTTCTGGGGCATCATGTCGCAGCAGGATGTTCTCGACGAAAAATTTCGCCACTTAGGCTGCGCTGCCCTTTAGTAGAGCTTTAGTTTCAGCGTAGCGGGTGAGATAGCCCGTCGCTATGACGGTCCAATTATTCCCGGATGTTGACGTCGGAAACGGCCCCAACAAATCCATCCTAATCTGCTGGAATGGTCGGCGAGGCGGTTCGATCGGCTGTAGTAATCCTGCTGGCCTCATCGGTGGTGTCTTGCGTCGCTGACAGTCTCGGCATGTCTTGACGTAACGGGCGACGTCGGCGGTCAGACGCGGCCAGTAATGCTTTTCCTGTAACCTCGACAGCGTCCGGGAGAATCCGAGGTGCCCTGCGGTTGCATCGTCGCGTAGGGCGTGCAGTACTTCTGGACGCAGCGCCGACGGTACAACAAGAAGGTAGTTGGTGCGTACTGGTGAGAAGTTCTTCACGAGCAGGTTGTTTTGTAGCATGAATGAAGACAACCCGCGCTTAAATGCCCTAGGGACAACGTCGGTGTTCTCTACCAAATACTGGACGAGGCCTTTCAGCTTAGGCCTAGGCTGCTGGCGTCAGTGTGAATTTCGGTATCGGCGTACTCTTCGAAATGCGCATGTACCGGCGGCGACTGCATGCGCCGTTTGAGTCCTTAAAATGCGTCGATCTGCGGCGTTTCCCGCTTGAACTCGACATCACATTGGCTTAGATGTGTTAGCGGCTCCGCAATGCGCGAAAAGTCCTTGAAAAAGCGCCTATAGTAGGCACACATGCCAAGGAATCTGCGCACTGCCTTCATGTCGATTGGCTGCGGGAATTTTGCGGTGGCAGCTGTCTTCTGCGGGTCGGGGTGTTCTCCAGATTTGCTGATGACGTGGCCTAGGAACAGAAGCTCATCGTAAGCGAAGCGGCACCTTTCCGGCTTCAGAGTGCGCCCTGATGACTTGATGGCCTCTAATACGGTCGCAAGCCGCCTAAGGTGGTCGTCAAAATTTCCGGCGAAGACAACGACGTCATCCAAGTAAAGAAGACACGTCTGCCACTTCAATCCTGCTAACACCGTGTCCATGACGCGCTGAAACGTTGCAAGCGCCGAGCACAGTCCGAATGGCATGACCTTGAACTCGTAGAGGCCATCTGTCGTGATGAAGGCGGTCTTTTCGCGATCTCTCTAGTCGACTTCTATTTGCCAATAGCCAGACTTGAGGTCCATGGACGAGAAGTATTTAGCGTTGCAGAGCTGATCCAATGCGTCGTCTGTCCGTGGAAGGAGGTATACGTCCTTCTTCGTGATCTTGTTCAGTCGACGATAATCGACGCAGAAACGTGGGGTTCCGTCTTCTTTCTTCACCAGGACAACAGGAGAGGCCCACGGGCTTTTCAACGGCTGGATGATGTCGTCGCGGAACATTTCGTCGACTTGTTGCCTAATAGCTTCACGTTCTCTCGTCAAAACTCGGTAAGGGCTCTGGCGGAGTGGTTAAGCGCACTCCTCGGTTATTATGCGATGCTTTGCAACTGGTGTTTGTCGAATCCTCGATGACGTCAAAAAGCAGTCTTTTTATCGTCGGAGAAGAATTTTGATCTGTTGCTGCTTACTCATAGGAAGACTTGGATTTACGTCAAAGTCTGGTTCGGGGACTATGCTCAACGGGGTAGATGCGGCAGAATCCGAGAGGACAAAGGCATTGCTGGTTTCCTCAATTTCCTCGATGTATGCCATTTTCGTACCCTTGTTGACGCGCTTTAACTCTGGGCTGAAGTTGGTTAGCATAACTTCTGCTTTCCCTCCGTGGAGTGAAGCGATCCCTGTTGCGACGCAAATTTCACGGTCGAGCAGTAGATCCTGAACTTAACGTTACAGCGCAAACACCTAAGACGAACTGAAGGATAACAGCGAGTCGGCCTAGTTGGAACAGATTCGTCTTGAAACTTTTTGTGCGGAATCAAACCGGGACGAAACCGGGAAGAAAGAAGAAGACGAATCGAGCCCTGTTTGAGAACGCGACTGCCGCGGATTTCTTCACGACCGCAGTGACTTTTGCTTGTGGGCAGAAGTTCGTCCTTAATAAATGTCGTTTTTTTATTAACATCGTTACAATATCTTCATTACTTTACACCACAGCGCCCATATCTGTCGTGCGTTGATTTTTGATGTCGCTGCATTTGCTATAGCAAAGATTTTTAAACATCAGCCACAAAAGAAAGAAGATCAATGGTCAAAGAACCAAGAAATGGTGTGTAACAGTTCCCTTCTTTTTTTTAATCGGTTACAAGTTTTGCACTGGTGTGTTAGCAACACTTTTTCGCCATTTGTGTACTTCAAAAGAAGTGTTACCTTTCTGATTTTGAACTTTGTAGTTTTGTTCTGCCAGCTGCTTGACCAAAACAAGCGAAATGTACTTTGGATATTCCGCAAATTCATTCTGTATGCATTTGGTACAATAAAATTTGTTTCAAGAATTGACATATGCAGTTTGATGGTTGTATTGAAAATTGCAACATGCCAATTTTAGTTTCAGGTTCATTCATTTTCTTAGAGCCCCAAAGAAAGCATGCGAGGTTTGAAATTGTATCGTGCGACTAAGTGCTGGCCTGCCGTGACATTAGTGCACTCGGTCTAGAGAGCCGATTAATGCTGCACATACAATGAACATGGTGAATGTGAGGCAATGTCCATGACCATCCCTCATGGATTGGCTTTCCCTTCCTAAACCACCTCACCAACACAGTCTCTTAACAGCAAGAAAGCTGACAGGGCTTCCAAGAATTTCTATGCACTATTTATCAGTATCGCCCTACTGCGTTGCTGACAATTGTATTGACAAAATTGGAAGCCGAATCAGGGGTGTTCAATCAGTTTTATTTATATACAACCTATTATAAAGTGAACCTTTCTTCGCCTCTTCAACTGTTCCACTGTTGCTGGTGCCATCTTGCACGCCAACTCGAGGAGGAGGGGCAACGTATATGGCACGTGCATGGGAGTATTTTCCAAGGAACTCTGGAGGCTTTGCAACAATGCCCTCTGGAAAGCTGTAATTAGATTGTGGGGAAAGTTTAAAAAGGGTGAAGAGTATCGTAACCTTGTACATCTTGATCACACCATATGTTTCAGCTGCAGCTGTAAGTGTCTGTCTCATCAACCAAGCTACAGTTCTTGCAATGTTTAACTTTGCAATATTCAGTATGAATTGACAAGACTAGCTGCTACTCCACTGACTGTGGTTTGAACACTAGTTGTGCAGGCCACAAGGGAACAGTGCCTGGCCTTTGTGCTTGTATGCATCAATTTCTCTATTTCTGTCTCGCCCAAGCCACACCGAAATGTTATCCACGATTGCCGTACCAAAAAGGCCTGGCAACATTTCGTATTAAGCCATTTGACCCATTTATTGCACTGATGCTTAACTGATGCATACAGTGCTACCAAATGAAGGAAATGACATCGCCTAGGGGATTAGTAAATTACCCTTCTAAAATACCACAAGAGCAACTTTAACTGTCGCAAGAGCCATAGCAAAAACATAAGAGACGCAAAAGTGAAGGAAAAGCGACACCTTCAAGTTTCCGCACCAATTCACCGTGACAAGCACGGATTTTGACAGTGTCTGCTTGAGCTTAGTTATTTGGAGATACATGGAGTTGAATGCATTTACGAGCATTGAGATGCCCCACTATGCTAGCTTGCCTTTTATGGCTATAGAAAGTCGTATACTGCCACAAATCTATGTCTACTGTTCCAATAGGAATATATATTTAGGCCGCTTTGAGCAACGGGCGGTGTTCTATTTCAGCCCTAATGATACATTGAGAGTTGTGTGCCTGGAAGAAATAGACAAAATCATTGCAGAAGCTGCAGCTCTTATCTTTGTGCTCGCTGAATGATCACAGGAGAAGGTAAAAATGCCGTCGGAAAGCATCTTTCATATAGAGTCTCTTTAAACGAAAAACGTTACAGCTAGACATGGTGACAGTTGTGGACAAACTAAAAATATTTGAATGCTAATTTAAGGTATGGTACAGCATGTTTATACTATTTCTGCAAAGTAAATACGCCAAGTGTGTCCATGCTAACAAAATTGACATAGGATGCGCAAATGCAAAGCTGCAATACAGCACCACGGCGTCAAAACGACAATACGCAAGTGGTGGTCCAGCATCAAAACTTCAACCGATGTCTCTACATGTAACACTGGGAGGCCAATGCTGCGTGACAGAAGCCTGTGTGGCCAGCAGGCGCTGGTCCGTCGGATACAGGACGTCGCAGCAGCTATTTCTCCCAAGGATGCAATAAAAGGATTTCTTTACCTCACCCACCATGCGATGCGCGTGTGAGGGAATGACCGTGCCACCATTCTCGCAGGATATGGATGGTGCACAACACCACCTCGAGCGTCGGAGCGCACGTCTCCCTGTGAGCTCTGTGTACTACAGAAAAACACAAGTGGTGCACGCAAGGTAACATTTAACACATCACTGTCAAATGCAATCAGTGAACACAAACAGCGAAGAAAGCTGAGCTTAATTAATTTTCACAGTGTGTTGGTTCTGCATATTTCTTGCATCCTGTCTGCATGCCGCATTGTTCATTTGTTTAAAGCATGTACGAGAGCACTCGCATCACTGCTCTAAAGTGCAGAGTTGCATGGCACTTTTTTCAATTTTGTGCACTTTCTTTTGTCCTGAAAAAATATCCACAGCAGCTATCTTCATAAAAATAAACCGTAAGTATTAAACCGTAAGTATTAAAGTTGCTCAAAAGGGTAGTCTACTGAATTGATTGCATTTGAGTTCTGCAGGCCTAGTTTCTTTCGTTCTTTCTCTTTTAAAGCCTCGACACAAGTTAGCTGAAACCCCCTGTATAGTATACTTCATATTGTACAAACGCCCTCACTAAGACATTGCCATTGCCATCTCGGCCCATTGTCTTGGGCCGAGATAATGTAACATTTATACTACAATTCTTATCCCTTTTGCACTGCATGGTCTGAGCAGTGCTCTGCATATGGTATTGCAGAAACTGTAAGTATAGAATTGGAAAGAAAAATCCTAGCATTATGCCAGATGTGCATCCTTACCTTCCCGACATATTTTGCTAAGTAAAGCGATTCCTAGCTAAAGAGGAAAATTGAGAGGGCAATGGTCAAGAGCATCTCAAACCTGCCGGACAACATATGGGTGGCCCTGAAAAGGGCCATTTGATGGCAGGCAACATTCAGTGTTGTGTTGACATCTGCCGAGAAGCTGGCTTACAAAACTTGATGCTTTCATTCGATTTGTGGCCCTTGGTGTTGCAGAAGCAGCACTTGACTGCCTTGTAGACAGCACCTGGTTCAGCATGTGCAGGTGACTTGACACCATGGCCAACCTACTGAGCAAGAGCATTAACAATGATCTTTGCCAACTGGTCAATTATTCGGCCCCTGTGCACATGGTACCCATCTGCAAACATGAGGCGCCTCGGCTTCTTGGACGCATTGTGAAATCGATGCTGGAGGGAGAAAAAAGCAGTGCAATTGGAACAAATTTTTGTAAAGTATTCAGGACACTGCGATATGTACAGTTTGGAGCATAAACCTGGACATTGCAGGTGATGCAAGAAGGTAACAAGGATTCACATGGGCAGATGTTTGCCGCACTTTGCTATATATACATTTGTGCTTTCTAAATACTGATATTTTAGTTCCTGGCCAGGCTGTAAAATGTTGGCTCATAATGCAAAATAATAATTCTCATTGCATATTCATTCTTCTCCCTGTGTTTGCTTAAAGGCACATTCACACCGAAAGCGGAACGTCTAATCAGCCAAGCGTATTTTCAACGCGGTGAGCGCGCAGACCTGTTCAGACCGGACGGCTTGCCTGACTGCCCGCGCCGCCAAGGAGGCGGAGCGTCTAACGTTTTTGTGGTGCACGTGTCGCCATCTCGTGGCACCATCGTCTGGTGTTCTGATTGGCTGCGGCAAAGCGGAGAGCTCCGGCGGGCGGAAGAAAATTAGTCCGCGAGTGATCGGGCCTTGTTTTCCGCCCGCTGTTACCCGCCTGGCGAGGAGGTTTGCCCGCTTTAGCCGCTCCGTCATCGGTGTGAACGTGCCTTTAGAGTCAAAATCAACAGCTTACACTTGCACATTTTTTTGCTTGGTAGCTGCATTCAATTTGCTTGCTCCTTGTCTTTTAGGTGTCTAGGCTCCTCACATTTTAACATGGCTGAACAAACAGTGCACAAACCAGAAACGCGAGTTTCTGCGGCCTAGCTTTCTCACACTTGCTCGTGTCACCTGATGAACTTTCAGCACTTGCAAGGATACCATCCAAAATTCACCTTGTCTATTTTCCTTATTGCGTGCCCGCTGATTATGAGCATGCTGACATCGAAAGATCTCAAGTGGTTCTCAAGCATTTTGGTGACAAACGGAATACAGTATGCTGAGCTACAACTGACTTGATATCTGTCAGTACCGGTGAATGCAGTAGTTAGAATTCTCACTAAATAGAGATTCCAGTCTAACAGCAGAAGGACACCCGTGCTCTGAATCTCCGTGTTGGCAAATTCAACCGGCTGAAATCTAGCATTTAAAAGACATTCGCTTGGTTCCGTCCCTTCAATCTGTGAGCGCAATGAAGATCAAAGGTCAGGTTATGTGGCTGCAGCGCCTTCTGTTCATGCAGCATACCTTTTTTTTACCCAGAAATTTAGCGTGCATATGCCTTGTGTGCAAGCCACATCTATTTACAACAGAAACAGCGCTTTCCACTCGTGAGCAAAAGTTTCGAGGCAAAATATGGTAGAATTTTTTTATCCAGCCTACGCATTCACTCTGAAATCCAAGTGGTTCAACCAATGAATATATTGAGACACTTCTGACAGCGCACAGCTGTACCAGAAAAGGTTTCAATTTTTTCGCTAATGCCATGGACATATGAACTTTTATGAATGAACCTTCAGCTTTCGCAGGCTTTCGAGCAGCTCGAACGTAAAGTGGCCTGTGTGTTATTGCTATCCAGTCGGAATGCAATACGAGCCAGTCAAATTAGTGAAACATATGAAGTCAACGTGCACACAAAGACTATATGTACCCTTGCATGACTTCGTGCCACAGGTAATTAACAGCTTCCTATTCTCATTTCTTGTAATATGCTTGTGGCAGCCATCTACAGTGATCTATTTCATTTAACGGGGAAGTGTGTGTTGGCTGAAAAAAAATATGCTAAAAAATGTATTAACAGAGATGGATGCAATATAGCTTTTCCGGTAGAGTTTTGCACAGAAAAGTTAACAGACTCCATGCATATGTGAAAATCGGTTATAGGTGAAGCCTTTGTAAGGTTCAATAAAATGTAATCACTCGTTCACTTCTATAGCTCTACACTCAATGCATGTCCTGGTCTCGTTTAGTTCATTTAGTGCACACTCGGCTGCTTTTGATGCTGGCTTTCCGACTTCTCTGTGGCTGAATTCTTAAATTTCCTGTTGCATACTTAATTTCTTGCCTTTTGTTCTACTTACCTACCTAGTGGTACATGTTGAGCTGCACTTAACCGGTAATCCAAGTTGCTATTTGGAGACATGCCAAGCAGCACATATCCAGTGCCAGAAACACAGCAACTAATATTTGGCAGGACTGCAGCAGCCACGACCCACTGAACAAGGAAGAGGCAAAGAGGGTTTCGTTTTAGAAACTATGTGCATGGTTTTATCTTTGAATATTGCGTGCATCTTAACCCTTTCATGGAAGCAAGCAGAGAACAGGTCGCTTTGTGTCCGAGACATTACAAGTGCTTTTTTTGATGAAGTATTTTTCACATAACTTAATATGTCAAAGCTGACAATGATTCTGTAATAGCAAAAAGTGGGAATATTACGTCCCATTATACAGGCCCATTATACCTACTCGTGGTCACCTGTAATGTCAGAATACCCAGTACATTATACATGAAGTTTGTGCACGTTTTCATTGTACTTATTGAGCATGCTTGTATATGACCAGCCTCATTCAGGGCTTTCCAATATCACAAGGATTCTTAGAAAAAAGATGCTTCTTGAAAAATCCTTGAAGGCTATGCAGTTCTCATATGTAGCAATGAAATTTGTTCGTGATGCTAGTTATTTGATCACCTGTTTTGGTAGCTGTGGGCACAAAAAATTTAAACGCCTAACCGCATCAAAATTCAGCTATTATGAAAACACGGCATTTTGGTCAAAAGAGTCTATTTGCCGCTGTGAGGGTTTGAAGGAAGGCGATAGAATAAACTAAACATAGTAGAAAGGGAAGCAAACAATCGGCGCAATCGCTCTATTGCATTGTTTGACAAAAGAAATGAACGAAAAAAATACGCTTACAGTGATTCAGAGACATATATCCACACAGGAATGTTCAACTATAGAAATTACACTTCACCGCTACAGAGTAGCGAAGTTGCCCTGAAAAGTGGGACCAATATTTCCGACCGTCCAACAAAGGGTGAAGTCCTTACATATGCGGACAGTATGTACCGCAACACTTGCTTTGTTCACCGCAGTATTTATTTATTTATTTATTTATTTTTATTTATTTATGGTACCCTCAAGGCCCGAAGGCATTACAGAGGGGAGTGGGAAAACGGGAGGTATAACAATAAAGTACGGAAAATAAACAATACAGTGTGTTAGTAATTACTAATTATACAATACTATGTAATATCTTGCCCAAAATGCGATTCTGTAATGGAGACACCACTACCGCAAACTGTCTTCATCTCTAACGCTGCGAGCAGCGACAAAAATGAAACATCTTCAACCGAGTCAAAAATAAGCCGAGCATGTTCCGGACGGTATGCACCGGCATGCCGCAGGAAAAAGGGGGTCCATACCGCGGGGTTCAAAATTCGCAGACACGGCATGCGCTTCAGCGTAGCCATCAATTTGCGGTTAAGCAAGCGACGCTTTTGCATTATCTGCTCCGCATCATCATCTTCCAGGCAACGAGGGAGCACCTTAAAAACCAGCACGGCTTGGGATACGTCTCGTTGATCAATCAAGGCCTAAAATTTAAAAGGAAACACAACCATCTGCGCTTAATGTTTAGAATTTTGTGATTTCAGTAGGCTTGCCTTGATGTTGTCGCATATTTCTTGTGGATCCATGTTGCTTTCAACGTCGTTTCCACCAACATGAATAAAGAACGGCGAAATCGACACGCTGGAAGCGCATCGTGGAGACCGCTCTTGCCAGCCGCACTGCATTGTAGCCAGCAAAACTGAATGTGCAGGTTTTAATTGACTCAGTTAGGCGCAGGCGCGACCTATTTAAGAATTTAACCTGACTGTCGCTGACAATGACAACGCGCAAAGACGGCATGACTGAACATAATCAAGCGAGGGGTAACAAGACCACGTGAATGTCGACCTAGGTGAGCCGGCAGAAACCACAGGGATTTAGCAGCAGCACCTAGCAGCGTCTTTCCCTAGGCGTACAAGTACCTATCTGAGGGCAGGGAGTATACCCCTGACCCACGTCATACCCGGTTTGGCTCCAAACCGGGTACAGCCGGCCTGCGGGGAGACGATTCTCGCCGACCTGTCGAAAGATTTGGGTTTTCTTGACCTGAACAATAAGTGTTTAGTTCAACTTATTTTGTTGATACAAATTACTATGTTGTATATTCAAGCGAGAGGCGATGTTGTATCCTTTATTGTTTCAGTCTCGTTTGTTTCAGTGTACATATCGTCATCGTCATACAAGATGTTTTGCTATATAAGTGGCTTTACTGTGACCAATAAAGGGAATGTACATACTGCTCTTGCGTGGTCCAGTGTCATGGGTCACACCACAATAATGAAATAAAAAGATAAAGAAGGCCATCTATTACTAAGGCATAAATACATGCCATGTGCAATTATGACCACACTTTGAGCGGTCCGAACGCATATATCAGCGCGCAAAATAGCACCAATAACCCTCCCGAGAAGTATCAGTTTCCAACGGCGCGACCTGGATGGCGTGCGTCTATTTGTCGTGCAAAAATCCCTCACGTGACCTGATCCTAGGTGCCTAGGGACAGCATCGTTTAAGGATTTTTGAGAAGGCGCGATGCTGGCGCCGAGCGACGCCGTGGCGTGTTCGTCCTCGGCGTGATCGCTCTCTGCACAGCGCGTTGTTCAACATTGCTCATGTGATTGTGCGTGCGTTGCTTGTGTGTTGGTTGTAGGTTCCGTGTTACTTGGCGGAAAGCCGTGAGTAGTGGCGGTGCGGCAGCGCGGCTTTGGCCTCGGTGAGCGCTGGCAGTACACAATCTGCGTTGTGTGACCCGTGCTTTCTTGAGAACCCGGCGGTGGTGACAATTGAATTATCGAAGTGGCCTAGCGCCTCGGCAGCGAAGTTCTGCGAACCGCGATGTGGCGTCGCCGTGTCCGACTTTGCTTAACGGATATCGAGAGATGTGCTGCTCGCTGCAAGTCATGTAAATGCGACTGCGTCGATCGCCCACTGTTCAGCGCTGAATGTGTGTTTGGTGTGCGGTGCTTGAAACGAGTGGTGCAGCCGTGCAGCTGGGGGGGCGGAGGAGCAGAGTGGCTTAGGGGCTCCGTTTGCGCGTTCACAGATATGTGCTCCCGTCTTGGTCTCATTCGCGGCTGTCGCGGGATTGTGGTGTGCTAGCTCCTTACCTAGTATGAAGTTTACGACGCTAACACACAGCATGTTCACTTTTTTTTTATTTGCGATAAAGACTTGCCCTTAAGGCATAATTCTTGATGCGTATATGTGTATTATATGTGTGCTGTGAGGCCTGTGTTGTGTATGAATTGAAGCAGTGTTTTGTGGAATCTGTTGTCATGTATCCAGCGCTCATAGCTGGTTGTCACACTGTAGCGGAGGCCGGCTTGCAGTAGGAGACGCAAGCGTTCCGATTTTAAACCAGTACATGTCCATATTAGGTGGTATGTATCTGCTTCCATCACAGGAACAGAGCAGTATGGACACGTAGCACCCAGTGGTAAATGCGACCAGCTCCACCTTGAGATAACGGCCGGTGTAAAGGCCACCCCGGCCCGAAGCCTCCTAAGCACAACTTCCTCCGCCCTAGTAAGGTGAAGGGGGAGGGAGCAGACACACGATGGGATAAGAGCGCGTGTGTCCTGCCGGAGAAAATTTTCACGGGCTCGGAGCGAGTTAAGGGGTTGAGCTGGGAGCAGAATAGGCGGAAGATCAGGATTAGGAGGGCAGTGTGCCTGCTGGTCAGCAGCAATGTTGTGAAGGTTCTCTGAATGGCCTTGAATCCAGTGTACCTTGACGCAAGTAGCTGTTTTACTATTCATAATGTGTATTGTCTCGCAGATTTCCATCACCTTATCAACCTTCTTGAGTTCCTGAATAGCCGCTAAAGATCAGTGAAGATATCTAGTTGCTTGATGGTAGGCAGCTTAGATGTCGCATGTTGCACAGCGTCGTGGATGGCTTGAAGTTCCATTACTAGAGCGCTGGCTTCCGTGAATAAATAGCGCTGGTGGCCTCTGATGAAATTATGCGTAGTACTCGGGAATGATGTCCTTCCGCCGTCTGGGAGAATGGCAGCATCCGTATAGACTTTGCAGGTGTTAGCGCATGATGCATCGAGGATATTGTGTTCGTCAGTAACACCTGTTGTATCGCTGCGTCGTAACCTCGTTGGCTTATTAGTTGTGATGCTGGTGAATTCCCAGGGAGGCATTGGATAGGGCTGATTGTAAATCCGAGAGCCGCATTGAAAATGAGCATGCAACGCGGCGACAGCCGGAATGAGTTGCTTTTTTATTTCACGTTGCAAAATTAGCTCTGTAGTTGTGTTGAGCTGGCCATGTTCCTGTAACGTTGGTATTGGAGTCATGCGGGGCAGTGCTGTGATTGTGCGCATAGCATCGCGATTAATCGTCTCCAACTGTGCCAGCTGTGCCAAAGTCAGCCGTTGAAATTGTGCCTGATGTAAAATTCGTGGCTGCAAGACTGCACGCACCAACCGTCGAGCTACGTCAGTACGAGCTCCAGCTGCTTTTGCTGCAATGCGACGAATAAGGTGAAGTGTTTTTGTCGAACTCTGTCTGGTTTTACGGAGCCAGTGTGCACTACTGCTGGAGTGGTGAATATCGAGACCCAGTATGCAGACCTCAGAAGCCTCAGGGATAGTCACTGCGCCCAGTCTAAATGTAAAGGGGTGCTGCGTGATTCTTGTGCGTCCTTTCTTGTTGGCCACCCAACATAGCTTGATTTTTGGGCGGAAATGTACAACCCTGCTTTGCGAGCGTAGTTGTTCAGAACATCAAGGGCTTCTTGAAGCTGTTGAGTTTGTCTAGATATATCTTCACGCACGGACCACAAAGTGACGGCATCCGCATAGATTAAGAACCTCCTGTTTGGAATCCGATGTAGTTGCCAGGCTTGACGTATTAGAGCAAGGTTGAAGAGAAGAGGAGCCAAAACCGAACCTTGTGGGACTCCTTTGCTCGACGTGAAGTATCTTTCTTGCCTTCCATCTACTCTAATCGCAAATGTGCGATTCTGAAGGAATGAGTAGATGAATCACCCGCGGTGGAAGTTCCAGGTCGATGAGATTGGCTATAATGATTGCATGGTCTATATTGTCATAAGCTTTCGTTATGTCTGTTGCTACTACCGTGCGCACAGCGTGACTGTGTGGTGAAACCTGTAAAACATCGTCTGATAAGATAGAAAGTCCGTCTTCAGTTCCCAAGTAAGAACGGAATCCAATTTGAGCAGGATGATATTTATCGTGGCGTTCAAGCCACCAGGAAACACGTGTGGCCAGCATCTTTTCAGCGAGCTTGCAGACAGTTGAGGTCAGCAAAATTGGGCGTAAACACTGCAGGCTATTTGGAGACTTTCCTGGTTTCGGAATCACGACAACAATTGAATGCTTCCAATCAGGTGGAATGTTTCCAGTCTTCCATACTTTATTAATAGCCTGAAGTGCGTTGAGAGCTGCTCCTTCCCTGTTCTTGAAAACCTCATAAGGAATACCATCGGGCCCAGGTGTTTTTCGTTGCTTTGAAGTTTCAATCGCCGCTATTAGTTCAGCCATGCTGAATGTTTCGGATTTGGAAGTTGTCAGACTTTTTTTTTCTTCCAGGCACCAGGGGGTGGGCTGCAGCAATACTAAGTGTTAAATGGTGCTTTAGCCTTTCCCTTGAGTTTTCTGTTTTTGTGCTTTTTATGGATCCTCCGCAGTAACCACGCAAGTGCTGAACTTGAGCTTGTTGGTTTAAACTCTCATGGTTGTTACTAACAGAACAGTGTGATAAACGAACACGGACTTGGAGGCATCCGTTCACCTTGCTTGCCTCATGGTGCTGCTTCATAAGCACCGTGAGCATCCAGGCCAACTAGGATGGGAGGTTTGTTGCAATCACTTCTGAACTGTATTGCCACCAAACCAACAGTGCTCTCAATGACAGCTTTTGGACAGCAGAATGCTTGCACCCAGCAAAGTCGTAGGAAGGAAGCATTCAGGATGTGCAAAGTGGGCTTTTGAAGCTGGCAGCATTACTGAAGGGGCTTTGCCCATCTGCCCTCTTTATGGATTCACAAAGATGATTTCCTCCTTAAGAGGGATTGTTTCAGAGGTCGTTACATGGCAACAATGTTGGGTGTTTAGTAGCTTGTCTTTGCCCACTGTTAATAACTTGTTCCTTCTCCAGTGCCCCTGTGAAGTGCCTACTTTTCGGACACAATGTGCTCTCCATGCATACATGCATTTTAGCTTATAAAGATGTCTATTACCCCTTGCCTCAAGCTGGTCCTTGCTGATGTCACCCAAGAAGGCATTGGGGAGCATGGCAATGTACACTTACAAAACATTGTTGATACCAGTGAAACCAAATTAATGGAGCTGCTGTTCGTTTTTTGTCCACTCCATCCTGGTTAGTTACAATGAGCAATGTCCAAACAGAAGGCATATGTAGTTGGTCGTGCATAGCCTGCGCACTAAGACTTGTTGGTATGTTATGACCTTAGCACAGTCTTTATATTGTAAGCACTATTAACGTACTTCGTCGTTTTCATTTGTACATAGCCATCATCATCGTCCCTGTTCTTCGACTTCTTCGCGCGTGAGCTGGGGGCGTTGCCTTTTGTGGAATAAACAGCGCTGGACAACTCGATCGGTCTCGGTATTATAAAGATAACTTCCCCCCGTCATGGAAGCGGCCAGCCTGGCCGCAGATTAGAGATTATCTAAACGGGGAGTGAAGGGCTTCATCCGCGAGACATGAACAATTTCGGCATTTCGGCGGCGCCGGTCAGTGACGGAGTGTACTGGGCGGACGAGATAGTTCACTGCAGATGTTTGCTGCACAACGGTGTATGGGCCAATGTAGCGTGGAAGGAACTTCTCACAGAGGCCTGGGGTGCGGACTGGAGTCCAAAGCAGGACTTGGTCTCCAGGGTGGAAACGTAGGTCACGGCGTTTGTTGTCGCAGTAACGCTTGCGCTCAGCTTGGATAGCTTCTGTGCTTTGCCGGGCGATTTGACGGCAATGTGCAACTCGGGCAGCAAAATCTTCTGGAAGCGACGCGTTGGGCGAAGAAGGTGCGAAAAATAGTTCTCTGTCGAATATGGTGGAAGGAGATCGTCCATGCACAAGGAAGAAAGGGCTGTAGCCGGTAGTCCGTTGAATAGCAGTATTATATGCGAATGTCACAAAAGGAAGAATTTTATCCCAGTCAGTGTGGTCAGGACGGATGTACATGGAAATCATGTCAGACAGCGTACGGTGGAAGCGCTCAGTAAGGCCATTGGTTTGCGGATGATAAGTAGAAGTAGATTTGTGGACGGTATTAGTGGCTCGAAGAACTTCCTCGAGAACTTGTGAAATGAACGCCTTGCCACGGTCACTGAGAAGAACGCGAGGAGCCCCATGGCGCAAGACGATGGCGCGCAAGAAAAAGTCGGCGACCTCAGAAGCGGTGCCGGATCGCAGAGGGGCAGTCTCGGCATATCTTGTTAAATGGTCGACCGAAGTGACAATCCAACGGTGACCGGAGGGTGTCAACGGCAAGGGACTATATAAATCAATGCCAACAAATTCAAAAGGTGCCTCCGGGCAAGGGAGAGGTTGTAGTAAACCGGCAGGAGGGGATGTCGAGCGTTTGCGGTGCTGACATGACGCACAAGAGGCAATGTATTTGGCCACCGTTGAGGATAGGCCAGGCCAGAAGCAGCGGGTCTTTATGCGGTCGTAAGTCTTGTGGAAGCCTAAGTGGCCAGCCGATACATCGTCGTGAAGTGCCTCTAATACCTGCAAACGAAGGCAGCGAGGTAGAACTGGGACCCACCGGTGACCTGTTGGGTGGTAAACGTAGCGGTGTAGCACGCCACCTTGAAGGCGGAATTGTCGAAGTTGGCGTCGCAAGCGGCTGTTGGGTGGTTCGGCGAACCCACTAAGGCGATCCATGAGAGCTCGACAGTAGGAGTCGGCCCGCTGAAGCGAGACGAAATCAGAGCGTGATGAAAGCGTTACTTGGTCCAGGGGCGTTATCGAGAGTTGGTGAGAGGCAGGCGTAGCATCGGAACGACGTGGTTGGGAAGACGACTGCGCGTTACCTGGAGAGAGTGAGAGTGGGCAGCGAGACAATGCGTCTGCATCATGATGGTGTTTTCCAGACTTGTATGTTATAGTGAAGTCATATTCCTGCAAGCGGAGTATCCAGCGTCCTAAGCGTCCTAACGTGTTTTTCATTGATGACAGCCAACACAGAGCATGATGGTCGGTGACGATGGTGAAGTGGCGGCCGTAAAGGTATGGGCGAAATTTCTGAATCGACCAAACGATAGCCAGGCATTCTTGCTCTGTTATGGTGTAGTTCCCCTCAGCTGGAGAAAGTGTTCGGCTGGCATATGCTATGACATGCTCTTTAGATGCTGTATTACGTTGCAGAAGTACTGCGCCAATACCTTGTGCGCTTGCGTCAGTATGGAGTATGGTGGGGGCACGATTATCGAAGTGGCGAAGCACTGGTCCGGAAGTAAGATGCCGCTTAAGAGCTTGAAAAGCCGACTCGCAGTCGCTAGTCCACGTGAAAGAGGCACCGGTAACCAGTAGCTTGTGTAGAGGAGCTGCTATTGCTGCGAAGTTGCGTATAAACCTACGGAAATATGACGCCAAGCCGAGGAAACTACGTAGATCTTTCTGTTGCTGGGGGCGAGGAAACTGAAGAACGGCACTAATCTTTTCGGGGTCAGGCTGGATGCCATCTTTTGAGATGACGTGACCCAATACTTTTATTGTTTTGCTTGCAAATTTACATTTTTTTGTATTGATCTGGAGACCAGCATTCGCAAGGCACTTGAGAACTTCGTCTAATCGATGAAGATGTTGGCTGAAGTCAGACGAAAAGATGACAATATCGTCCAGATAACACAAGCATGTCTTCCATTTTAGACCACGAAGTACGTTGTCTATCATGCGCTCAAATGTGGCAGGAGCATTACAAAGGCCAAAAGGCATCACGTTAAATTCATAAAGGCCATCCGGTGTAGCGAATGCGGTCTTTTCTTTGTCAGTCTCGTTCATCGGAATTTGCCAGTATCCTGATCGAAGATCAAGGCTGGAGAAATACTCCGCCCCTTATAGCGTGTCCAAAGCGTCGTAAATTCGAGGTATTGGATATACGTCCTTGCGTGTGATCTTATTGAGCGCTCGATAATCCACGCAAAAGCGAACTGAGCCATCTTTTTTTCTTTACCAGGACCACGGGAGACGCCCATGGGCTAGATGAAGGTTGTATTATCTTCCGCGCAAGCATGTCAGCGACCTGTTGCTCAATGACCTTTCGTTCGGACGGCGATACACGATAGGGGCGTCGTCGTATTATAGCGGAACCATCGGTTTCGATGCGGTGTGTAGCCGCAGGAGTTTGGCTCAACACAGGGGAACAGCTATCGAAACAGGCTTTGTGTTTTTCCTAGACCACCATTAAGGCTTCGGATTGCGCGGCTGTTAGGTCAGAACCAAGAACGGCTGGAGGAGGGAAAGAATCATCCAAACCTGAGGTTGGTGCTGGCGATGAAGGGCAAAGCGTGACTAGAGAGATAGGTTGAGTGTCGGCGAGGGTTGCCACAGTCATCCCTTTGGGCAGCATCACAGGATCTGGGGTCGTGTTGCAAGCAGACAGAAGGGCGCGGCCGCGTGAAAACCGGACGAGACAGGTGGCAATGAGAATTCCGCGAGAAGTACAGCGGGAAGAAGGGGCGACTAGGGCGTCTCCGTCGGCGATCTGACTGGATGTCACGGCTACAACGTCTTCGTGACCAGGACGCAGGACGTAGTCTGCAGCGATGGCCAAGTTCACGCATGAAAGTGAAGAGTCCGCAACAGGTTCAAGCTCTGTATCCGTGATGTGGACAACTTCCTCTCTACATGAAATGACGGCTGAAGCAGAATGTAGGAAGTCCCAACCAAGGATAAGGTCATGGATACACGTTGGAAGGATGATAAACTCGATGTGGTGGCGTATGCCGTCGATGAGAACACGAGCAGTACACTGTCCGTCAGGGTGAATGAATGCATTATTAGCACCACGCAAAATAGGTCCAAGATAAGGCGTTTTTACTTTACGGAGCCGGGAACACAGATCACTCCGAAGAACAGAAACGGCGGCATCGGTATCGATGAGAGCTGACGCGGGAACACCTTCGACAGTCACAGAAAGCATGTTGGCCGGGCGAACAGGAGGAATTTTTGAAGACCGATAAGAAGCAGTTTCCCCTCCAAAAACTGCAACAGTTAGTTTTCCGAGTGCTGGTCGACAAAATGGGAAGTGGGACGAAGCGGCGAGGTAGAGCGCCGGTAAGGGGATGGAGAACGACGTCTGGCCGAACGGGAACTATGAGGCAGATTGGGAGCAGCTGGTGGAGACGGAGAACGCTGTTGAGGGAACGAGTGCGGTCCGGGATAGTAGTCGTCTGATCGGCGAGTGCGGTCTCGTTCGTGCTCAGCATAGCCTCGCCTTTCATCCTGCTGGCGCCGGCGGCAGAAGCGAGATATATGGCCGCGTATGCCACAGTAAAAACAAACCGGACGAGGTGGACGCCACTGAGGGTACGATGGCGCAGCAAGTGCTCTGGTTCCCATCGAAGCTAAATGGTCATAGGAAACGCCAGTAGGCACGGAAGTCACGGTAGGGGTGGGTATCGAAACAACATCCGCGTAGGTAGGTGTGGAGCGCGCTACCGGAGCAAGATGCGTCGTGGGTGTAGTCATCGCTGTCAACTCCTGCTTTACGACCTCGCGCAAGTCGAAGGTGGCGGTTGTTGCGCAGGCAGCAGGGGGACGCTTTAGGTCTTGTAGTTGAAGCTCCTCGCGGATGATGGGGCGGATAAGAGCACGTAAATCTGGAGAATGAGGAACCTGAGGATCGCTGCTCTCATGTGGAAGACGAATAGACTGCAGCTCGTCGAGGCGTTGACACGTTGAAGTGATGTCGTGGACAGAAGCCGGATTTTGAACGATTAAGGCGTTGAACGCGACAGGCCCAATGCCTTTTAAGATGTGGCGAACGCGTTCGGCTTCCGTCATGCTAGGATTCGCACGGCGGCACAGAGCCAAGACATCCTCTATGTATGAGGTGTAAGACTCTTGGGGAAGTTGGCGGCGCGTTCCCAGCTTCTGTTTGGCGACTTCTGCACGGCCAGACGAGGAAGCGAAGATTTGCCGCAGCTTCGAGGTAAACGTGGACCAATCCGCGATGTCGGATTCGTGGTTGAAATACCACGTCTTTGCAACACCGGTCAGGTAGAAGGCGACGTGCCGCAATTTCTGGGTGTCGTTCCACTTGTTGCAAGAACTCACGCGGTCGTAGTGGTCGATCCAATCGTCTACGTCATCACCGCGGAGTCCCGCAAAGACAGGGGGATCGCGCTGAGGGCTCGTCACAGTCCAAGAGGGCGCCGCATGTGGGGTCGTCTGTGTGGTAGGGTTGGAGGCGCCGGAAGGGCCGGGGTTGGAAGTGTCCATTGTTGTAGGGGTAGCTGGGTGCAGGCGGCGACCGGAACGGAGCTCCAGGGAGGACGGGAACGCGAGAGGACGTCGGGATCTTGACGTACCTCCACCACTTTATAATACCGAGACCGATCGAGTTGTCCAGCGCTGTTTATTCCACAAAAGGCAACGCCCCCAGCTCACGCGCGAAGAAGTCGAAGAACAGGGAAGATGATGATGGCTATGTACAAATGAAAACGACGAAGTACGTTAATAGTGCTTACAATATGTAAAAACCTTCTGATATGTTGATGACTTCCTTCTCTTTATCATACTTTGCCTGATGGAGCAAGCAAGTGGGTCAACCAGATGTTCAACAGGCTTCCCACTAGATTTCCGAGGGTCTCCTTTACCAGGGTTCTGCTCATAGATGTTTTCTTGACCTTGCACTGCACTTCAACCACGGCCACACCTGCTAAACCTGAATAAAGAGAAAATCAGACATCCACCCGTTCGTAGCAATGGCTACAAATGAAACCGATACGGTTCCTCCACATTGCGGGATTCCGTAGAACTACTACGTCAAACACTTGACTTTGTTTCGTGTTGTCGACAAATTCGACTTCGCCCTGCCATCTGCTAGCCGCCTGGTTAGCTCAGATAGTAGAGCGGCGGCCCCGGAAAGGCGGTGGTCCCGGGTTCGAGTCCCGGACCAGGACGAATTTTTATTCAACTATGAGGCCTTTCTTTCGAGGAACCCATATGGGTTTCCTTTGTAGCAATTGCTACGAACAGGTGGATGTCTGATTTTCTCTTTATTCAATACTTCTCTCCACCTTGCGGGATTCCGCAAAACTACTACGTCACCTACTAAACCTATAGCATGCGATCAAAAAAGTACTATACATCATGTTGCTGCAAACTCGTGACATGTGCTACAAGGCCTTGAGGAACACCCTCATTTATTTACGCCCTCATCATACTGTACGAAGCTTCGCATGATAAGTGCGACAATTAACATCTGCTGGTTTTTCAGTGTTATTCCTGTCCAGCTTGCTGAAAGCTACCCTGAGTGTTTAAAAAGCAAACGACCACTGCTGGACAAGAAGTGCTTAAAACAAGGGTCGCTATAACCACATATGTCACACGAAATGAAGAAGGCCACTGAGTATACAGGCGGCTTACTTCATATCCAACAAGCTTGGTTCTCCCTTTGCTAGTGAGTAAACTCAACTTGCCCCGAATACATGGCCTGTGACAAACTATGTGCCAGATGCTGTGTCCCCTGCAAAGCTGAAGATGTGTATGAGATCCTGACACCCTGCAGCGGCTTCTACACTGGGCAAACAGCCTACTATAAAAACGACTGCCTTTACTAATATGCTAATAACATGAAAACAGGCAGTAATTTGGCTATTCAGTGGACCCAACTGCAGGTACAAGCCACTCTACCACCAGGTGTGTGTTGTTCACAGAAACTGGAGCTGTACAAATACATATAAAAACAATGAAGTTTGAAAATGGCAGAGTTGAACTATATTCTGCACAAGCAGTGCTACCTGCAGCGCTGGTACCTTATAGCCACAATTCATGGCTGCACCACCATGCAAATGCACTATTCTTGAATTATTAACTTCTATTTATTTATGGTGGCCATATATTGCAATTACATATCATCCACATTGTGTGCAGTATGGTTAAATGTCAATTATGATAGCCATTCCTAATCTGAAATGCAACAAAAGAGCAAATATAGGTAACAAATTGCAATTCAAAGAGACAAAAGACAACCAGTGCACAGGATAAGTTGCAAACTTCCTTCTATTGAAAAAGAAATGTCACATGTGTCATGCCACCAGCAGTGGGCAGCAATCTTTCAAGCTTGGGTGGCAGAGGCAAAACTTGGCAAAATGCTACAATCACGCTGTATAACGGCCTTGGACACAAACAACCGACATCATATTGTACAGAATGAAAGGGCAAGACTCCATCTAAGAACAGTCTGTGGCACCACATACTTGAAATGGTGTAAAAAATGTTGACATGCCCTACCCATAAAGAAAAAGCAACCAACACAGAAAACACGTCTTGAAATGCAATGTGCAGAGTCTGAAACGAAGAAAAAAGAACCCGAAAAAGGTTTCGCTAAGTCTTTCAACGATTAAAATTGTCTCATCACTTCTCCTGCACAGCTGAAAAGGAAGGAAGGAAAGCCCAATAGCAGGGCTGCAGAAAATGTCACCGAATAAATGCACTTTGCTTACCAACGATACCCGTGGTAAACTTGTATGTGTATAAACTTTTCTTGTTTAGAATGGTTTAGCGGATAGGGAAAAATGACCATAAGAACACCAGGTGTATGCATAGTCTACGCACAAAAAGCCACTGCTTTCTTACTATTATTTTTTTCTCTCTACTATTCATTAGTATTTAAGCCCCTTAATAGCACTGCTAACATACTGAACACAAAATTGCCCAAGTTGTGGCATAAAGAAAATTGCAGTTTCACTCATAATGTGAAACAATGATGCAGTAGCTGGTGAAATACGCGCAGGAAGCTTACTTCATGCAGTGTTTGTTGAAGTGAACACTTGCCGATGCAAGTCGGTAATCTCCTTAAAAAAGTCAAATAAGTAAGAGTCGTATTTATTTGTGGGAGTTGTGCCTGCCAGTGTTGAAGTGGAAAGACTCGGCTTTTCTTCCTCCTCTTTCATATCCGAACTTGGCCACTGGTCTACACCAAAACAACCCTTTAGCTTATTACTGCTGAATTCGTTTTGGTTTTCTCAAATCTATATTTGGTCTACCCGTTGCTAGGTCTCTTGCTTAATCAAAGAATGAATTAATGAAATGAATCAATTCTCAAAGAGCGTGTGCAGTCCAGCCAATAGCCGGGGCAAGAATCCGCATTGTGCTCCTGCATTGAAGGTGAATAACACGTACCATAATGGCGAATGTGCTTTAGTAAGCTTCCCCGCAATATGAATTTATAGTTTACAAAGAATTGTCAATTAAGCTTACCACGAGCACAGATGCACTTGCAAAGTATGTCACAATTGAAAATAATGAGCACAGTGTAAACCTATGTGCCCTTTCCACTCTTAGTACGCTTTACTGCACGATGCTTATTTACATTCCTGTATTGCGGTGTAGCAAGCTACAAAAGAAACGCTGCATATTTTGGATTTTTAAGGTTACCTTTCTCGCAATACACTCATATATCGCGGTGAAACCTAAGCAATGTACTGCGGTGAAGCATACTAAAAGTGAAAAGGGGCCACTGTCACTGGACATAATAAGAGTTCTTTAATTAGACACTCGCGCACCCGCCGCCTCTCAGGTCGCCTAAGTGGTCATACTATTATGAGAACAAAGACAACCTGCGCAAAAAAGAACAAGACAGAGAAAGAACCACACGACACAGGCGCAGGGTCATACATGGTGGCTGATAGCGGCCCCCCTCGCACTTTTAGTATGCTTCACCGCGTAACTACAATGTACTGCGGCGAAGAAGCCGTACATTTGTATTGAGTGAATAAACAAACGGTTTTTACAACCGTACAGAAATAAACGCGCACCATGCATCAGTCTACCACACGGAAGAGCGTCGCAACATACGGTAGCTGATTCACGCAGGACGTGTAGCCCACTTATCAGTCGTAAAGGGCATTATGGGTAATTCCAAATTTCAGATACACGTGTTTATGTTTACGTTCGCACTCCTTGCGTAATATGACTCCCAGAACTTCCACAACAGAAAGTAATTTACAACACACAAACGCAAAGAACACAGACATATGTCTCGTTTTCAACTCGGCCGCAGGCACGTACCCAGGGGGGGGCCCGGGCCCCCCTCGAAATCAAGTGGCATACCCCCCCCCCCTCCTCACCCACGCCACCACTCCTCACACATTCCTGAAGCGCCGCCAGATCAATGTTGAGACTTGGCAGCTGTTCATCGGTCAGCATTATGCTGCCTTTTTCACTCCTTTTAGATGTCGGCATCTCTTTTAATGTGAAGGACAGTTTTCTCATATATTCCGCACCCGCGCGATTAACTCGAGATGCGTTCAGTTGTCACCATCTATTCAACCGTCACGCGCATAGCTGTTGCTTTTTTTAGTTCAACCTTCTTTGTTTAGGCGGATCCTGGGACCAGGAGAGGGATGCGGCTGTTACTCAGCTGGTCTGTACTCTCATGGAACGAGTTGCGGCCACGGAGAAAACGCCACTTGCGTTTAGCTTTTCGCTTTGCTTCATTATTTCCTTGAGTTACGGCTCGCCGCGACGCTGGCAGATTCCCGGAACCATATACACGTGATATGGGTTAGATAAGGTGGGAAATAAAATAATGTGAAAGAACGTCCATCATGAAACCCTGCAATAACCCTTAAGCCCATAAGCATGATGACTGTCGCCCGTTACCTCGTCTGTTTTTCCCTAATTCTATAGCACTTTTCGTGCCAAATTGGAAACTGGAAACAAAAATCGCAAGGAGTTGAGAAATTAAGCGATCTACTAAGGGAGAGAGCCAAGGCAACAACCAAACTGCAAGCAAAAGGGAATAATAAAAAAGTTAACCGTTATATAATAATAATAATATTTAGGGTTTTACGTGCCAAAACCACTTCCTGATTATGAGGCACGCCGTAGTGGAGGACTCCGGAAATTTTGACCACCTGGGGTTCTTTAACGTGCACCTAAATCTAAGCACACGGGTGTTTTCGCATTTCGCCCCCATCGAAATGCGGCCGCCGGGGCCGGGATTCGATCCCGCGACCTCGTGCTCAGCAGCCCAACACCTAACCGTTATTTATGAGAATATTTATGGATCAACATCTTTTTATTTAGAAAGGAAGTAGAGAAAACGCCGCCGGAAGTGGAGAAAGTTACTTGTTTTCAATGACACTTCTACAGTTATCGGTCGAACCGCCTCACGTAGCCACTTCTCTGCTGCGCTTATGTGGGTGTTTTTTAACCTTTCGCGGTGAGCGTAGTGCGTCTAGAATCGTAGAGTCCTACGCTCTACGCGGTTGTATGAGACTGGCGGCCGCACAGCATTACGCAATTCGCGGAACTGTCAAAACTGATCAACAAGGCGAAAATAACTGATATTCGAAACTATAACATGAGAAAGACTGAAGAAGCCGTAGAAGATGAACGCAGCTTAAAATCAGTAAAAAAGAAACCAGGCATAGGACAAACCATGATGTATGCACTAAAAGATAAGAAGGATAATATCATCAGCAATCTCGAAGATATAGTAAAAGCAGCGGAAAAATTCTAAGTTGACCTGTATATAGTACCCAGAGGAGCCACGATACCTCACTTAGAAACAGTAATGAAAAGGATACAGAAACTTTCCTATAACTAGCGATGAGGTCCGAAGGGCCCTGCAAGACATGAAACGATGAAGAGCGGGAGGAGAAGGTGGAATAACTATCGATTTAATCAAAGATGGAGGCGACATAATGTTCGGAAAACTGGCGGCTCTTTATACGAAGTGTCTATCGACTGCAAGGGTCCCAGAAAACTGGAAGAATGCAGACATTATACTAATCCACAAAAAAGGAAACGTTAAAGAATTGAAAAATTATAGGACCCTTAGCTTGCTCCCAGTATTATATAAAATATTTACCAAAATTATCTCCAATAGAATAAGGGCAACACTCGATTTTGTCAACCAAGGGAACAGGCTGGCTTCCGGAAGAGATACCTTACAATGGATCACATCCATGTCTTCAATCAGATTATCGCGAAATTTGCAGAGTACAATAAGCCTCTCTATGTGGCTTATATAGATTACGAAAATGCATTTGATTCAGTAGAGATACCAGCAGTCATAGAGGCACTATGTAATCAAGGAGTACAGAACGCTTACTTAAAAAGCTTGGAAAATATTGCTACATGCGTGTGGTATTTGTTTGTTTGAACGAGGCGCGTGGGCGCCATCACTCCAGAAAAGAGGAGGAAGAAGGAACTGGGCTCGCGCTGTGAATTTGACCGGTCTTCGCTGCAACCGTTGTTGTAAATATAATATGTAAATAGTTTCTCGTCTTACTGACTCGTCCTTCGCGTAAGGATATCTACAGAGGTTCTACAGCTACCTTAATTCTACACAAGAAAAGCAGAGAGATACCTATAGAGAAAGGGGTCATACAGGGAGACACAATTTCTCCAAAGCTATTCACTGCATGCTTAGAAGAATTCAAGCCAATAAACTGGGAAGGCACAGGAGTAAATATCGACGGCAAAACTCTCAGCAACCTTCGGTTTGTTGATGACAATGTTCTATTCAAGAACAATGCAGACGAGTTACAACAAATGATTGGAGACCTTAACGGAGAGAGTGTAAGAGTGGGGTTGAATATTAATATGCAGAAGATGAAGATAATGATAAATAGCGTGGCAAAGGAACAAGAGATCAGGATCGCCAGTCGGCCACTAGAGTCTGTAAAGGAGTACGTTTACCTAGGTCAATTAATCACAGGGAACGCTGATCATGAGAAGGAAATTCACAGAAGAATAAAAATAAGTTGGATCGCATACGGCAGGCATTGCCAGCTCCTGACTGGAAGCGTACCATTATTATTAAAAAAACTAAGGTGTGCATGCAGTCAGCGCATTTTGCCAGAGCTGACATATGGGGCAGAGACTTGAGAGCAAGTTAAGGACCGCGCAAAGAGCGATCGAAGGAACATTGCTAGGCATAACGTTAAGAGAAAGAAAGCGAGCGGTTTGGATCAGAGAGCGAACGGGTATAGACGATATTCTAATTGACATGAAGAGGAAAAAAATGTAGCTGGGCAGGTCATGTAATGCGCCGGTTAGATAACCGTTGGACCATTAGGATTACAGAATGGGTACCAAGAGAAGGAAAACGCAATCGAGGACGACAAAACACTAGGTGGAGCGATGAAATTAGGAAATTCGCGGGCGCTAGTTGGAATCGGTTGGCGCAGGACAGGGGTAATTGGAGATCGCAGGGAGAGGCCTTCGTCCTGCAGTGGACATAAAACGTGATGATGATGATGATGGAGGTGGTGGCCCCCCCCCCCCCGAAAAAAAAATCCTGGGTACATGCCTGCTCGGCCGTCATGCAAATGACATATAGCGCGGAAACATGCTGTGTGTTAGCGTCGTAGAGACAGAGAGAGAAGAATACAGGAAGGCAGGGATGTTAACCAGTCTAGTCTGGTTGGCTACCCTACACTGGGGGAAGGGAGAAGGGGGAAGAGAAAGAAGGGAGAGAGAAGGTGTAGAGACGTGTACGGACAGCACTTCAGTTAAAGTCGCTCGAGCAAACCAGAAGTTCTGAGAAAAAACACAAAAGTGCCTTCACTGCCTTCTGAGCCGATGATCGGTCGGGACGGTGCTCTAATATTGTCTGTTCACTCAGAGGACGATCGTCTAGTTTCCTCAATGTGTCGGACAAATACTGTCTTTGTGCTTGAAATTGAGGACAATGGCACAATATGTGATCAATGCTCTCCTCGCATGCGCAAACATCACATGCTGGACTATCAGCCATTCCAATTAGTGCTGAGTAGGAATTCGTGAAGGCCACTCCAAGCCATAACCGACACAGAAGAGACGCTTCACGCCGGTGCACACCGGCTGGAGGTCTGAGTTGAAGTGATGGGTTTAGTCGGTGCAGTCTTGTGCGCCTTGTATGTACGGTATTCCACTCTGCTAAGGAGATCGTGCGTGCCAGAATGCCAAGTTGTCTCGCGGCGTCGGTCCTTGAGAGCGGAATGGGGACGCAGAGGTCTTCTTGGTTTGACGTCCGAGCTGCCTTATCGGCGTCATCATTACCTATGATACCGCAATGACATGGTATCCACTGAAAGGAGATATCATGGCCTTTTTCTCTTAAGTGATGGACAAGTTCCGCGATTTCGCACGTGAGCTGATCGTGAGTTCCATGTCGGAGAAATGAATGCACACATTGCAAGGCCGGCCTTGAATCGCAGAAGACTGCCCATTTTCTAGGACTTTCAGTATTTATCACTTGAAGCGCGTCGCGGAGAGCCGCGAGCTCTGCAGCTGTAGACGTAGTGACATGGGAAGTCTTGAACCGCTTGGTTATTCTCATTGCTGGTATAACTACAGCGCCGCCGGAACTGGTTGATGTAGTTGATCCATCAGTGTAGACGTGTGTGCAGTCGCTGTATTTCTCGTACAAGGGAAGTAAAGTTAGTTGCTTGAGCGCTGATGATGGCAAGTCCGACTTTTTCTGAAGTCCTGGGACTGTAAGGTTCACTTGAGTACGGCGCATACACCATGGAGGAATAGAAGGCCTTGCCGCAGGTGTGTAACCTGACCTAAAAGAGGCACGGTGCGCGAAGACAGTCGCACTGAATGTCGTGTGGGGCCTATCTACTGGGAGACTTGCTAGGTGGTGGGTAGGGGTCCGGGCGGAGTGTCGTATGTGCACACGCATTGTTTCAATGCTAATGTGCGTTCTAATAGTGAAATCTTGAGCCACTGCAATAACTTCAGTCGTTGACGCACTCCGCGGTAAACCGAGACATATCTTGAGTGCTTGGGCTTGGATGCTTTGGATTATGTTCAGGTTAGTTCTGCAGGTGTTGGACATGACAGGTAGGCTGTACCGCAGGAATCCAATATAGAGGATCCTGTACAGTTGCAGCATAGAGTGTACTGGCACTCCCCAGGTCTTTACTGCAAGGAACCTAAACATATGGCAAATTCCTGTCAGGCGTTTTTTCACATAATTCACATGATGGGTCCAGGAGAGATTTTTGTCAAGGACCACCCCTAAAAATCTGTGACTCGTGCTGTACGAGATCATGTGTCTGTCGACGGATATCACGTATGGAGAGATTGATTTCCTGGTAAATGCCACCGCTGCGCACTTCTCGTATGATATATGAAGTCCTTGTTCTCGAAGGTAGGATGATGTTAAAGTAGCTGACTTTTGAAGCCGCGCGCGAAGCTGCAGTCGCGTCACAGCCGACGTCCAAATGCAAATGTCGTCGGCAGAGATGGAGAGCCTAACGGTGCCTGGCAGGATGTCGGTGAGTCCAATGAGTGTTAACTATGCTCATGTTTTGGCTCATGTTACCTATGAACCAAAACTTTCTTGACGTTGACGGGTATCCTGTGTTAGGTTTGACCAGCGGGGGCTGGCGATCTTCGAGGAAGGGACCGACGGAAAGGCGCCACCAGGTCTGCTGTGACGACTCGCTTTGAAAGGACGACCAGACATCAGTCCCCAGCCCATCGGCGCCACCACGGCTGTGGCGGCGACTGGTTTTGTTAGGAGGACAATGCGCCGCGTCCCCAATGGAAGGGCGCCGAGATGGCTAGACACAGTGGGCGGAGCAAGTATTGTTAGCGTGTACACCGTCAAGGTCTGCTTGGAGCAGGGGAGCTCCTGGAAGATATTTTGCGGTGCCGTCTCATGCAGCTTAAAACCCGTCTCACGCGTCAGTCAATAGACAGATGCGGCGGCCACTGACTGCAGGGTCAACTCTGGGATAAAGAGGCACCTGCTCGGGTCAAGCACAGTGTCTGCGAAAACCCTCTCACCTTGGTGTGGTCAGTGCAACCTGTGCAGAAGTGAGTGCGTAAACCTTCCCCCTCAAAGGCGGGTTGGTTACGATGACTTTGGACGCTCCGAATTGGTCGGCGAACTGTCGTTTTCCCTCACCTAGGAATTTCGGGAGGACAGTGTATTTAAGGAGCCGTTGGCGGCTCCTCAGGGTGCATTCCTTTTTCAGTCATGTTAGACTGATGAACTGTAACATTCTCATGCAGATACTGTAAATAAATCCCAGATTCCTCGTTCTTGATGAGAACAAGTCTCTCCCTTCAACAACGTCCTCAGTGTGGATAAGTTCCATGACCGCATGGGCCAGCTACCATCTATTTCATGCCCGACTCCAACCATTACACCTGTCACTGCACTCATCGATGCAGGAGCACATCTTTCTATTATGAGTGCTGCCTTCCGACGACGACTGAAAAAGCACTTCACCCCAGCGTCGGCACGCGTTGGTCGCGTTGCGGATGGCGGTACTGTGCCTATCATCAGCATATGTACGGCATGTGTGAGCATCGCCGGCTGCCACACTCCTGTCCTCTTCACCGTGATTGCTCATTGCCCCACGACCTAATTCTCGGACTCGATTTTCTCTCTGCGCATTCTGCTCTTATTGACTGCTCTGCCAGTACCCTTTGCCTTGAGTTGCCTATTTTCGTAGAACCTTCTAACGCACCCCAGTGCCGCTTACGCCCCACCTGCTTTATTTGCCTGCCGCCGAAGTCAATAGCCTGTATTGAACTGTTGTGTTGCCCACCTGTTCCTGATGGCGAGTACCTCATCACTCCGCTGCCCAACATTCCACCACAGTATGACAGCACCGTGCCTCACAGCATTCTGACTGTTACTGCTAACCGTACTCGCATGCCTATCTTTAACTTTGGATTGGGAAAGCAAATCCTACTGCAAGGTATTTGCCTTGTCAACGTTGATTGTCTCGGCAACCATCACGTAGCAGCTTTATCAACCGATGGTTCTTCTGAGCTTAGCAGGCCCCTCGCACCAGCCTCGGGCACCGATGCCAACATAAAGAAAATGGTTGCGGTGGACCTATTCTCTGCGCAGGCTGACAACCTTTGCCAAGTATTATCGTCGTACCGAGATAATTTTTACTTCAAACGATCGCCCTTTAGGCCAGACGCTCGCGGTCCAGCATCGGATTTCTACTGGCGATGCTACGCCTATTCACCGATGACCGTATCAGTTTCTGCATCGGAACACCGAGTAATTCTAAGTGAAGTGGACAAAATGCTAGATAAAAACATCATTAAGCTTTCTTCGAGTCCCTGGCCGTCGCCTGTGGTTTTGGTTAAGAAGGACGGCACGTGGAGCTTCTGTGTGGACTACCGTCATCTGAACAAAATTACTAAGAAGGACGTCTACCCGCTCCCAAATATAGACAATGCCCTTCACTGCCTCCACGGTTCCAGCTATTTCTCTTCTGTTGATCTTCGTTCTGGATACTGGCAGATTGCTGTTGGCGATATGGACAGAAAAAATATGCTCATTCAGCTTAGTAAGTTTAAAAAAGTAGGGTACGCTGTTCACTCCATAGAGAAATGTTTCGCGTTCCTGGTTCATTGGCCTTGACACGAAATTGCCCTCGCTGTACAGAACTATGACATGGTTGAACTTCAAAAGTTCCTCCCATGAGAATGCAAAGAAGCTCTCCAGTAGGACGGGTGCACTTGTTCAATGTGGCTATCACTAATATTACCCACAGTCAAGATTCTATGGCACATATGTTTCTTTGATTAACAAGGCCAACGTAAAAGCAAGATGTGTGTTTTTACACCATAGATCAGCAGCACATAAGCTCCACCTTAAATGTGATTGTTCACCTAAATCTGCCTGCATTTGGAAAGTTAGTGCAAACCTTAAAATTAAATTAGATTGTGGGGTTTTACGTGCCAAAACCACTTTCTGATTATGAGGCATGCCGTAGTGGAGGACTTTCGAAATTTCGACCACCTGTGGTTCTTTAACGTGCACCTAAATCTGAGTACACGGATGTTTTCGCCCCCATCGAAATGCGGCCGCCGTGGCCGGGATTCGATCCCACAACCTCGTGCTCAGCAGCTTAACACTATAGCCACTGAGCAACCACGGCGGGTAGTGCGAACCTTCTGTGCTGTTGGCACCCAATTTCAAAGTGTTTGCCCAGCCCTGTGCACTGTAACTTGATGGTTCCAAATTGCTGGTTTTTAGGCCCCTGCCCAACTGGTTTGTTGAAATAGATGTTAAAACGAATGACAGCTACAATTGCCTGGACACTTATGAGATTCCACTGTAATTTCAGTGGTGTTCACGGCAACAACAGATTTGGTGAAGTGAGGGACAGGCAGAGTGTTAAAGAGGACTGTGAAATCCATCAAACAGTTATGTTGAGCTAACAATGTGGACTGATTGTATAAGGCGAGCAAGCTGCCAAGAATTGCTAAGCTTGATGTGCAGACCTCATTTCTTAGGCAAATAAACTGTGCAATGTCTTGTTTTATTATTGATGACTGCCCTGCCAGTCTGCCTGAGTTGTCATTTTTTTGTATTTATCATAAAGCAGGCACTTTCATGTTTTTGTAGTTGTGTGACACAGAGTCATTTGTTTCTTACAGCTGTCATCTTCTCGGAAGCAGGCGCTCATGCTTGGAGACCTGGAGAGCACAAGCTGCAGCATGTATGCCGAAATAAACAGCTATTGCCTATTTAAAATAGAACCAATGTAAGGCAAGGCCCCTTTTTTGCTGTACTGTGCCTGCGAATTGCAAAGCAATGATAAGACACAATGTAGAAAGAATCATTTTCTTTTATTTGGCGGACATTAGAGTGGCATCAAAAAAAAAAGACTATTGAGCAGCCCCAAGTCAGTCACTACACTAAGTAGCTCCACTGCAATTCACATGACCTAGGAATCCCAGCCATACAACCAAATGATTATTCGTATAAGTGACGATCAAGATCATTCTTCACTTGAATGCCACGGAGCGCTGTTCAGTAACAGCAGTCAGTTTGTGTCCCTGCAAGCAGGAATATTAATTCGTGTTTTGGTTATTGGTGACATAACGAAATTTATAGTTTTCTGGCCCATCAGATGTTTGAATCAGAAATAACTTCTCCAAAGATGTACACCTTGTCACCGGTACATGCAGGATGATTTGCGGTGGCCAGAGACTTTTGAGTGGGACTTCGGTATCAATGGAGGTATAATGTGTGTGCATGCTTCAGTACAAGGGAGATTGGAGGCAGCATCAAGGCAACCTATAGGCACTGTATGAAAAATCTTGAAAGCTATGCTATTTGCTAATGCTCTTCTGCCCTCTGCACTTGATAGAAGACTTTCCAGGTTTAATTTCAATCAGAAAAGAAATTTAGTATTTTCTGATGCTACCTTGACATGCAAACAAGTTTTTGTCATGTAGGAGGAGGAGGGGAGGGTTAGGTTAAACTACAACACAATTTATCTATAAGTTTTTCAGCGTCCTATTTCATGTGTGGTACACTTTCTTTAATTTGGCTTGCTGACCTGGCAGTCGCATAGTCTTGGGCCAGGGATGACTGGATGGGAGAAGACAATGAGGGATACTGTTCATTGTTTAATATGCGCTTGTGTACTATAATATGTAAAAATAAAGAAACGGGTGATATTTTTATGCTTCAAGCATTTTGCAGAGTGAAGTAAAGTTATAACGAATTTTTTTTCTCTCTAAGAGATGAGAGAAGATGGTGTTGCTTGCTCATGATGTTGCTGGGATACCCTAGTACCTAGCTCATAACTCTTTAGTGCAGTGAAGATCACCAGGTAGAAACCACATCAATTTGTAAGAGTTATGAATCTTCAGCATGAAAGTAAATTAGTGCTTTATTTTATTGGATACGTTCCCCTTTTGGAAAGTTCTGTGAACAAAATGAAAATTTGCAAAAGGAACAAATAAGAATTTGGAACAAGCATGCTATCAACACAACTAATGCAGAAGCAGAATTTAGTCACACTACATACCAATAAGGACAGTGTAGGTGTGAGAACGTTGCTGATACTTTCCTTTTCCACCTATGACAAAGGAAAAAGTATACTTCAGTAATTCAGATGAGAACACAATTCTTGTTACACCAGGTGTGGCGAGCCCGGGAGACAGCAAGAGCCACAGGAGTCCTGGACTAAGGGCGCCTCCCACACAAGCAGAAAGACACCCGCTTTTCCTTTCTTTTCTTTAATAAATGTTTTTCCTTCTCCTTCTTATAATGTTCTTTAATACAATGGTTTACCTGACTTGGAGGCAGTTTTATCTCTGGAGCTCCTATCTGAATACATGGGAAAAAAAATAGTTTTTCTCTGAAGCCAGCAACGGAATTCGATGAGGTTGGTTACATGTAAAAAAAAAAGCTGAAATGTAGCGACTGTTCTAGGGGGCAATTTTTTGTGGCAGGAAATTTTGAAAATTGTGAAATTAAAGACTTCCGTATGAAGTTTACAACTTGATACAAAAGCTATGAAATTGTAAACTTCGTGCTTATATTTTTTAAGCTTACTGACTCTCAGCAATTTTTCCTAAATATTCAAGGTCCTAAATCAAAATTATGCAGCCTAGAATGACTAAATTTTATCTTTTTCTCTGAAATACAACAAATTTCATTGCAATTATTCCAGTAGTTGTCTCAAAAGCATTTCTGCATTTTACATGTATTTGAATAAAGAGATTAGAGTTGGCACTGAACTAAAGCATCCTCCTCAAGGTATGCACATCATTTCTGGCCGTAAGGCCAGTTATCAGTCGACACCTCTACACTATAAAAGAGAATTGCCTTTTTTTACACTTTTCCAGCAATTCCAACTTAGTAGCATGCTTAACTGAATGCAGCTAGGAAGAAGGAAATTTGACAATTTTTAGTATATGTGCAGAATTAATGCATTTGTATGTCACTGAATTTTGGCCTTCATGAGCATTCACATCCTTGAATTTTCTTTCAATGTTGAATCGAACATTTTGTACAATACCTGAAGCAGCCATCAGGTCACTAAGCAACGTAAGGGCAAATAAGAACTTCATGTGGAAGCACTTAAAAGGGCTGTTCAATTCACCTGCACAACTGTGAACCAGTTAACGGAGGTTCACGAGAAGTTCAGAAATTGTGCAGCTTGTTTCTGCGGTGCAGGCACAGCGCAACACTCGAAACGAATGCCAAGGTGCAGATGCGGTGCAGGCGTTGTGTTATGCCTGATTAATGTGCACAGAGTGCGTACATTTGAAAGATCGTGAACTACAAGTATTATCAGCTTGTGGGCCTTACAACAAACCACACCTGTACACACATCAGACGTGCGTAAGCAGGTTTTTAATGGCGCTTGCACCCATGTGCTGGACTGTCTGCTGCACTGCTGCGTCGCACCTGTACGCCTGCACCAAGTCGGCACCGACAGCGGAGTACGTGCATCAAAATGAACCAGCCCTGCACCTTTTGAAATGAACGGAGTGGTTCAGCAGGCGCCATTGCTGCACCACTGGAACGAATGGCAGGGTGCAACACCTCGTGAACTGGTTCAGGCGGTGCAGGCGAATCGAACGCACCAAAAGTAAAGCACATTCAGGGGCGCTATAACATAAAATGATTTCAAAGTGTTTTGATTTCAGTCTCCTGACATCAAATTAACGTAACCACCGGCGCAAGCATCGGGCAGTGACCTGCAGCGTGGTCTGAACAACCCAATCAAACACTCTCCTCATTTATAGGAGGTCACCTTTGTTCACTTTCAAAACCAATAACATTGCCTACACTCAGTGGTTTTTCTTATCTAATTGGCTGACAAGAGGCGAGGAGTACGGTCTAGTGGAGGGGGTTTCGATGGGGCCGAGCCAGCACAGTGAAAACAGATAACCGCATGAAGAGGGTGGTGCTGGCTTCTCCGATTGGTCTGCTTCACCTTATTTAGCTTGCGGTGGCTGGTTGAAAATCGCGGCGGCTTGCAACAGAAGGATAAGAATGCCGCTAAAATGGATCCTCAGCAAGAAAGAGTCGGCAGAGTGATGCTGTATACATGCCGCAAGGGCTCGATAACGTTTTACTGCCATGCAAAAAGGTTTATCATGTGCAAATAAATACATGCTGACCAGCAGGTGCGAGTAGCGAGGGCCTGAGCGATCGCCGGGCAGCCATCTTCTATTCCTTTCAGAACGGGGCAGTCTCTGGCTATGCAGAAAAATTTTCAGTTTTGTTCGGCATGTTAATGCTTTTTTTTTCGCGTACGTCACTTTGATGCAGTGAGTTTTTGCGATTTTGTGAGGTCGCGTGACAGCCAGGCGAGGTGGGTATTGCCCAAAAACATTGAACCAATAGCAGAGGGCTAATGGTGAAAAGGCGTTGAATCAGGAATAATTATTTTTCTTTTGTGCGGTTTAATCATTCATAATCATTGTGTACATGTATATCAGATGGAGAGCCATCACGGTTTTCGTGACGTCGCGTGACAGATTGGTGAAGTTTGGAGTGGCCTGAAAGAGTTTAGACCAATCGTGGTGGGCTGATTGCAGAATTGGAATAGAAAAGTTTGGAATCATTTTATGTCATAGCACCCCAGGATTCTACAGGGGGCCATAGAATGTATACTTCCATGCAAAGATGGCCAACTTCACAAGGTTCACACGGATGACGTAATGAAGTCAACCTAATCTGATCTCAACCTCCCAAAGTGATGCGACATTGGTTGGCTGTTAAAATTTTTTAGCTATGACAATGGCAACCTCATGGAGAAATTTGAGGTTGAGTGAGGTCGAATGCTCGGTGAGGTTATATTTCACAGCAGCTGATGTGCACATTTCCACCTCATGAATAAATATGTGGAAAGGTTTATGATTTTACTGATATGAAGGGGTAATTATTTAATACAATAGCCCCAGGCAGGAATCTGGAAGTGGGCTTCACCCCAAGCCACCTGAGGCTTTGTTTTCAATTTGCATAGACAGCTCTCATCACATATGAACCATAGGTGTACATTTCTTTTGCTGTACTTCAGATGTGTGACACCACCGCAGTTGGATATCTTGCATCGGCCTGTATCCTCTGACCTTACTTTTAAAAAACAGTGAGTCACATGCCAAACTTCTTCCTCGTCAAGTATTCCTGCTCTAAACTAACAAATGACAGTTGCTGCCTCTCATTCAGTGTTGGCCAAAGACACCTAGCCAGAATCTTGGTACTGAATAATGAAACTACGCAAGACAAACATTCTTTTTCTGGTATGGTGCCTGTAGGCAACAATTGTCAATAAAGGGTTAATGAGAAACAAATTAAAAGCTGAAATACAGTAGAACCTCGTTGATACGATCTTCACAGGAACTGGAAAATAATGTGTACCATAGGAAATTCGTATTATCCAACATATCCAACCAAATCGGATTTTCGGGAAAAGAAAAAAAAAACTTAACATTTCGAAAAACGTATTAAGCAGAATCGTATCGAGGTTCCACTGTATAAAAAGAAACGACACTGAAGCTTGTCACAATTTTTTCTAGAGTTTAGAAGTCTAGGACCTTGATTTAACGCAAGAATTGAATAGTAAAAAATATCATGTAAGTACCGCTTTAAAGTTCAACATCTTGATACGTATTTCTGCACATTGAGACGTAATATTTACCGAAGGCATAAGACTCTTAACAAAGCATGTTTCACAGTCTTGCAGGCAAACCAAACATTTACAGTGGTGCACCTTCAAATGGTGCAGTCAATTCTATGGACCTAATGCTTGCATCTTGCACACCTGCTCAAGCCAGAGGCAGGAAACTAGGACAACCTCCAAAACACTTCAATTATCTCTTTCTGAAAGAGAGAAGTGTGTTTTATCCAGCAATTTTTGACATAGCCAGACTGGTCTAAAGGTAAATTGACAACTATGTTCCTCACGAAGGCCTGATTCACACAGGTGTTATCGGCCCCATCATGGTACACGCGTCTGTCAGGACAGAGCATTTCCTTGCCGATTTCTCCGCAGAAACAAGACGCTATCGACATTTGCTGATGCTCTAAACATCATCAGTATCCTATATTAGAGGAGAAAATGGTGTGAAAACCCTCTATTTTCACAGATACAGGTTCCGTAACATTTGGTGCCGAGACATGACAGGATGGTTCAAATGTGTGAACCAGAATTAACTTACAATGGCACTTGAACATAAGATAAGTTAGAGAAACATTGCTGTAAACAGATGGCAACACAGGTGAAAAGTTTTAGATAATGACGCCAAAGTACAGACACCATTGCTTGTAATGCTTCAGTAGAAGCACAGGGTGAGATTTTCAAGATCATAAGCTGGAATCTAAACCACGCAAGGCAAGCAAAGCCCACCTGCCAACTGTGTTCACAGCAGCCTACACATATTGTCAACCCACGTGACGTTTCTGTGGCCAACATACCATGGCAGTTGTGCCAGGATGACTGTGGACGCAGATGGCAACGTGCCCAAAGCATTCTCGCCTTTAGCTAGCATTGCAGATGCAGCCAAGGAGCGCCTGCTGCATAAATCAGTCTTGTGTCTGGAAGCGTCCACAACCTCCATGAAAGTGTTACAGAGGAAAAGAGATGCACCAAATATGTTTACTGAATATTTACAAAAGCTGTAGCAGCTGACAAGACAGTAGTTAGCACGCAAAATCCAAAAGTGTTCCCTTTTTCATCAGCCTTTTAAAATATGCTCTCTAGATCACTAGACTATCTAAAGCAGAAACAATCGATCGATCCTCTTCAAAAAAAGACAATACAGCACTGACATGGATACTCACATGAATGAGCCCACTTCATGTGTCGACCACTCGAATCTGTTTTAAACACAGGCCTATTTCCAAAGCTTCAACTGCAGTGCACTTGCTTTTATGAGATATGTAAATTAATTTGGGCTAGTTGATGGGTCTTAAACGAATGCACAGTGCAAAACAAAATATATATGGAAGTGACAATGTGGACAGAACAGTCTTCCAAATGTTTCTATTAGATCATAACCTCCCTATATCGAAGCAACATATAGGGAACTGACAGTTAAAGTGAAAAAAGTGCCAATCCAGATTACACTCCCTTAGGCATTCACATATTTTTCAATGATATCCCATTCATGCACTGCGTGCACAAGAGACAATTTAAATATGACAAGCCTTTGGTGTAACTTAGAATGATCAGGGGTTCCCTGCAGTGCGATTAGGTGACAAGTTTGGTTCAGTACATATTGATTGGTTTCATTGCATGGTATTTATATAATTGGTATTTTTACAAAATATTTCGCCTACTGCCTAATGTGAAATTTGAGTGCAGCTCTATACATGTTTCCATTTCGCAATATATTGGCTAGCATGGACAATCTGTCTCGTGTGGCACTTTCGCAAACACAGCGAAGTGTGGCACGACTGCGTTGCTAATTGGAAGACCACGAGAGCAGCACATGGGTGATGCGTGGGCGCAATTCACAGCAGCTGCCGCAGACAGACCTCTGCTCATGGAGCGCTTTGTTTCCATACAGATGATGCGCACTAGTGTGGTATAAAGGCATCCAAGATTTTCCTTCCTAGGAAACGTCAAATTAATCAATAGCTCCTAAGAAGGCCACTATCCAAAATAATCAAGAAAGTAATAGAGAAACATGTCACAGAAAATCACATCAAACTAGGTCCGAGCATCAAAAATTGACCAACATTCTAGGCCTTGCCCTTGGAAAAAGTCTTGCAGCAAGGTTAATTGAGCACAAATGATATGCAGGTATTCTATGGAGTGATATCAAGGCTCAAACACTGAGCTCTGCTCTTCTGCAGGACCTTGGTGATGCACATTTTAACGCCATTCTTCTGGCTACTATGGTTTCCAGGAAAATTGGTCATCCTTAAGAGGACAGGACACCACCATAGTACTTTTTCAGGCATACTACTTGCGCTAGCAGACAAAACAATTAAGGTCTACTGACAATGAACATTTGCGGCAGGACACAATAGCAATGACAGTATTTGGCAGGATGTTTAGACAACAGACTAAAAAGAGTGGACTGGAGGTGAAAGCAGTTCTTTTGGTGAAGTATTTAGCTCGGCTTTAAACAGTGCATTGCTTGCATACAGGGTAACGTACTTGTCATGTTCAAGTTTGTAACAGTGTACTTATGAAGGAAAATTCTGATCAAAACCACACAGTGGCATGGTGAGGCAAGTGGACAACACAGTGGTTTTAAAGCATTGTTTCGGGCTGAGTACTAAGTAGCAAGTTCGGTATTCCCGCACAGCAGCCAGGTTAATGAGATCAAAAATGGGAATAAAATGTCAAACCAAGTGACAAAGCATGAAGCAAGACCTATAAAGTTTCAAAATTCTTTGAGTCATGTGTGCACCTTGTTGGCAAATGTGTGAACTTTCGACACACAAAAAATGTTGTCATTGGAAACAACTTGTCAAAGATAATCACTTGTTTATCAACAAAGCGAGATTTTATCACACAAGAGTTCAAAAAAGTCTGCTTAAAAAATGAGAAACACCAGTAATTTTGACCTTCTCTTACATTGAACACCCTGTGATTAAACTGTCTATGGCATCTCTAGCATGTCATGCGCACCAACACCTAGGCAAGAGACAATACCAGCAACTGCTGCAGAATAGGCGAAAGCAGAGACAACAGTAATGGAAGAAAGTGGCTGTAGCATTACAAAAAGAAAATGCAGAAGTTTGATGACAAATGATCAAAAAAATACAATTCAGAGCCCTTCCATTATGTGAAGATGGAAGACCAGCTGAAGCTGTACTTGTTGACAAATATATTGAGTTATATATGGTTAATTGCTATATTGATTAAATAAAGAAACATACACACAACTTCGTTATCTTTGATTTTCTATTTACTTTGTCACCATGGTAACCATTGCTTTGTGGTCACTGTGATATACTGCAATTGGTCGCCGATGCTTTCGTGCCCACTCCCGCTTCTGTTTGCAAAGGTGATTCTCACGGGCACACTGTTCTTCATCGGTCACAGAGCAGCTATCCGACATTACGGATCTGCAGACAAGACGGGTCTGGCTATAGCAGCTGCCCATTGTCTTCACGCTGTTGCTCACACCGGTGCTCTTAACATGCACATTGTTCTTCTTCAGTACAGACTAGACGCGTCCTGGCCATAGCAGGACCAAAGTAAAACTGCTGATAACGTCACTAGAGCGATGTCGACTTCACAAGAAAACGAGGCACAGACATTGGTGGGTACACAATGACATTTTATTATTCTGCCATCCACTCCGGAGCCACTGAGCATTGCTGGCGCACAGCAGGCTACTGTGGATTCAATTTTGTAGACGCAACTTTTTTCTACACACCCTGTCGATGTATGCACTATTAGTCATAGTCAGAACCTAGCCATATACAGCTTCGCTGTAAAAATAGCAGGGGAAACGGAAGCAGACACGTTCAATGCATCACAAAGGAATGCAGCAAGCAAAAAGATGTGGTTTCTGCAGCACAAGCAGATAGCTAAATCACTTCGCAGTTGTTCTAGCCTTGTGAACTGGAACAACTGGCTTTCCTGTCCAGGAAGCATGGGCAACGACACTGCACACATGTTGCTAATATCAAGCTTTGATGCAGACATAGTAACATGTGGTGAGGAATTAAGTGTAATCTTTGTTTCCACTTCTGCATGAATGTTGTGGAAGTGCTGGAGGGTCAAGGTTTTATACAGCTATTAATTTATGTATGTGGTCTAATAAACCATTGCAAAGTGAATGTGTGGCATCAGCAACAGATAGCCAGGCACTATCACAAAAAGGAGCAAAATAATGCTAGGTTGTCGAAAGTTGCAAGTTCTGGAGGAGAAAGAGAAAAGGACAAGACTGCATCGATCAATTGGACATGACTGAAGGCATGCACGGTATGTCGAGCAAGAAGCGGACAGAAAGAGTACAAGGAAACGCATGAAGGAGAACAGTCTGACAGTATGTGAAGGCAGGAGCATCACATAAAAAAATTGAAGAAAGTAGCAAATGAATGGGGAGATCAGATGCCAAGGAGCAAGCATTTTCTGCTAGAAATGTTATTGCTGTTGTGCTTTAGCCCTGGTGCTGCAAATGGAAGGTGGAAGAAACAAGTACAAGTTCAGAAAGCATTGTGGCAAGAGTGAGCGGCATTAGATCGGTGCCTCATCAAAATGATAGAATTTGCAGTGCTCATCTGCACTCAACAAAGTGTGGTAACCTGTGCTGCTGGAAGTGTGTGAACTATCTCGAGATTAAATGTACAATCAGCCAGCTTTTCCAGATTCAGAAAAGACTTAAGACCAGAGGAAAATTTCAAAAATTACAAGACGGCAACCTGATTTGATAAATCATATTTTGGATGTTTCCAGTAGAAGCACTTGCACCAACGGAAACTAAGCTGCATTAAAGGTTAGACTTCAGAAAGTGAATCAACACTACACCAACGATAAATGCAATTCCACTACATGGATGACTTGCCTTGTATGAAAACATTCTTTCACCTTTTGCTCTCCTGTTCGCCACGTAAGCATTGCGGATTAAGACGAAGTCCCACTCTTTGGTGCAATGTGTTTGTCACTGGCTGACCACAAATTAATCGGTGTCAATGTCGTGTAATGAGCATTAAAAAGTTCTCTTCAGCTCCTACTTTCTGACTAATGAGCCGGCTGTGCTTACATAGAAGCGGATCCACCTCCAGAGGGTCACCACTGAATTGCATCTTTTTTTTTTATTACAGGAGCGTGGAGGCCTGCATTAATAGTGTTTTTTCACTGACTGCACATATGTTACCAGGCTTTTTATTAATCTTTTAAGTCACCCACACAGGCGTACGTTATCCTCTTCATTTAGTAAAGAGGGGTAAACATCGACAAAATGATGCAGCTCAAATAGCTTGAACGTGTATGCGTTTTCTATCCGCAGTGACGGACAAGATGGCTCGAGCGTTGCATAATGCCGTTTACCTAAAGCCAGCTTCGCCGCAAGGCACCAGTGTCGCGCAATCAGTGTATTGCGGCGAAGTGAACCAAGAGTGGAAAGCGGCCAGTCAGAGGATACGTGCGCACCTTCCGCCACGTCTCCTGTCGCAGTACAAGTACGGAGACGCCGAACAAGTGTACTGGCAGGCCTTCAGAGCTATTTCGCACGCGGTTGTAGCGATCTGAGCCCTTGTTTCGCCCACATAGAGCGCCCCGTATATGAGCTAGACATCGTAACAGCCGGGATTATTAATTACCCTTGCGCTCAAGCACCTCAGAAACGCTACGAATCTGCACCACGTAACGAATATCAGTGTTACTGTACAGCTTTCACAACGGTCTACTGCTATGAAATTGCATGACGGCCACTTTTCTTTAGCATAAATTTGTTGCGTATTCATCCGCAGGGCGTGGTGTTTTGCCAGTGTGGCTGTACAGCTCTCACAACGATCTGCGGCTAAGACTGCATACCGACGGAAGTTTTAGTACTTACACATACAGAGTACAAAATTTCCATTCCCGCGAAACTCCTGATGTGTTGTATGCTCAGTTACATTAAGAACTAATGCATCGGCACGGCAGTTGAATTCGTAAACTGTTTCCGTTCCCGCGATTCCCCTGAAGTGTGTGGTATGCTGACCTTGATCAACGACACTAATGAACAATGCATCGGCACGACGTAATACTTTGCCACTAAAGTCATCCGAGAAGACACCTCACTTCCAAACGTATCCCCTGCGACTACAAAATTTAATATGCTACCGTCGCAACAAAATAGCAACAAACTCACCTCGGACGCGGCTTTTTCGTCTTGCCAACCACGCATCCTGTCGATTCTGTGCTGCAAGCTCGGCCAGGGAGAAACGGAGCTAACAGCTTTCTTCCCCGTAGTACCTAGGCGAAGGGAAATTTTGAGCACTAAAAGTCCCCACATTTCTCTCTCGCAACTGCTGCTCCTCGCGCGTGCGCAGAAAGAGCGGTGAAATCCAATTTCGATGTGCTCGTTGAGTACGGTGGCTAGTGGAAGGAGAAACGCGCGACCATGGGACTCCTGCATTGCCCAGGGGGCGCTGCGAGAAAGGTGCTAAAAAGCGCCCTCTGTCCTAAAATGGGTCGTACCAAGCTCGGTCGTCTGCTTCGGAAAGCACGTTTACAATATGGACCCGCCACTTTCGGTTGTGTTGTAGCACGGCCTGCTGCGTATATCGGGTGCCGAAGATTTTTTCAGGGGTGGCACGCTGCGTAAAGGCAAGAAATTATGCAGTGCCGAATACGTGTACGCCGTTCAAGAAATAGGCGGCGAAGTTTTAGCACGGTGTCAATCGCAAGTGAAGCGAGTCGCGTACGAAGTGGAACTACAGGTAAGGTTTGCACGCTAGCTGCTAGATTCAGGCGCGCAAACGCGAGGAAATGCGTGCTATAAATGAATCCACAGCAGCGATAAGCAGACATCATGTGTACGGAACTACTTGAGCACACGACGGTACGCGCCGCGATGTACGAACTGCCCGAGCGCACGATCGTACGCGCCGCGACGGCAGCGGTCTTTCGACATGCCGCCAAACGGCAGGCCTCCTGCAATCTTTGTTGACTGCATGCCGCTAAACTGATGCAATGCATGTGACCTCGCACGTACGTGCGAATCGCGCTGCAGCGCGAGCTCGTGCGCTGCTTGCTTGATGTAGCTTTTAATGACAGCGCTCGAACATCGATGTGCTGCAATCAATATTGCCTTGCTGCGCTGCCTCAACGTGCTGGCTTGAGATCAAGGATGAGCGCATTTAACTCTCTTAACCTGTGCTGCTCGTAGAGTAGTAGTGAATTGTCATCGAATGAGCCCGACCATTTCTGCTCATTTGCACACACTTCACCACATCGCATCGGTCGATTTGTTAATTGTCGTTGTGGCCGGGTCTCGAATCATGAATTACCAGCCATGCCTGCTGCTATGTCGGCCTGCTGTCGGTACTGTAGGTGCAAAAGACCGAAATTTCGAACGCAGAAAATCAAGCAAGCTTCAAGACAGGCGATGCAGTCAGCATGGCACGAAGTTTCGCTTACTCAGCGCGATGAACTGCAGCTATGCAGCGCGCCCGACGCTCCACTTCGTGAGGCCTTGAAAAAAACGGTAGAATCTGATGTTGGGATTCAGGCCTTCTTGTTCATGGCAGCCCACGACGCAGAAGTAATGACGGTGACGCCTTTTCGAGGCTGGGCTAGGTCTCTCCGGATCGGCATCACCGATTCCTTCTGCTCCCAGCATTACGTCCCACGGCACACGGAGAGTCCGTTTTCGTTAAACTATAGGCTGCGGCGAGCTCGCAGCGTGGTCGGCGTAGTCTGTGAGAAGTGACGAGCCTTTTCGCACTCGCAACAGGGCATAAAAAACTGCGAATCGACGCAGAACTCGGCCTAGCAACGTGCTTCGCCACAGCCAGGGCTCAATACGACCCAAGCTGGCACGACCCAGATGTCGTTTGCCCCACCGCCACCAGGCGCCGCTACTATACCTCAAACTCCAGCGCAAGACGCCCATAAGCTGGTACTTCATTCTATGACGCAAACTTCGACGCTCGTCACAATGGACCCTGACACCGACAGATTGGCTCGCGATGGTGGGCTCAACTTCAGCAATTTGAGCACCGACGAGCGCGACCTGCTGCTGAGGGCTCGCACTGCCGGCGTCGTTGCGTACTACGACGGCGGCCTCGACACCGGCTCTCCGGAGCGGGAAAGCAACGAGTGCTTCCCATGACATCACATGGACGTGGCATTCTCGCTGCTTGTTCCAAATGAAAGCTTCGCGAGCCAGCAGAACCCTCACAGCACGACGCGATAACGAAACTACTGAAACTCCAAAGCGTGCGCGGCGCAGAGTCGAGCGCGCAGAGTCGAGCGAAAACGAAACCTTTCGAACACCCATATTACTGAAGGGTAACGTCAATATGTTATTTTTTCTTAGAATCGAATAGACGTAGACAAGTAGCATTTTTTTCCGTCTTATAATCGAATGAAATGATATTTTTAATACGAGTAGTTGAGTATTAGTAACACAAATTATCAGGAGTCCTTTCGTCATCGGACTAGTACCGGCATGTCGCTGGGGGGTCTCAAATCGTGTCATGCATTTACCTCAATTTCTCGGTTACTAAAGCTCTGTTCGCGATTATATTGACGCCTTAGACGTTCTAGAACATTGCTCTACCACTTTAACTTGAGTTTCTGGTAACCTTTAGTGTCCCTTTAAAGAAGGATACGACTGCGCACCTGTCAGCGCATTGTAGGTCTTGTACCGACTCTGAACCACTGTGTCTTAATGTCAGGATCCTTAATGTCAGAAGCAAAAACAAAACCGCGTGTGAACTGTTAGAGGCCTTCCGTATCCAAGCTACTGATTTAGCTTCGAAGGGTTTGGGTGCGATCTAGTTCATACGGATCATTCATATTTAAAACAGCGCAAATAACATGGACAAGGGAGGACACAGGACGAGCGCTGACTGCCAACAACACCTTTATTGGAGCCTGCGCAAATATATACAATTTGCAACAGGCATAGTCATCAATAGAAATCAAGGACCTATATTATTCCCTACCTCAAGATGACCTCTTCGCCGTCGTGCAGGAAGGCATAGAAATGATAGGTGAAGTCCGGTTCCAGAATGCGGTTGGCACCAGAGTCGCCAATTTCCTGGACCTGCTGCAGGTTTACCTAAGATCTACTGTCATCCAGCATAATGAAGAGTTCTATGTGCAAAAGAACGGGATTTGCATAGGCTCTCGTATTGCGCCCATAATGAGTGATCTCAGCACAATTACTGTTAAGAAGGTGTTTCGCTACGTCGACGATTTTCTGGTGATCCTATCTGCCCACCCTAATGAAGCCACAACCCTGGTCGACCAAGTGTTTGAAAAATTGAAGTGCATCTATCGAGGTTTGACGTTCACAAGAGAACTGCTGGAAAAAGGCCAAATCTGCTTCCTAGACCTTGCACTACACCTCCAGGAAGGGCACACGTGTTGGATGTATGCCCCGCGTTCCAAAAAACACCTTCTCCCCTACACATCCAACCATTCTAAAGTGGTGAAGCGCTCCATCGCCCTAGGGGCCCTTAGAAATGCGGTCGTTCGCTCTTGCCACCACTCGATGTCCAGCAGCCTCTCCAATCAAGCCCAGCGGCTTAAAACAAGTGGCTATCCTGCACAACTGCTGTCATCTTTGGCGGAAGTTTTATTGCAAGAGGCTCGTTCCCCCAAGAAAGAGCGTGAAGCGGGTGATGTCTTAACCAAGACTGTTGCGATACCGTATATGCATGGTGTGTCCCATCGCATCAAGAAAGCCGCAGGCCGGGCTGGTATAAAGGTCGTGTTCACTGCGCCTAACAAGTTGGGAAGGATGTGCAAAAAAATAAACGAAAGCCGGAGAACACCTGGACCGTGCAATAAGCAACATGTCGCTAAGCCTGTACATTGCAGTACCAATGTAGTGTATTCCATTCCCACCACTTGCGGCTGCACTTACATAGGGCAAACAGGACGCTGTATTAATGAACGTTTGCGCGAGCATGCTCACTGTGTCAATATTAAGAGTGGCAGTAATCTGGCTGTTCATTGTGCCAAGTGTGGCTGTACTCCACTCCTTGACCACACACGTGTGTTGAAAAGGTACAGCAATCAGATGGCCAGAGAAATCTTTGAGGCATTTTCAATGTGTCAGTTAGGAGCCACCTGTGTTGGTTTCCCTTCTATTGCACTTTGTGATAAAGAAATTAAGTTCCTTAGAAGTTAAGCGGTTTGGCCTGTGACCACCATGTTATGGTTTCTTTTATATTGTTTAATGTCATTGACGCATGCGCAGCAGTAGTTGACCGACGATGACTCGCCTTCCCGTCCCTTTCTTTCACTCTCTTTATGCCTGTTGCAAATTGTATATATTTGCGCAGGCTCCAATAAAAGTGTTGTTGGCAGTCAGCGCTCGTCCTGTGTCCTCCCTTGTCCATGTTATTTGCGCTGCTATAGATATGAATGATTTAGCTTACGCGAGTCAGATTACGCCTCATGATGCCGAATTGTGATTCCAATCGAGTAACGCGGGAACTCGTCCATTCGAGCGGATGGTTCTAGCAGACATTCGTAGCAGACAACGTCCGCTGCCAGTTTTAAATGTCTCGCGTGGTTTTCACCGAGCTGTTCATCACTAAAGTTGTGCAGTGTCCATTTGTTTGTGATGCTAAGGTGAAGGCTTTTCGCAACAAGGATAAGAGGAGGATTCCTTGGGAAGAAATTACCGACTGAAGCTGAAGGTATTCGTTGTCGCAAGCGACGCATACTTCCGAAAAGTAAATGTCGGCGTCATTCGAATCGGCCATGTCCGTTGGTGCCGTAGAATTGCCGCTTGTTCCCATCTGTCGTTTTCGAGTTCCGTTCTTGGGAGCCAAATTGTTCGCACGTGCTATTTTCTTCTTCTTGCCTCTTTTTTCCCGCGATGGTGATCTCATATGGGTGCGGACAGACAGGACGAAATGGCAGCCTATATGTATTGTTCGCAGCACATGTAGGTGTCTTTTTCGTTTACAACGCCAAGCTAGTGTTTTCGTAATTTTGTTTGGGATCTGACCGAGACGGCAGGCGAAGCCGAATTTATCGACAACTCAGAAGCAAAGGCAGGAGTTTGAGGTAATAGTTCTGCGGAAAGCCGCAACGTGGAGAGACACCGTCGGCTAGCCGCCTGGTTAGCTCATGTTGAATTCCAATGACGGAGTCGAAGCAACTTTTTCTGCTTGTTTTGGAGCAAGTTTGTACCAATGACGGAGTGAGAGCGGGAGTAAGGTGTTCCAATGAGAGAGTCGGAGTGGATTCAGAGCGGGAGTCACTCCGTGGAGCAGAAAAAGATGCTCCGCCAAAATCGGCGTAGTGGACCGGAACTCTGCGCGACGTATTTCCTTTACCACGTTTGTCTGCTGGGAGGCGCCACCGCTCACGACTCGCGAGGAAGCAAAAGCTGCTGCACGCTTGGCGAAATATCCATTCCGCACATTTAAAAAAACGGCAGGTGAACGGCGCTGAAGAGACAAGTGACCGGGGCGGCGGTGCTGGGAGCAAACAGCGGAAGGAAGTGACAGCACGCTAGGTATCCTGGGTAACTCGGCGATACAAGTACCGCTTCCGCCTTGCTCTAGCGGCGCAGGTTGTGTTCCACTCGCGGATTTGGAGGCGTTGCTCTGCGCGAAAGTCGAGTGCTCGCTCGCGGAGTCCGTGGGCTGCTCCGACTCCGCCATTGGAATTCAACATCAGATGGTAGAGCGGCTGCCCCGGAAAGGTGGTGGTCCCGGGTTCGAGTCCCGAACCAGGAAGAATTTTTCTTCAACTACGAGGCTTTTCATTCGAGGAAGCCGTATGGGTTTCCTTTGTAGCGCTTAGCTACGTTTGGGTGGATGTCTAATTTTCCCTTTATTATTTACTTCTCTCCACCTTGCGGCTTCCCGCAGAACTATTACGTTAAATGAAGGTATCTGTAGTCATGTTAGAGTACCGTACGCACGAATACCGCCCCGAAAGCGGTAACAAAGCGCCCAAAACCAACGAGCGAGCAGCGCGACGAGCCCCACCAGCCGCTACCATAGCGGCCATATTGCTCACTACGTAATAATAGAGAGTTTTAGAATAGGGGCCCCAAACCTTTTGGGGCCCCAAAGAAATAGCGTCGAAGCCACTGCGCATGCGCAAGACGCAAACTGCGTTTGGGTTTTGCGTTGGGAACGCTATTTCACCGATTTAGCGGGAGCCCAAATAGCGGCCCCAAAAGTTTTGCGTCGGCAAACATGGCGGCACCCATCGAAGCGACGGCTCACCCTAGCACAAAACTGGGTTCGATTCGCGGTAACGCGTGAAGTTCGCAAGCTAGGAGAAGTGACTGCGGTTATCGCTTTCTCTCAACTAGCGTGTGTTATGAAGATTAACTCATTAGACGCCGCTGATATTGAATTCGATTGTGAATTTTATCATAGAGTTTCCTACAAAAATTACTAGAGGGAACTCTGGCGCTGCAGTCGTTGTCCTACCATGGGAATGATGGGAAGTACATGGATTTGTCTGATCTTCGTGCTTGTGGATTCTGACGTTCTTGTGGCTTTGTATATTACGCTGTATAAATCTTATTGTCGTATATTTCAGCGCAATCTATATTCTTCGAAGTGCAGAAGACGCCGGGAACGCGTACAATTGCTATTAATTGCAACGATTGAGCTTGTCCAGGTGGCCAAATCTAAACGCGCCAAGCGTCTTAAGGCACTGGCATGCCTGTGATAAAATTCATAAGGGCGTTTCATTCGCTTGTTGATACATGCGTCCGTGGCTTGATGGTTTCAATGTCAGTCTTCTGTGCTATAGTCCCTATGTTCCAATCCTGCCGTCGGGCAATTTCAATGATGTTTATTTAATTATTTATTACGCAATACACTGTTGAAAATGACGAGTTTACGAAGTCACAAAGCCGCGTTTTAAGCCAAAAGGACGAAGTTTAGGCAAATCCATGTACTTCCCATAATTCCCATGCTGGGACAACCGCTTCCATTGCAGCTCCCGTAGACACTAGCGCCAGAGTTCCCTCTAGTAATTCTTGTAGGAAACTCTATGGATTTTATGGCTCGTAGGCCGAACACGGCTAAGCTTGGCTGGTGAAGGCTAGTAAAGTTGCTTTGCTCAAAACTAAGCGCAACTAACTGTTTGCTGCTTACAGAATAACCTCTAAATTGTAATTAAACGCGAATACACGCAAGTCAAAATTATTATTCCTATCATAAAATGGTATATTTTATTTATTTATTTCTAATAGCTTTTCTTTGACGCCGTAGTGGCGCTGTCAGCGCAAGACGCTATCCGCAAACGTAAAACCCTATTCTAAAACTCTTCACTCCTACGTGTCCCAACGCTAACACCCGCAAAGCTCTTTGGGGCCCCAAAGTATTGGGGCCCCTATTCTAAGACTCCCTAATATTGATATTACTTTTGATTTTTGCTAGCGGCATCTCTCGGTCGCATACTTTTGTTCACAACGCGACAGCTACTCTCATTTTCATTGCACTGTGGAAGGTATAATTTCCATCTCTAAGCTTATATAGATGTTCTGTGGTCAAGCTCGCACTGACTAGGCGAGCGCGATGCTCCGAGTCACGCGCGCGTCGAGTCACGTGGTCAGGCGGCGACCCAGTTGCAGAGAGCGCATGCGCCAAGCTGGTGATGGGGGGCGGATATCGGCGCGGCGAGTCACGTGATGCGTTGCCAAGGCTACGGTGCAGCTGCGGTCAAATGAAAGTCCAATTCGCGGCGACGGCGGAACTGTGCTTGACGAGGTCAGCAAAAGCTAACGCTTTAAAAAGCGAAATGCCGAAAGGCAAGCTGTGCGGTGACAATGGCTGCGATATGGCGCCTATGTAGAGGACGTCGTGTGTATGGAAACAAACTCTGCATGAGTGGGGGTCTGTTTGCGGCTACTGTGGTGGATCGCGCCCACGCGTCATCCGCGCGCTGCCTCTCGCGATCTCCCAATTAGCCAGGCGGTCGCGCCACACTTTGTTTCTTTTGTAATATGCCGCACGAACCAGCTTGTCCGGGCCAGATACGCTACTCACAGCGTTCTCTTCGTAATATAAGCCATGTACCTATATAATAATGATACAAAATACTGACACGCGAAATGAAAACACACATAGAGCTGTGCTCAAATTTCGCATTAGGAAGTATCGCAATCGTCGGTGAATGTATTTTTTTTGCTTTTTGACCTCTATTTCTGGGACGACATTGCGGCACTACGAATAAGTTATATGATCCTTCGAGATCGGGATAAGTGGCCAAGGGAGTTGGTCAAATGAAGCTCAGCGTGCAATGATTGGGCTTTTCATTGCGCGGCTTCACATTTTTGTAATCTGGTTGGAAAAATTGCTACATTTACTATTTCGTTCCATATTTTCAGAAATCTGTACCTCTATAACGTACGAGAACTACTATGAAAATATTGTAGTACATCTCGTAAAACAAACTAAGTTGATGGTTTGAAGTGCAGTACCTAGCGTAGGCGGAAAATAATAAATTTCCCAGGAGGGGGGGGGTGGTTGGTATATATATATATATATATATATATATATATATATATATATATATATATATATATATATATATATATATATATATATATTGTTGCAGGAAGAAAGCAGGCCAACGAGTGTAAAATAATATACAACTGGTGTATATGGCGTTCAGGCAACGGCCAGTCTTCGTCTTCCTCTATTTCATGTCACATTCTTCTTTCCCTTCACCGTAACATCACCCTCCCGACGGGGTTAGCTCCGTCCCGGTGCAAGTTATAGAGCCTCGCTTAATGGGAGGACATAGGGCTTGACCCTGGCGACATGAACATCGCTGGTGACGTTGGGAGGCACTGAATGCTGACCGACTGGGGCGATCTCGTATGTCACGTCGGACAGTTGATGTAAGAGCTGGTATGGACCAGCATAACGGGAAAATAGTTTTTCCGACAAGTACGTGCGACGTGAAGGCATCCAACCAGGTGAAAAATGGTGGTCTCAGTGCCGAAGGGCGTAGCGTCGCTTTTGCGAAGCTTGCGAGACTGTGAGGCGATGACGAGCGACCTCTCGGGCCTGGGCGGCTAAGGCAATAGCATGGCGAGCGTGCTAGGTGATTGTACTGCGGAAGGTAGCAACTTGTCCATGGGCAAGGTTGGGTCACGGCCATACAAAAGGTAAAAGGGTGGAAATCTGGCAGTGTCGTGACGCGACGATTTCTATGCGAAAGTGATGTATGGTAAAGCGACGTCCCAGTCGCGGTGATCGTCGGAAACGTACATGGCCAGCATTTCAGTTAGTGTGCGATTGAGCCGTTCGGCGAGGCCATTCGTTTGAGGGTAGAACGCGGTAGCAAGCTGGTGTTCTGTTGAACAGGATCGGAGCAGATCATCGACGACCTTTGATAGAAAGTAACGGCCGCGATCCATGAGTAACTGGCGAGGGGCGCCGTGGTGCAGGATGACGTCGTATAGTAAGAAGTCGGCGACATCTGTAGCGCAGCTGGTTGTCATCGCTCGTGCGATGGCATATCTCGTGGCATAATCTGCTGCTACAGCAATCCATTTGTTTCCGTTAATGGAAATTGGAAAGGGGCCAAGGAGGTCGAGGCGTACACGAAAGACGGGCTCAATGGCGATATCAATTGGTTGAAGCAAACCAGCAGGAGGCATAGCAGGCGTCTTGTGGCACTTACACTGGTCGCAAGACGCGACATGGCCGCTCACGGAGCGACGAATGCCGGGCCAGAAGAAGCGGCGCCGCAGGCGGTCATAAGTACGAGTGATGCCCAGATGTCCAGCAGTAGGAGCGTCATGAAGTTGCTGCAGCACTGCCAGTCGAAGGTGCTTGGGAACGACTAGAAGGAGCTCCAAGCCATCAGGACGAGAGCTACGACGATTTAAAGTTCCATCGCGCAAGGTAAACATCTGGAGGGACGGGTCATTGGGCGAGGAGCTTAGGCGTTCCATAAGGATTCGAAGAACAGGATCTTGGCGTTGCTCGTTGCCAATATTGTCACGTAGTAGTGACGGTGAAGAAGGTAGCAAAACTGTGATTAACTAAACTAGCGTTTTATTGGGAGAACTCGTGCCCTCAGAAGCAAGCTACAGTCAAAGAACGGCGACAGCGGCGAACAGAGTTGGCGATCGTCGAAAATCTGGTCAGCGGGTCAAGCGCGTCGGATTTTACATCAGTCGTCGAATGTTCCTGAGTAATCGCTGGGAACCACGTGCCTTCCACCAAGTTCTACATTATTCGCGTCGTGCACACATGCAATCAGATTACACAAGATTCGTTCACACATAGCGGATGGAACCATCGACAACATTCCAGAAAGTTTCGATACATGCAGGCTCGTCCGCGCTGTGCGATAACATTTGTTAGGCAGTGAAAGGTGTCGCCCGATAAAGACAAACAAATACAGGTGTCAATACCCCCCTCTTAAAAAGCATTGACTTGATGCTGCAAACAAACGAACGCAATAAAGAAAACACCCGTAGCAGAGAAAGCAACAAATTGAAGAAGTTCGTCAGCGTGCGTAAAAGGGTTTAAGACGCACCACGTGGACCACTTCAGATCGTGCGTGGCGCCACTGTGAATGCGAAATGCCGTCTTGCACGACCTCATTGTCCAGTGCGCCAATACGTCGGATGACATTGTAGGGTCCGAAATAGCATCGCAATAGTTTCTTACTGAGTCCTCGTCGGTGTATCGGGGTCCAGACCCAAGCACGGTCGCCGGGCTGGTACTCAACGTAGCGCCGTCGGAGATTGTAGTATCGGCTGTCGGTACGCTGCTGGTTCTTGATCCGTAGGCGAGCGAGCTGTCGCGCTTCTTCGGCGCGCTGGAGATAGGTAGCGACGTCAAGATTCTCTTCGTAGGTGAAGTGCGGCAGCATGGCGTCGAAAGTCGACGTCGGGTTCCTGCCGTAAACCAGCTTGAAGGGCGTGATCTGTGTTGTTTCTTGCACCACCGTGTTGTAAGCAAAGGTTACGTACGACAGGACCACGTGCCAAGTCTTGTGCTCAGCGTCGACGTACATTGCTAGCATGCCGGCGAGGGTCTTGTTCAGGCGCTCCGTGAGACCATTCGTCTGCACGTGGCAGGCAGTTGTCCTCCTGTGGCTTCTCTGGCTGTATTGCAGAATGGCTTGGGTGAGCTCGGCTGTAAAGGCCGTTCCTCAGTTCGTAATGAGGACTTTTGGCGGCGGCGGCGGCAAGCCTGCGGCCACGGTAGCCGTGGCAAGGGTACCGGCAGGGGCGTGCGGCAGCAGGCTCAAGTTCTTCCGCGGCCAGGCTCCACGTCGTTACCGAGGACACGCCGATTTTTGACATGTGGCACACAGGCTTGTTCCGTCCTCTATGCCAACGCACGTGCTGACCGTCGAAGTCTGCGGGCACCCCATTTTCATGGAGCTGGACACAGGGGCCAGCGTGCGAGTAATCACCGGGAAACTCTTCAAGCGTACTTTCCCCGGCGTGTCCGTCGAGGCTACGGGCGTGATGCTGCGCAGCTACTCCGGGCAGCTCTCCCATGTCAATGGTGAGGCCCAGGTCAGCGTTCGCTTTGGCGACAGGGAGGCAACCTTTTCTCTTTACTTTACCAAGGGGTCGTCGCCGTCGCTCCTGGGCCGAAACTGGATTCATGCAGTGGGCGTTCGTCTGCCAGAGTACCAGGAAGCCAGCCTACATGCGGTGAAAGGTGTCCCCAGCCTCCTGACCGAGTTCAAGCCCCTGTTCCAGCTAGGGGTGGGCATATTCGCCGGCATGACGGCTGACATCTATGTACCTGAGGGAGCCTGGCCACGTTTTTTCAAGCCTCGCCCACTGCCGTTTGCCCTGAAGGACGGGGCCACCCAGGAGCTGCAACGGTTACAGCGAGAGGGCATCCTGGTGCCCGTCAAGACGCATGAATGGGCCGCTTTCGTCATACTAGCGCTCAAGCGAGACGGCAGTGGCAGGATCTGTGGGGATTTCAAGGTTACCACAACCCCGTCGCTACCGTTGAGAAGTACTCGTTGCCCCGATAGAAGATATCTGGTCAGCGTTGTCCGGTGGACAGATGTTTACGACGCTTGACATCAGAGATGCTTACCAGCAGCTGGTGCTCCACGATGCCTCCCGGAAGTATGTCATATTATCGCCAATTTTGGGCCTCTTCCACTACACGCGCTTACCGTTTGGCGTTGCCTCAGCCCCAGCCATATTTCAGAGGGAGATGGACAACCTCTGCAGGGGCATGAGGCACATGACGGTGTACTTGGATGACACTCTTGTTACTGGCAGCGACGACGGGGACCACCTGCAGAACCTGCACAACGTCGTGGCGCGACTGGAGGACGCCGGTCTCAAGTTTAAGCTGGAAAAGTGCATTTTCCTGGCCCCCAGTGTTGAGTACTTGGGACATGTAATTTCACAGGCTGGCACAGCCCCGGCTCTCCGCAAAGTTCATGCTGTGCTCAAGGCGCCTAAACCCCAGAACTAGAAGGAGCTTCAGAGCTACGTCGGCCTCATCAACTTCTACAGGAGTTTCCTGCCGAACCTGTCGGAGCATCTACAGCCGTTCCATCTTCTGCTTCGAGATGGTCAGCAATGGGTCTCTAAGAAGGAGCAGGACGGGGCCTTCCAGCACAGTAAGGAGTTAATCACCAAGGCTGCATTGCTAGTGCAGTTCGATCTTGCCAAGCCTGTCGTCCTGGACGTAGATGCCTCGCCGTGCGGTGTGGGAGCCGTCGTGGCGCACCGGGACAAAGATGACCAGGAATGCCCTGTGTCGTTTGCTTCTCGTCGGCTTCATGCTGCAGAGCAACGCTACTGCCAGCTGGACAAAGAAGGTATGGCGCTCATGTTCCCGGTGTCGAACGCTTCCGCCAGTATATGCGGGGCCGGAAGTTCGAGGTGGTCACGGACCACAAGCCGCTTTTGGGGCTGCTAGGGCCTGACAAGGCAGAGCCCCATGCAGCCTAGAGTGGTACGCTGGGCCTTGAGGCTGGCAGCTTACAGATACCGGCTTGTTTACCGCCCTGGAAAGGACCTGGACCTGCTCATGCCCTGAGCCGCCTGCCCCTGCGAGAGGTGCCTGATGCTGTTCCGGAACCTGCTGAAGTGTTCATGCTGGAGCACGCGTACCTGGAGGTACTCTCCAGATCTGCGGTATCGCAAGCGACCAGACGGGACCCAGTCCTGTCTAAGGTGGTCAAGGCGGTGCCCCGTGAGGAGGAATTGGTCCAGCAGGCCTATAGCCACAAGGCCGCCGAGTTCAGCTGGCAGCAGGGTTGCCTACTGTGGGGTTCCAGGGTGGTGATCCCACAAAGTCTCCGGTCCAGGGTCCTGCAGTTGCTGCACGCGGGTCATCCTGGCGTGGAAAAGACAAAGATGGTGGCCCGGTCCCATGTTTGGTGGCCTGGCCAGGACGAGGACATCGCTCACATGGTGCAGAGCTGCCAAATCTGCGAGGAGCATCAGCGGGCCTCACGTCATTTGGAAATTACCCCTGGCCGTTCCCACAGAGACCCTGGTCCCGCCTGCATGTGAATTTTGGGGGTCAGTCATCGTTCATCACCACCACGCTGTGGAACGTCTGTCTAAAGGAGGGTGCCTCGAGCCCTCCCTCGTCCATGAACCCGGGTGGATTGTCAGAAGTGTCTTCTTCATTCGCTTTTGCTGAGACTCGTCTGATAATGGCAAGCTTCCCTGCTGCGTCTAGTCTCGGGGGAAACGCAAATTTTGGTCTGAGTTCCAATACTTCTTTAGAAAGTTGTGAGAGCTGCACCTGTCCTACTGTGACCATTCGGTTCTAACTTATCTTCTGGTACTCTTTTTAAGTTTGTATTGTTGACTTCGAAATCGGCAGAGCCCTTTATGCTACATGTGTTCAGTGCTAAAACTGGTGCTGGCCAAGTGAAGACGATAGGATTTTTTGTCAGAGGATCTCACCTAAAGGAAATCGGTGGCTAGGCGAATCTGTTTCCACATTTCAGCCCGCAGTATCTTCACAATTTCTCTTGCATGTCTTTGGGATGGCGACAACATCGAGTAGCAACCTAACGTCTTCCGCCAAAACGTTCTTGTTGATGCAACGTGAGAATAAGCGGGCCCGGCAAGTGAAGAAGGCAATGTGAAGACATATTTTTCTTGTGTCAAGCTGATGCGGGAAACAAGTGGAAACGCTCAGTGTGCTGGAAATGAATGTCGAAAGTGTGTTTAAGCGGGCTGGTTGGTTCATCCTTCGAGGATTGTAGCAGCAGGACTTAAGGAAGATGGACAAAGAAGGAATGGCTAGACGAGGACGCAGCTGCTTCTCTGTTGCTTCCGTTTCCGTGTTGCTTAAGTCCTGCTGCTACAACCCTCGAAGAATGAACCAACTAGCCAAGTTAAAGACCCTTTTGCCATTTTCTTCTCGTTTTCTCTGGGAGCAGAGTAGCATGTACGCGAGTACTTCAACGCTGACTCTCTCTGGTGCTCTCTCTCTGTCTTTGTGACAGCGTACACTAATTTTGTCCACACACTTCCTTATATTCAGCATTATATTGTTACGTGTAGCTGATGTACAAGTCTATTTACAATATATTTACACGTAGACCAACGGTGGCAAAGATGGCGGCGCTATATCAAGCGGGGCCACGTCGTCTTCTTTCTCCTCAGTGCAGCCACACTGTGGCTGCTGTTTCGTAGCATTACCCCTGGCAGTAGAACCACCGTCCCGGTGCTTAATCTACACATCCGCGGTGAAAGGTGTGTGTGGTATGGCTTTAGTCTCGTCACGTGAACGATGTCATTTGCAGCCGACGATGACGCTGAGAGGTTGGCGGGGATGACTTCATACGGGACATCGGTCACTTGTCGCACCACACGGTATGGGCCAGTGTAGCGCGACAGGAGATTTTCGGAAAGGCCTATTATACGCGAACGTCACATATGGTAAGTGAAGATCCCAGTCGTGGTGGTCGGTCGCAACGTACTTGGATAGCATTTTGGTGATGGTCCGGTTGAGGCGCTCCGTGAGGCCGTTGGTCTGTGGGTGGTAGGACGTGCTGAACTTGTGCTTAGTAGAGCAGGAGCGGAGGATGTCCTCGACGACTGCCGACAGCAAGCTGCGGCCACGGTCAGTGAGTAATTGGCGCGGAACACCGTGCACTAAAATGACGTCATAGAGCAGAAAGTCAGCAACGTCAGTAGCATAACTTGTCGGGAGGGCTCCGGTGATTGCGTACCGCGTAGCATAATCGGTAGCGACGGCGACCTATTTATTTCCGGAGCCCGAGAGAGGAAACGGTCCAAGAAGGTCTGGACCAACACGGAAAAAGGGTAGCGGTGGGATGTCGATCGGCTGGAGACATCCAGCTGGAGGTGTGGAGGGCTTCTTCCGGCGCTGACGGCTCACAAGCGGCAACGTAGCGCCGCACGGAGCGGGCGAGACTCGGCCAAAAGAATCGACGGCGTACACGGTCGTATCTGCGCGAGACGCCCAAGTGTCCAGCCGAGGAAGCATCATGAAGTTGTTGGAGGACAGTCGAACGCAGGTGTGATGGAATTACGAGCAGAAGGTCAGGGCCGTGTGGATCGAGATAGCGGTGTTATAGTGTCCCCTCCTTAAGGAGAAACATCCGGAGAGAGGCGTCGCCAGGCGTTGACTCCAGATGGTCGATGAGGGCTCGTAATGAAGGATCGCGGCGTTGCTCGTTGCCGATTTCAAGCAACTGGGACATAGAGAAAACGCAAGCGATGGTGTCCGCATCAGCCGGGTCGTCGACGGGGTAGCGGGACAAACAATCGGCATCCTTGTGAAAGCGTTCCGTCTTATATACCACGGAGAAGGTATTTTCTAGCAGGCGTAACGCCCAGCGATCGAGTCATCCCGTGGGGTCCTTGAGCGAGGATAGCCAGCAGAGTGCGTGGTGATCAGTGATGACCCAGAAGGGGCGTCCATACAAGTATGAACGAAACTTGGCAACAGCCCACACAAGAGCGAGGCACTCGAGCTCTGTGATTGAATAATTGCGCTCGGCGGGTGATAGAAGTCGGCTGGCATAGGCTATAGCGCGATCATGTCCATGCTGGCGTTGTGCTAACAGTGCTCCTATGCCGTGACCACTGGCATCAGTTCAATCTTCCGTTGAGGCAGATGGGTCAAAATGCGCCAAAATTGGAGGCGTGGTAAGGAGAGTAGTGAGCTGCGAAAAAGATGCGGCATGGTTAGGTCCCCAAGAAAATAGGGTGTCTTTTTTCAAGAGGTCGGTAAGGGGACGTGCGATGGTCGCAAATTCCTTCGCATAGCGTCGGAAATACGAGCACAGCCTTACGAAACTATGAACGTCCTTGGTAGACTTCGGGACAGGAAAGTTCGTAACGGCGCGAATTTTGTCCGGATCAGGTCGCACGCCTCTGGCGTCCACGAGGTGTCCAAGGACGGTGATTTGGCGGCGAACGAAGTGATATTTTGACGAGTTCAACTGGAGACCGGCGCGGCGGAACACATCAATAATCGCTGAAAGACGTTCTAGATACGTGTCAAATGTGGGCGGGTAAACGATGACGTCGTCCAGATAGCACAAACAGGTGGACCACTTGAACCCCTGAAACAAAGAGTCCATCATTCGTTCGAAGGTGGCGGGCGCGTTACAGAGACCGAAAGGCATCACCTTGAACTGATAAAGGCCGTCAGGGGTAATAAATGCCGTCTTCTCTCGGTCCATGTTGTCGACGGATATCTGCTAGTAGCCGACCGTAAGTCGATAGAAGAAAAATAGGTGGCACCGTACACGCAGTCTAGTGCGTCAGCAATACGTGGCAGAGGGCACACGTCCTTTCTTTGTGATTTTATTCAGGTGGCGATAATCTACACAATAATGCCACGTGCCATCCTTCTTTTTGACAAGTACGACGGGAGAAGCCCAGGGACTACAAGAAGGCTCGATAATGGCCTTTGCAAACGTCTTTTTGACTTCCTGTTGGATAACAGCTCGTTCGGACGCAGAAACACGATATGGACGCCGGTGAATAGGGTTCGCATCGCCAGTGTTTATGCGATGAGTCACGACGGACGTTTGGTCGATTGTCAAAGTCAAAAATGTCGCGATAGCCTTCAAGAACGCGGCAAACAGCTGCAGCTTGAACAGGTGTAAGGTCAGAGGAAACGATCTTCTCAATGTCGACGTCAGTACCGTGCGATGACATCACGGTATGGACTGAGCTGTGACGATCTTCCACTGTGAATGGCTCGATCTCACCATCCTGCAAAGCGCTAATTACAGCCAATGAAATCCCCTGAGGCAGAACTTGCGCGGTTAGCGCGACATTGACAAGGGGAAGGCAGGTGCGGTTGCCAGTAGTCAGCACAGTGTGTGGAACGGTAACACCATGTGTAAGTATAACTGCCGGAAGTGTTGCGACCACGTAATTGCCGTCAGGTACAGCTGGTGAGGACGAGTCGACGTGTGTCACAGATTGAGGCGGTAGGCGAATAATATCCATGCAGCTCAAACGGCTTGGAGGCGGGTCCACATGGTCGGCAAGAAGAGGCAAGTCAAGGCGAAGTGAGCCGGCCGAACAGTCAATGAGGGAAGAATGATTGGCAAGGAAATCCAGACCGAGAATGAGTTCGTGAGGGCAATGCTCGATGACGGTGAAGAGAACGACGGTTTGTCTCTCAGCGATGGTGAGGCGGGCAGCGCACATGCCAACAATAGCGACAGTCCCTCCGTCGGCGACTTGTACAACTCGGTCCGGGGCGGGTGTCAGAACTTTCTTGAGCCGACGGCGAAGAGCAGCACTCATAATGGACACATGCGCCCCGGTGTCAATCAACGCGCACACAGGAACATTGTCGACGAGAACGCCCGAAAGATTCTTGTTCGTGGGTAAAGTGAAGCGAACGTGCCAATTTCGTCATTGCAGCTTCACCTCCAGAAGCTGCACTGCTAGTTTTCCGGTCGAGGGTGCGGCGAGTAGGTCGGAGAAGGAGCACGGCGTGACGGGGGCGAACGAGATTTTCGACGGGAGGGAGAAGGCGAGCGGGAGTAGCGAGGTCGTGTCGAAGGTGTCGCAGGGTCAGATGATGGAGCGGGCATAGAAGGGGCGAAGGAAAAGGACGCATTAGAGGGGCGAGGGTGGTAATCAGGAGAATAGCGCACCGGAGAAGTCCAGCGGCTGCGGCAGTGGCGAGCGGCATGTCCTATGCGTCGGCAGTTAAAACAGATCGGCTTGTCGTCCACGGTTCGCCATTCGGAGGGGTTGCGCTGTCCATAACAGGAGTAAGTAGGGCGCGGTGGGGACGTGCGTGGAGAAAGAGCTTCCGAGCCTAAGGAACGAATGGATTGCAGGCCGACATTGGACAACTCTTGACGGACAACGGCCTGGATCAAGGAGATTGTTACCGGAGAATGATCAGGTGACAGGAATGAAGGAGCCGCCGGTAGTGCCGCTTCGACCTCACGACGAATGATGCAGGTCAAGTTGTCACATCGCGACGGATGGTGGAAGAGGTCATCACAGGATGACGTAGCAGCCGTGTTGGAAAGTCGCGTGATGTGCTGGGATACCCGGCGGCTTTTAGCATGCTCAAGACGGCGGCACACCTTGAGGATCGTATCGATGCTGGTGACGTTCGTAAGCACCAGCAAATTGAAGGTGTCGTCAGCAATGCCTTTGAGGACGTGATTAACCTTATCGTCCTCAGACATGGTCGGGTCAGCCTTGGCACAAAGGGCCAAGACGTCGAGAATGTAGGACACGTAGGACTCGGTCGACGTCTGTACACCTGTGGTAAGGGCTTTCTTGGCATTGACTTGACGACCGCAGGGATTGCCAAAAAGATCGCGGAGCTTCTCTTTGAAGAGATCCCAGCTCCAGATCTCCTCTTCGTAAGTCTGGAGCCAAGCAAGTGGAGCTCCGTCGAGGTAGAAAAGAACGTTCCCAAGCACAATAGTCGGATTCCACCTGTGACTGGTGCTGACTCATTCGTATAAGCGGAGCCAGTCGTCAACATCAGGACTGCCGACTCCGTTGAAAACACCAGGATCCCGAGTGGGGGGGGGGGGGAAACGGCGACGTAGGTCGCGGCTGCAGGCGGAGACGGTTGCGTAGATGAAGTGCCGCCAGCAGGAGCCGAAGTTGCACTGTCGCCATTGCGACCGCTGCGAAGTTCCATGACGGGTACGGAGAACGCCCACCTCCACCAAATTAATGTTACGTGTAGCTGATGTACAAGTCTATTTACAATATATTTACACGTAGACCAACGGTGGCAAAGATGGCGGCGCTATATCAAGCGGGGCCACGTCGTCTTCTTTCTCCTCAGTGCAGCCACACTGTGGCGGCTGTTCCGTAGCAATATCACACATACACGGAATAACTTAGAGACCTATTCTCAATGCGTGCACTACAATTTATTTTTTAACATCTTTTTTTAGATCATAAAGTTGTGGTACCGTTAGTTCAACCTCAGACAGGCCTGTTGAACTACGAGCATCCGCCGCAGCTGTGGGAGGCAAATGCTGCGGCCGGGTATACCTACCGGTAAAATTGATGCAAGCGCATTCCTGTTGCACGGCCATTATAGGACCTCATGGCTTGGAAAGCGGTGTTTGTGAGAAATGCGAAGGCGTTCCCCCCTCAACAGATGCGTTCGGGGCGCCACATTAAATTAATTAATTAAATTATGGGGTTTTGCGTGCCAAAACCACTTTCTGATTATGAGGCACGCCGTAGTGGAGGACTCCGGAAATTTCGACCACCTGGGGTTCTTTAACGTGCACCTAAATCTAAGTACACGGATGTTTTCGCATTTCGCCCCCATCGGAGTGCGGCCGCCGTGGCCGGGATTCGATCCCGCGACCTCGTGCTCAGCAGCCTAACACCATAGCCACTGAGCAACCGCGGCGGGTGGGCGCCACATCAGCAATTGCCGCCATGGGTGTGTCTCAAACCTCCGTTTGCTTGCGTTCACGAAGGTTTTGATGGGAATATAGGGTTAGCAGGTTTCTCTTCCAAGCGTATCACCTCTGTAGAAACAGAATTCCAGGCCAGGGTATGCGCTTGTGCGAACTTGAACCGGTCTGTGCCCGGCGGCGGTGGGTGCAGTACCAAATGGCGGCGAAAAAGACATCTGGAAATCAGAAATGAATATTATTTTTTTGACTGGGCGTCGAAGTGTGCGAGTACTAGCGGTGATTGGAGGCGTCGTTTGAGTTCTTGAAATGCTTCTGCTTGTGGCTTTTCCCACTTGAACTGGACGGGAAAAGCCCTTGACAAGATGCCTGTAATAGGCCACAGGCCAAGGAATGTGCGCACTGCTTCTTGTCGACGGGCTGCTGGAACTTGGCGATGACAGCTGTCTTGCGTGGATCCGGAAGGACTCCAAACTTGCTGATGACGGGGCTGAGGAAAAGCAGCTTTTCGTACGGAACTTTTCTAGTTTCAGGATGAGTCTGGATTACTCGATTGTGTCTAGTATAGTTCTGAGGTGAAATGCTTCGTCGAAACTGGCGGAGGCAATGACGACGTCAGAGCAGCATACAAGACAGATCTGCCGTTTAAAGCCAGGCAACCCTGTGCCCATGACGCGTTTAAACGTTGAACTTGCTGAACGAAACCCGAACGGCACCCGAAGAGACCATCTGGCGGAACAAACGCGGCCTTCTCTCAACCCCTGCTATTGAATTCAATTTGCCAGTAACCAGATCTATCGACTTAAAATAATTTTCATTAGAGAATTCGTCCATGGGGTCGTCTATCCGTGGAAGAGTCTTTACGTTCATGTTCGTGATTTTGTACAGGCGACGGTAAACAACGTGGATGCGCAAGTTTCATTCTTTTCTTCACCATGGCTACATGAGATGCCCACAGGATTTTCGACAGCTGGGTGGTTCTGTGGGGCAGCATTTTAGCGACTGGTTGGTTTATAGCTTCAGGTTTTCGCGTGTAACTTTGGTACGAGGTCTGAAGGAGTGGTCAAGCACGTTCTTGGCTTATTATGCGATGCTTAGCGACTCGAGTTTGCCGAATCCTTGGAGACGATGAAAACGAGTCCTTGCATTGGTGGAGGAGACTTTGATCTTTGTTTGTTTCTGCCCAGGAAGACTTGGCTTAATACAGTGGCGGATCCAGGAGTAGCGGGGGGGGGGGAGGTTGGGCGATCGCCCCACCCAAGGCTACTAACTAATCCACGCACCCCTTCCACCTCCCTCGACAGCAATTTTTCGGCACGTGGAATTTTTTAGGCCGCTGCGGCGACTATCGCTGTCCGCCACGAGCAAAGCACCCCTGAATTCTGTCTTTTCGTTAGGCGCGAGACAGGGCATTGCGACCGCCGCCTTTGTGGAAGTGAACTAATCGCTTCTTCTCCACTTCCAATTTTGCCCCTTCAAAGAGTAGAAGGTAGTTGAAATAAGCGGGGCCATCAGCGCGGCAGCAACGAGGGAGCCTTCCCTTCTCCTTTAGTCACTCAGAGACACGTGCTCCCTTGCTCTGCACTGCTATGGGCAGAGCAAATAAGTACCAGGAGGGACCCCTAAGTCCGTCTTGGTACCAGTCACCTTTCAGTGCCAATAGATGGCTGTCACAGAGTGCGTGCCCATGTCCATCTCGACATCCCAAGCAAAACTGGCCGAGGGCCGACCATCGGGCGGTGCTTGGCGGTCCGCTGGTAGTCTATCACGCCGGCATGAAGAGCTTGGAGCATAAAAGGCCTAATGATCTTGCCGACCCCGTCGGTGCTGGCTCATCCGCGTATGCTGGCACGGATGTTTAGGGCTGCATAATGCCGAGCACAAGAGTCTTGGTTGGCCAGAGACGTCGGCTTCAAGCCGGCGCGACGCTGCTATCCGATCATATAGGATGCCGCCACCGCCTAGTCAGCGCCTGAAAAGATGAAGCCTGTCGGCGCCAACTGCTTGTGCGCCGGGAGCGCGAAATGGGGGGGGGGGGAATTGGGGAACGAAAGAATGGAGTCTGTCGCCTAAACCGTCTGTGGCAGTCGGGTCAGACAGCATTCACTGGGAAGGAATCGGCTAGAGGCGGGCGTGTAGGCGATGACTCTTTGGGAGGTTTTCTCGGAAAGAAGCGTTCAGTGGCTGCTTGATCGGCACAGCCTCGCATGGTTTCCATGGTGCTGTGCTTCCTGTTCGCGAGAAATGGATATTTTCAGCCTGAGGATTTTCATATCCTACGGACGTCCACATTTACACGCAAGTCCTACATATTATTTACGCTATTAGAGCCTATCTATCTTTTGTAGTGTTGTGGAGGGAGAGCGTGTAAGGCAGCGTTTCTTTGTTTCGAGAGCTCGTCTGCAGTTTTCGACATGTTGAAGTCGACATCTTAATAGCAGAGGCTAAATTCGATGCCATGTGGTCTTTGTAGCAGGATTTAATGTGCATGAGTTCCCATGCCGAAGCTTGTCGTGCAAGCGAATTAAGAGACTGTGGGTCCATCGCGATATGCATGGCGCACCGACTTGTTGCATGCAGTGACCGTAGCGTACTATACAGGGTTCCCAGTTAATTTTAGCTACAGTTTAAAAAGTGCAAATGTCACATAGCTGGACACAACAAACTTAATGTTGCTTGCCATCACTTTGAGACTTTTTTTTTCATTCCGCCTAATTAGATAGTGTTAATTATTATTCAACTTATCGGATATTATAATTCGATGAAATGTGTCAATGAGAAACTTATAGAGTGACATGAAAAGCACCCGCAGCAGTCACAAAAAAGTCCCGCGCAGCAGTCACATGTTTTCACGAATTGATATTTTACCACACAGAAGATTTTTGATTGCTTAATTAAAGAAAACAAGTTCATGACTGGAAGAGTAAATACAAAACGCACGAAAGGCGCTGCTGTAAATCTACATAATGACAGCAAAGTAAACCGTGGTAAATGGATCTCAATTGTGCGTGAGCACAAAAATGTGTGTCTGATCAAATGGAAAGAAAACAAAGGCGTACGTCTTTTCCATTGCTGTCGGAATAGACCCTACGTCTTCATGCAAATGCTGGTCGAATGATGAAGGGAAAGAAATTGTTACCGCAGCTGCGAAGTGTGTCAGAATATAACCAATTGACGAGGGGAGTAGACCTCGTCGACAGGTGCATTTCACATGCTAGGACGAATGTAAAATAAGGAAGTGGGCCTGAGGATTCTCACATTTTCTCGACACTGCTGTCTGCAATGCGTGGGTCGAATACTCTCGCGACGCAACAGCTTTGCATCTACAGCAAAAGCAGGGGTGGTCTCTCCTGTCTTTCAAGCAGGATGTAGCTGAAACATTAACCAGGTCTAACCCTAATCGAAATGGTACCAGGGAATAAAGGTACAAAAGTAGCCCAGCAGCTCTAGAGTCCAGACTAAATTATCTGCCTGACAGCGACACGAGAAAGTGGTTTTTACCACTTCCCAGGATTTGGTAAAATTGAAAGTGCAATGCGATGCAGGAAAAACAATGCAAAGTCGAGAGTTTCGTGCACGATATGCAACATTTTCATGTGCCTGCAAGGGTGAAATTACTTCTATTTTCCCCATGCACACAACTAATGTCCACGTCCAGGTTGTCTCCTAGGTGTTCATGAAAAAGGCACTCAGGAAGGAAGGAAGGAAAAAAAGTGGAGAAGGAAAGGCAGGGAGGTTAACCAGTTTAGCTTACCCGGTTTGCTACCCTACACATGGGAGCGGGAAGGGGGGATGAAAGATGGGAAGGGAAAAAGAGAGAGAGAGCACATAGCAAAGCACACACACAGGGATGCAACGAAGAACTAATCCGGACCATTTGGTTACAGTCGTGTTAGTGCCGCAATCTCCGCCTCCCCTCCCAACGAAGGCGCCTGTATCGGCCCCTGGGTTACTATTCTCAGGTGTCAGGAAGGCAGCAAAACTGAATGACGAAACTAGCGTTTTATTGGGCGAACCTGCGCCCTCAAAAACGAGTTGCACTCAAAGAACAACAATAGCGGTGAACACAGTCGGCGATCGTCGAAAATCTGATCAGCGGGTCAAGCGCCTCGGCTTTTATACATCAGTCATCGAAGGTTCCAGAGTAATTTCTGGTGCCCGTGTGTCTTACAGGAAGTTCTACACCATTCGCGTCGCGCATAAATAAAATCAGATCACAAGGTTTGGTGGCAACAGACAGTGGACAGAACCATCGATAACATTCCAGAAACTTCCGATACATTCAGGCGCGGCCTGCGCTGTGCGGGAACATTAGTTAGGCAGGGAAAAGTGGTCACCCGAAAAAGATAAAGAAGTACACGTGGGAATGCCATTCTCTCAAAAAGCATCGTCCCGATCCTACAAACATGAGGTGAACAAAAAACAAAAGGGACACTTATTAATCAAAAGTAACAAATAAGAAAGAAGGAAAGTCCAAGCCAACGCAGTCCAAAAAAAGAAAGTTCAGCTATGCAAAGTCCCGAAGTTCGTTAGCGCTGGTAGTACAGCTTAAGCCGCACAACATGGACTACATCAGGTCTTGAGCGGCGCCGCAGTGACAGGGAATTGCCGTGTGGCACGACCTCATAGTCGAGTACACCAATGCGCCGGATGATCTTGTAGGGTCCGAAATAGCGGTGTAATAGTTTATCACTGAGTCCTCGTCGGCGTATGGGAGTCCAAACCCTAACACGTTTTCTGGGCGAGTATTCCACATAGCGTCGTCGAAGATTGTAGTGTCGGTTGTCGGTCCTATGCTGGTGCTTGATGCGCAGGCGGACAAGGTGTAGGGCTTCTTCGGTGCGCTGGAGATAGTTGGCGACGTCGATATTTTCTTTGTCGGTGACGTGCGGCAGCATGGCATCGAGAATCGCCGCGAGTTCGAACGGCGTGATGTTTCTTGCACTGCCCTGTTGTAAGCGAAGGTTACGTCCGGCAGACGGCATTACACGTCTTGTGTGTGACGTCGACATACTGTCGGCAAAAAAAAAGTAAACGGACCACGGCTTAGGTGAGCGGAGCGGGGCCACACCGTGGTACTACTTTCTCGCTCCGCACACTGACGGCAACAATGCCACGAGTGACGCCAGACTTGGGCCTCACTCTCACGCGGGCCCTTGTAACGCTGGATAAATGGCCCGCTGGCCTTCCGCTACTGAGCGTCAGCGCCCTGCGCTCAACAACAGGTGATGCACAGCTCCCCTTCATTGCTACCGTCAGCGATAGAACATCCGAACGGTTCACTAGAAATTTATCAAGCGTGATCAGGCACTTCAAAAGAGTGAGAGCGCAGTCTGGCGTCACTCTGGCGTCACTCTGGCGTCAGCGTGCGTAGCGAGATAGCAGCGCCCTGCTGCGGCCCCGTAGCCGCTCCAGCCACCTCAGCCGTGGTTCGTTTACGTTTTTGGCCGATAGTACAATGCTAGCATGTCAGCGAGAGTCTTGTGCAGCCTTACCGTAAGACAATTCGTGTGCGGGTGGCAGACAGTTGTCCTCCTGTAACTTGTCTGGCTCTATTGCAGAATGGCTTGGGTGAATTCTACTGTAAACGCCGTTCCTCTGTAGGTGATGAGGACTTCTGTGGCACCATGTCGCAGCAGAATGCTCTCGATAAAGAATTTCGCAACTTCTGCTGCACTACCTTTCGGCAAAGCTTGCGTTTCGGCAAAGTGTGTGATGTAGTCTGTCGCCACGACTATCCACTTGTTTCCAGATGTTGACATCGGAAAGGGTCCCAACAAATCCATCCCGATCAGCTGAAACGGTCGGCAGGTGGCTAGATCGGCTGTAGTAATCCCACTCGACTCGATGGTTGTGTCTCCTGTCGTTGGCACTACCGGCAAGTCTTGACGTCGTCATACCTTGCTGGTGAAGCAGCGCACTGACATGGACACAGTGAAGACACACAGGAAAAGATGACACTCGCTGCACTCGCAACTATTTTATTTCAGAACGCATACTTCATATTTATATACCTGCGCACCCTCAGGCGTCAAAGAAAATCAAGGCAAGATTAAAGGCATTTTTTAAAAATCATTTGCCCGCGCATACTCGGGCGTCAAAGATATGGCACCTATCTATCATGGCGTGCAATACTATCGTAATTTGTTTATTCCACAATTTTTTTGCTTCTTTTTAGTGTACTTCCAAAAAGGCAACCTCACCATGGCTTAGATGTACAGATGGCTGACTGATACAACCCTCTCCCCTCTTGTGAATAAGAAAGGCTTCGATTATTTCCCTGGTTAGCTGATCCTTATGGTGCTCTAAAACTGTGGTATCATTGTAAAGCGGCCAGCACCCATGTTGTGAGCAGTGCCCCTAAATGGTGGGAATGAATGTTTCCCCCCAGTGGACCTTTTGTGCTCCAAAAGTCTTGTGTTTACACACCGACCCGTTTGGCCGATGTAGACTTTTCCACACGATATGGGCAAACAGTAGACTACGGATGACCTGCACTCGACAAGTTTTTCTTTATGCTTGACCGTGCACTTACGACCATTTACTTTTACTTTTGTTGAAACTCTACGATCCAATCCGGCACATATTTTTCCGAGTTTGTTCGGCGCTGAAAAAAACTACTCGTAGACCATACCTGCCACCTACGTTTTTCAAGTTATGCGCAATTTTGTGTGCATATGGTAGTGACACAATTTTTTTGCTGTCAATCTCTTTTCTGTTGCGCTCTTTCTGATAGCCATTGCGCACATAACGAATCAACTTATAAGCTGATGTAGAGAGTACATGTTTTTCATATCCTGCATTCTTTAGTCTGATAACCTGTTGGCTGAAAGTCTCTTATTTTTTCCGGGCAAGACTTAGTTAAGGCCGCCCTCAGGCACGAGAACGCTATGCCACCTTTTACAATTTTAGAGTGTCCCGAATTATAGCTAAGCAAGGGTTTTTCTGATCGTGGATTGTATGACCAGCAAACGTGCTCCGGTGTGGAAGTTAACGCCAAATCTAAAAACTGTAGCTTGCCATTCTTCGGCAAGTCAACAGTGGAAGCCAGTCCTTGGCTGGTGTCCTTGAACACTTTTAAGACTTCATTCACTCTTACGTCCAAAACTCCATGTTCGACTATAACCAAAAAACGTCCACAAAACGGAACACTTTTACCGCTAGGCCTTTAAGGTTTGCATCTATCGCTTTGTCTATGCTACCTAAAGCAATTGTGGTAAATACAGGAGCTATTTTTGAGCCTATAAGTATACCGGACTTTTGTCTGTACATAACATTATTCCACATTACAAAGGTGGACTCAAGGTAAAAGGTTAATAGTTCAAGAAATGTATTAACTGATACGCCACATTTGCTGACAAATTCCATCTCGTCGTTGTCTTCCGTTATACAATGCCTGAAACACGATAATAAAGGACCATGCGGAATATTGTAATACAGATCCTGTATATCTCTGCTGAAGAATTCGCATCTTCCAGGGCTAGACGTGCTTAAGTACGTTACTAACGTTTCAGAGTTTGGTAAAACGAACGGATCGGTAACTATCAAGCCATTAAGGTGGTTTTGAAGAAATGAAGAGACAACCAACTGCCACGAGTCCCTTTCTGATACCATGGCTCTGAACAGAACGCCAACCTTATGTTTTTTTGCCACGAAAAACAATTCGAGGTGTAGGTTGCACGAGCGCTTAACTGCTGAAGCAAGTTGCTCGAAATTGTTGCTTGCCCGTAATGTGACTGCTTTATCCCTCACCTTTTTAGCTTTGGCGTTAACTTCCACACCGGACCACGTCTGCTGCTGGTCATACAATCCACGATCAGAAAAACCCTTGCTTAGCTATAATTCGGTACACTCTAGAATTGTAAAAAGTGGCATAGCTTTCTCGTGCCTGAGGGCGGCCTTAACTAAGTCTTGCCCGGAAAAAATAAAAGAGACTTTCAGCCAACAGGTTATCAGACTAAAGAATGCAGGATATGAAAAACATGCACTCTGTACATAAGCTTATAAGTTGATTCGTTATGTGCGCAATGGCTATCAAAAAGATCGCAACAGAAAAGAGATTGACAGCAAAAAATTGGGTCACTACCATATGCGCACAAAATTGCGCATAACTTAGAAACATAGGTGGCAGATATGGTCTACGAGTAGTTTTTTCAGCGCCGAACAAACTCGGAAAAATATGTGCCGGGCTGGATCGTAGAGTTTCAACAAAAGTAAAAGAAAAGGATCGTAAGTGCACGGTCAAGCATAAAGAAAAACTTGTCGAGTGCAGGTCATCCGTAGTCTACTGTTTGCCCATATCGTGTGGAAAAGTCTACATCGGCGAAACGGGTCGGCGTGTAAACACAAGACTTTTGGAGCACAAAAGGTCCACTGGGGGGAAACATTCATTCCCACATTAAGGGGCACTGCTCACAACATTGGTGCTGGCCGCTTTACAATGATACCACAGTTTTATCGCAATATAAGGATCAGCTAAACAGGGAAATAATCAAAGCCTTTCAAATTCACAAGAGGGGAGAGGGTTGTATCAGTCAGCCATCTGTACATCTAAGCCATGGTGAGGTCGCCTTTTTGGAAGTACACTAAAAAGAAGGAAAAAAAATTGTGGATTAAAAATGGTTGTTAGGGTTGCAACAAATTACGATAGGATTGCACACCATGATAGATACGTGCCATATCTTTGACGCCCGAGTATGCGCTGGCAAATGATTTTTAAAAAATGCTTTTAGTCTTGCCTTGATTTTCTTTGACGCCTGAGGGTGCGCAGGTATATAAATATGAAGTATGTGTTCTGAAATAAAATTGTTGCGATTGCAGCGAGTGTCGTCTTTTCCTGTGTGTCTTCACTGTGTCCGTGTCAGTGCGCTGCTTCACCAGCAAGGTATGATGATTACTCACCAACTAGCCCAACTTTACACTTTACCAAGTCTTGACGTATTGGACGACATCGGCGGTCAGGCACGGCCAGTAGCACTTCTTTTGTGTTCTCGCAAGTGTACGGCAAAACCTGAAGCACTCGACTGTCTGATAGTCGTGCAGAGCGTGCAGGACTTCTATCTGAGCGCTGCAGGAACGACTAGGAGGCAGTTTGCACGGGCTGGGGGAAAGTTCTTCACTAGGACATCATTTCACAAAAAGGATGAAGACAATCTGCGCTTAAATTTTCTCGGGACAAAGTCGGTCTTACCTTCCAAGTACTGAGCAAAGCTCCTTAGCTTGGGGTCCGCTCGCTGCTGCTCGGCAAAGTCGTCGGACCTTATTTTTGCTAAAATGGCGTCGTCATTGGGCGGCGGGTCCACGGGAGCGCGAGACAGGCAGTCGGCATCAGATAGTTTTCGTACGGACTTGTAAATTACAGTGATGCCATATATTTGTAATCTGAGGCTCCACCGTGCCAGGCGTCCTGAAGGGTTCTTTAAGGTCGCAAGCTAACACAAGGGAGTGATGGTCGCTTACGAATTTAAATGGTCTGCCAGATAGGTAAGGGCGAAATGTTGGTGTAGCCCATTGATGCCAAGCTATTTCTTTTCGGTTGTAGAATAACTGCTTTCCGCTTTCGGCAGCGACCGGCTAGCATAAGCTATCACCCGTTCAAGTCCATCTTTCCTCTGGACCAGGACGGCGCCGAGGCCAAGGCTACTGGCGTCAGCATGCATTTCCGTATCGGCGTCTTTTTCGTCGACGTGCGCAAGTACCGGTGGTGGCTGCATGCGTCGTTTGAATTCTTGAACTGCGTCGGCCCGCAGCGTTTCTCACCTGAACTGGAGATCACCTTTAGTTAGATGTGTCAGCGGTGCGTGAAAATTCCTTGACAAAGCGCCGGCAGTAGAAGGAATCTACACACTGCATTTTTGTCGACGGGCTGCTGGAACTTTGTGATGGCAGCTGTTTTCTGCGGGTCGGGGCGTACTACAGACTTGCCGATGGCGTTTCCCAGGAACAGCAGCTCTTCGTACGCAAAGTGACACTTCACTGGTTTGAAAGTGAGTCCAGAAGACTTGATTGTCCTAAGTACTGTTTCAAGGCATCTAAGTGTTCATCGAATCTTGAAGGAAAAACGACGACGTCATCCGGGTAGGCGAGGCAGGTCTGCCACTTCAGCTCTGCTTACACTGTGTCCATCATGAGCTGGAGCGCCGAGCACAGTCCGAATAGCATGACCTTGAGCTCACAGAGGCCGTCTGGCGTGATGAAGGCAGTCTTTCCGAGATCCATTTCGTCGACTTCTATTTGCCAGTAGGCAGTCTTGAGGTCCATTAACGAGAAGCATTGAGCGTTGCAGAGCCGATCCAATGTGTCGTCTATCCGTGGAAGGGGGTACACGTCTTTCTTCGCAATCTTGTTCAATCGACAATAATCGACGCATAAATGTAGTGTTCCGTCCTTTTTCTTTACCAAGACAACAAAAGGTGCCCACGGGCTTTTCGATGGCTGAATGATATCGTGGCGCCGCACTTCGTCCACTTGTTGCCTTACAGCTTCACGTTCTCGCGTTGAAACACTGTATGTGATTTGGAGCAGTGGTGGAGCAAAGTCACCGGTTATTATTCGATGCTTCGCAATTGGTGCTTGTAGAATGCTCGATGACGTCGAAAAGCAGTCTTTGTGTCATCGGCGCAGATCTTCGAGCTGTTGCTACTTGCTGATGGGGAGACTTGGATTTATGTCGAAGTCTGATTCGGGAACTAGGGTCGTTGAAATAAGAGCCGCTAAATCGGAGAGGCCAAATGCATTGCTTGTTTCTTTAATTTCCTCGATGTATGCGATCGTCGAGCCCTTGTTAACATGCTTGAGCAGCTCGCTGAAGTTGGTCAGCGTCACTTTCACTTTTCCTCCATGCAGTTGAGCGATCCCTTTCGTGACGCAAATTTCACGATCGAGAAGTAGACGTTGATCGCCCTCGATAAAGCATTCTGCGTCTGCAGGGGTTTCGAGCCCAACGGAAATAATGATGCTGGAGCGTGGCGGGATGCTCACTTGATCTTCGAGCACATTCAAGGCGTGGTGACTACGAGAGCGCTCCGGCGGTATCGCTTGATCTACCGACAGTGTTCTCGACTTCGATTTCTGGTCGATGATAGCGGCGTGTTGATTCAGGAAGCCCGTGCCGAGAACGACGTCTCATGAACACTGTTGTATGATAAGGAAGGTGGCAGGGTAGGTTCGGTCATGAACCATAATTCTTGTCTGAAGATTCGCGTCGGCGTTATTAGGTGTCCTTCAGCTGTCCGCAGCTGTTCGATTGTCTTCAGTGGGTATCGCATCATTTCGTCGAAAAGTTCCTCCTTCACACCACGCATAAGTCAGTGAACATTTTTCTCCTCAGACACGTCCGGGTCGGCGTGTCTGAGGAGACGGCTCATTTCTTCGGTAAAGATGGCAACGTTCTCGTTTGGAAGCTGCACTCGGGCTTCCAATAGAACTTCGTCCCTTTCTTTCCGGACAGCCCTTGTGAAGGTCCTCAGGAAGCTACTGCTGAACAAGTCCCACGTTGTATCGATGGACTCCCGGTTCTCCAACCTTGTCCTTGCAGCATCTTCCAAGGAGAAGTATACATGGCGCAGCTTATGCTCAGAGGTCCTCTTGTTGAAGGCTGAAATCCTTTCGAAAGTATCGAGCCAGGTTTCTGGATTTTCCGCCGAAGCTCCACGGAAGGCTCCCTGGGTTGTTGAAGCGCGACGGGGGACGCTGATGCTGCCATTGCTGTTGACTTGGCGGCAATCTTTCTGCTCGGTTCTGTTAGAAGACTGTGCTCCGGGGCCGGGTCTTGTAGTCTGCGGCTTGCTGGTGGTCCGGGGCAACGCTGGTGCTGTATTCCAGGTTCGGACTTTGATCACGGCTTTGCGAAGCGTTCGGTACATGAACGCCTTAGCGCCTCCACTAGGTGTCACGTGGTAGTGACGGTGAAAAAGGTAGAAAAACTGTGAATCACGAAACCAGACTTTTCATTAACCCAACTTATTAGTCAACCAACACGATCCACTGAAACTTCTGCCAATATACTAGACTTAATCTTAACTAATAATCCGGATATATTATCTGACATAACTCATGAAGCAGGCATCGCTGACCATGATGTCATAACTGGATGCATTAACTTTTGCGTGAGCAAAAGAATAATTACCAAAAAGAAAATAAGGTGTTACGGTAAAGCCAATTTCGACGCAATTAACAATGAATTAACCACATTTTCAGGTCAATTTCTGCATGATTTTCATTCCCGTTCCATTGAACAGAACTGGGTCCTGTTTAAGGCCACCCTCAGTTCACTCATTGACACCTACATTCCTGTGTTATCCATTTCCTACAAAAGCAGTTCTCCATGGTTTACTAACAAGCTTCGGCGGCTTAATAACAAAAAGAAAAGACTTTACAGGCAGGCTAAGCTGACTGGTGTAGCGAGTGCTCATGATAAACACAAAGCATGTGAAAAGGCTTATAAGGCATTACTAAAATCCACTCGCAAAAACTTTTTTTCTCATGATTTACCATCCATGCTAAAAACTAATACTCGTCACTTTTGGCGTGTGGTGAACCCTGCAATTCGCACTGACATCATTCTTACTGATTCTTTTGGTGTTTCCATCAGCGATTCAGATTGCGCTCAACTTCTTAATGATACGTTTGTAACAATTTTCACTCATGAAAACATTAACTCATTGCCAACTTTAAAGACATTAGTGGGAATCACAATGCATGAGGTAGACATCAGTGAGGCTGGTGTTTTATCTCTACTAACCAATCTTAAAATGTCATCTAGTGCCGACCATCTAGGTTTCAACAATAAAATTTTAAAGAATACATCGCATAGTATTTGTCCTCTGTTAACAGCTCTATTTTCCCAGTCACTATCAACTGGTGGTATTCCTAATGACTGGCGCATTGCTAAAATAATACCCATTTTCAAATCAGGTGATCGCGCTTCTCCCCTTAATTATCGTCCCATCTCCTTAACCAGCACTATTTGTAAATTACTCGAACATATCATACACAGTCAAGTAATCAACTTCCTTGAAGACCATAACATTATTTTTAAGCATCAGCACGGTTTTCGCAAGGGCTACTCATGTGACACACAACTTGCCGGATTTATTAACGACATACACGCACTAATAGACGCCGGGTTCCAAGTTGACGCAATATTTTTAGATTTTTCTAAGGCATTTGACCGTGTTCCACACCATAGGTTGGTACTTAAACTTTCACAGCTTAACATTCACCCTACTATAATTGCATGGATCACCGATTTTCTCTCATCTAGAATTCAGTTTACATCAGTTAACAATTCTAACTCATGTTATGCTGATGTTACGTCTGGAGTTCCACAAGGCAGCGTACTTGGTCCTTTACTCTTTCTAATTTATATTAATGATTTACCCAGTTGCGTTTCATCTAAAATCAGACTATTTGCAGACGATTGTGTAGTTTACCGATGTGTAACAAGTAACACCGATAGCCACTTACTACAAACTGACCTGGACGCAATAAGTGCATGGTGTTCTAATTGGTTAATGCCATTAAATATTTCCAAAACTAAACTCATGTCTTTCACCAATAGGCCACGAATTCTAACCACCTACTCCCTTGATAACAACCCTGTGGAACTCGCAACTACTTACAAGTACCTTGGCATCAATCTTCAATCAAACTTATCATGGAATAATCATATTAACCTTACCCTTGCCTCTTCAAATCGTACTCTCGGACTTATTAAACATAACTTAAAAGAAGCCCCAATGCATGTTAAAAAACTAGCATACACAACATTAATCCGTCCTAAACTAGAATACGCGTCTGCCATCTGGGATCCCGAACAAACGTATATCATAAGTAACATCGAAGCCTTGCAGAACCGTGCTGCGCGATTTATATTTTCAGATTATTCACGTTACACCAGCGTCACCGCGTTAAAGAATAAAGCTGACTTGGACAACTTAGCACTTCGCCGTAAAATTTCTCGCCTAACACTTTTCCATAAGCTTTATCACCATCCATCACTTCACGATGATTTCATTCAGTCACCAACAGTTATTTTTCCACGCCGTGACCATCCATACAAAGTCAAACGCATTAACTGCCAGTCATCCCATTATGCATCTTCGTTCTTACCACGCACAATAACTGAATGGAACGCCTTACCATCAGTCATTGCCACGGAACCAGACTTGACTAAGTTTCAACATTTAATTCGCTCACGACTTGTCGACTAATCGTATTATTATTCTTTTTTGGGACTTTTACAGTGTTTTTCGATATTTGTTGGTGTTTTTAGTGCAGTTGCCTTATGTTCTCCTAATATGTACTAATGTTTTCTCTGTAATAATTGTGACCTAATTATCTTGTATGTTAACTATGTTTCACTGTATTATTACTTCTGTTAACCTCTCTTGTTTTTAGTATGTACAAACTACAACCAGTGCTTGTGATTGACCCCCCCCCCCCCATGTAATACCCTCGTAATGAGGGCCTTTGGGGGTATTTTGAATAAAATAAAATAAAACCTGTGCCGTGAAAAGCAAGTTACACTCAAATAACAACGATAGCGGCAAACGCCGTCGGCGGTCAACGAAAATCTGATCAGCGGGTCAACCGTGTCCGCTTTCATACATCAGTCATGAAATATTCCAGAGTAATCGCTGGTGCCCGCGTGTCTTCCAGAAAGCTCTATACCATTCGCGGCACGCATACATGAAATCAGATCACACGAGGTTCGATGACAACAGACAGTGGACAGAAGCATCTATAGCATCCGAGAAACTTCCAATATATGCAGGCCGTCCCGCGCTGTGCGATAACCTTTGTTAAGGCTGTTTCACATGCTGTGACTGGAACGACAAAAATCAGTGCAGTCGCACGCATGACAATGCGATTTTTAGAGGGCACATTTCACATGATTTCGATTTCAACAGTTGCGTACTGCCAGGTTTCGTGGCACAGGCTGCATAATTCTTTTATTGTAATGAGTAAAACATTTACATTACAATATTGTTGACTTTTCTTGATTACGAAGCAAATAGTATGCACGTTTAGTAATTTAAAAACGTGTTAGTTAAGATTTGTTTTGGAGTGCGCAACGGCGGTTTCTGAAGTTCAGTGTGACGTGACACTCGTAAACTGCTGTTCGCAGGTGGTTGAGCGCTATGTGTTGTCCCATCTGCCTTCTATGACCGTTTCGTTCTGCCTGCGCTACAACAATCTACAAGATGACCTGTCGACAAGTTCATATAGCTACCCTCACCGCATATGCAGTATTCCCAATTCGGCTGCCACGAAGTCGCCGTGTCAGCCCAACAAGATCCTCGCGCTACCCGTGCTCGGCGTCAGCTCCTGGAGAAATGATCTGTGTATATTGCTCGTGATTGTGCATGCGCGGTGACTGCTCCTAGCCATATTCTTGCGCCAAATGCAACAAGAAGCACCAACTAGAAAGCACGTGTGTGCCCCTGAACGAAGCCACAAATTATCTGTGTGATGACTGAACGTGGAATGAAAATTGTGCTGTGAAAGTCAACCTGAGCGCTAGCCTGGTTCTGCCATCACCGTGCGTGTGCTGTGAATAATATATATATATATATATATATATATATATATATATATATATATATATATGTATATAATATGCATATGCCAGTCCTCGCTAAATATTTCTAAAGGCGCAAAAGCCAATGCTTCAAATGTTTTGAGCAGTTACCGCCACTTCTTAGAAACCTGTACGTTGCAACATAGCACTATAAAACACACTCTTCTGGTCCGCTTTGTTGTCCTGTGTCTCGTGCTGGTACTATACTCTGAACTTCTAACAAGATGACCATATCAATACGCGCTATCCATAATGCAGGATCGCAGGCCCACGGCAGGCGCACTTGCCGTGGGCATTTTCAGCTTTCTGCTCAGCCTACCACGCCGCTCAGGGTTAGCCTCTTTTATGGAAATAAATATTATTATAATATTAATGTTATTTGATATTGCCACCTGGTGTTTTGAGCCCGCAAACCGTGAGCATTGCGCGCCCCGCAACAAGGGCGAAGACGACGATGCAGTCAAAGATCGTGCTCCAGCTGGAGAACCGTCCCTTCGTGTCTGGCATTTTTCATGTCTGGCTGCTTTTACTGTTGCTTACTCTTGCCTTAGCGCGTGATGAACTGGTGGAGGTGCTGGGTAATCTGATCTCTGCACAAAACTACTCCGAGCAGCAGGATTTCCAGCCCCGTACCGGTGGTTACGTCTGTACACCGAGCTAGCAGAAGGATCCGTGGACAAGCCCCAGAGTTTGGACTCCCCCCAGAGACAATGGCAACTCCGACCACCCTAACCGGCATGGAAGACAAAACGCCGATTCATTGTACGCTACTCAATCCGCGAACATCGAATCCTTTCCGCTGCGCCATACATGAGGATGTTGAAGATTGGCTGGTGCCCTATGAACGTGTTGCTACGTTCAACAAGTGGGGTGACGCGGACAAACTGAAAAACGTATATTTCAGCCTTAACGATAGCGCACGTGTTTGGTATGAGAACCGTGCGGATGCCCTAACTTCATGGACAGAATTCAAACGCCGGATTCTTGAGATGTATGCGAGCCCTGACCGCCGAGAGCGAGCTGAGCGTGATCCCCAGTCCTGTATACAAATGCCGAATGAAGGTGTCGTACTGTATGTCGAGGACATGACACGTCTCTTTCGACGTGCCGACCCCAGCATGTCGGAAGAAAAGAAGGTGCGGTACCTGATGCGCGGAGTGAAAGAGCAGCTGTTCGGCGGTCTCGTGCGCAGTGTTCCCAAGACTGTGTCAGAATTTCTTTCCGAGGCCGTCACCATGAAACAGACTCTTGGGCAGCGGGCAGCATCATACGAACGCCAAATTAACTCTGCCTCACCTACGGGCTACTTCGGAGCTCTCGCGGGCCATGTCAATTTCTTTCGAGAGCTCATTCGTTCCGTAATTCGCGAAGAACTCCAGAAACTGTCGGTACCGTCACAGCCGACGCTCAGCTCTTTGTCCAGCGTTCTCCGTAACGAAGTACAGAATGCGCTAAGGGAACCACCCTTCAACACAGAAGCTCGGCCGCTAAGAACTGACAGCCGTATGTCATATTCGCAAGCTTTAAGGCAGCCTGCCCCGCCTTCCTCCCCGCTTGGCACCGCGTGCCCGGTCATCCGGCAAACGCGACCCTTGATCGCAAGGTTTGGGTCTATGAAAGAAAAACATTTGATTTTAGGAAAGGCCAAGAATTTGAAAGATACAGGTATCAGTATGTCGGAAGACTTTTCCGAGCCAGTGCGCAAGAGAAGCCGAAACCTGTGGCGGTTTGCTCAGGAACACAAAAGTAAGGACGCACGTGTACAATTAAGGCGTGACATACTTTACATAGACGGCATCAAGTACACCTATGATGACCTTTCAGACAAGGTTGTCCCGTGCAAATGACCCAATAAGTCCCTTATCGACTTCACTTTCCTATTTGGTAGTCAACTGTAGGAGCATTAAAAACAAAGTTGATGCTTTCAGCAATTTAGTGCGCATGGTCAAACCTAGTGTAGTTATTGGCACCGAATCATGGCTCGATGAAGACGTAGCGAGCTCTGAAGTATTTCCTGATAACTTTACAGTTTATAGAAAGGACAGAAATTATCACTGAGGTGGTGTATTTATCTTGGTAGACCAGCGCATTCCTTCTACACGCGTAAATATTATAGAGGATAGGAGTGAAGCTGTTTGGTGTCAGCTGAAACTCTCGAACGGCAAATCACTGTCAGTCTGCTCCTTTTACCGGCCACCAATTGGTTCAGCGAGAGAATTGTGTCATTTCACCGCCACAGCTACAAAAATCGCATCCGATTACGTCATTGTGGGTGGGGACTTTAATCTACCTAATCTCGACTGGAATGAACAGCCCAGAGCCTCTAGAAGCTCCCCTAGCTTCAAATCTGAAATTGCCGAGTTAATGCACCTCCTTTCATTAAGACAAACTGTGCTGAAGCCTACGCGAGGAAATCACATCCTAGATCTTTTTTTCACAAATATGCCAGAAATGGTCCAGAACACTGAAATATTGCCAGAGATAAGTGATCATGATGTCGTGCTAAGCGAAATAAATATGAAACACGTAAGCGTTTACAATGAGAAGAGTCGGGTCATGTACAGTTACGCCAAGGCTGATATCCAACCAATCAATACTTCACTGGAAGCGTATTTTGTTGTGTTCGAGACACTTGGGGATTAGTATTCTGTGGAAAGCCTATGTGTTCTGTTTAAAGAAAAAAATCTTTGAACTGCGCAACCGGTTTGTTTCGTCGTGGGTATTGACTAGAAGACGTAATCGAAGTAAGCCATGGTACATTAAAGAGCTGGATGTTTTAGAGAAGCGTAGGCAAAGTATTTACCGTTCATTCAAACGATACCCTTCTAAAGAGAAACTATGTAAACTAAAACTGGCAACGCGGGAAGTGAACAACACTACAATCCAAACAAAATCAGCCTACTTTAAAACAATAGAGAGTAAGATGAAGCAAAGGCCCAAGGAACTTTTGAAGCATATAAAACGAAACAAAAAAGACAACATTTCTATCCCCGCTTTGACCGATGGCGATGTTATTATTTGCGACGCCACAGAAAACGCCAAGTTGTTCAATATTTATTTTACATCAGTGTTCTCTGCCCCAACAGATTCTCTGAAAGATCTGAAATTGTTGAAACACGAATCCACACCCATGCCTAAAATAGTGATCGAAGCTTGGGACATTGAATTACTGCTTCGTGATTTACATTGTGCAAAAGCTGTGTACCCTTACTGTTTACCCAATTTTATGTTAAAATCTTGCTCTCACATAGTGTCAATGTACTTGAAAATTATTTTTGAGAAGTCCTTGGAACATAGTTCAGTTCCGGCTGATTAGAAAGTGCCATCTGTTGCTCCTATACATAAAAGGGGGCCGCGCAACGTTATTAATAACTACCGTCCCATTTCACTAACTTCCGTGTGCAGTAAAGCTGTAATATTTAATTATAGGGTTTTACGGGCCAAAACCACTTTCTGATTATGAGGCACGCCGTAGCGGGGGACTCCGGAAATTTTGACCACCTGGGGTGCTTTAACGTGCGCCTAAATCTAAGTACACGGTGTTTTCGCGTTTCGCCCCCATCGAAATGCGGCCGCCGTGGCCGGGAAGTAAAGTTCTAGAGCATGTTTTATATACTGCAGTAGTCAAACATATAGATAGTAATTCTTTATTTATCCCAAATCAGCTTGGACTTAGACGAGGATTATCTTGCGTCACACAACTAGGCGAGTTCACACATGCCTTAGCGGCAGCCCTGGACGGCAACTCATAGGTCGACTTTGTTTTTCTTGACTTTCAAAAAGCGTTCGACACCGTTTCACATTACCTGTTACTGCAAAAACTAACCAGTTTTAGTATTAATCCCCAAGTTATTGCGTGGATCGCCGAATATTTACGCGAGAGGCGACAATATGTAGTCGTAAACGGCGAAGAATCTGCAATAACCAATGTTACGTCAGGGGTACCTCAGGGATCAGTTCTGGGGCCGCTTCTCTTCCTGCTTTATATCAATGACATTAATGAAAATGTACAGTCCCATATTAGGTTATTTGCAGATGACTGTATAATTTACCGTAAAGTTACATCTGAAAGTGACTGCTTCGTAATTCAAAACGACTTATATGTCATACACGGGTGGTGTGAGCGATGGGAAATGAAACTGAATCTCGAGAAAACGGTGTGTATGAGGTTCTACAGAAAAAAGAAATCCTGGAAAATTTGAATATACGATAAACCACTGTCCAGTAAAAATGGTGTGTGAATATAAATACCTAGGCGTTTACTTCTGCCCCTCTTTATCATGGAATCGGCACGTGGATTATACCGTAGGCAAGGCTTGTCGGAGCTTGTAATTTTTACGACGAAATACACGTGCGTTTCCACAACAAACCCGGGAGTTAGTATATAAATCATATGTAAGATCTGCGCTCGAATACGCATGCTCTGTGTGGGACCCTTCATCAATAACTAACAAAGAAATAATAGAAAAAGTTCTGTCCATGGCACCAAGGTATGTACTAGATATATCAATGTATGACAGGAAGTTTAGGGCAACTAAATCAAAGGCGATGCTACACTGGCAATCTCTCCAGCACCGAAGAGCGTAGTTTTGACTGAAGCTTTTACACAGCATACAGCACTCTCATACTCGAATTCCGCGTGACGTGTACATAAACGAGCCTCACTACACATCAGCACGCAAAGATCTTGAACAGAAGATAAGAGAATACAAATGTAATACATCGGCCTTTAGCAGCTCGTTTTTCCCAAGGACCATCAGTCAGTGGAACCGACTTCCTTCCTCAGTTGTAGGAATTTCTTGTCCTAACAAGTTCTTTTCTGCATTAAAAGCAATAGAATCTTTTGATCCCTAACGCTTGGTCAATATCCCGTGTACGTCTAGCAATCATCATGACCTATAAACAATCCCAGCTGCAAATGACATTTTCTTTTAGTGCCTTTTTTTCTTACCTTGTCGCACGGTATCTTAATCACTGCATTGTTTCTTTTTTCCAACTTATTATTCAATTTGTTTTTTTTTGCCTTTTCATTGTGAGTCTCTGTAATCATTGTGCTTTATGTACTCTCTTTTTTTTTCCCAATGTGACATGTGACATCTGCAACGTGCCTGTTTCCGATATGGCTGTGTTCAACTTAGATGTGTGCTTTTTTGTCGGCGTATAATAATGTGTTTTTGGCTTACACAAATTTATGCAAACCTGCAATTTTTATGCTTGTTTTTTTTTATCTGCAGACCCCCCCCTCTAATGCCTGAATGGGTGCTGTGGGTACTAAATAAATAAAAAAATAAATAAATAAACGCATACATCTGATTCGTGCCAATTCCTAGTTTCTTCACTGCTTTTAGGCTTCCTCCGTTCCTGAGAGCATGTTCAATTCTATCCTTATTATACTTCCTTATGTCAGCGCGCGAAGTATTTCTCCTCTATTGATCTGAAAAGTGGCTACTGGCAAATTGAAGTAGATGAGCGGGACCGCGAGAAAACTGCTTTTGTGATTCCGAACGGCCGTTACCAATTTAGAGCACTCCCTTTCGGCCTCTTTTTCGCTCCAGCCACATTCCAGCGAATAATGGATATTGCTCTCGCTGACCTCAAATGGCAAAGCTGCCTCGTTTATCTCGATGATGTCGTCGTCTTTTCGGAAATTTTTGACGAGCACTTTCGACGCCTTCGAAATGTACTCGATGCCATTCGATCGGCTGACCTTACACTCAAGCCAGAGAAATGCCATTTCGGTTACGAGGAACCGAAGTTCCTTGGTCACGTCGTGAGCGCGGCAGGTGTTCGGCCCGATCCCGAGACGACTGCTGCCGTAGCTGATTTCCCCGCTCCAACCGACAAGAAAAGTGTCCGACGATTTTTGGGCTTGTGTGCATATTATCAACGCTTCATTGAAAATTTTTCGAAGATTGCAGAGCCGCTATTTCGCCTTACGCATGACGGCGCACCATTCCTCTGTACTGATGAAGAACGGATCGCCTTTGCTGAGCTACAACGCCGGTTGGCTATTCCCGGGCTCGGTAATTTTGATGAGGATGCTGACACAGAAGTGCACACTGACGCCAGCAATATCTGTCTCGGAGTTATCCTGGTGTTATCCTGGAGTTATCGGAGTTATCCGGCGAATGTTCACCGCCGCAATTATGGCAGTAGGGGAAGCACTCATGGGGACGTATGCTTTGCGCACTGGGAAATGTTCTACTGTATTGATGGCACATGCAATACGTCGAACGATTTGGGCATACGCCAGTGGCGTGACCGAGCGTGAAGCAGTGCGAGCACAGCGAACTTCTGTGTCGAAATGGGTAGAGGCGCAGGACAACGCGATTAATAAAGGCAAATCTGGGTAAACGTGGGCCTTCTACCGTCACCATCATGGCGTTGGACGTGCCTATTCGGCGGATTGTCAGGAGTTTCGCTTGTTCTACTTCCACAATACTCTGCAGCTCTCCGTCGGAGACCGAGGTGGGTATTCAATGTATGACGCCGCGTGCGTTCATAGGATCAGCGGCCACGTAGGTGTTTGTCTCGTAAGCTGCATCGTTGATAGTGATGCTCTTTAGTTCCACGAGCTTGTCGGCAGCAGATCGACGATAGGTGTCAACGGCCACCAGGTTTTATGTGGTGCGGATATTGAAGTATGTGTCGCTGCGTTCCACTGTGTTGAGTCCTGCCGCCGAGCGGATAGCGTTGCCGAGGGTACCGACGTCGATTGCAGCAAGGTTCAGGCATGCCGTGAATTTAACAATCACAGTGGTGGCTTGTTGCTGGCGCGGCGTTGTCCCTACGGTGCGCCAGTGGCCGAGTGTCGAAGCGGACGCCGCTGCTTGCTCGATTTCCATGCTTCAGAAGCCCACGAACGCGCGTGGTGGTGTCGAGGTGGCGTCCAGCCAAGGACTAGGCTTAGTGGCCGGCGGCTGGCTAAGCCGGCCAAGTTCTTCCATTAATTGCGGAGAAACGATGAAAAGTTCGTCTCACCGGAAGGTGGGTACCTTGAGACGCCTTCCTAGCGCAAGTTTGGAGTCCTATCGAAGAAGGTTCCGTTGATGGGGTGAAAACTTCGAGGAGCGGATCCGTGCCGACTCGGCGAGCGCACCTCGGCGTCCCGTGCGCAGTGCGAGCTGCTTCGATGTGCTTGTTTGATCGTGTGTCATTAGGCTTGCTGTAATGAAATGAGACGTAGTTCGCGAACACAAAAGTTCCAGATGATGGCTTGCGTCTCGCTATAAACACGCCGTATGCGTGGCGCGCCAGCTAAATGTAGACCAGCGATTTCCTTGCCGTGGAGTGCGTTCCCTTTGTCTACGCTGGTTGTCGTGGAAAGTTTGGTGGACGTCGCAAAGAAGTAATGCGTATTATTAGAGTGCCTCAGCTCGTCCACTATGCAGCGGCTTGTATGCTGCAAGTAACATCGTAGACGCAGCGCCGTAAACTTAAAGAGCGCCTTTCGACCTCGTCGTACTGTTAAAACGTAAGCAATCGTGCTCGCCAACTACACGTGCGTTCATGCGTGCTGTGTGTGCTTCCCGTGTGTGTATAGAGTGCCTTGCGAACGTAGGAAGCGCAACACCCACGACAACATTGAAACCTCTGCTGATACTTACTGCACGCTGGTTGTCAGAATTGTGTACGCAACTACATTGCCACAGTGCGGAATTGATAATCCTGATAAGCGTTTCCTTCCACTGAGAAAGGTTTCGGAAATCGTGTTCACCTTGTGCACCTGTGTGTGAGCTCCTGCGTGTCTGCTAAAGTTGCATATTAACGACCCGTCTACCTCTTCACCGATTCTTTCTTCAATGACGTTTCCTCGCTTATAAATGCTTCGACGTTGCGCACAATCTCTGATTACGAGGTTTTCGGTTAACGAACAGTTCTAGGGACAAAAATGTAAGCCAATCACGGCTTGCCACTAGTGCAGCTTTATTTTCAAAACAAGGTGTGTTGACATAACTTTGACATAACTAAACTGACAGGGGAAAGTTGCTTAAACTAAGTAATGGAAAAAAGAACAAGATTACATTGTAATCTGCTGCTGCGGGGTGCCCAAAATTTTATTTGATCAAGAAGTTCCTATAATCAAGACACTCGATGATTTCAAGCATTTGCTCTCTTTCCACATCAGTGCAGACATCGTTTTCATGGCTCTTTTAGGTGCTGACTGCATGTTTTCACGATATCAAAGCTTTATTGTGCCATTGCTATAAGCTAACCTAGAACTCATTTTGTAGTAGTGAGGCCGTGATCCACAACATAAACCACAAGATCGAGGAGCCCTCAGAAATGCAGGCCCCGTGGATATATGGCTGCAGCAGCATAGCGTGTGATCTGGATGGTCACGTCAAGCATGTATTAAATATACGTGATCCAAAAAGTGGACTTGGTATCATTCATGGGGAAGTTTCATCATCATCAGCCTGGCTACGCCCACTGCAGGGCAAAGGCCTCTCCCATACTTCTCCAACTATCCCGGTCATGTGCTAATTGTGGCCACGTTGTCCCTGAAAACATCTTACTCTCATCCCTCTACTTAACTTTCTGCCGCCCCCTGCTACGCTTCCCTTCTCTTGGAATCCAGCCCGTAACCCTTAATGACCATCGGTTATCTTCCCTCCTCGTTACATGTCCTGCCCATGCCCATTTCTTTTTCTTGATTTCGAATAAGATGTCATTAGCTCGCGTTTGTTCCCTTACCCAATCTGCTCTTTTCATATCCCTTAACTTTACACCCATCATTCTTCTTTCCATAGCTCGTTGCGTCGTCCTGAATTTAAGTAGAACCCGTTTCGTAAGCCTCCAGAATTCTGCCCCGTAGGTTAGTACTGGTAAGACACAGCTATTATACACTTTTCTCTTGAGGGATAATGGCAACCTGCTGTTCATGATCTGAGAATGCCTGCCAAACGCACCCGAGCCCACTCTTATTCTTCTGATTATTTCCGTCTCATGATCCGGATCCGCCGTCACTACCTGCCCTAAGTAGATGTATTCCCTTATATTCCAGTGCCTCGCTACCTATCGTATACTGCTGTTCTCTTCCGAGACTGTTAACCATTACTTTAGTTTTCTGCAGATTAATGTTTAGACCCACCCTTCTGCTTTGCCTCTCCAGGTCAGTGAGCATGCATTGCAATTGGTCCCCTGAGTTACTAAGCAAGGCAATATCATCAGTCAATTGCAAGTTACTGAGGTGTTCTCCATTAACTCTTATCCCCAATTCTTCCCAATCCATGGCTCTGAATAGTTCCCGTAAGCACGCTGTGAATAGCATTAGAGAGATCGTATATCCCTGCCTGACGCCCTTCTTTATTGGGATTTTGTTGCTTCCTTTTGGAGGACTACGGTGGATGTGAAGCCGCTACAGATATCTTGCAGTATTTTTAAATACGGCTCGTCTACAACCTGATTCCGTAATGCCTGCATGACTGCTTAGGTTTTGACTGAATCCAACGTTCTCTCGTAATCAATGAATCCTACATATAAGTGTTGGCTATATTCCGCATATTTCTTCATCACCTGATTGATAGCGTGAATAAGGTCTATTGTTTAGTAGCCTTTATGAAATCCTGACTGGTTCTTTGGTTAACAGAAGCCTAAGGTGTTCCTGATTCTATTTGCGATTTCCTTAGTAAATACTTTGTAGGCAACGGACAGTAAGCTGATCGGTCTATAATTTTTCAAGCCTTTGGCGTCCCCTTTCTTATGGATTAAGATTATGTTGGCGTTCTTTCAAGATTCCGGTACGCTCGATGTCATGAGGCATTGCTTATGCAGGGTGTCCAGTTTTCTAGAACAATCTGCTCACCATCCTTCAACAAATCTGCTGTTACCTGATCCTCAGCGCCTGCCTTCCCCATCTGCATTGCTCCCAACACTTTCTCTACATCTTTCGTTGTTACTTTCGGGATGTCAAATTCCTCTAGACTGTTCCCTCTTGCATTATCTTCGTGGGTGCCACTGGTACTGTATAAATCTCTATAGAACTCCTCGGCAACTTGAACTACCTCATCCATATTAGTAATGAGATTGCCGGCTTTGTCTCTAAATGCATGCACCTGATTCTTGTGTATTCCTTGTTTCTTTTTCACTGCTTTTAGGCTTCCTCCGTTCATGAGAGCATGTTTATTTCTAACCATATTATACTTCCTTATGTCAGCTGTCTTACGCTTGTTGATTAACTTGGAAAGTTCTGCCAGTTCTGATCTAGCTGTAGGGTTAGAGGCTTTCATACATTGGCGTTTCCTAATCAGATCTTTCGTCTCCTGCGACAGCTTACTGGTATCCTGTCTAATGAAGTTACCACCGACTTCTATTGCACACTCCTTAATGATACCCATAAGATTGTCGTTCATTGCGTCAACACTAAGGTCCTTTTCCTGAGGTGAAGCCGAAGTTTATCTACACATTACTTAACGCAGCTTACTAAAGAGACTAAATATTTATGAAACTTTATTGAACTTGCTGCTCACTTGTGTGCATAGCCATTATACCCACACTGTCGTGTTCTGTATAAAACTATACCTAACCTTTCCTGATGTTTGGTATTTCTTTTGCATAAGTTGCTTACCTGGAAGGTAATTTTATTTTTGCTTTTTACGTAGTATATTTATCGCGTTTTATTGTTGTTTTATTCTTTGAAAACTACTTCCTATGATCTACCCCTTATTTGCCTATTTTTTTCTGTTTGTGCTACAGTCTGTTGCAATTTTGTGTGCATGTAGGAATTCGAAGTGTAGTGGACTAAATAGGTCACAGGTCTAAGCACGTAGTGTGCACTCCATTGTTTATCATTGATATCTTTACAGTAACTTCTGTGGGCTCATAGTAACAGCCGCTTGGAAATACACATTCGATGAGCTTGAATTTCTTGAAAATTAATATGAAGGTCAGTATTTTCTATGCTGCATTTACTTCAGTAGTAAACAGGTGCAGGCTGATTTGCATCCCTTGTGACCTACACAGGATGCCTTTTTTTGTTGCATTAAGAAAGGGGGCTCGCCCGCATGTCTTGCTATATATGTGGTATACCTCATTGATTTCACGTGTCAATTGTTACGGTGGATGAAAACAGATGAACGATTGTAATCCTACATGAAGCCCCGTTGTGGAAATGTACGGCCAAGGTGGACGACCATACTGGTCTTTTGAATGAAATATGGTGATCTCTTATACACATGATAAGATACCGGCCAGTTCGCCCTATGTACACTTGACCAAATGTGAAAGGGATACAGTACACTGCCTGTGACACACACGACAAATTTGGTGGTATCTGTCACCGAGCAAGCCTCCCTTGCTTGCTTGCCTTTCTCAATTCACTTGCACACTGCTGTGCATATGCTGCATACTTTCTTTTTCACTGGATATATAGGCACCCTGAAAAGAAAGGCTTGCTTGAAGATACCACTAAATTTGTCAGTGGTAGTGTAGTCTATTCCTGTGATCATGTGTATATTTGGTCAAATGTGCATGCAGGAGACTGGCCATTGCCTCAACATGTGCCTAAGAGAGCGCCATAATTCACTCACCAGACCAGTATGCTCGTCCCACTTGACCGTGCACCAATGTGACTGGGGCTTTATAGACTGCTCATCTGTTTTGTTCACCTACGGCAACCAATTGACCAAAAAATCGCTGAGGAATGCCACGTAAGAAGACTGGGTCACATTCTGTTTGCTGAATTGCCCGCAACCTCTGCAGTAACACATTTGTTTGCTGCAACCAGTTTCAGGCACCTCATTTCATGTGAAATCTGCTTGACCTATAGAGAAGTAATGCAATCAATTTTCAAAGTTATGTAATTCCTGAGTATAATTGTTGTTTATGCTATGTTGCAAGAAGGACCCTTTTTAATTGAAACTGAATTAGCTTTTCGATTACCCTATCATTGCGTTTAGGATACACATCATTGTGCATACCCATACTAAGTTAGAAACTGATTGTTTCGATAACTCAAAAAGCACAAATATACTGGGCCCATTGTATCTGACAGTGACACTGCGACTATGTTCCGAATACCACAAATTGGCAGTTATCCAACATAATTTGCGAAAAGAAACTAAAACATTATTGGTCCCCATGCAATGGATACTTACATTCATCATCATGATTGCTCGATCTCAAACTCCATGTGAGAAATTTATTATTGGCATATTAGGCATAGTACATACCAACTATGGCTAACAGTGGATGGAATATTAATTTTGTCTACCGCTCAACAAGAGAAGCCACTAGGTTCCATTCTTTCTCTTCTTTTCAAAAAATTTGTTTGCTATGCATAGTGTGACGTTTGTATAGAACTCTTAGTTCACGGGTGTTCCTGCTTGCTTATGTTATAAATGGGAATGTGTTGCCATTGCAAGATTAGATTAATGTGTGACTGGGCTGTTGTCGTTTAGAGATACTTCTTGTCATTAACAATAATATTCTAGTGCCAGGCACATTGGCCCAGTGGTAATGTCACAGAATCTTAGGAAAGTAAAAATATTCTCAAAAGTGATTCTGAAAAGAACTGCCCGTTTGGCAGAGTAGTGAGGGAGGGGGGGGGCGTTTTTACACTGTTTTGTTATTTTTTCTGAAATACTGAAATGAAACTTAGCATAGTGCTACAACTATATAGATATTTGTTGCATGTTTGTGCCGGCTAATACATTATGGCTGAATGTTCATTACACCTTTTGAAAATTAATTTCATTTGTATTTTCCAGGCTCCATAGTCGCCGATTACTAGACGGACCAAATGTGGCCAGAAACTAGCCTTTCCTTGATCCTTTCCTGGGAAGTGAAATAGCAGGTGATCATGTAAGAATGGACTTTCAACATGTGAGCAGTAGCCAAAGCTCCATACAGGTCATGCTGATGGTGGAATGCTAAGACAAACCACAATATTTATTTGTTTACTAATTCACTTAATATTTATTTATTCATATCTAATTCAATGATTTACAGGTTTCAAGCAAGGAATCAGGTAAAATAAAGAAATATCGTTGCATCAAAGTAAACATATTAGAAAAAGCATAATTCACGTAGCACAGTACCATGATGAAACATTTTTAGACAACTAGTCTGCTTTTGATACGAATTCATAAAAACTGCAAATTTTGAAGAAACAAAGCTGTAAGGTTAGCAAATCTTACTCATAAGTTAAAAATGAGATCACATTTCTATTGGGCCTAATATCATAATTTCATCTGGAAAATTGGAGATACCATATGCTGCTCTAATATACAATCACTAATTTGTGAATAGATGCGCAAAACTCTCAAACATTACAACAATCTCACGTAAGCTGTAAATTAATATATCAAATTTGTTGACTTTAGACATGGCAGGTGGAGTCTGCAGGACTGCGATATCTCTTTCTGGCACAGAGACGTGAATTATTAAGCTTCGTGGTGGTATTTTCTTTAAACCTGCCGAATAGTTCTTCCTGCCACGAGTAGAACTTAGCTTTATCAATTGCCACAAACTTAATTCAAATTAGTTCTGCGGTTGTCTCAAAAGTATTGGTGTATTTTGGATGTATTTAGTAGGAAAATTTACAGAATTAACGGAATTGTGCTAGTTCTTTGTTTTTATTTTACATTTTCAAACTGAGTAAGTTCCTTTCTTTCAAGTTTTGCTATTTTCAGCAATTTGTAATATACACTCATGGCGTTGATATAAATACTGTGACTTAAAATTTTTTTAATGTATCAAACCTAATCAAATTTGGTCCCATAGTTGCCGAGAAAAACAATTTTACTGTTAATGTGCATTACATAGGAGCTCCCGAGCTAAATCTTTTTTAGGCATTGCGTGTGTCGGTCTGGTTTGTATTTCTCACCCTAAATTTAGAATATTGGCTCTGATCTCAAAATTGCTTCCTTTACAACGAAATTCAAGCTTTTAAACTTTGTACGATATATGGTGTACTCTATGAAGACCACTGTTTGCCACATTTTCGCAAGGGCTGCCAGTGTTAGTTTTACACATAAACATAGACTAATATGCTGTGCGGTTTCAGTATATGGTGTACTCATCTATGAAGGCCACTATTTGCTACATTTTTACAGGGACTGCCAGTGTTATTTTTGCACTGTGTGGTTTCGTCTGGCTGACACAACATTGCAGTGCACATTCATATCAGTCTATTTTCAGGCTGTAGTATCCAACCATTTAATGTGCCCTGCTGGAACAGGCCGTCCTTTTACAGTTTTAATGGTAAGGTTTCTTGTCCTAGTGAAGCCAGTTATTGCCAGTTGTCAACTGTAATCAAGTCTTACACTGATTTTCTTACCTCACGTTTCGTGCGTTTGCACCACCAGCTTGACTCGAGAAGCATGTTGGCAGCTAGAGTTTGTATGTTGCAAGTTCGGATCTGAAACACATATTTGAAGCATGTATCTAGTCTGAAGGCCAATTAACATTTCAAACTGAATAATTTGTGATTATAGCATCAATTTTTGCCATAGCATTTACTGTAGTCCTTATTGCCTACAGTACAGTTCTCTAGAACTTTGGTAAATTACAAGCACTTTACACACATTGGCCTAGCTTCTATAGGTATTTGCTTGTAGGGACTCGAAAGCAATTGCATAGAAATATTCTATAGAAATTTGTCTTCAGCATCTCTAAAGCAACTCTATAGAAATGTTCCATAGAGATTTGTCTTTAGCATCTCTAAACCAACTCGATAGAATATTCTATACAAATTTGTCTAGCATCTCTAAGGCAACTCGATATAAATGTTCTATAGAAATCTGTCTTCCGAGTTCCTATAAGAATGCGGTGGCCAAACAACTTTTGAAACTCTATAGGAAAAAAGGAATACGACAGCGCCTTCCCGGGAGACCTCAGCGGGCCGGATGTGATCGCTAAACAGTGATGGGACGCTGAGTTAAGGCCCATCATCGATCACTTAGAAGGCGGCATCGCGTTCATCCCTCGCCTTATTTCGCGATGGTTGTCGTCATTTTGCCTACTAGAGGGCATCTTATACAAAAGAAACACAGGTGCCGGCGACAAACCACATCTTCTAAGAGTGGCTCAAGCCCTTCGCGACGACATCCTATTAGCCTGCCACGACGAGCCGACATCTGGTCACTTGAGCTACTCAACGACTCTGGACAGGGTACGACAACGGTACTACTGGCCTAGACTGACTGCTTGCGTCAAACGCGACGTGAAAGGGCGCCGTGAATGCCAGCGCCGAAAGTCACCACCCTTCAAGCCTGCAGGCCTTCAACAACCCAACGACCCTCCGCGTACGCCGTTTGATCAATTTGGAATGGACTTTCTTTAACCATTTCCTTGTCTTCCTCCGGCAATAAGTGGATAATTGTCGCAACTGATTACTTGACGCGTTACGCTGAGACGAAGGCACTACCACGCGGGAGAGCATCTGAAGTTGCCCAGTTTTTATGCATCACATTGTGCTTTGGCATGGTGCACCGTCATTCATCATCACTGACCAAGGGAAGGCATTTACGGCGAAGCTTCTGGACGCCATCTTCAAGTTGAGTTACACGAGTCATCGAAAGGCCACTGCATACCACCCTCAGACTAACGGCTTGACAGAAAGACTAAACACAACACTGGCAGACATGATGTCTACCTACGTGGATGTGCAGCATAACACGTGGGACGAAATCCTGTCGTACGTAACGTATGCGTACAACACTGCCACGCAGGAAACTACACGATTCACGCCGTTTCGCCTGGTTTATGGTCGAGATGTTCAAACTATGCCAGACGCCATGATTCCATATGAAGACATCGATCAGCTCGACAAGTTAGCTCCTGACGTCGAGGAGTACATTTAGCGCGCTGAGGAAGCACGTCAACTCGCACGTGTGCACATAAGACAGCAGCAGTGTACAGATGAAATAAGGTACAATCTGCACCATCGACAAGCTCCCTATAAGCCCGGTGACCAAGTTTATGTTCGGGCACCCATTAGACGGCGAGGTCTCAGCGAGAAACTCACGAGGAAGTGCTTCGGACCATACACAGTACTAAGGCGTGTAAGCGACGTGAACTATGAAGTGATTCCAGACGGAGACCTGCCATCGCCCAAGCGCCGTTTACCACGCGCAGAGATTGTACATGTCGTCCGCCTCAAGCCGTACTTTACACAGTAATGTCAAGTGTACTGGTGCAACAAACATTTTTTTTTGCTGTTGTCGCGTCGTCCTCCAAATAACCTTTTAAGCGTCTTTTTTAATTCTTGACCACAGAACACATTTTTTGCCTCGTGTATATGTCCGTATGTGTGCTAGCGCGTTTCCTTTTTTTCTGTCTTACCTAACTTTCCGTGTACTTTCCGTGCACGTCTTGTGTTTGAGCATCGAGTCGACGCTTCATTGGGAGGGGAAATAATGCCACCCGGCGTTTTGAGCCAGCAAACCGTCAGCATTGCGTGTCCAGCAAAAACGGCGAAGACGACGACGAAGTCAAAGAACCCGCGCCAGCTGGAAAACCGTCCCTTCGTGTCTGGCATTTTTCGTGTCTGGCGGCTGGTACTGTTGCTTACTCTTGCCTTAGCGCGTGACAGTATTATAGTTTCTTCAGTGTTTTTATAGCAATCATCTAGATTTCTTAAGCTAGTCATGCATTTAACCTGTATTAGATCAACATTGTTACGACATGCTTATGGGAGTCATTTCAAACTAGATTGCTCAGCCAGAGAAAGTACAATTGAGAGTCTCAATGTTTATTTCAATTTGGTATTCCTAAACAGATTATATTGGCAGAGTTTTATGCCTGCTTGCATATCCTGCAATTCAATGTTCAGAGCTGCAAAAACTGATTTCTTTTCTAGCTGTCGAAAGGTTGCTCCAATGTCGATAGCAAGCTATAATTAGTCATTTCGGAAGTGTTAAGCAATGACTATATCTCTAAGCTTACCAATGCGTTTTTGTTCCACGAACACTATTAAGTTTTCTTTCTCCCTCTCATCGACAGCCATGGAATGAAACTGCACACTTTCGTAAGTATCAGGATGCAAACATTCTGGAGTATGTCCTGAGAATTTGTCTGCATCCCATAGTGTGCATGTTTGTATAAAGTTCTGGCGTTGCAGTCGCAGTCATCTACGCTTTTTTTTATATTGAAACAAGCGAGTGAATTGAACGTTGTTTTCAAATCTATAATGTGGCCGTGCACTAACGACCACATTATTAAGCAAAAAAAACTGTAGATTCAGTGTACGTGTTGGAATCTATGCGAAGTGAAGTTTTTGTCAAGTGGTCAATGAAATGACGGTAAGGTAACTGCGATATATATAATTTGTCTTATTTTCCACCATCCAACATGTCACCTTTTCCAAGGTTTGCTTATGCAGTGCATAGGTCACAGCCCTAAATCATGTGATCTTTATGCACTACACTGTTCCCAAACTATACCGAAATGCAAACGGCAGTTAATGTAGATGCACACTGCGAGACATCAACACAGACACATTTGCTGAGCAAGGAATGGTGCGATGTGTACGCAGATAATGAATGAAGTGTGCTTATGCACTTATTTATTTATGTACTTCGCAGGCTGCAAGGTCGGAGTATTGGGTGAGGGGGAATAAAAAAGTAGTTACAAAAGGAAGAAGGGCACAACGTTAAGAAAAAACCGGCAAAAAAGCAGCGCCAATACAATGCACCAACTAGCCCAACGTGCTTTACTGGCACAACATTATACAATATTTAACAATCAATAACAGAAAAAATTACTGCCCATGCACCCTTTACAGATGGTAAACCAGCGAAGCTGAAATGTGTGGCCCCGGTGTTTATCAATGGGTTAAATCCGACGCTTTATTCGTCTTTCCATGTTATTTGTTATGTCTGTGTTTCTTAATGAGGTTACGCACAAGTTTACCTTGGGTTTATCACATTATTTGGTATACCACACATCCCGCTTCGCAAAATCACCATCATGGAAAGTGAAATGAGTGGTTCATTGTGTTACTCCAGCGCGTCCATCAAAGTATTTCTGAATTATGTTACGCATTCGTGTTTTGTAGTGCATTAATCATAGTATTTATGACTCGAATATGCACTGTAATTACCAAGTTACACACCGGGGCTGCACATTTCATTGATTTAATAAAGGGACACATTTTTGAACCCAAGGGAAATCGGAGAGAGACCGCTGCACGCGCGCTTTGCTGCGAGATAGTGGTGACATGATGATCTTGTCTTAACCACGCCCCACTCTATGTCCGTTCCTTCAAATAATGCATAGATAAATGTATATGTTTTAAATGCATAATCATTTATATGTCAAACCAACAAGAAATTTCTCCGTCCATCATGTCAGAAAAAAATGGCTCACACTTCCCTTAACAATGGCTCAAGCCCCTACAATAGGGTTTTTTTTATCAGACCACGAGTGTTTCGCCTAGATATAGACAGCTTCACTGTAAAAAGAATGAACACCTTTCTGCTAGAGACCAAGACGATCATGAGGCGTACTAACAAATGAAAGTTTATTGAACATGCTGAATAAATGCTGGTTGACAAGCAATAAATCGAAGATACACAAAAATCAAAACGAAGAACTGATGGGTGTCCATACAGATCCGAACAAGAAACGCGTCCATCTCTGAAAGTGTAACAGAGGCCATGCTGACACAAGATTCTCCCAGTGTTTTTGCATCTACAGCTTCCATAATTTCTCTAGGCAGTTGATCTCTACAGAATGCTAGCTTCTTTCTCTAGAATGAACTCTCGAAATCTGAGCGTGCATTGTAGAGGAAGAAGCTAGCATTCTGTGCAGATCGGCGTCCTAGAGAAATTATGTAAGCTGTATATCTAAAAATGCTGGGAGAATCTTGTCAGCATGACTCCGTTAGAAATGGATGCATTTCCTGTCAGGAAACACATTAATTTTTGCTTTTCCTTCTTGTGTATGTTCGGTTCATTGCTTGTTGGCCAGCATTTACTCTGTGTGTGCTTTAAACTTTTGGTTATTAGATCATCTCGGTTTTCTTGGTCGTCCTATGGTTTCGCTGGTGCCGTTTGCAACAAGGCAATTTTTCATCGTTTTCGACTGCAATAAGTCACTTTAATGGCCCTTATGATGCTTCTGTGTACCTTATAAAATATTTTATTTGGCCAATGTAGCAAGAATGCATAGCGTGAATGAGTAAGAACAGGGTGCGCTAACTTCTAAGTAAAAGGTTTATTGTGAAAGTGCAGTGATTGTTATAAAGGTTAGCAGAAAGTAGTACAGCAATAAAACCTGATAAAACTAGCGCTTGATGAAACGAAACATAAGAACGGGAAAGGGAGAAAATACATATAAACGTACAAGTTCAGGCAAAAGTAACATTGTCATCACCCAGTGCACATGTGGCTCCCTTCCAAGAAACTAGTTTTTTTCCAATGGCATGGAAGAGGAAAAGTGCGCTTGCAGATGCAAGCAGCCAATCTGGCTATTGGAATAAGAACAGTGTTTCTTGAAAGGTGCTGGCATGCAGGATTGACAATTGGAATGATTTTTTTTCCTGAACATGGAATTTTTCTGTATTTTGTTTCTGTAGCATTTGTATTTATGTTTAGCTGCATCAAGCACGAATTTTTATCTTGCCTTCAAAGATGTCTTTCTTTTTTGGTAATTTGTGTGACTCGCTACGTTTTTACAATGAACCTTAGTTGAAAGTTATTCCTCATCCATCTCTAGTGTGATCCTGTTGATAGTGCTTCATGATCTGCACTCTTGCAACATTTGTGTGCGTGCGTGCGTGCGTGCGTGCGTGCGTGCGCACCCAAGGATTTGGATGTGAAATGGGGCCTTTGGGTGGAGGTATCCTTCTTCTGTGTAGCCTCATGAATTCATGAAATATAGGGCAACAGAAATACGATGAACAAGAACTAAGTGAACACACAGAGCGCTTCGTTCTTGTCCGTTGTGTATCTGTTGCGCTTTAGTTAATAATGAATACACACCAACTCTTCCAGCTTTCAGTTCTCATGTCGGGCTTATAATGTCGCTTGTGTCCTGGAATATCGGCATGACTATTATCCTTTCTTTCATTCTTGGCCATGTGCTTGCAAGTCGCGTGTCAATCTTCTGATTTTCCTGACAATCTCTTGTGATGTGCAGGCCCAGACAGTTTCTGGTGAATTCATGCAGGTGCGCAAGGTATTGTGCAGGGTGTAATTTGCACTACAAGTGCTCCTTTGATTGCTTTCACTTCAGCTTTTCTAGGTGTAGGATGACCTGGAATGGTACTCACTTATATGGGTTTTAACTTTGTGTAGTGTCATACTGCTGTTACCTTGCTATTGCCACATCAGTGTACCATATGTACCTGGTGTTTGCTTGCATCTTCATGATTAGCAACCTCCTCTGCGTGTTTGGCAGTTGCATGTATTCTCCTGGCCTAATTGTTTGCCTCCGTATTGCATGGTATGGGCCTGTTCGGTTTCAAGTTCAGGTGCTTCTGAGGTTGTTTCTGAAGGGAGGGGTAATCGTCTTTCCATCTCATATGCTAGCAGGCATAGTGTCTTGGAACCAGATTCTGAGCTCTTGAGAGAATGAATTTGCGCTGCAGGCTGCTACGATACTCTGTCTACGCGCTTGTTACTTTGCTCTTTCTCATAGAGGTCTTCAAGCATGGTACAGTCGGAACGACCTGTTATTAGTCGATGCCTGTGTACGATGAGTTGTCTGTTTTCTGCGCTGCTTCTAATTCATACCGTACAATACCTTGGATACAAGCACAGCATCTGCGGTTTTCCATAGTATCCACTCGTCCACCCCTCATGATTTCAAGGTTATTCTTTTCACCAGGTGTATAATTTGAGTCCAGACGTGGCATAATTGTTTCACCGACATGCTGGCTCTGCCGTCATGGTCTTACACTAGTTGAGGATTTGTGGATGTTGATTTGCAGGTATATTTGGCCAGCTATATTGAGCACAATGGGCAATCTGGGGGAGTTTTTGATTCTAGTTTATTTCCCACGTCGATGTAAGCTGATTTATCAGAAAGCGAGAGGCAAGACGGGCCGAGAAAGTCGGCAGTGCTGTCGAGAGCTTGTTGCATCATTCTTGATTTCTGTATGCGATAGCGTTCCCATAGACTTTAGTACACCATAGGCTACAGTACTTCTTCTAGTATGCCTGTGTTGTTGGTGTGGGTGGGCCAAATGTACCTCAACCTCTCACCTGGAATTTTCGGTCTTTCAAAAAGTTGCTGTTTAACTTAATACTCTACCAGAAAGATTTTGCTCATCGTTGCTCTTATTAGAGGAGCGTGAGGTACTGCTGTCAAAAGCCTCTTCACTCTCTTCATTCTTTCATAAACGGTATTACACAATGCCCTGCAATAATGTTTCTGCTGCTTGTGGCCCACTCATACCTGCCAGAAGGGACAACTCTTGAAAAAGTTTTCTTTGTGCTGTGTGCGACGTAGTATGAGCATTCATGTCCTGACATTTATGCATCTGTAGAACCAGCTTCCTGACAGAGTATTTGCTATACCTGATTATGTTTATTTGAACAGTGCTGTTGAACTATACATATTGATGCAATGAATGTTTACACACTTCAACTATCACGAAAGATGGTTGCTTTACAGTTGTGCCCTTTACTTTCGATTGGTGTTAGATTTTGCAGAAGCATGCCCCCCTATGCAATAGTATTTGGAAGTTTAAGGGTTCAATAAAAGGTGATGAAATAAATGTAAGTGCAGGAGCTTTTTTTGCATATGACTGCCATCGAAATGCGACTTCCACGGCTGGCAATTCAAGCCCTCGCCTAGTGGTAGCAGCAGAATGCTATAGCCAGAGTGGTAGGTGAAGATATTGAAGAACAATATTTTTGTCTACCGATTTATTTTCTTGCCTATATGTAAAATTTGGAATAAGTTTGTCATTGCAAAAAAGCAGCTTGTGGTCCTTTATTGAATAAGACAAATATTGTGAATAGTTTAAATCCAGGAATTTGTTCTAAAACCCTCGGGTGATATGTTCTTGCAAGTAGCATGGTATTTTATTACTTATATTGTAATTACAGCGCATATCGTTATATGGGTTTACACACTAATAAATGTGATCACAAACTTATTAGAAACTTATTAGAAACATGTAGGCATGAATGTTCCTCCAGACTATATCAGCTGTGAACGTGCATGAACTGCTTTTACTTAAAAGATTCAAAGTTTCGCAGGAAGGGCTGGCTCACTTCACTTCGTAGTTTTGATTTACTTTTCTTAAGGTGTTGTTTTCTAGTGTTTCATTCCCACAAGTACAGGCTGTTTGCCTGCTTTTCGCACTGTTGCAGGAGTTTTCCATCACGGTTTACATGACGTTATCACGTTTTACATGACGGTGCCGCGCTGTCACTGTGTCACTATAGCAAGCGAATGATTTACTTAATTTACTAGCTGTAGAGTTAATTACCTTTCAAAGCAAATGTTAATGCAGGTGCAGTAAGTATACAAAATCCGCAACATATTTAATGTTTGTTGGTTTCTGTGCAAGAAAAAAATATTCTCCAGAGAACAGGTGCAACGTAACGTGCATGTAATATGCGAAAACAAATTAGCGACGCTGTTTATTCAAGCCGCGGATTTAATGCTATCCTGGAAAATTCATTACGATAGCCTACTCTCTTGCTCTGCCAAATTTAATAGGTGAGGTAAGAGAACCTTTATAGATGCATCCGGAAATTCATGCTTGAAAAGGGACAAGAAAATAGAACTAAACGGTACCACGTTCAGCACAACGTTGAAACTTCGGGTACTTTTTTGTGTTGTCATATGCCCTTGACTAGGTTGAAATTATTTAAGCGGCTCCGTACGCGCAATTTGTGTATGCTATTCCACAAAAGAAAATTGTGAAGACCCTGAAAGGCCATGTCGTGTCGTGGCATTCGAATAGCGTAAGAAGTTAACGTGAAAATGCACTTCATTTGCTGCGTAGCATGTCACCGAACGTATAGAAATGGGAGAATGGAATCTGCGGTACTTTTTATTCTCCCTTCGCGTACGTACCGAATTTGGTAATCCACGTCTCCGCGCATTGCACTTGTTAAGCCAGACGCCATTTCCCAAAACAAACCGGCGAAATAGCTCTCCGTGCAATTTCGACGGAAAATTGCACCGTGCGCTGCGACGGTGCGACTGTGCGACCAACCGGTTGGTCGCAGCCGGAAATGGGGGGGTCGGCACTGCGACTGCGATTTTCGTCGCAAACGACGGTAATCGCACTTTCGGTGCGACGAAAATCGCATCATGTGAAACAGGCTTTAAGCGGTGAAAAGCGGTCACCCGAAAAAGGTAAAGAAGTACAGGTATCAATAGCAAAGGATGGTACAGGTGCACGGACGGGGCGTCATTGTAGGTTCGGAAGAATGGATGAGCATAGGCGCATCGCTTACTGTTGTAAATTCTTGCATATATGCAATCACGATGCCCTTACTCAAGTGTTCAAATTCCTCTCTGAAGCTTGTCGCCATTTCCAGCGCTGCAATTAATTAATAATCAATAATGTATTATTTATTTATGAGTAATTATTATATAAATAATAATTAATTCCCATTAATCTGCAGAAAACTGAAATAATGTTTAACAGTCTCGGAAGAGAACAGCAATTTACAATAGGTAGCGAGGCACTGGAATGGTAAGAGAGTACATCTACTTAGGGCAGGTAGTGACGGCGGATATGGATCATGAGACTGAAATAATCAGAAGAATAAGAATGGGCTGGGGTGCGTTTGGCAGGCATTCTCAGATCATGAACAGCAGGTTGCCATTATCCCTCAAGAGAAAAGTGTATAATAGCTGTGTCTTACCAGTACTCACCTACGGGGCAGAAACCTGGAGACTTACGAAAAGGGTTCTACTTAAATTGAGGACGACGCAACGAGCTATGGAAAGAAGAATGATGGGTGTAACGTTAAGGGATAAGAAAAGAGCAGATTGGGTGAGGGAACAAACGCGAGTTAATGACACCTTAGTTGAAATCAAGAAAAAGAAATGGGGGGGGGGCATGGGCAGGAAACGTAATGAGGAGGGAAGATAACCGTTGGTGATTAAGGATTACGGACTGGATTCCAAGGGAAGGAAAGCGTAGCAGGGGGCGGCAGAAAGTTAGGTGGGTGGATGAGGTTAAGAAGTTTGCAAGGACGACATGGCGACAATTAGTACATGACCGGGGTTGTTGGAGAAGTATGGGAGAGGCCTTTGCCCTGCAGTGGGCGTAACCAGGCTGATGATGATGGTGATGATGATGATGAATTAATTCCCAGGCCCGAAGCCATTACAGAAAGGAGTGGTATACATAAACAACAAAGACCTACATATGCAGCAGCAAAATTTTAACACAAAGTCTTGTTTACAGCTACTTTGAAAAGTGTATTCATCGGAACATTGGCGATGGAAGAAGGCAGGCGGTTCCAATGCATACTTCTTCTTAGGATAAGGGATTGCTGGCACTACTTTGTTGGACATGGTGGTACACCATCTATGAGCAAAAGAGGATAATATGCTTGACGGACGTGTGATAAGTTCCTCATTTAGAGTGGGTATGAAATGATAGATCTTCTGAAATAGACACGGTAGTGCACATTAAATAGGGGATGAGAGTTCAGGTAGACTAAGGCTATAAGTTTCATAGGCGTAACGAGAATTCTGCGCAATGGCACAATTCCCCTTTTCACGGTCGAGTAGCTGTTGCGGGTCGCTGTCAATGATGTCTCTGTGTCTGCTGCGCCGATGAAAATGATCATGCTTGCTCGAGGCGGCTTAGTGACTTGCTTTTCCGGTACACGCTCAAGACACGGTGACTCACAGAGGTCTTCGCCGGTATCGCTTGGGCTTCGGATAGCGTTATCGACTTTGACTTCAGGCCAGTGATTGCGTCATGTTGGCCTAGGAAGTCCATGCCAAGAATTACGCCTCGTGAGCACTGTTGGAGGACAATAAAGGTAGCAGGGTAGGTCCGGTCATTAAACGGTAATTCTTGCCGTGCATATTGCAGCGGGCGCAATTAGGAGTTATGTCCGGATTTGAGCACCGTCCCCCTCAATCTTGTCTTTTTCAATTTGGCCGTGAAGGATCCACTGAAGATAGAATATAGTCGGCTTCTGTGTCTACAAGAACTTCGTGGCCGTCGAGAAGCACGTTGAGGTCGGTCGTTATTTGTCTGGTATTGCAGTTAAGTCGCGGCTCCGGGTCACGGCTGCGTCGCATTAGACAGTTTTACTTTAACGTTTGCCACCGAACGTAAAGGCATTACGTACGTAAAGAAATAGCGTCGTCCTCACTGCGCATGCTCGTAACGTTATTGGGTTTCTGCGGTTTACGCGCGCTGTGATAACGTACGTTATTTGGCAAGTTTAACGTCCGTAATGTTTACGGACGCTAAGAAATAGCGTTGTCGAATATGGCGGCACCCATGGCTCCCGGTTCAGCGTGAATTCTCGTGATGGCTACGCTCTCACTCGCGTTGATTGACAGTAACTATTGTAAAGAGCTTTCGATTTCTCTAAAATGACCTGAAAGGTTAGTTATGTGCGCATAGCACGCCCATTTTCTGAGATGGTTCGGCGATTCTAGCGCCCGTATGCGGAAACGAAACGCATCCACATAGCAACACCAGTATGGTTGTAATGGACCGTCTTGGCTTGGATACGTTTGGCAGGAGGCACCAGACGGCGCCTTGTTTTACGACGTTTTCTTTAAGTGTGTGTTTCCGTAAGGTGAACTAAAGGACTTGATAGGACACGCACCGTGACGTCCCGCAAGGGTGCTTACGTACGTAAGGCGACAAACGCTACTCTAAAATTGTCTATTTTACCGCTGTTGTTACGTCTCGTCATCAATTTCGCAGTTTTTTTTTTCCTGTAGCACAAGTAGCACAAAAACGTAGAATATAAAGAGACACTCACAGGCGCTAACTCGCCATCAAGTCCTGGCTATGTTTTGCTTGATTGGTTACAAAGACGGCGTCGAATAAAACAACACACGAAGACGGGGGACACGAGACAGCACGTACGCGCACTAACAACTGAGTGTTTTATTTCTTGACATAATACTATATAGCTTCTGTCAAGGATCAAAACAACAAGAATAAACAGGGCAGTCATCTGTAGTGTATATTTGTGCTCAATCTAAAGTTAGACAGGTTAGTTTTCTTTTGTTTTCATTTGTTCCGGACGAGACAGACCCACTTCTATTGCACACTCCTTAATGATGACCATAAGATTGTTGTTCATTGCTTCTACACTAAGTTCCTCTTCCTGAGTTACAGCCGAGTACCTGTTCTGTCGCTTGAACCGCAATTCCTCTATTTTCCCTCTCACCGCTAACTCATTGATCGGCTTCTTATGTACCAGTTTCTTCTGTTCTCTCCTCAAGTCTAGGCTAATTCGAGATCTTACCATCCTATGGTCACTGCAGCGCACCTGGTCGAGCACGTCCACATCTTGTATAATGCCAGAGTTGGCGCAGAGTATGAGGTCTATTTAATTTCAAGTCTCGCCATTTGGGCTCCTTCACGTCCACTTTCGCTTATCCCTCTTGCGGAAGAAAGTATTCATTATCTGCAAATTATTGCGTTCTGCAAACTCTACTAATAACTCTCCCCTGCTATTACTATAACCTGTGCCTTATTCTCACACTGACTTGTCTCCAGCATGCTTCTTGTCTACCCTGGCGTTGAAGTCGCCCATCAGTATAGTGTATTTTTATTTGACATTACCCATCGCTGATTCCACGTCTTCATAGAAGCTTTAGACTTCCTGGTCATCATGACTGGATGTAGGGGCGTAGACCTGTACAACCTTTATTTTGTACCTCTTAATAAGTTTCACCACAAGACCTGCCACCCTCTCGTTAATGCTTAAGAATTACTGTATGTTACTAGCTATATCCTTATTAATTAGGAATCCGACTCCTAGTTCTCGTCTCTCCCCTAAGCCCCGGTAGCACAGGACGTGCCCGCTTTTTAGCACTGTATATGCTTCTTTTGTCCTCTTAACCTCACTGAGCCCTATTATATCCCAATTACTGCCCACTAATTCCTCCAATAGCACTGCTAGACTCGCCTCACTAGATAATTTTCTAGCGGTAAACGTTGTCAGGTTCAGATTTCAATGGCGGCCCGTCTGGATTGTTCAGGGGATGGTGTGCGGCAAAGGCACCGATCACTATATGAGGTCATTGCGATGCTTGAAGCAAGGACATCAGGTGCGAGCAATTGATCCTTGCTCTAGGCTGGATGTATCCTCCTATCCCCGTAAAGGTGCGCCATCTCTATTCTCTGGTAAGGCACTAGTATGCGACGGGACGTCATGTCTGAAGTACACCAGATCGTGACGTATATAAACTAAGACTTTGCTTGAGGTTTAGTCGTTACGAGACCATATCTGGACATATCCAGAAAAAACGGAAAGAAGAATCCGTGTTAGGTTCACAGATAACAGCTGGGAATTGGCACTTAAATGCCCGCTGTCGGAAATCCGACACACGATCACGGAGACCTCGAACATACCATTACACAACAAGCGAATGACGCATCCGTTCTTCAAACATCATCGCCATACTTGCTTACCATTAGAACCATTAGAACTGGTTCCAAAACTTCTAGTACCTGCACAGCAGCCTTGGCAGCCGTGCTATTTAGGCCGAAAAGAATCCTGCGCATGGAGCCAATCAATATACATACTATATTGACGTCACATATTGACGTCACATACTCGTGACGTCAATATCATCCGTCTTTTCATTCTCTTCAGTGCGTTTAGGAGCGATGCATAAGGGCGTTCCCGCAGGCCTTGATGGTAATGAGGGCCACTGAGTCTCCGGTGTGTTTGGGGCCGACGATGATTCCCCCTTGTCATTTCGTAGGCTTTGAGGCACGTGCTTCTTCATTCCTCAGACGAGGAGGGGGGTGGAAGCTGCAGTTGGGCTGTCGATCCTTCTACGCGAGGGGGGCTGTGGTTCCGCGTCTGCGGTGGCGGATAGCCCTTGCCGCTTCCCTGAGTGCGGAATGATCTCTAACCATCTTCTTAAGAATACCCATTTCATTCCTGATCTTCCTAATCACGTGGGACTTCCAGCGCCTTTAAAACGGGTCGCACTGCAAGTTGCCTGCTGTGGGCTCGGCAGCAACGCTTCGGGAATGTTGCTTCAAAATCCGCTCTGCTTCTCGGTGCAGGTTAGTTCTTACTTACCTACGAAGTGCTATCGTAGTGACAACCATTTCCTGATGCTGCTGCCATGCCCACTGCTGTTGTCTGATATGTTTCCATTTGTGTTGAATCTTTTATCATGTGGCGATATTGAGGGGAACCTAGGTCCGACTGAGCAGGAACTCTTGATGAAGCTACTTGATGGGCACAATAACATGATGACCACCATGAATAGCCTATTATCGAATCAAAATAGAATGGAATTAGATATAACAGATATGAAGGAAAGACTAAGCTGTTTAGAGGCTAACTCGTCTGTTCTGCAATCTTTAGAACAAGAATTTAAAAATGTGAAGTCATCTGTCGCTACTTTGCAAACACAGGTGTCATATTTACAGAACAAGTTAGATGACCAAGAAAATAGAGGTAGACGAAACAACCTGATCATTTACAGGATACAGGAACATGACAATGAAACAACGGATAGCGTAACAAAAATACAACAAGACGATCTTTTCAAGGATAAGCTGGGACTCAGTGTTAGTGGCATGGAGAGATGTCACAGACTAGGCAAAAAGAGCAGAAAAGGCCGCCCAGTGATAATTAAATTCTTGGATTATCGTGAGAAACTAACATTTCTCAGGTCTTGTTCAAAGTTAAAAGGAACAAACCTTTCCGTAACAGAAGACTTTTCATTCAGAGTGCGTCAAATACGAAAAAAATTGCGGCTAAGTGCGAAACAGGAAAAAGAAAATAATGTTAAGGTGAAGTTGTTCTTTGATAAGTCAAGCGTGGATGGCGTAATGTTTGGCTGGGACGAAGCTAAAGATAAGCGCTTTAAACTTACTAAAAAGAAATCAATTGAGAAGATAAACAGCAGGCCTTTCACAATTCTTAACATGAATTGCCGCAGTGAATAAGACTGTCCAGCTTGAGAGCATGCTTTTTTCACTAGAACCCGACGTGGCCGTACTAACCGAAACTTGGTTAAGCGATGATATATTTGACAGTGAATTCGTACCAAAGAATAATAAAGTGTTACGCAGGGACTGGGATAGAAGAGGGGGAGGTATTGCTATACCGTGTAAATCTTCCATTATGCTGCAGACAATGCCTGATGTTCCGGATGTAGAAAGCATATTTTGTAAAAATACGTCAATAATTTTAGATATATCCTTGCAGGTTTGTACAGACCTCCTAACTCCACTGTTGATAACTTGGAGCGCTTGTCAACTTATATGCATTCATATGTAACGCGAGAAGATAAATTAACATTAACCGGTGATTTCAACCTGCCAAATATCAATTGGGAAACTTTTTCTTCGTATCGAATTCAAAGTGCTGAAAGTGTTATGACTGATCTAGCTTTTACTTTTGACCTACTACAAATTGTGCAGGATTTCACAAGAATTCAAAATGATTCAAGGTCCATTCTTGATTTGTTCTTTGTAAGTGGCACCATTAAAGACTGCATCTCATATACAGCAACATCTGGTATTTCTGATCAGAAAGCAGTTGTCCTGACGTTGAAAAGTGCTTTAATCAATCGAACCAATAACGTTCAATATTTTCCAAATTTTTCAAGAGCACAGGATGACTCTATAATAGATGCGCTTGCTTTTAACTACGATCACTTTCAAGGCCTTGATTGTAGTGTAAACGACCTCTGGCTTTTTTTTAAAGACCTCATTTTTTATTGTGTGGAACGCTTCGTTCCTAAAATAGTGAAGAAGTCGGAGCGCCGCAATCCATGGATTACGCGGGAGACGTTACAGATGAGGCGGAAACTTAAGTGATTAAAAAAGAAACGCGCCCTAATGAAGGACGGCGAAGAACTGAAAGCCGATATTGATAACTTGTCCGAAAAACTTCACGAAAAGATTGTCAAAGATAAAGAGTATTATCACAGCACATTACTACCACACTTTATCAGATCATCTCCCGAGAAATTCTGGAGGGTTGTGACGCCCGCCTCTTCGTCTTCCGACACCTTTTTTATAAACGGCGAAAGTGTGCGGGATGAGAAAACTGTGTGTTCTGCTTTTAATAACCATTTTAAGAGGGCATTCACAAGTGATGATGGCTGTTTACCTTGCTTTTCTGCTGAAGTGCCTTCCCTTCCCGACATTGTTGTTTCGGAACAGGGTATTCTAAATTTATTGTTAAAGCTTGACATTAAAAAAATCTCCAGGACCACATGATATTCCGAACTGTTTTCTAAAGCGTTATGCTGAATGGTGTGCAAAATACCTATACATTCCATTTGCGAAGTCAATTAACGAAGGATCACTACCGGAAGACTGGAAAATTGCTAGAATAAAACCTTTACACAAATCGGGGGATAAATCTCGCATCAATAATTACAGACCGATTTCTTTAACATCAACATCTTATAAGCTCTTAGAACATATAATTCATAAACATATAACTGGTTTTCTAGACGAACATAACGTTTTCACAAACATGCAGCATGGTTTTAGAAGTGGCCTTTCGATGACTACTCAACTAGTTGAAATCATACATGACTTTGCTAACACTGTAAACAAAGGGAAACAAACAGACGCGATATTCATGGATTTCAGCAAGGCATTTGATAGGGTGTCTCATGTGAAACTGCTTCATAAGCTAGGAGCTGTGCTTAAAAATGATAAAATATTAGCATGTATTAAAGCCTACCTTACAAACCGCCATCAGTTTGTTACTGTAAATAAAACAACCTCTGATATACCTGCTGTGAATTCTTGGGGTCCCACAGGGATCCGTTCTTGGCCCCCTTTTCTTTTTATTATATATAAACGATATTATCACTAACCTCTCTGTTAAAATCAGGCTTTACGTTGACGACTGCGTTCTGTACGATGAAATAACAACGGAAGAAGACCAACTTAGGTTAAACAGGGATGTTAATAAGGTAGTTGAGTGGTGTAGACAATGGCAAATGAGCATTAATTTCGAAAATACAGTATATATGCGGATAACATTAAAAAAGAAGCCACTGGTATATCGCTATGGCACTGAAAACGCTTTTTTATCAGAGGTAGCGCAATATAAGTACCTTGGCTTGTACATAACAAAGGATCTTTCCTGGTCAAAGCACCTTGACACAGGAATAGCAAATTGTCGCCGAAAGTTGTTTTTTCTAAGACGTGTATTAAAATCCTCCACACCAACAGTACGTCTATTGGCATACAAAACAGTAGTCCGCCCCGTTTTAGAGTATGCTATAGTTATATGGCACCCGTTCACTAAAAGCGATATTGGAAAGCTAGAAAGCTTACAGAAAAAAGCAGTTCGATTCATCTACAATACATATGGGCGTAGTTCTATTACTAAACTTTTATCTCGGAGCGGCTTGCCTTCTATAAGTGACAGAAATCGTGCATGTCGGTTAAAATTCTTTTTCCAAATAATAAATGGTCACTACAACATCGACACGTCTCGCATTATCACCTATTCAACAGGTTACGCTACCAGACAGCGGCACTCACTAGCTGTAACTCCATTTACAACACGTGTCAACTGCTTCAAGTATTCCTTGTTTCCGAGAACTATTGTAGATTGGAATAAGCTGGCCGATAAAACTGTAACACAGGACTGATTATCACTTTTCAAAACATATCTTAAACTTTTTTTTTGCACTTGCTAAGATTGTCCGTGATAGCACTGTTTTACTGTATGACTGGGAAAGATCGCTGATGTAACGTTAAAGCGCTTGTTTTTGCGCCTGTGTTTTTTGCGCCTGTTTTTTGCACTTGTGTGGAGCGCTTGTGTGAAGCGCTTGTTTGAAGAATTTTTTAGTGCAATTCCCCATTTTTGTATTTATATGGTTTCGTGAACTTACTCGTGTACCACGCTGCTAAGATCTTGTTTAAGATCGCAGTATTTATAAATAAATAAATAAATAAATAAATCTTTGGGCACTCTTTTGAAGTTGCGCCGTGGGCACCAGAACAATTTGGGCACTTCGCAGCAACGACGCAATTGCTGCCTCCGTAAGGTCTACCACATCGTTTGCATGTTACTGCACCCTCGCAAACTGCACTGACATGCCCAAGGTTCATGCACTTGTGACAGTGTAAAAGCCTGGGCACGTAAGGACGTACCGAATGCCTCACATCTCCAACTTGGGCGTGTGTTGGCAAAGTTTCCGACTGGAACAGTAATTTCACACATTGGGATCGTCCAAAACGGTGAAAGCTGACACAGGAGCCGACGATGATAGCACTTTTGCAAGGTCAGTGTCTGTAATATCAATGTCCACGTCGTAGGTGACGAATGTCGTTGATTCCTTGCCTTATGCGGGGATTGCACGAAAAGGGATGCTTCCCAACTTAGTGACGTTTTTCAGTGTTTCCAGTATTGTCGGTGTATTGACTACCGCCGGGAGGATATTCTTTCGAGTGTTATTACGTATTTCTTCTACTTGACCATGGGCAGTGCGTTCGAAATATTTCGACAGACTCTGCATATTCAGTGAGTTGAAGTTGTCTGTTGTCGTTGTCGGTACGTATGCAATAGTGTATAATTGCTTGCCTTTTTCGTCGCATGACGACAGGTCGATGATGTTCTTTGTGTCTTTCTCTTCAGACGTGGGCTTCATACCACGGTAAAATCGCTGTCCGAGCCCACATCATCCATAGAGGAGCCATCTGATGACTCAATCGGGACCATGCTGGGGTCGAAGCGGTCACTCACGCCGGCGGTATAACGAACTGGCCGTTCAGGACCCAATTGCGGAGCGGGGTTTGGGTCCCCCATTGCAGAGGATGACGTTCCCCAGTTTTCTTGTCACTGATTACGGAGATCATAGGAAATAAAATAGAAAATGCAGAGAGCTCAAAACCAAAGTTGCTCGCTACGATCACTTCCGCTTTCGTTTTCAAAAAGTGGAATAAGTTACCATAATGATGGTACCGATAGGAAGCGTCCTAAACATGCCCCAGTACTTTTCTACACGCGAAAATATCTCGCCACAACGGCCGAGCCGTTTTTCGCTACTGCTTCACAAGCTCGGTACCGCACCCTAAGCCTAAATTGCTCGAAATCAAGCGGAGACTATCAAACAAAATTTCTTCCCTTGCCGGGGCACAATAGTACAGGAGTGCCGTGTCGAGATGCAGCAAGAAAGCGAAAATACATCGACAGCCCAAGAGACCAGAGTGACAACAAAAGAAGACAGACAGGACGCCGAATATCCGCACACTCACATGCGCAACCAGCCTAGCTCGCTTTGGGTGTCGTGTCTCGAGCATAGCGCATGCATTTAGCATGCATTTAGCATGTCTTGGGTTGTCACTAGGTAACTCAAGAAGTAAAGGTCGCAAAGTATAGGTTCCATTATAAGCAAAACTTTTTAGTTCTAGAGGGAAAAAAATGAAGACGTCAGGGTACCTCATTACACATTCTTTATTTCCGATGCTCGGGTCAGCTAATGGCTAATATTGTCACGTGGTAGTGATGATTAAGAAGACAGCAAAACTGTGAATAACAAAACGAGCGTTTTATTGGGCAAACTTGTGCCCTCAAAAACAGGCTACACTAAAAGAACAATGGTACCGGCGAACACACTCGGCGGTCGTGGAAAATCTGATCAGCGGGTCAAGCGCGTCGGCTTTTATACAGCAGTCGTCGAACGTTCCAGACTAATCGTTGGGACCCGCGTGCCTTCCACAAAGTTCTGCACCATTCGCGTCAGGCGATGTAATCAGATAACACAGGGTTCGGCGACAACAGACAGCGGATAGAAGCATCGATAACTTTCCAGAAACTTCGGATACTTGCAGGCGCGTCCCGCGCTGTGCGATTACATTTGTTAGGCGGCGAAACGTGGTCGCCCGATAAAGACAAGTACACGTGTCAATATGAATACTAGCGTGACGTATTTCCTTTTGCCAGTTTTCGCCGACTGTCAGCTTTTGTTGAATTTCTTTCTCTGTGGACAAAACTTCATTTGCGTCACTTTACAAAATCAAAGCGGGGTCATCAGCGTTGAAAGGGCAATGGCAGCCCCGTTTGTCCAGAAAAAAGCCTCTAGTTTAAATACGTTCAGGCTAATGAACCATGGCTGGGATTTCTTGTGCCATCAGTTGAAGCGTGAAGTTTGTTCAGCGGTTGCTAAACTCATGGCTTGTGTTATATGTTCTCTTGATTTTCCTTTAGATTTACAGAGAGTACTGTTGAGTTCATAGCACAAACTAACTTTCGCCGGCGTACGGATCCCAGCCTAGCGCCACGCGCTTTGTTGCGATGAAATTTTTGCCTAAAATATATTAAAGACGGTAAGGTATCGCAGAAGGAGGCTTAAGTCAAAATTGGATCACAGGTTCTCAATGGGAAGAAACAAAGCCAAGCCACTCGTTGTGGATGGTGTATACTTCTAAAAAAATAAATTATGGGGTTTTACGTGCAAAAACCACTTTCTAATTATGAGGCATGCCGTAGTGGAGGACTCCGGAAATTTCGACCACCTGGGGTTCTTTAACGTGCACCTAAATCTAAGTACACGAGTGTTTTCGCATTTCGCCCCCATTGAAATGCGGCCGCCGTGGCCGGGATTCGATGCCGCGATCGTGATGGTGTTAAGCCGCTCAGCAGCTTAACACCATAGCCACTGAGCAACTGCGGGGGGTTGGTGTATACATTTAAAGGTAAGGCTAATCAAATGCAAATTGAAAAGATGGGAGTAAGCGATGCCCTCATTTCACCTGTAAAGAGAACGAAGTGGCTTAAGATCGAGCAAAAATCTTCCTTACGATTCAGGTCAGACGACATAAATCGCGATTTGGGAAACACAACGTGCAAGCGTTGTAAGGACACTTCCGTTCAATTCATCATCGACAGCGTCTTAGTGTTTGCCTGATGCAATCGCGCCACAACAGCGTGGCGTTGCAACCCTCGAACGCTGATTCAACGGGACCCGAGGCAGCTTTTTACAGAAAAGCGTTCCGAGAGGCATTCAGGCAGCGTGGCGCGCCAACCTCCGGCCTTCGCTACGGGCGGAAGTGGGTATTGCCTTATCACATGCACACGTGTATTCCGGACGACGACCGGAACCAGGAGGCGATGCCGCGCTCCGACTTCCTCCCTCAGCTAAGTGTTGTGCGCTGCAGAACGGAGTCGTCATGTCCCGATTCCGATCGGCTCTATCGTAGCCAGCAAGAGGCGTCCAACTAGGAATCATAAGCAGCATGAACGCCACAACTAACCTGTTCACTCCTTTCTCGAGTGAAATTCCTTCCTTTGCAACGGAAAACGCAGTCGCCGACGTAAACGACACAAGCAATGGAAGGCCCGAGGTGCTACGATTTCAAGAGTACCCGCGACCCATTCTAACCGGTGGCTTCATAGCTCTCATATTCATGGCCGTCTTCGGCGTGCTCTCCAACGCAGTCTCCATCGTGGCACTGCTGCGCTCGTCGAAGCTGCTCAAGAACGCGACCACGGCGCTCGTCTTGAACCTGTGCTTCACCGACCTTCTCTTTTCAGCATTGAGCACGCCGCTGGCTGCCACCGTCTTCTGGAACGCCGGCTGGGTGTACAGTGATGGCCTATGCGTGGCGTACGGAGTGAGCCGTTTCTTCAATACTGGCGCATCCATATTCACAGTCATGGCCATCAGTATCAACCGATACGTGATTATAGTGAAGCCCCGGCTGTATGGGCGCGCCTTCACTGAAGGCAACAACCTGCTCATTGTGACTGTGACTTGGCTGCTGACGCTGTCTCTACTAATCTGGCCCACAGCCGGCATATGGGGCCAATTTGGCTGGGACGCCGAGATCGGCACTTGCAGTGTAGTCCCGAAGAACGGACGCAGCAGCAAGGCGTTTCTCTTCATGGTGGCATACTTTGTGCCGGCCACGTCTTTCGTCATATGCTACAGCCGCATCTACTGGATCGTGCGCACGACGCAGCGGAACCTACGCCAGTACAGCACAAACGACAAGTCAGCGGCGTTCGTGGCGCGGTTTTTCGCCAAGCGACAGAGAGGCTGGGCCACCGGCGAGCCGGTCTCGGAGGAGAAGGTCCAGCGCCAGCAACGTCGCATCGCTAAAGACTGGCGGCTGCTGAAGACGGTGTTCGCCATATTCGCTGCATTCACACTTTGTTATCTGCCCCTGCTGGTGCTGAAAGCTTTCCGACTGCTCGACAACTACCCAGCCATCCAGGTATTCGCCTACCTGACATTCTACTTCTCGGGGTGCGTGAATCCCATCATATACATCTGCATGAGTCGCGAGTACCGGCAGGCATACAAGGAACTCTGGCCGTGTGCCAAGAGCGCGGCCCTCTCCGAGAGCACTGGAAGCCAGGAAACACCTGTGTGAAAGAAATTTTGTCCCTGTGAGACATATATCTATTGACTGACGTTTGGAATAACGAGCGCATTATGCAAAATGTTATTTTGCATGACTACTGGTCATTCTTTCTTATTCCTTCAGATTCCTTTCTTATTCCTTCAGATTCCTCACATAACGTACGTTCCCTACGTACTTGTGGAGATCATTCCAAATTTTGAGACCAGACTAGCTGATGATGATGATCCTATAATAAGGCGCGCGACAGTATCTACGGGGTATTGCATGCTACCTTGAGTCCTATAAACGCCTTCTTCTTCATCCCTGGCCGCGGTGTTGCTTCAGCTCTTGCCCGCGTCTGTTGCTGGCGCTTGGACATAAATTCCCACACAGAAAAATCACCGACACATAAGATTCAAAGTGATGCAGTTACTTTTTTTGTTGTATCGTTTTTACGTACCGGATTTCGGGCAATAGTGTGAATCTGAATTTTTCTTGCAGTGTGGCAAATCCCGCTGGTCAGATTAGCCACGACACGCGCACAAATAAATTGCGCACAGCGGGGACAGATGAAAGAAACAGTCAAAACGAAAACATTGTGTAAGATACTAACAGGAAATTTAATAACATAATTTTTATTGGGATATCTTGAGAAAGAAACAAATATTCACCATAGTCGGCACCACTAGAGGCTCAGCCGTCCGAATGCTTCAATGAACGCATATGCAGAGCTTTTCTGCTTTCCTGTGGCTTCTCTTTATTTACTGAGTTCCTGCAGTAGGGTTACCAAACGCACGTATGTGTGGCAAAATAAAAAGAAATAAAGAAATAAAATGTTGCGAGGAAACTGTATTATGCTGGTTATTTCATATCTCTACTTCGTGTGGTCCCACTGCCTATGAAAATGATCACCTGGCAGGGCTTTGCGGTAATCCTATATACAAGCTCTTACTGATTTTAATTTGAGAGCCAGACATTACTCAGTGATCTACGCAACTGAATGAAGAATGGTAACGTTAAATATTGGGCTCGTTTGTTCAGAATGTTGGAAATAATATAAAAGCACGGGGACTTGACCTTGTCCGTTCTTAGGCTTTGTCTTCGTTTAAGAAGTGGCGCTGTTCTCGTTTTTGCTTATTGAAAAATGACACTGGGTTGGGCGTTTAAGGGGGGATGGTATTATTATTATTATTATTATTATTATTATTATTATTATTATTATTATTATTATTATTATTATTATTATCATCATCATCATCAGCCTGGTTACGCCCACTGCAGGGCAAAGGCCTCTCCCATACTTCTCCAACTACCCCGGTCATGTACTATTTGTGGCCATGTTGTCTCTGCAAACGTCTTAATGTCATCCGCCCACCTAACTTTCTGCCGCCCCCTGCTACGCTTCCCTTCCCTTGGAATCCAGTCCGTAACCCTTAATGACCATCGGTTATCTTCCCTCCTCATTACATGTCCTGCCCATGCCCCCCCCCATTTCTTTTTCTTGATTTCAACTAAGATGTCATTAACGCGCGTTTGTTCCCTCAGCCAATCTGCTCTTTTCTTATTCCTCAACGTTACACATATCAATCTTCTTTCCATAGCTCGTTGCGTCGTCCTCAATTTAAGTACAACCCTTTTCGTAAGCCGCCAGGTTTCTGCCCCGTACGTGAGTACTGGTAAGATACAGCTGTTATACACTTTTCTCTTGAGGGATAATGGCAACCTACTGTTCATGATCTGAGAAGGCCTGCCAAACGCACCACAGCCCATTCTTATTCTTCTGATTATTTCACTCTCATGATCCGGATGAGCAGTCACTACCTGTCCTAAGTAGATGTATTCCCTTACCACTTCCAGTGCCTCGCTACCTATCGTAAACTGCTGTTCCCTTCCGAGACTGTTAAAGATTACTTTAGTTTTCTGCAGATTGATTTTTAGTCCCACCCTTCTGCTTTGCCTCTCCAGGTCAGTGAGCATGCATTGCAGTTGGTTCCCTTAGTTACTAAGCAAGGCAATATCATTAGTGAAGCGCAAGTTGCTAAGGTATTCTCCATTTACTCTTATCCCAATTCTTCCCAATCCAGGTCTCTGAATACCTCCTGTAAAGACGCTGTGAATAGCATTGGAGAGATCGTATCTCCCTGCCTGACGCCTTTCTTTATTGGGATTTTGTTGCTTTCTTTATGGAGTACTACAGTGGCTGTGGAGCCGCTATAGATATCTTTCAGTATTTTTACATATGGCTTGTCTACACCCTGATTCGGCAATGTCTCCATGACTGCTGAGGTTTCTACTGAATCAAACGCTTTCTCGTAATCACTGAAAGCTATATAAAGTTGGTTATATTCCGCGCATTTTTCTATCACCTGACTGATAGTGTGAATATGATCTATTGTTGAGTAGCCTTTACGGAATCCTGCCTGGTCCTTTGGTTGACTGAAGTCTAAGGTGTTCCTGATTCTATTTGCAATTACGTTGTCAATACTTTGTAGGCGACGGACAGTAAGCTGATCGGTCTATAATTTTTTATGTGCTTGGCGTCCCCTTTCCTATAATATCGGTTCTAGCAAAAAATGCTTCATTTCATGAAGAGTGTACCCCGCAACAGACATGTCGAAGAATACGAGTGGTTGAAAAGTGGCGCCGCGATTACCTGCCACCGTTAAAAGCGGCCGCCCACCGATTTCACGCAACGCCTCCGTCAAAAGCGCTAGAAAGTGGAAAACGCTTGCTGTTCTACAATTAATGATGTGGCTTTATAATTATTTTATTTTTCGGGGTTTCACATATTCATTGCAAATTGTACTACTGACCGTTGGCTTGCTTACGACGCTTGCTTGGAGCGATTTCGTTTATTGTACTTGAGATTTGCAAACTCCTTTAAGAATAACATAGCTTTGTTCGCATAGTACACTTAGAAAGCAAGGATACCCCGCTTCTCATTAAACCTTAAAGAAAAAGTTCAGATTCGGCGGAAGCCGGTAAGCGACGCTACGCCGTAAGGGCGAGCCCAACGAAGGTTGCTGGCGTCGCGCTCAATCGCTCAATAGCAAGTGAAAAGGTACAGCAACTGCCAGGAAGGATTTGCCAAAGGATTTCCATGTAAATTATGCTAGAAATTTTACCCCAGGGAGAGTTCAGGCTCAGTGAGTCACAAGAAAAAATTAATATGCGATTAATGGAAAAGACGAGTACTATCTCCGAAACTGGCAAAGTTCATGCTGCCAGATTTCGCTCAACTGTTGTAAATCACCGATAGACCTTTTTCCTGGTCGTGAGCGCCACTAAAAGTAGCGCTTATAGAAAATGTGTGCATACCGCAGAGATGGGCGTCTCGCTTTTGCTTACCTCCTGTACCGTGGGAGAACGTGTCAGCAGTAATACGTGAGGCAAATTTGGCAAGGTGGCACGTGTAACTGCCTAATTAAAATAAAAGCGTCTGAAAAGCGCCTCAAAGTTGGGGGGGGGGGCGGACGGCGCAGGGAGGCTCGGCCGTCCCTCCTTTTCTTATAGGAAAGGCTCAACCCCCCCCCCCCCCTGGCAAGTCAAATATAGCACTGAGGCACCCATTCGACAAGCGCTCGATATTATGTTAACAGTGGTGCCTTGTGCGGGGTAATTCTAAATGAAAATTTTCAATTAATGACCTAATTGCGATCAATCGGTTCACGTGACATGAGCAAAACCAGGAAAGCAAGTATTCTCTTACTGCTGTATGCATTTCCCCGAGACACTGCACATGGCAGTAACCACACATGTTCAACTAAGATTCTTGGCACAGCTTATTGTTTCCCGAGTCAACTGACCAACTGGTTCAACTGGTTCAAAGATTCAACATGGTTTCTTTAGGTGAACAGTTAATTTTTATTCGCTTAGTTTTGCATTATGAGGGCTGTGTTATACCAAAGACACATGTGCTCTGTCTACTTATGCAGGGTGCCCCAACTGTCATGCCGGCGAATACATGCAGAATTGCCCCGTGCGGCAATCTTATACATAAAAACCGAAACACATAAATACCCAAGGAAGCGGATGGGGAAACGGCGCCGCGGTAGCTCAATTGGTTATATAGCACGTGTAATGCAATGACGTGCGATCGTTCCCCAGCTACAGCAAGTTGTTTGATCACCCACTTTCAATTCCACTAATCTATAATTTCATATTTTCAAGTACAAGTAATTTCCCTTGTGTTGTCTTTGGTGTCTTTTTGGTGGCTTCGTAAGATATATTTAACAAATTCGGGCACCTCGGTTAACCCCCTTTCTTCTCGTTCATTATATATATATATATATATATATATATATATATATATATATATATATATATATATATATATATATATATATATATATATATAATGTAACGGATACGAAAGGGGCGGACAAGTAGAGAGGAGAGAAGGCGAAGAGAACGAAGGGTTTGAGAGGCCGGGCTGCGCTACGATCACGCTACGATCATCATCGATCGCCTGTAAATAAAACCATCTCTTCGCAACTCTTCGTAACAGTTGTGGTGGAGGTGCGGGGTAATCGACACCCGAAGACGGAGGCTGAAGCAGAAGTTCTTCGACAGAGCCGTGGCCTTGCTGGACTACCACCTACTCTACCGGAGTTGAATATGTCCCACGACGCAGATGAACAACGGCCCATTCCAACAGCTGCGCCGACAAGTTCCGTTCTACAACTGAGAGATGCGCGTCCCTTCGCCGGGAGATCGGACGAAGACGTCCAGGAATGGCTCGTCCATTATCACCGGGTGAGTGCCGCCAACAAGTGGAACAGCGCTTCTCAGCTTTCGAACGTCGTGTTCTTCCTAACGGATACTGCGTTGTTGTCGTTCGATAATAACGAGGAAACGTTTGCAAGATGGGGAAGATTTGTTTCCGAAATCAAAGAGCGATTCAGCGATTCCGCGGCGAAAAAGAAAAGGGCAGAACAGACGCTACTGTAACGTGCGCATGTGCCAGGCGAAACCCACACGACCTACATTGAGGCGGCAATAAAACTGTGCAGGATGGTGGACTCTGGAATGTCTGAGGAAGACAAAGTCGGGCACATCCTGAAAGGAATTGCCGAAGGCGTTTGTAATTTCCTCATCGCAAAGAACAACCTGGCTTCCGTCGCTGACATCATTCGGCACTGTCGTACTTTCGAGCAACTGAAGACGAGGCGCATCACACCGAAGTTTGGCAGGCTAGCCAACGTGACGACCGTTGCAAGCGTGGACAGCAACCAGCCCCTCCATCTGGCATCAACGATGCGACAAATAGTTCGGGAAGAGCTCAGCCTCCACGCGCAAGTGACACATCCAGGCACTCATAGCTTCAGCCTACCACCAGATTTCGAGCCAAACGTGGCATCCCTCTCCCCGTATCCTGCCGCGAGGGGCACTGAGGATTATGAACTCACGCCCCGACAGCAGCCACATCTCTACGACAGAGGCCCTACTTACGACGCTCGGCCACAACGAGAGCAGCCGCGTTTTTACCCCCGAGGCCCTGTGACTTCTGTCAGGCCGCGACAAGAACAGCACCAACCCTACTACCACGACGTGACTTATGAACGACATAACGGATTTCAGTGAGCCGCAGAGACACGTTATCCACATGACAACAAACTTTCTCGCCGCCCGCAGCAGCCTAGCATTCGTTTTGAGGAAGATGCTGTGAACCGCGACCCTCCCGTGTGCTACAACTGCGGTTCCACAGGCCATATAGCTCGGTATTGTCGCCAAGGCCGTCAATCACGTAGGACACCACCGATGTTCTCGCCACCCAGAACCCGTACTTCCTATGACTTGCGGACGACCGATTTGCTTCCAATGGACCACTTCTCACACGTGACCAGACGCAGCGATTCGCCAGCTTCTGAGCTTAGTTTGACGCCACCAAGTAACGGTCCCCGTCGCTCTCCGTCCCCTCGGCGCCGTTCTTCGTCACCGCCGCCGGGAAACTAGCATCCGCGGCCAATGGAGGTGTGGTCGCCGGACGGTCTTTACAAGAAATACCTCTGCCTGTTGTGATGTTCAAAAACGAAGTGAATATCTCGATTGACGAAATACCGACCATGGCGTTAGTTGATACTGGGGCGACTGTGTCTGTGATGAGCCTCGCTTTCAAAAACCGTCTAGGCCACAAAGCTATGTTTTCTTGGAACGACGGTATTAGCTTTCGTGGAGTAGGCGGTGAGTGGCTTCAACCCCTTGGTGTTTGTGCTGTGAGTGCTTTGCTGGCTGGGAAAGTGTTTGTTTCGGCATTCCTTGTTCTTTCTCGTTGTTCGCACGATGTTATTCTTGGTATAGATTTTCTTGAACATTGCGGCGCTTCCGTGGACTGTGGTTGTGGCAAAATATCATTGAACAAGTTATTTATATCAGCAAAGTCCGAACAAAGCTCGAGTGGTGAAGACTGGGACACAGACTCTCTCAGTGTTCTTGATGAAGTCATTGCACCATCATCGTGCCTGACGCCCGTTCGTGTTTCTGCAACTACTGTTGATGCTGATTGTGTTGACCTTGTAGTTAGGCCTCTCCGCATAAACTGTGCTAAAAAAGATATACGTGTGCCCTGCTCTGTCGTGTGCATGACCAAAGGAGTCGCCACATTGTGGGCGCTGAACTGTTTCGCCACGCCGGTTGTCCTTCTTCGCAGTATGAAAATCGCTGTATTCGATAAAGCCGCATGTAGCTCAGTAGCGGCACTAACTACGGACGTTTCTATAGCTTGCTCTCCTTGCGATAATCGCCATTCTGAAGAGCTAATGCTCGGCATGATCAGCAAGGCTCTCGGCACATTGGAACTACAAGCACTGGTACAGGTCCTTGCCAGACATAAGGCTGCATTCGACTTCACGCATGGAGATGCACCCCTTCATTTACCGTCGTCCCGCGCTCGTCACAGAATAGATACGGCTCAGCACACCCCATCCGCCGGAAGCCCTACCGAGTGTCATCGACCGGGCGCAAAGTTATTGCAGAGCAAGTCAAGGAGATGATGAACAAAGATGTCGTTCAAGAGTCGTCTAGTCCATGGGCAGCCCCAGTAATCCTGGTGCGAAAAAAGATGGCTCCTGGAGATTCTGCGTGGACTACAGACATGTAAACGCAGTGACGAAGAAGGATGTATATTGACACGTGTACTTATCTTTATCGGGCGACCACGTTTCGCCGCCTAACAAATGTAATCGCACAGTGCGGGACGCGCCTGCATGTATCCGAAGTTTCTGGAAAGTTATCGATGCGTCTACCCAGCTGTCTGTTGTCCCCGAACGTTGTGTTATCTGATTTCATTGCGTGACGCGAATGGTGTAGAACTTTGTGGAAGGCACGCGGGTCCGAACGATTAGTCTGGAACATTCGACGACTGCTGTATAAAAGCGGACGCGCTTGACCCGCTGATCAGATTTTCGACGATCGCCGACCGTGTTTGCTGCTATCGTTGTGCTATAAGTGCAGCCTGTTTTTGAGGGCACAGGTTCGCCCAATAAATGTTAGTTTTGTCTTTCACAGTATTTGCTACTGTGTTCTTCAACGTCACCACGAAGTGACATCTGGTGGAGGTGCTTTTCGTTCATGTACCGGACGCCCCCGAGAAGTCATGATCCAAGCCCGGACCGCAAAGAGAACACCAACGTAGTCCCGGAGCATCGAGCAAGCCACCGTCTTCAATAGCTGCCCCCGGAGCACGGACTTCTACCTGAGAAGACCAAGGAGATTGTAGCCAAAACCCCAATGGCAGCCCCAGCGCCCCCCATCGTGCTGCAGCAGCCCAGGGAACCTCCGACGTTCCGCGGATCAACATTCGAGGACCCGGAAACCTGGCTCGATATGTATGAGAGGGTCGCTGCATTTAACAGCTGGACCAGCGGCGACAAACTGCGACACGTCTTCTTCGCATTGGAAGACGCTGCCAAGGCGTGATTCGAGAATCGAGAAGCCACCTTAACCACGTGGGACCGGTTCCGAAGCGGCTTCTTGCAAATATTCACAAGCGTGGTGCGAAAAGAGCGAGCCCAAGCTCTACTAGAAAGCAGAGAGCAGCTGCCAAATGAGACGATCGCGATCTTCACGGAGGAGATGGCCCGTTTTTTCCGGCACGCCGACCCGGAAATGTCGGAGCAGAAAAAAGTCCGCTTCCTGATGCGGGGCGTCAAGCAAGAACTTTTCGCCGGACTTATTCGTAACCCACCGAAGACTGTGGCTGAGTTTTCTGCGGAGGCATCGATGATCGAGAAAACTCTAGAGATGCGCACCCGGCAATATAACCGCCAGGGGCTCACGCCGCAGTACACCATCCAAGGACTGGGTTCGGACGACCTTCAAGAGACTATCAGGGCCATTGTGCGCGAAGAAGTGCGCAAGGTCCTGCCTTCGTCGCAGCCTCAACTAGCCTCGATCGCCGACATCGTGAAAGATGAGGTTCAGCGATCGCTAGGGGTTCCTGAGGTGCAACCTCAATTTCCGTAGCCCCAGCCAGAAGCGATGACCTACGCCGCCGTCGCACGCCGTTAAGGCCCCCCTCCACGACCGCGCCAGGGTCCTGTAACGCCGCAATTCCGTCGTCCGCCGCCGCCGCCGCCGCCGCCAGAACGCCCACCCGTCGTCCAGCGCACCTAGGCGATGAAAACGGACATTTGGCGAGCCCCCGACCACCGCCCGCTGTGCTATCACTGCGGAGAAGCCGGCCATGTGTACCGCCAAAACCCATACCGCGGCATGGGACTGAGAGGGTTCGCCATCAACGCGCCGAGTCCACAGCTTGGGGAGCACCCACGTAACATCGCCGATTACCTAGCCGCCACTCAGTGCAACTCTCGACGACCGTCCCGTTCACCGTCACCAGGCCGCTACCTGTCGCCGCAGCGCCGTCCATTCACTGGCCCAGCCCGGGGCCGGTCAGCGAGCCCATATCCGGAAAACTAAAAGCAGCAACCGATGGAGGTGCGGTTGCTCTTCGTCGAACTGACGAAGATCCTCCGCCGCCGACGAAGACGCCGAAAAAACTACCTCGACGACATAACGGTGTGCCGCCGTCCCGACGAAGTGTGAAAGCAAAGAATACGACGACGAGAGACGAGCTGACGACGTCCCATACCAGCCACACGTCAACGCGACACGGCCGTGATCCGACGCCGAGACCTAACTGTAACGCAAGACAAAGAACCACCGACCTCGACGTGCTTTTCGACGGCCACGCAGTCACCGCCTTAGTCGACACAGGGTCCGATTACTCCGTCATCAGTGGACACATCGCCGCCCAGTTGAAGAAGGTTAAGACTGCATGGGAAGGCCCTCAAATTCGGACCGCTGGAGCACACCTGATTACGCCGATTGGAATCTGCACGGCAAGAATTACCGTTCATGGCCGGACTTACCCTGCCACCTTCGTTATCATCCAACAATGTTCACGCGACGTCATTCTCGGCATGGACTTCCTAAACTAACACGGCGCAGTCATCGACCTGAAGTCGAAGTCGATAACCCTGTCTGAAGATCAAGCGATACCGCCGGAGAGCTCTCGTTGTCAGCATGCCTTAAGCGTGTTCGAAAGTCAAGTCAGCAACCCGCCTCGCTCCAGCATTGTCATTTCCGTCGGCACCCAAACACCTGCCGACGTAGAAGGCGTTATCGAGGGTGACCAACACCTACTGCTATACCGTGAAATTTGCGTCACAAGAGGGATCGCTCGACTCCATGGAGGGAAAACGGAAGTGATGCTAACCAACTTCAGCAAAGAGTTCAAGCACATCAGCAAGGGCACGACGATCGCGTACATCGAGGAAATTGTGGAAACGAGCAATGCCTTTGTCCTCTCAGATTCTGCAGCATCTACCCCGCTGACCATAGTCCCCAAACCAGACTTCGACGTAAATCCAAGTCTCCCCATGAGCAAGCAGCAAAACCTCAGAAGTCTTCTCCGACGATACAAGGACTGCTTTTTGACTTCATCGAAGTTTCGACAAACACCAGTTGCAAAGCATCACATAATAACCGAAGAGTGTGCTCAACCACTCCGCCAGATGCCTTACCGAGTTTCGACGCGAGAACGTGAAGCTATTAGGGAACAAGTCGACGAAATGCTCCGCGACGACATCATCCAGCCGTCGAAAAGCCCGTGGGCATCTCCTGTTGTCCTGGTGAAGAAAAAGGACGGAACCCTATATTTCTGCGTCGATTTTTGTCGTCTCAACAAGATCACGAAGAAGGACGTATACCCCCTCCCACGAATAGACGACGCATTGGATCGGCTCTGCAACGCTAAGTACTTCTCGTCGTTGGACCCCAAGTCTGTCTACTGGCAAATAGAAGTCGACGAAAGAGATCGCGAAAAGACCGCCTTCAACACCCCAGACGGCCTCTACGAGTTCAAGGTTATGCCATTCGAACTGTGCTCGGCGCCTGCAACGTTCCAGCGCGTCATGGACACGGTTTTAGTAGGACTGAAGTGGCAGACCTGTCTCGTTTACTTGGATGAGGTCGTCGTCTTCGCCGGAAATTTCGACGATCACCTTAGGCGCCTTGCAACAGTACTAGAGGCCATCAAATCATCAGGGCTCACTTTGAAGCCAGAAATGTGCCGCTTCGCTTACAACGAGCTTCTGTTCCTAGGCCACGTCATCAGGAAATCTGGAGTGCGCCCCGACCCGCAGAAAACAGCTGCCATCGCAAAGTTCCCGCAGCCCATCGACAAGAAGGCAGTGCGTAGATTTCTTGGCATGTGTGCCTACTACAGGCGCTTTGTCAAGGACTTTTCACGCATCGCTGAGCCGCTAACGCCTCTAACCAATTCTGATGTCGAGTTCAAATGGCAAACGCCGCAGGCCGACGCATTTCAAGAACTAAGACGAGGCATGCAGTCACCGCCGGTACTGGTACATTTCGACGAAGACGCCGATACCGAAATCCACACTGACGCCAGTAGCCGAGGCCTCGGTGCCGTCCTAGTCCAGAAGAAAGACGGACATGAACGGGTGATATGTTATGCTAGCCGGTCGCTGTCAAAAGCGGAAGGCAATTATTCTACGACTGAAAAGGAATGCCTCGCCATCATTTGGGCTACAGCGAAATTCCGCCCTTACCTATATGGCAGGCCATTCAAAGTCGTCAGCGACCATCACGCGTTGTGTTGGCTAGCTAACTTAAAGGACCCTTCAGTACGGCTGGCGAGGTGGAGCCTCAGACTACAAAAATATGACGTCCGGACGAAAACACTCAGACGCCCACTGCCTACCACGCGCCCCTATCGATCGCCCGCCGGAAGACGACGAGGATGACGACGCCTTCCTTGGAATGATAGGCGCGGAAGACTTCGCCGAACAGCAACGAGCAGACCCGGAGCTAAAAGGTCTCGTCGAGTATTTGGAAGGGAACACCGACGTAGTACCAGGGGCATTTATGCGGAGATGGTCTTCGTTCACATTACAAAACAACCTGCTCGTAAAGAAGAACTTCTCACCAGTCCGCGCCAGCTACCTTCTTGTTGTTCCGTCAGCGCTGCGTCCAGAAATACTGTACGTCTTACATGACGATCCAACCGCTGGGCACCTCGCATTCTCCCGAACGCTGTTGAGGGTACAGTAAAGGTATTACTGGCCGCGTCTGACCGCCGACGTCGCTCGTTACGTCAAGACATGCCGAGACTGCCAGCGACGCAAGACACCACCGACAAGGCCAGCAGGATTACTACAGCCGATCAAACCTCCTTACCGACCATTTCAGCAGATCGTGATGGATTTATTGGGACCGTTTCCGGCGTGAACATCTGGAAATAAGTGGATTGTCGTGGCGACGGACTTACTCACCCGCTTTGCTGAAACTAAAGCTCTACCGAAAGGTAGCGCAGCCGAAGTGGCGAAATTTTTCGTTGAGAACATTCTGCTGCGAGATGGTGCCCCAGAAGTCCTCATCACCGACATAGGAACAGCGTTTTCAGCAGAGCTCACCCAAGCCATCCTGCAGTACAGCCATACAAGCCACAGGAGGACAACTGCCTATCACCCGCAGACGAATGGTCTCACGGAGCGCCTGAACAAGACCCTCGCCGATATGCTAGCAATGTACGTCGACGTCGAGCACAAGTCGTGGGACGCGGTCCTTCCGTACGTAACCTTTGCTTACAACACGACGGTGCAAGAGACAACACAGATCACGCCGTTTAAGCTGGTTTACGGCAGGAACCCGACGACGACGCTCGACACCATGCTGCCGCACGTCACCGACGAAGATAATGTTGACGTCGCGACCTTTCTCCAGCGCGCCGAAGAAGCCCGACAACTCGCCCGCCTACGGATCAAGAACCAGCAGCGTACCGACAGCCGACACTACAACCTCCGACGACGCTTTGTCGAGTACCAGCCCGGTGACCGTGTTTGGGTTTGGACCCCTATATGCCGACGAGGACTGAGCGAGAAGCTTTTTCATCGCTCTTTCGGACCGTACAAGATCACCCGACGTATTGGTGCACTGGACTATGAGGTCGTGCCTGACGGCACTTTGCTGTCACAGCGGCGCCGCTCACGACCTGAAATTGTCCACGTTGTGCGACTCAAGCCGTACTACCAGCGTTGATGAACTTTGGGAGTTCGCGTAACTGGCCTGTGGACTTTGTTTCTTTTCGTTGTTTTGTTACTAATGTTTAATAAGTGTCCTTTTGTGTTTCGCTCTCTTTGTAGCATCGGGACGATGCTTTTTAAGAGGGAGGTATTGACACGTGTACTTATCTTTATCGGGCGACTACGTTTCGCCCCCTAACAAATGTAATCGCACAGCGCGGGACACGCCTGCATGTATCCGAAGTTTCTGGAAAGTTATCGATGCTTCTGTTTGTTGTCGTTGTTTGCTGTCTGTTGTCGCCGAACGTTGTGTTATCTGATGTCATTGCGTGACACGAATGGTGTAGAACTTTGTGGAAGGCACGCGCGTCCGAACGATTAGTCTGGAACATTCGACGACTGCTGTATAAAAGCGGACGCGCTTGACCCGCTGATCAGATTTTCGACGGTCGCCGACCGTGTTCGCCGCTATCGTTGTGCTATAAGTGCAGCCTGTTTTTGTGCGCACAGGTTCGCCCAATAAAAGTTAGTTTTGTCTTTCACAGTATTTGCTACTGTGTTCTTCAACGTCACCACCACGTGACAATATCCACTACCGCGAATCGATGACGTCATTGATTGCTTACACGCTGCTTCTTACTTCTCAACACTTGATTTGCGATCGGGTATTGGCAAATACCTATGGACCCTGTCGACAAGGAAAAGACAGCTTTCGTGACTCCAGATGGCATATTAGAATTCAATGTTATGCCTTTTGGCCTTTGCAATGCTCCGGCCAGCTTTGAAAGGTTCATGGACACAGTACTACGTGGTCTAACGTGGGAGATATGCATGTGTTACCTCGATGATGTTGTAATCTTTGGCCGCACGTTTGAAGAACGTAAAGATCGCCTCAGCCTCGTTCTCAACTGCATTGAGAAAGCTGGACTGGTTCTAAACTCAAGAAAGTGTCGGTTCGGCGAACGTCAAACACTGGTCCTGGGACACTTAGTCGACAAGGATGGCGTCAGACCCGATCCTCGTAAGATTGAAGCGGTGAGCTCCTTCAAGCCACCGCAGTCAGCACGAGAACTCCGCTCATTCATTGGCCTATGTTCGTATGTTCGTCGTTTTGTTCCCCGGTTTGCCGACATCGTTTACCCGTTGACAAGTATTTTGCGACAAAATGCATCCTTCAATCGGACACCAGAGTGTGACGCATCATTCTCTGAGCTGCTTTGTACTAACGTCAGCACCCTTCTTGCGTCACTTCGATCCATCTTGCCCGATTAAAGTTCACACTGATGCTAGTGGAATCGGGATAGGAGCGGTGCTTGTACAACGTCACAGTGGCGCAGAACATGTTGTCGCATGTGCCAGCCGTTGCCTGAGCAAATCTGAACGCAATTATGTGGTTACGGAACAGGAATGCCTGACAGCCGTTTTCGCCATACAAAAGTTTCGGTGTTATCTTTACGGTAGACCATTCAAGATTATCACCGACCACCATTTATTATGCTGGCTGATCGGTTTGCGTGATCCCTCTGGTCGCCTCGCACTTTGGGCGCTGCGCCTCCAGGAATACGACTTTGCGGTATCGTACAAGAGTGACCGTCATCACGCTGACGGAGACTGCCTCTCTCGGATTCTTCTTGCGACTACTGACTGCGATGCTGAGAATTTTGACGACTGCTTCGCTGCTGTTACTTCTGTTATGTACTGGGAATTACTTTATTCCGCACATAGTACACATAAAGAACGTAGCCTTGTCGGAGAGATGGCGACCACACTACATCACATCACGCGAACACACTGTCCACGTGATTGTCCCCAGTGTTGCCATGTCGGACAACGTAGAGTAGCCCAAAGCTAGAGAAACTGTAGCCCAAATGTAGCCAGACACAAAAAAGAGCAAAACAAATTTGTAGCCAAATATAGCCATTGTTATTTTCAGTTTTATCTGTATATACATTTTCGCATTCGACTACGGTAATCGCTTTTTGTACAACCCATCGTAAACATGTCCGTGATGCCGTGACAGTCGACCCTTGACATCTACAACAGCTAAACATCTTCAAGGGGCAGCGCAATATGACGAAGACAGAAGGCAAGAACACACAGGACAGCGCTGATCTGACAACAAACTTCATTCGAAGGCATACACAAACTTATGTACATAACCCATAGCCACGTGCTCTCCCATCAATGGCGTCATTAACAGTGCACAGGCAAAAAACGCAAAACCCTGTAATCTAATGTTAAACTATGAGGCGGCCTAAAAATTCAAATTCACTGTCATGCAAATTTAACGATGGCCTGCTTACGCAACGCGACCCTTTTTTCCTGATATAATAGACCTCCATAATCTCCCTCGTGGTCTCCCTCGATGTCGAATGGATGCACGAACAAAAAACTTGGAGGACGCTTGGAGGACAACTGGGCAGAAGGTGTTGCGGGACGTTGATGGAAATGAACTGATCATGATTTATGGCGATAGAAACAGGCACGCGGTTCGGGATCGAAGTAGGGATTATAATTTAAAATTGGCAAAGAATATCTCAAAGGCCAGTAAGTGGCGAGGCCTGGCAGTGAAATCTTGGTACTTCGAATGTAGTCTATACGATTACTGTAAGTCGGCTGTTATTTATTACAACATATTTATTGCTTAAAATTGCAGTTGCTATAGTATTTGACACTTGCGCTTTATTCTATGCTTCGGAAATCAAAAGCGCACGCATGGCTACGGCAACACGCTGAACTGCGCATCACGCGTAAAATCGTCGTTTCGTTTTCAATCCGATTAGTTTCGCTTTGACGGAAAACATGAATCGCAGGAACGTCGGATTGTTAGACAAACTACTTTGTCACACTTACGGCCGCACTTCTCGTCTGCCTCCCACTAATGCCGGCGTATAATCACTATCGCGCTCACCTACCACCGCTGCCAACAAGCTGCCAGTGAAAGACTACATCCTCACTGCAGATAAAAAAATGTACCACGGCGTTTTGCGCGTTACCACTTCATGATTACACACTCTGACTAGCAAACTTTCCATTGCATTAAAAAATAGGTACGATGAAAATTGGCTCTCAGCGCTTTCATATTCACTTTAAGAGTGGAATGTGATAGCCTTCAAAGATCCCTGACTGCTTCTCACTCTTCCCGGCAACTGCAGTGTATGCAACCATAATCTTTACCTGCAAACGCTGGAGGCGAACAATATGCATGAAGGCGAGCTTTCTGGTTCTTTTTTTTCCATTCCACTCGCCTGGCAGGCGCCGCCGATGCTGCGGAGGCGAGTGCCATCTGTATGGTGTTGCATGGAACCGAGCGGGGCACGCCGCTCCTACTTGGCAGTAACCGCTTGTCCTCGTTTTTTTTTCCTGTGTCCCATGTCCTGATTCGCGCTGCACCACTCAGTCTCATGGAAAACCAACTAGACCAAACCATCGCCCCCCTACTAAGATGTCGAAGAGCAGCTAGAAAAGAGGTTTGTGTTCGAGGTTCCGCGTAACAAACAGTTTTTCTCGTATAATCAAATTACAATTCGACGCTACCATGTCTATACAGTCAGTGTAAGTTGTATTTTACGAATTTCCTGCCGCGTTTTACTTTGAGAAAATCAATTACTTCAGTAATGCATATGTGCCAGCCGAAGGGCCTACGTGGTTTGGGAAAATTGTTTCACACGGCAACGGTGTCGACGCCAGATTTTCTGCGACACGGGGTCCTTAACGCCTGTCGCATTAAAGTTCATTTCACACGCAAAGGAAAATGGCAGTAAAAAGCTTACCGTGGGAAACGCGGACTAGGTCAGAAACACCCGCAGGGGCGTCTGCGTCAGTAGGCGTATGGTGCGTTGCGACACCACGGACCCGAGCACACGAGCGTTGGACCCTCCCGCGTGTAGCCGTGCGCGGCTTAGCCGTGTCCGGGGAAAAGGGGATCCTTGGGGTTGAGCCAATGCTGGGTGTTTGAACCTTTACGGCCCCTCGGCGGTGTCAACACACCCCTTTGGCCTCGGCTTCACGTAGACTGCCCCCCCGGACTGACCCACTCAGGGGAAATTGGTAGTTGCCTTTTCCTGTCTCTCTCTCTCCCTCCAATCTTCGTCTTTCTCTTGCTTTTCATCTCTCCTGTCTTCTCCTAGCTTCCGCTTACTTTCATTTTTTTCCAGGCAGCAAGGGTTAACCTTGTGTGAATGGCCAACCTAGGTTATTTCATATTTGGTTATAGTGGTAATGTACAGCTGGCGTTTGCAGGCCGTGTTTCACAGGTCCTGCAGCGTCCCCTTGTAGTACTCCACGGTGGGTGGCTGGCGTTACTGCCGAAATTACAATCTTTTATGGCTACTTCCTTTCCCCCACTACCTGATCGCTCCCTGAAGAGGGGGCGCACGGATGATGTCTTTGAGTTTTTTGCCCGTCAAAAAGAAACCTTCCCTCGCTTCCATGTAGTCCACTCCAAACAACCAGACAAACCCGTGCGAACAATCTCTGCATTCCTCGTTTCTAAGTCTCTCACCCAAGTTTTTGGTACAGGTTACAAAGCATCCAGAATGGCAAGCGGCGATCTCCTCTTGGAGGTCCGCAACCAGAAGCAATATGAAAAGCTACCCAATCTTGTCTCATTGGGCGACGCCAAAGTAACAGTAACTCCGCATCGTACTATGAATACCACCCGTGGTGTAGTCTCCTATGATGATCTCTTGGAGCTAACTGAAGCAGAACTGGAGGGCTTCAGTGAGCAGAACGTCATCAACGTTAAACGAATTAAAATGAGGCGTGACAATAAGGAAATACAGACCAAACACCTGATACTTACTTTTGGCACAAGTGTTCTCCCCGAGTCCATCGAGGCCGGTTATATCAAGCTTCGTGTTCGGCCATACATCCCTAATCCTCTGCGACGCGTTGAATGCCAGCGTTTCGGTCACAGCTCCCAGAGCTGCCGAGGCCGGCAAACCTGCGCGTCCCCGCAGGGGCGTCTGCGTAAGCAGGCGTTTGGTGTGTTGCGACACCACGTACCCGAGCACACGAGGGTTAGGCCCTCCCGCGTGTAGCCGTGCGCGGCTTAGCCGTGCGCGGCTTAGCCGTGTCCGGGGAAAAGGGGATCCTGGGGGTTGAGCCGATGCCGGGTGTTTGGACCGTTAAGGCACCCCGGCGGAGGCAACACACCTCTTTGGCCTCTGCTTCACGTAGACGGCACCCCCGGACTGACCCACCCGGGGGAAATCGGTAGTCGCCTTTTCCTGTCCTCCTCTCCAATCTTCGTCTTTCTCTCTTGCCTTTTTCATCTTTCCTGTCTTCTCATCACTTCTCCTCACTTCCTAGTTTCCCGGCGACAAGGGTTAACCTTGTGTAGCTAGCCAGCCTTGGTTATGCTGTATTTGGTTATAGCAGCGATGTACGGCTAGCGTTGGCAGGGTTTCTCTACCAGGAACTTCTGTCACGTCCCCCTGTCTTCATGGTGGGTGGTCGGCATCGCGGCCGAAAACCCAACATTACTTATGGAACATGCTTTTCCTAAACTACCTGATCGCCCTCAGAAACGAGGGCGCACCGAAGAAGTTTTTCAGTTTTTCGGACGACAAGTCCACAATTTTCCTCGTTTTCATGTCATCCACGCAGAAAAACCAGCTAAAGAAGTGCGAACAATCTCCCCGTTCCTTGTATCTAAGTCTCTCACCGAAGTTTTTGGGCCATGATATAAGGTGTCGAGGATGACCTCCTCTTGGAGCTCCGCGACCAGAAGCAATTTGAGAAACTGCCTCAGCTAGTATCATTTGGGGAGACCCAAGTAGCAGTAACCCCGCACCGCACGATGAATACCTCCCGCGGCGTTGTCTCGGACGATGATTTGCTGGAGCTCACTGAGGCTGAGCTCTTAGAGGGCTTCAGTGAACAAAATGTTTTAAATGTCAAAAGAATCAAGATGAGGCGAGATGGTAAAGAATTTGCGACCAAACATCTAATACTCACCTTCAATTCAAGTGTCTTGCCCGAGTCAATCGAGGCCGGGTACATCAAGCTCCGTGTAAGAACATACGTGCCAAATCCCCTCCGATGTTTTAAGTGCCAGCGTTTTGGCCACAGTTCGCAGAGCTGCCGAGGCCGCCAAACTTGTGCAAAATGCAGCGCGCACGAACACTCCTCTGAAGCTTGTGAGAATGCTTTCCACTGTGTAAATTGTGATGGCGAGCATGCCGCATACTCGCGGTCATGCCCGTCTTGGAAGAAAGAAAAAGAAATAGTAACAATCAAAGTAAAAGAAAACATATCATTCAAAGAGGCACGCAGGCGGCTTGCATACTTTCCTAAGGCCAGCTTTGCCGAAGTGGCGCGTCAGGGGGCAGCGTCACAACGGCCTCCGGCGGCTGTCCGACCCACAAGCCGTGAGTCGGCAGTTACGCCATCTGCCCCCGCGGCGGTTGCAGCTAGCGCTGCTCCGTCTACCCAGCAGACGGGGCCACCGACCCCGAAGGTGGGCGCAGCCGAGGCTGCCCCACCCTCCCCCGCCCCTTCTAGCGCTGGCAAGAGCCTGCGCACCCAAATTCCTCAGGGTGCCCCATCGACCTCCGGGCTGGTGGGCGCAGGGGTCTTGCCCTCCAAGGCGGCACCCTCCCTGACATCTCGCTCGCAAGAGCACGTGTCCGGCGCCTCACTAGAGGCAATGGACACTACACCAAACCTCAAGGCGCACCAAGCGCCTAAGGAGCGGCGAGGCTCCCTCGAACGCTTCAGAGAAAGCAAAACCCCAGTTACAGGGCCTCGAAAGAGCTCTGTAATCTAAGGCATCACTTCCTTTTCCGTAAACACAGCACCAATTTACTTTAAAAATGGATGCACAAATAATTCAGTGGAATGTCCGAGGTCTTCTTAGAAACCTTGATGATTTGCAAGAACTCATCCACAAACATAATCCAAAAGTGCTGTGTTTACAGGAAACACACTTAAAATCCAAACACACAAACTTTCTCTGTACGTATGTTACGTTTCGCAAAGATCGCGATGATGCCGTAGCATCATCGGGTGGTGTGGCGATTCTCACTCATAATAGTATAGCATGTCAACCTTTACAGCTACGAACGCCCCTTGAGGCAGTGGCGGTGCGAGCTGTTCTGCTAAACAAACTCATCACTATTTGCTCGCTTTATATACCCCCACGTCACAAGTTAACTAAACATGAATTTCAATCCTTTATAGATGAATTGCCAGAACCTTATCTGGTTCTTGGCGACTTCAATGCACACAACTACCTGTGGGGCGATCCTCGTATACATGCGCGAGGAAGTCTTGTTGAACAGTTCCTTTTCTCTTCTGGTGCTTGCCTACTGAATAAGAAGGAAGCGACATACTATTCTCTTGCAAACAGAACATTTTCTTCAATAGATCTTAGCCTAGTCTCCCCGTCACTACTGTCCGAACTTGAATGGGAAGTTAACGACAATCCTTACGGGAGCGACCGCTTCCCTATACTACTAAGAACATATAAAGAAAACGAATGTGTACCACAGCCTCCTAGGTGGAAAATCAATACAGCTGACTGGGAGAAATTCCGAACCTTAACTAGCATATCATGGGATGACATGTCCTCGTTAGATATAGATGCTGCTGTGGATTACTTTACAGCTTTCATTATAGATGCCGCATCAAAATGCATACGTGAAGTAAGTGACTCGGCATGCAAACGGCATGTCCCGTGGTGGAACGATGAATGTAGAGTCGCACGTAGGAATCAAAACAAAGCGTGGGGGTTGCTACGGGCTTCGCCCACTGCAGAGAACCTTGTTAACTTTAAGAAAGTTAATTCTGAAGGCAGGAGAACCCGCCGACAGGCCAGAAGAGATAGTTGGCGAAAGTTTTTATCGAACATCAACTCGTTTACAGATGACGCGAAAGTCTGGAACCGCGTAAATAGAATTAGAGGGAGACAAACATATTCACTCCATCTGGTAAACACACAGGGTGATACGCTGCAACATCAGGCAGACTCACTTGGGGAGCACTTTGAGAGTGTGTCAAGTTCAAAACATTATTCGGAATCCTTTCTGAAATATAAGCAAATAGAAGAATGTAAGCCACTCAAAAGAAAATGTCTACAGAATGAATCGTACAACTGCCCTTTCACTATTGCCGAGTTGAGAGCTGCCTTGAGCTCATGCAAGAGCTCTGCACCGGGAGCTGACAGAATCATGTATGAAATGATCAAAAACCTACACAATAACACCCAAGTTACATTACTCACACTTTTCAACACCATTTGGGCTGCAGTATGTCTCCCAACTGCATGGAAAGAAGCCATTGTGGTTCCTGTTTTGAAACAAGGCAAAGATCCTTCCTTAGTGGCAAGTTACCGCCCGATCGCCCTCACGAGTTGCCTTTGTAAGGTATTTGAAAAAATGATTAATCGGCGACTCATCCATTTCCTTGAAATGAGCAAAATGCTTGATCCGTATCAGTGCAGCTTCCGAGAAGGGCGGTCCACAACCGATCATCTCGTACGTGTTGAAGGAAATATCCGGGACGCATTTATACATAAACAGTTCTTCCTATCGATATTTCTCGATATGGAAAAGGCGTATGACACAACGTGGCGTTACGAAATCTTAAGAGACCTGTCAGAAATGGGCATCCACGGTAATATGCTTAACATAATAGAAAGCTATCTGTCCAGTCGTACCTTCCGCGTAAAAGTCGGTAACGTACTTTCTCGTCCTTTTACGCAAGAAACGGGTGTACCGCAAGGAGGCGTGCTCAGCTGCACACTCTTCATCGTGAAGATGAACACGCTTCGCGCTTCATTACCACCGGCAATCTTTTATTCTGTCTACGTGGACGACATACAAATAACTTTCAAATCCTGTAACCTCGCAGTGTGCGAGAGACAGGTACAGCATGGCCTGAACAAAGTGTCGATGTGGGCAGACAAGAATGGATTTACGATCAATCCTAACAAAAGCTCTTGCGTTCTCTTTACAAGAAAGAGAGGAATGATCCCAGATCCTAGCTTAGAACTGGGTGGACAACAAATACCCGTAAACAAAGAGCACAAATTTCTAGGTGTTACACTTGACTACAGACTCACTTTCGTTTCCCACATAAAACATCTTAAAGAAAGATGTCTAAAAACGATGAACATAATGAAACTCCTATCCCAGACTAGATGGGGTAGTGACAGGAATTGTTTAATGAAACTCTATAAAAGCCTCATTCGATCACGATTAGACTATGGCGCCGTGGTCTATCATTCTGCCGCCCCGAGTGCGTTAAAGATGCTAGACCCTGTCCACCATCTAGGTATCCGCTTAGCCACGGGCGCTTTCAGGACAAGTCCCGTTGAAAGTTTATACGCAGAATCGAACGAGTGGTCACTTCATCTCCAGAGAACATACATCAGCCACACATATTTTCTGAAAGTGCACTCTAATCCTCAACATCCGTGTTATAATACCGTTAATGACATGACATATGCTACACTCTTTCATAATCGTCCCTCCATAAGGCAGCCTTTCTCACTGCGTGTTAAGGAGCTTAGTCATGAAATGCATGTTCCACTCCTCGAGCTTCGCCTAATGCCTCCAGCTAAGCTGCTACCTCCTTGGGAGTGGCAGATGATACAATGCGATATATCTTTCATGCAAGTTACAAAACACGCTTCAGAACTTGAAATCCAAATGCATTTTCGGGAACTCCAGCACAAACACTCCTGTACGGAGTTCTACACAGACGCATCAAAGTCACACGATGGGGTGTCCTATGCAGCCATCGGTCCATCCTTCTCGGAAACCGATGTACTGCATCCGGAACCTAGTATCTTTACGGCTGAGGCCTACGCACTGCTGTCGGTCGTAAAGCATATAAATAAATAAAAACTCCAGAAATCAGTTATATATACGGACTCCCTTAGTGTTGGGAAGGCCTTGATGTCTTTCTGTAACCACAAAAATCCGGTAATTAATGAACTCTACTCCGTACTGTGTAAAGCATATATATCTAACCGACATGTGATTATATGCTGGGTGCCTGGACATATGGGCATCGAGGGTGACGTTCTTGCGGACCAGATGGCCACATCAATTTCATTGCATGCAGTTAATCCCACTGCTTCGGTCCCTGTCACAGACCTGAAGCCTTTCTGAAGAAGGAAACTGCGAAAGTACTGGCAACGTATGTGGGACGCAGAAGTAAATAACAAACTGCACGTGATAAAGCCACAGTTAGGTTCTTGGCCCTCCGTAACAAAATCACGGCGAACAGATGTCCTATTCTGTCGCCTCAGAATAGGACACACATTTGGCACTCATAACTTCTTACTCACTGAAAATGATCCTCCTACCTTCGGTAGATGCGGGGAGAGGCTGACCGTCCTCCACGTCCTCCTGGAGTGTCGGGCAGCCGAATCTGAGAGAAGGAAACATTTTTCCCTAGAATACCGGCAGCACATCCCCCTACATCCCGTAATGCTACTCGGCCGAGAACCTTTATTTGACACCAACACAGTCCTAAGTTTTCTGAAAGATGTTGTCTTGCATGTTGTTAGCCCCACATGTTCGTAGCGGGTCCTCTCTTCAGAGGATGCCGCTGTGATAGCTCTTTGGTACAGCACATGCCTCTAGGCGCTTGTGTTTCAAGGGCTCTGGCAAGGCAGCAGTGCTCCAAGTAATTTTACCATCTTATATATTTTCTATTTGGCATCATTCTTCTACGATGGATTTTAATGTTCATAGTATTCGGCATTAGTCATCGCCATAATTTTATAGCACGTAGATTTTACGCACTTTACAGCGACTATACTTAGGTCACTTTACAGCCAAGTCACATCTTCCATAATACATCGTCAACATTACCACTTGTCATGGCGCTCTTTGGCCAAACCTGGCCTTTGCGCCATAAAACACCACACATCATCATAGGTCAGAAACTGTGCCTAGCGCGATACTTGAACCAGACACCTTCACCTTGGACACACTGGAGCGTGTCATTTACCCAGGCTTCCCTTCTTTCATGTCGGCGCCACGATGGCACAACCATATTGCTGTCTGTTTCTAAGCATAGCCATGTTAGTACAGTTCACTGTGAAACACCCTCCACTCCCAGGCTCATCCCGATGCCCGGTGATTGGGTGTCGGGATAAGACGAAGCAGAGACAACATTGCTGGAGTAAATGTTAGCACAGTGAAGCGCGGTGTAAATTTAAGTTCGTCAAGGATAAAATCATCGGCTCAAAGAATGACGCACTGAGGGGGAGGGGGGGGCATTTCGCGCACACACGCACAGCCACGCTGCTGGCTCAGCCAGCTAAAACATAGCCTTCAAGTTTTGTTTCTACTCTATGAGAGTCACCCAAGGTAAATATACCTGGAAGCGAAGCTTCCATAGGAGCCCATACGTTCAAAACATGGCAGTCCATCGGCGGTTCATGGGGCTTAGCGCCATCTGTATGTGGTGGGAACACTTCCGGCGGAAGAAAAAATAATGTGACGCTATTTTCGTTAAAAGCAGAAGTGACGTCATGTTGCTTTCGAAGGCGCGAAATTTGTTTTGTTGTCCTGCCTTTGGAGCTATATATTCAAATGCCCCGCCATTCGACTTGATGGGCGTTTCGAGCTTTCAGCGTGGAAACCGATGCAGGAAAAGGCCAGCCGTACGGTTGTCGAAATCGCATCCCTGCCCAGAACATACTTTCTTTGGAGGCCGACAAAAGCTTTAGGTGTAGAGTGCTGATCCTATCGTCGGATGCCAAGCCCGTCGGCCAGCGCAGTCGCGCGAAAACAACTACACAATTATCTGGCGGTGGTAACTCACTACTTTTGACTGAACAGATTAAGAAGCGATGAAGCTACCCGCGTCACCAAATTCAAACAAACTTCGACAAGCGAGAAAGCACAAACTGTGAGGGGGTCGTATTTCAACAGGGGAACTTTACGAGTGCGCCTTTCTGCCCATTTAAATACGTGCATTGCATTACGAGTGATAGTGGCGTCAACGCCCCCTGTAGCGATGGGCGCTGAAAAGAAATGCATTCATTATTATTAATTTTAATATAAATAAACTTGTATTTTCTTAACTCTTCACGAATATGTAAAATTGACTAGGAATTTTATTTTCGTTGAATGAATCTGTGTCTCGCTTGAAATAAAAAACGCGTTTTTCTTTCCCAATGTTTGTTCCCTCCAAACATAGTCGCGCTTCAATCGCTGCTCCCATAACCCCCCATGCTGATGTCGGTGACAATCTGTACTGAACCGCTATTCGCCCGAAGCTTCGCGACCTATATGGATCGACCTTGAGTTACCTCTGGAGCGTGGATTAAGGATCCACTCATAGCCTAAACAAAGCCAAGTCACAGATTTTCAGTAGCCCAAATTTTGCCACGTAGCCAACTCACCCAAGTCGACGCCAAAATTTTTTTTTTCTGTAGCCCAATTTGGCTATATATAGCCAAACCTGGCAACACTGAATTTTTGTCCCTCACCAGGGCTTGCCAGAATGTGGCTCCACCCATCGGCACAGTGGGGAACGTTCACATGTACTTCCGGACCCTGCCACTATGCGGCTACACCCGTCCGCATCCGAGGACCGAAACCCGAACTAATCGCGGACACAACACTTTCCCCCCTTAGAAGGATGCCTTGTACCAAGTAGGCAGCCGTCTGATCCGTGCTGATCGTTTCGGTATGCTCGATTCGGATTCGAGTGGACGTGAAGAAGGCATAGCTGGTGTGCTTTCCGCTGGATTACTGTCAATGCCCCACGTGAGCGTTGCTGAAGCTTGTCTGTCCAGCTTAACTTCGCCGGTGCGCTTCCTGAGCTGGTTTAGATGGCGTCTCACAATTCTTCCTGCGCATTTCACAACCCAAGATCTGTGGCCCATCCTTTTAACCAGAGTTCCTTCTGTCCAGTTTGGCCCCTTGCCAAATTGTTTTACCCATACGGCTTCTCCTTGCATGAGTTGACGACTCGGGTAGGTCAGGTTGTGCAGCCTCCTGTCCTTCCGAAGCAATGATGAGGTCCAACTGGTTTGGCAGCTCCCGCCTGGACATGGCTTTAGCCGGTGTTAGCCCGGTTGACCGATGTACAATGGTACGCTGCCGAAACAGGAAACGTGACAAGCGAACACTGAGCGAACCGGATGGTCCTCTGGCCAGTGCCCTCTTCAGTTCTCCAACATAACGTTCTGCTTGCCCATTTGTAGCAGGATGGTAAGGGGCTGACGTTACGCTTCGAATGCCATCTCTCTGGTAGAACTCTCGCATCTCGGAAGACACAAATGCAGCCCCATTGTCCGACACAACCTTGCGTGGTATGCCAAATGTGACAAACAAAGAGTGCAGCACACTAATGACTGCTGTTGATGTCGGGCTGTTCACTGGTCGCACCTCTACCCCCTTGGTGAAAGCGCCGACAACAACCAAAAAGGTATGTCCTTCTACCAGACCTGCAAAAGTCCACGTGCAGTGTGTGCCATGGTGTCATTGGCTGCGTCCAATTTGGAACTGGAGCCTTTTTTTGATCGCTCTGGGTGCGCTGGCACTGGTCGCATGACTTGAGAGTTGCTTCGATCTCGGCGTCCAAGCCAGGCCACCAAAGATAACTGCGCGCACAAGCTTTCATGGCTACAATTCCACGATAGCCTGCGTGAACTAATGAAACGGCCTGTTGTCGTGCTCCTGCCGGTAGACAATTCTTGAGCCCCAGCTGATGCATCCTCGATGAATAGCAAGTTCGGTGGCTCTTCTGAGGTATGGAGTGAAACTGTTGCCCTGCAGACGCTGTACGGTGCCCTTCTGTACTGCTGAAAAGACCTCTGCTAGAAGTGGACCCTCTTGCGTTAGTGTAGTCACAACCTCAGTTGTGAGCGGCGGTCGTGGTAACGCCTCGAACATGAGCACGTCTCCAGGTGGGTTAGGCTCTTCAATGCGGTCTGGCAGAGGCAGTCTACTAAGCGCATGTGCATTCTGATGACGACTACCGGCACGATACTGGAGGTCGTAGTTGTATGCTGACAGTTTAAGGCACCACCTTTTCATTCGGGGCGAAAGCATTTCCGGTGCCGGCTTCCGTGGTCCGAGAATCCCCAGTAACGGCTGATGGTCAGTCACGAACGTGACTTCTCGACCCATAATGTACTTGTGGAAGTGGGTGGCTGCACAAGCTACAGCGAGTCCTTCACGGTCAAGTTGTGCATAGTTACGTTCGGCAGCACCCAATGTCTGGGATGCAAACGCAATCGGTGCCTCTCTGCCTTGGCTGTCCAGCTGAGCAAGCACGGCACCTACACCATCAGGTGAAGCATCACATGAAATCAAGAGGGGCTTGTTTTCGTCATAGTGTGACAGGATAGTCCTCGACAACAAGAACTGTTTGAGCTCATCAAACGCTTTTTGATGCCGTTGTTCCTGCTTCCAAGTATTATCTTTTGCCAGAAGTTCATATAGGGTTGCTGCCACTGTAGCCCAGCGCTCCAGAAAGCGATCATAGAAGGCCAACATGCCTAAAAATTACTGTTGTGTCTGATTACTTGTGGGCGCTGGTGCCTTCACGATAGCTTCCATTTTTTCCTCAGATGTGTGAATCGCTGCTGCATCAATCTTGTGACCCAGGAATTTAACCTCCGCCACACCAAACTGACGCTTGGATTTGCACAATCGTAGGTTTGCCTGAGCCAGCCGCTGGAGAACTGACGCTAGGCGGTCCTTGTGTTCTTTTGCTGTTGCTCCACTCACGATATCGCCCAGGTAAACACAAATTCCCGGCAAGCCGCTCAAAGTGGTCTCCATAAACCGTTGGAAAATTGCTGGGGCAGCTGAAACAGCAAATGGAAGCCTGTTTACCTTGTACAGCCCTTTTATAGTGTTTACTGTGAGAATCTATGCTGTCGCTGGAGTCACATGAAGTTGAGTGTAAGCTTGAGCCAAGTCCAAGGTGCTGAAAACCCGGCCACCTTTCAATGTGCTAAACGCTTCCTCTGTTGTGGGCAGGGTGTATGAAGCCTTTTTCGCAGCTTCATTCACTGTACAGCGGTAGTCACTACAGGCGCGCAAGCTTCCATCTTTTTTCCGCACCCATACTAGCGGTGCAGCCCAGTCCGAGTGTTGGACCGGCCCCCAAATACCGTCTTCTACGTACTTGTCAATCTGTGCCTCAGTTAATGCGCGCATGGCAAAGGGTACAGGCCGTGCCTTCAAAAACTTTAGGCTTGCACCCACCTTCAGTTCCAGAGTCACTGGCGCACCCGTGTGTGCTGTGGTGTCTTCACGAAAAATGTCTTCATGCTTCTGAAGCAACTCGGTCAGACTGCCTTCCTCCGTCGTCTGGTGAATGCCGTGAAGCTCGATGCCCAGCTTGTCAAACCAATCGCGTCCCAACAAGCTGCATCCAGTGCCCTCGACAACGAGAAGTGGCAGCTTGCAAGCTGTGTTCTTGTGACGAACCATTACTGTCGCCATTCCGGCAACCTGCAGTTGCTGACCTGACCAGGTGCGCAGAAGTATGTCGTCCTGCCCCAGAGAGGGTGGCTGTGCATGCCATACGGTTTGAAATGTGTCTCTGCTAACCATGGGGCACGCTGCACCGGAGTCGACTTCAAAATTCACAGCTTTGCCGTAGACTGTAAGCGTCAGAGTAAACGTCGGGGTGCTGAATCCGTCTGCCACTGCACAGAGGTCATGCAACGTTGAAACCTCATGTTAGGTTTCGTTAGTCACTTCCGCAGTCTGCGAAGTTTCTAAGGAGATGCTACGCTGGTATGTCTTTTTCTCAGCCTTCTTTCTGGAAATACAAGCCTTGGCAATGTGCCCTTGTTTCCGGCAATAATTGCAAATCGTTGTGCTGAACTTACACGTCTTGGGACTGTGCGAACCGTCGTAACGCCAGCAGCGTTGCCCTTGGTGAGAATTCGTCTTGGCAATTGAAGAACTGTCGCCGGCGCGCGTAGCCACCTTGTTGACTTCCGCATTATCAGCTTTTATCTGTCGCTGCTGCTGGACGGCGCTTCCCGCTCGAATAGCGAAACAATAAGCCTTGCAAAAGGTCAGATCCTTCTCTGCAAACAGTCGCTGTTAAAGATTCAGGTCGCGGAGAGCACACACGAAGCGAGCCCGCGACATCACATCTAATGGCAGAAGCGTTGGATTGCAGCCCGTAGCACCCTGCTGTGTTGGCGATCCACGTGCGCGCCCTGCCAAGACCAGCATGTGCATGCTTAACAAGTGGTTTACCACAAATCGATGCGCGTGTGCTGAAAAGAGCAGCATGGGCGTGCTTAGGACGTGGTTTGGTGGAAATCCACATGCGCGCTCTGCCAAAAGCAGCATGTGCATGCATAACTTGTGGTTGGGCAGAAAACAACGTGCGCGTCTACCAAAAGATGCATGTGCATGCTTAACAAGTGGTTTACTACAAATCGATGCGCGTGTGCTGAAAAGAGCAGCATGGCGGTGCTTAGCACGTGGTTCGGTAAAAATCCACACCCGCGCTCTGCCATAAGCAGCATGTGCATGCTTAACTTGTGGTTTGGCAGAAAAGAACGTGCGCGTCTACCAAAGATGCATGTGCATGTTTAACAAGTGGTTTACCACAAATTGATGCGCGTGTGCTGAAAAGAGCAGCACGGGCGTGCTTAGCACGTGGTTTGGTAGAAATCCACATGCGCGCTCTGCCAGAAGCAGCATGTGCATGCTTAACTTGTGGTTTGGCAGAAAACAGCGTGCGCGTCTACCAAAAGATGCATGTGCATGCTTAACAAGTGGTTTACCACAAATCGATGCGCGTGTGCTGAAAAGAGCAGCATGGGCGTGCTTAACACGTGGTTTGGCAGAAATCCACGTGCGCGCTCTGCCAAAAGCAGCATGTGCATGCTTAACTTGTGGTTGGGCAGAAAACAAGGTGCGCGTGCCATCAAAAGCTGCATGTTCATGGTTAACAAGTGGTTTGGCACAAATCCATGCGCGTGTGCTGAAAAGAGCAGCATGGGCGTGCTTAGCAGGTGGTTTGGTAGAAATCCGCGTGCGCGCTCTGCCAAAAGCAGCATGTGCATGCTTAACTTGTGGTTTCGCAGAAAACAACGTGCGCGTCTACCAAAAGATGCACGTGCATGCTTAACAAGTAGTTTACCACAAATCTATGCGCGTGTGCTGAAAAGAGCAGCATGGGCGTGCTTAGCACGTGGTTTAGTAGAAATCCACGTGCGCGCTCTGCCAAAAGCAGCATGTGCATGCGTAACTTGTGATTTGGCAGAAAACAACATGCGCGCCTACCGAAAGATGCATGTGCATGCTTATCAAGTGGTTTAGCACAAATCGATGCGCGTGTGCTGAAAAGAGCAGCATGGGCGTGCTTAGCACGTCGTTTGGTAGAAATCGACATGCGCGCTCAGCCAAAAGAGGCATGTGGATGCATCACTTGTAGCTTGGCAGAAAACAACGTGCGCGACTACGGAAAGAAGCATGTGCATGCCTAACAAGTGGTTTGTAACAAATCCATGCACGTGTGCTGCAAAGAGCAGCATCGGCGTGCTTAACAGGTGGCTTGGTAGAAATCCACGTGCGCGCTCTGCCAAAAGCAGCATGCGCACGCTTAACTTGTGGTTTGGCAGAAAACTACGTGCGCGTCTACCAAAAGATGCATGCGCATGCTTAACAAGTGGTTTACCACCAATCAATGTGCGTGTGCTGAAAAGAACAGCATGGGCGTGCTTAGCACGTGGTTTGGAAGAAATCCACATGCGCGCTCTGCCAAAAGCAGCATGTGCATGCATAACTTGTGGTTTGGCAGAAAACAACGTGCGCGTCTACCGAAAGATGCTAGTGCATGCTTAACAAGTGGTTTACCACAAATCGATGCGCGTGTGTTGAAAAGAGCAGCATGGGCGTGCTGGGCACGTCCTTTGGCAGAAATGCACGAGCGCGCTCTGATAAAAGCTGCATGTGCATGCGTAACTTGTGGTTTGGCAGAAAACAACGTGCGCGCCTACCGAAAGATGCATGGGCTTGCTTATCAAGTGGTTTAGCACAAATCGATGCGCGTGTGCTGAAAAGAGCAGCATGGGCGTGCTTAGCACGTCGTTTGGTAGAAATCGACATGCGCGCTCAGCCAAAAGAGGCATGTGGATGCATCACTTGTGGGTTGGCCGAAAACAACGTGCGCGTCTACCGAAAGATGCATGTGCATGTTTAACAAGTGGTTTGGCACAAATCCAAGCGCGTGTGCTTCAAAGAGCAGCATGGGCGCCCTTAGCACGTGGTTTGGCAGAAATCCACGAACGCGCTCTGCCAAAAGCTGCATGTGCATGCTTAGCTTGTGATTTGGCAGAAAATAACGTGCGCGACTACCGAAAAATGCATACGCATGCTTAACAAGTGGTTTACCACCAATCGATGCGCGTGTGCTGAAAACAGCAGCATGGGCGTGCTTGGCACGTCGTTTGGCAGAAATCCACTTGCGTGCTCTGCCAAAAGCTGCATGTGCATGCTTAGCTTGTAGTTTGGCAGAAAACAACTTGCGCGTCTACCGAAAGATGCATATGCATGCTTAACAAGCGGTTTGGCACAAATCCATGCGCGTGTGCTGAAAAGAGCAGAATGGTCGTGCTTAGCACGTGGTTTGGTAGAAATCCATGTGCACGCTCTGCCAAAAGTTGCATGTGAATGCTTAGCTTGCGGTTTGGCGGGAAACAAGTTGCGCGTCTACCGAAAGATGCTTGCGCATGCTTAACAAGTGGTTTGGCACAAATCCATCCGCGTGTGCTGAAAAGAGCAGCATGGGCGTGCATAGCACGTGGTTTCGTAGAAATCCACGTGCGCGCTCTGCCAAACGCAACATGTGCATGCTAAACTTGTGGTTTGCAGAAAACAACGTGCGCGTGTACCAAAAGATGCATGTGCATGCTTAACAAGTGGTTTACCACAAATCGATGCCCGTGTGCTGAAAATAGCAGCATGAGCGAGCTTGCCACGTGGTTTGGTAGAAATCCACGTGCGCGCTCTGCCAAAAGCAGCATGCGCATGCTTAGCTTGTGGTTTGGCAGAAAACAAGGTGCGGGTGTACGGAAAGATGCATGTGCATGCTTAACAGGTGGTTAGGAACAAATCGATGCGCGTGTGCTGAAAAGAAAAGCATGGGCGCGCTTAGCACGTGGTTTGGTAGAAATCCACGTGCGCGCTCTGCCAAAAGCAGCATGTGCATGCTAAACTTGTGGTTTGGCAGAAAAAAACGTGCGCGACTACCAAAAGACGCATGTGCCTGCTTAACAAGTGGTTTACCACAAATCGATGCGCGTGTGCTGAAAAGAGCAGCATGGGCGTGCTTGGCACGTGGTTTGGTAGAAAGCCACGTGCGCGCTCTGGCAAAAGCAGCATGTGCATGCTCAACTTGCGGTTTGGCAGAAAACAACGTGCGCGTCTACCGAAAGATGCATGTGCATGCTTAACAAGTGGTTTACTACAAATCGATGCGCGTGTGCTGAAAAGAGCAGCATGGGCGTGCTTGGCATGTCGTTTGGCACAAATCCACGTGCGCGATCTTCCAAAAGCTCAAAGTGCATGCTTAGCTTGTGGTTTGGCAGAAAACAATTGCGCGTCTACCGAAAGATGCATGTGCGTGCTTAACAAGTGTTTTGGCAAAAATCCATGCGCGTGTGCTGAAAAGAGCAGCATGGTCGTGCTTAGCACTTGGTTTGCTGGAAATCCTCGTGCGCGCTCTGCAAAAAGCTGCATGTGCATGCTTAGCTTACGGTTTGGCAGAAAAGAGCTTGCGCTTCTACCGAAAGATGCACGTGCATGCTGAACAAGTGGTTTGGCCAAAATCCATGCGTGTGTTCTGAAAAGAGCAGCATGGGCGTGCTTAGCACGTGGTTTGGTAGAAATCCACGTGCGCGCTCTTCCAAAAGCAGCATGTGCATTCTTAACTTGTGGTTTGGCAGAAAACAACGTGCGCATCTACCAAAAGATGCATGTGCATGCTTAGGAAGTGGTTTACCACAAAATCGATGCGCGTGTGCTGAAAACAGCAGCATGGGCGTGCTTGGCACGTCATTTGGCAGAAATCCACGTCGCGCTCTGCCAAAAGCTGCATGTGCATACTTAAGTTGTGGTTTGGCAAATAACAACCTGCTTTTCTACCGAAAGATGCATATGCATGCTTAACAAGTGCTTTGGCACATATCGATGCGCGTGTACTGAAAAGAGCAGCATGGGCGTGCATGGCACGTCGTGTGGCAGAAATCCACGTGCGCGCTCTGCCAAAAGCTGCATGTGCATGCTTAGCTTGTGGTTTGGCAGAAAACAACGTGCGCGTCTACCAAAACACGCATGTGCCTGCTTAACAAGTGGTTTACCACAAATCGATGCGCGTGTGCTGAAAAGAGCAGCATGGGCGTGCTTGGCACGTGGTTTGGTAGATATCCACGTGCGCGCTCTGCCAAAAGCAGCATGTGCATGCTCAACTTGCGGTTTGGCAGAAAACAACGTGCGCGTCTACCGAAAGATGCATGTGCATGCTTAACAAGTGGTTTACCACAAATCGATGCGCGTGTGCAGAGAATAGCTGCATGAGCGTGCTTATATGGCCGTGCTTGGCACGTCGTTTGGCAGAAATCCACGTGCGCGCTCTGCCAAAAGCTGCCTGTGCATGCTTAACTTGTGGTTTGGCAGAAAACAACGTGCACGTCTACGGAAAGATGCATGTGCATGCTTAACAAGTGGATTGACATAAATCGATGCGCTTGTGCTGAAAAGAGCAGCATGGGCGTGCTTGTCACACTGTTTGGCAGAAATCCACGTGCGCGCTCTGCCAAAAGCTGCATGTGCATGCCTAGCTTGCGGTTTGGCAGAATACAACGTGCGCGTCTATGGAAAGCTGCATGTGCATGCATACGAAGTAGTTTGACCCAAATCCACGCGTGTGTGCTGAGAAGAGCAGCATGGGCGTGCTCAGCACGTGCTTTGATAGAAATCCACTGCGCGCACTGCCAAAAGCAGCATGTGCATCTTTAACATGTGGTTTGTCAGAAAACAACGTGCGCGTCTCCCAAAAGATGCATGTGCATGCTTAACAAGTGGTTTACCACAAATCGATGCGCGTGTGCTGAAAAGAGCAGCATGGCCTCGCTTGGCACGTCGTTTGGCAGAAATCCACGTGCGCGCTCTGCCAAAAGCTGCATGTGCATGCTTAACTTGTGGTTTGGCAGAAAACAACGTGCGCGTCTACGAAAAGATGCATGTGCATGCTTAAGAAGTGGTTAACCACAAATGAATGCGCGTGTGCTGAAAATAGCAGCATGGGCGTGCTTAGCACTTGGTTTGGTTGTAATCCACGTGCGCGCTCTGCCAAAAGCAGTACGCGCATGCTTAACTTGTGGTTTGGCAGAAAACAACGTGCGCGTGTACGGAAAGATGAATGTGCATGCTTAACAAGTGGTTTGGCACAAATCCATGCGCGTGTGCTGAAAAGATGAACATGGGGGTGCTTGGCACGTCGCTTGGCAGAAATCCACGTGCGCGCTCAGCCAAAAGCTTCATTGGCATGCTTAGCGTGTGGTTTGGCAGAACACAACGTGCGTGTCTACCGAAAGGTGCATGTGAATGGTTAACGAGTGGTTTGGCGCAAATCCATGCGCGTGCGCTGAAAAGAGCAGCATGGGCATGCTTAGCACGTGGTTTGGCAGAAATCCACGTGCGCGCTCTGCCATAACCTGCATGCGCATGCTTAGCTTGTGGTTTGGCAGAAAACAACGTGCGCGTCTACGGAAAGATGCATGTGCATGCTTAACAAGGGGTTTGGCACAAATCAATCAATTAATCAATCAAAAAAATTTTTATTCCATCCACAAATCTGTTCTCTAGTGGAAGACGAGGGCGCGAAAAAAAGTGGATCTATCCACTTGAGATGCTTCGAGCCCCCGTTTACATGGCATACAGTGAGAGAGTGAAAATACAACAAAGTGTGTGTACACGTTGAACAACTATAATTCCCTCAGGCATTCATGACAATAATTTCATCGATGCTTTATACAATTGTAACACTGCAAAAAATTATAATTCGGAAATCTGGAACAATATTGTTCATAAATATGTAGCTTTCATACAAAAGAAATGGATCAATCTTTCGCAACAAAATATGCCTTGATTGCACGGTTCCCAGTTGTTTCTAATTATATTCCATATTGATGAAGTTCGTTTAACAGCTTTGGAAGCGTGTGACGAAGCATTTGTTTTGTTAACATAAGGCGTGTAAAGGGTATTTTCCAGGTATCATCTCTGCGTGAATTATAAGACCTTGTGTGTGGTGTCAATTCTGAAAGTGTACGTAGAAGACCGTATGAATCATATTTATATTTTCTGGCTAGATTTATAGGGTACAATTTATGCACAGCGACAAGGTTGTATTTTATAAATAGAGGTCTTCTGTGCGCAGTATATTCAATGCATGCAATGTGACGAAGTGCTTTCTTTTGCAACATAAGCAACTGGTTCAGGTTTGTTAACGTGGTTGTGCCCCATACTAGACAGCGATAATTCAAATGTGAAAAAAGTAGTGCGTTATAAATATGAAGTTTGACAGCTATTGGTAAGTGGAACTTGAATTTCACCAGAATTCCTACTGCCTTTGCAATTTGCGTAGCAACGTGGTTAACATGGATGTCCCAAGACATATGCTTTTGGAAAATTACACCAAGTGACTTCACTGAGTCAACAATTTCTATACGTGAATTCCCTAAGATTAGGTTCAAAGTGGGTGTTGCAGGGGACTGTCGAGGTGTGAAGATAATAGCTTTTGTTTTATTTATGTTAATTTCAAGTGAATTTATTATGCTTCACTCGTGTAAATCGCGGAGAGCTTCATTAATTTTACTTTCAAGAGTTTCATAATGTTGACTGCGAAGAAAAATTGTTGTGTCATCTGCATAAGTTATGTACTCTGCGCCGTGGTTACGTTGTGTAATGTCATTGATATAGAAATTAAATAGAAGCGGTCCATGTATGCTCCCTTGGGGGACACCTGAGGTAACTGCTTTGCACGTAGATAAATTTCCCTGAATGCAATCACATTGCATTCTATGTTGCAGGTAGGACGTTATAAGCGCGAGAGGTGTGCCTCTAATTCCGTATACTTCTAGTTTTTTAGTTAGTGTTAAGTGGTTTAGACGGTCGAACGCCTTTGAGAAATCGATATATATACCAGCTATCAGGCGTTTTTCATCGAAAGCTTTCAGAATGATTTCTTTTTGCATGACAAGGGCAAGTTCTGTAGACCTGCCTTTTCTGAATCCGAATTGGGTGGGGCTGATCAAATTGTATTTGTTGGCAAACCCAATTATTCTAGCGTACATTATTTTTTCTGAGCCTTTGGAGAACACGGGTAGTATGGATATCGGCCTGTAATTTGATAAGTTGTTCCTTTCTCCGCCCTTGAATATTGTAATAACTTTTGCTATTTGCATTTTCTTTGGAAAAACACCCGTCGAGAGAGCTAGATTATAAATATGCGTGAGCTGTGTCAATATGATGTCAAGAACGTACTTTACTGGCCTGATTTGAATGTTGTCGATATCACATGTTAAGCTGTTCTTGAGAGATTTGTACACGTTATTTATTTCACTATCAGTTGTGGGATTCATATATATGCTGGTAGAATTTCTCGAGATCCCATTTACTGCCTCCGGAGAATGAGAGCTAGTGACTAGATTTGTGAAGTAGTGATTAAATTCTTCTGCTAATTCAGCTCCTTGTTTAAGTTGATTGTTCAGCGTTATTTCACCAACCTCTGCATTTCTTGGTACCCGATTTAGCATCTCATTAATTTTCCTCCACATTAAGTCCAATTTCTGTTTTCTCCCTATATCGAAGTAACTGTAGAGATAATTTCGCTTTGTATTCCGTAATAAGGCATTAGTTTTGTTTCTGTGTGTCCGAAATATGTCCCAATCATCAGTGTTACGCGTTTCGAGGAACCTGTTAAAAAGCTTATCTTTCTTTTTAATCATTTTAAGGCATTCCTTATTTATCCAAGGCTTGCGCGCTTTTTTACTTTTCTTGTGTACGATATATGGAAATGACTTCATGTACGCATCAAGAAATAGGCGCAAGAATTCGTCATATGCATCGTCAGATGTATGAGACATGTATAAGGCATCCCATTTTATTTTTATAAGGTGATTGCGAAAGTTCTGCAATGTTTTTTCGCAAATATCTAGAATTTTCTTGGTTTGTGGAAGTGTCGTACAGTCTCTATTAAGCACTTTGCCAACAAAAATATAGGTCGCTAACGCTTGATGCCAATACACCACCAATAACTTTGTGCTCTGGTAGGTTTGTTATAAATAGGTCGATTGATGTATTCGTTGTGTTTGTCACTCGTGTGAAATCTCTAATTACATTAGTCGAACAGTATGAAGATAGCATTGTTTGTAACTTGTTTTGAGCATTTGAGTAATTCAGCATGTCGATGTTAAAATCACCCCCCAGTATTAGTACCAGGTCGTTTTCACTTGCATAATTCAATAAACCTTCCAAATACACAATGAATATATCCACAATTCCATCTGGAGGGCGGTACATTACAGCTACAATAAATTTCTGCGATACAATAGCAACACACTCTGCATCACGTGTTATAAAGGAAAATTCAGGAAGTAGGTCACAAGTAATGCACTTCTTGATATTCAGTAACACTCCTCCACCACGTTTGTCTTGGCGGTTTAGACGAAAGGTCTGATAATTATCAATCTGTATGGCATCGCAGTCCGAATTAAACCACGTTTCGGTCAGCATAAGTATGTCAAATTTAAAGCAAAATTGGTCCAGGAAGACGTTTAGCAAGTCGTGTTTATGGTAGGCAGATCTGATGTTAAGGTGGAAGCATGTTAGTCCAATATCGTTTTCGGAAGCTGCAAGACTGTTAACGTCTTCGGGTTGCAATACCATGATGAATAGGAGTGATCTTCAATAGCCTGACGCCATTCACCTAAACTATTTTTCCGATGTCACTTTCAGTGCTTACGCGAATCACTGCGGACTGCTCGTCCTCTCGAGCAAAAATCTTCTCGTCCATACGAATTTCCATTCGCATGCCTTTTTTTTTTACTGATTGCCATTCCAAGCAATTTCTTGAGAGTAGGGCATAGATGCTCATTAACAAATATTGGCCTATTGCTTGAGCCACCAATGTCTTTTGCCGAGAGCCTAGTTTTTCTTGCTTTAAGCAGAAAGGCGTCACTCTTTGAGCGGCTCTTAAATTGCACTATTATGTTAGAACAAGAATCATTCCTGATCCTGGTTGATTCCTGGTTTTCACTCTGTGGCAAACATCAATGTCGCTCACGGTTACTGGTTCATTCAGCGCTGCACCCACTTGATTCAGTATTTCATGCAGATTTTCATTCCTATCCTCCTCTATCTCCTTGATTTCCACATTGCGGTTCCTAGAGTATTGCTCGCTATTTGTGATTCTTGATTCATGATCTGCAAGCTTTTTCACAGTCTTATCACATTCTTCTTTGAGCGTTAGATTCTCTTTTTTCAGAGCTTCATTTTCTTTTTGCAGCATATCGTTTTTCACTTTGCTTTCTTCAAATGTCAGACTTAGGAACTCAAGACTTTCTATGACTTCTCTCAACTCCTTCCTCAGATCACGTTCCATTTTAGATTTGAATTCTTTCATTTCTTTCCTGATATCTTCTTCGAAACGAGTAGACATGGTTAGACAGAGTACCAAACGAACAGTAGACAATTATGGCAGCGGGAAGCTGAAAAAAAAGGGAAAACAAAGAGGGAAAAAAACTGAAACAGCGTGAAAAAGTATATATGGGAGTGATATCCAACCTGCGGTGACAAGAAAGACGTTTCAGGCGTGCTCTTCGCTGCCCCCGCTGCTGCCAAGTGGTCCGGCGCACGATGATGTCCGGTTTATATAGGGTTCGATGGCCCCTGGTGGCGGTACAGTGGCGCAGATTCCAGAAGATACTGTTGCCACGCCCCCAACGTAGGCACGTGGATCCGAGGCAAGCAGCAGATGCGGCTTCTTTGATGGGCTTATCTGCGGGGACAAGAAAGACGTTTCAGGCGTGCTCTTCCGTGCCCCCGCTGCTGCCAATCCATGCGCGTGTGCTGAGAAGAGCTGCATGAGCATGCTTAGCACGTGGTTTGGTAGAAATCCACCTGCGCGCTCTGCCAAAAGCAGCATGTGCATGCTTAACTTGTGGTTTGACAGAAAACAACGTGCGCGTCTACCAAAACATGCATGTGCATGCTTAACAAGTGGTTTACCACAAATCGATGCGCGTGTGCTGAAAAGAGCAGCATGGGTGGGCTTGGCACGTCGTTTGGCAGAAATCCACGTGCGCGCTCTGCCAAAAGCTGCATGTGCATGCTTACCTTGTGGTTTGGCAGAAAACAATGTGCGGGTCTACCAAAAGATGCATGTGCATGCTCAACAAGTGGTTTACCACAAATCGATGCGCGTGTGCTGAGAAGAGGTGCTAGCGTGCTTAGCACGTAGTTTGGTAGAAATCCACGCGCGCGTTCTGCCGAAAGCAGCTTGTGCATGCATAACTTGTGGTTTGGCAGAAAACAACGTGCGCGCCTACCAAAAGAAGCATGTCCATGCTTAACAAGTGGTTAACCACAAATGAATGCGCTTGTGCTGAAAAGAGCAGCATGGGCGTGCTTAGCACGTGGTTTGGTAGAAATCCACGCGCGCGTTCTGCCAAAAGCTGCATGTGCATGCCTAGCTTGTGGTTTGGCAGAATACAACGTGCGCGTCTATGGAAAGATGCATGTGCATGCTTACCAAGTAGTTTGACACAAATTCATGCGTGTGTGCTGAGAAGAGCAGCATGGGCGTGCTCAGCACGTGCTTTGGTAGAAATCCACGCGCGCGCTCTGCCAAAAGCAGCGTGTGCATGCTTAACATGTGGTTTGGCAGAAAACAACGTGCGCGTCTCCCAAAAGATGCATGGGCATGCTTAACAAGTCGTTTACCACAAACCGATGCGCGTGTGCTGAAAAGAGCAGCATGGCCTTGCTTGGCACGTCGTTTGGCAGAAATCCACGTGCGCGCTCTGCCAAAAGCTGCATGTGCATGCTTAACTTGTGGTTTGGCAGAAAACAACGTGCGCGTCTACGAAAAGATGTATGTGCATGCTTAAAAAGTGGTTAACCACAAATGAATGCGCGTGTGCTGAAAATAGCAGCATGGGCGTGATTAGCACGTGGTTTGGTTGTAATCCACGTGCGCGCTCTGCCAAAAGCAGTACGCGCATGCTTAACTTGTGGTTTGGCAGAAAACAATGTGCGCGTGTACGGAAAGATGAATGTGCATGCTTAACAAGTGGTTTGGCACAAATCCATGCGCGTGTGCTGAAAAGATCAACATGGGGGTGCTTGGCACGTCGCTTGGCAGAAATCCACCTGCGCGCTCAGCCAAAAGCTGCATCGGCATGCTTAGCTTGTGGTTTGGCAGAACACAACGTGCGCGTCTACCGAAAGGTGCATGTGAATGGTTAACGAGTGGTTTGGCGCAAATCCATGCGCGTGCGCCGGAAAGAGCAGCACCGGCATGCTTGGCACGTCGTTTGGCAGAAATCCACGTGCGCGCTCTGCCAAAAGCTACATGTGCATGCCTTGTTGTGGTTTGGCAGAAAACAACGTGCGCGTCTACGGAAAGATGCATGTGCATGCTTACCAAGGTGTTTGGCACAAATCCATGCATGTGTGCTGAGAAGAGCAGCATGCCCGTGCTCAGCCCGTGCTTTGGTAGAAATCCACGTGCGCGCTCTGCCAAAAGCAGCATGTGCATGCTTAACTTGTGGTTTGACAGAAAACAACGTGCGCGTCTACCAAAAGATGCATGTGCATGCTTAACAAGTGGTTTACCACAAATCGATGCGCGTGTGCTGAAAAGAGTAGCATGGCCGTGCTTGGCACGTCGTTTGCAGAAATCCACGTGCGCGCTCTGCCAAAAGCTGCATGTGCATGCTTAACTTGTGGTTTGGCAGGAAACAACGTGCGCGTCTACCAAAAGATGCATGTGCATGCTTAACAAGTGGTTAACCACATATGAATGCGCGTGTGCTGAAAAAAGCAGCATGGGCGTGCTTAGTACGTGGTTTGGTAGAAATCCACGTTCGCGCTCTGCCAAAGGCTGCATGTGCATGCATAGCTTGTCGTTTGGCAGAAAACAACGTGCGCGTCTACCAAAAGATGCATGTGCATGCTTAAGAAGTGGTCTGGCACCAATCCATGCACGTGTGCTAAGAAGAGCAGCATGGGCGTGCTTAGCACGTGGTTTGGCAAACCTACGTGCGCGCTCTGCCAAAGGCTGCATGTGCGTGTTTAGCTTGTGGTTTGGAAGAAAACTACGTACGCGTCTACCAAAAGATGCATGTGCATGCTTAACAAGTGGTTTGGCACAAATCCATGCGCGTGTGCTGAAAAGATCAGCATGGGCGTGCTTAGCACGTCGTTTGGCAGAAATCCACGTGCGTGCTCTGCCAAAAGCAGCATGTGCATGGCTAACTTGTGGTTTGGCAGAAAACAACGTGCGCGTCTACCAAAAGACGCATGTGCATGCTTAACAATTGGTTTCCCACAAATCGATGCGCGTGTGCTGAAAAGAGCAGCAGCATGGGCGTGCTTGGCACGTCTTTTGGCAGAAATCCACGTGCGCGCTCTGCCAAAAGCTGTATGTGCATGCTTAGCTTGCTGTTTGGCAGAAAAGAACGTGCGCGTCTACCGAAAGATGCATGTGCATGCTTAACAAGTGGTTTGGCACAAATCCATGCGCGTGTGCTGAAAAGAGCAGCATGGGCGTACTTAGCACGTCGTTTGGCAGAAATCCACGTGCGTGCTCTGCCAAAAGCAGCATGTGCATGGCTAACTTGTGGTTTGGCAGAAAACAACGTGCGCGTCTCCCAAAAGATGCATGTGCATGCTTAACAAGTGGTTTACCACAAATCGATGCGCGTGTGCTGAAAAGAGCAGCACGGCCTCGCTTGGCACGTCTTTTGGCAGAAATCCACGTGCGCGCTCTGCCAAAAGCTGCATGTGCATGCTTAGCTTGCGGTTTGGCAGAAAAGAACGTGCGCGTCTACCGAAAGATGCATGTGCATGCTTAACAAGTGGTTTGGCACAAATCCATGCGCGTGTGCTGAAAAGAGCAGCATGGGCGTACTTAGCACGTGGTTTGGTAGAAATCCACATGCGCGCTCTGCCAAAAGCAGCATGTGCATGCTTAACTTGTGGTTGGGCAGAAAACAACGTGCGCGTGCTAGTCAAAAGCTGCATTAATAAAACTTGGTGCTGGGCTAGTTGGTGATGCATTCTTTAAAACTGATGGTAGCGCTAAAAGGACGGACACACGATGAAAAGACGACACGACGACGAGGAAACGCTCGTCGTTTCCTCGTAGCGTTTCCTCGTCGTCGTGTCGTCTTTTGATCGTGTGTCCGTCCTTTTTAGCGCTACCATCAGTTTTAAAGAAAAGCTGCATGTCCATGCTTAACAAGTGGTTTGGCACAAATTCGTGCGCGTGTGCTGAAAAGAGCAGGATGGGCGTGCTTAACACGTGGTTTGGCAGAAATCCACGTGCTATGACCGCTTAAGGGAACACTATCAAAACTTAACAAAACAATACAAACTTGCGAATTTAGTTTCACATGTGATGGTTTGCGAGTGCGTGCCACGGTTTAAAGAAGCAAAGGTTCTGGGCAGAAGTGCAAGCGCTCAAGCTAGAGTTTTGCTGGAAGCTTTCCACATATATAAAAGGCGGGTCTGTGCATCAGCGATGCTTCAATAAATTTGTACTCCGCTGAGCGCACACTTCTGGGGAAATTTGAAAAACCGTAACGGTATGGCTTTTCTTTAGTTGTTCATGTGTTTACTTCTTGCTGCTCGGATGTTTTATCATTTCACTTCGCGTGCATGTTTTCGATATTGCGATAAAGAAGGCTGGTGCAGTTCGGTTGTGCGCATTTGTTGTGATTCTTTTAAATATAGAACTTTTTCGAAAAATAAACCAGTCTCGGGAACTAGTCTCATCAATGGTGCAACCTGGCTCAAGGCCATGTCACTGTGATTCGCATGTGATGTCGGTGAGAAATGGCGGTCATAACGATTATATATAAACCTTATGGCCTTTTTCTGAATAGACTCAAGCATGTCTATGTCTTTGGAATGATGTGGCGACCACACTACCGACGCGTATTCAAGTAGAGGCCTTATTAGTGATCTGTATGCCGTTAATTTACTTTCTTTAGTTACATCTCGTAAGTTTCTTTTAAGAAAACCCAGTTTTCTCAACGCCTTGTTGGTTATACAGGTAGTATGAGCATGCCATTTTAGATCAGGGGAGAAAGTAACACCAAGGTATTTGAACGTGTGGACGCTTGCAAGCTTGTGCGCTTCATTAAAATATGTAAATTGTAATGGTTGTTTTTTATTCGAAAAAGTCATTGATACGGTTTTCTTAAAATTAAGTGACATTTGCCATGTTCTGCTTCATTCGCAAAAACGGGTGAAGACTTCATTCAGCTCCAACTGATCATGATTACTGCTTATAGTAGAATAAAGGACGCAGTCATCAGCATATAGTCTTATTTTGACAGAAGTGCCCGCGGTTACTTCAACGACATCATTTACATAGACTACAAACAGCAAAGGACCCAAGACAGACCCCTGTGGTACACCGGATGTAACATTGACACGAGATGAGTGAACATGGTTAAATGCAACTAACTGGGTTCTTGTACTTAGGTAGTCCTGTATCCAACCTAGTAATTTATAATCATGAATTATTGCCCTGAGTTTAATCAGAAGCTTTTTATGGCACACTGTGTCAAAAGCTTTACTGTAATCAATAAAAATGGCATCAAGTTGTCCTCTAAGGTTAAGTGTGGATGCAATATCATGGGGGAATTCTAGAAGTTGTGTTACCGTGGAGAATCCGTAACGGAAGCCATGTTGAGCATGCGAAAGAACATTATGTTCAGATAAGTACTCAATGATATATTTATGAATAATGTGTTCCAATAGTTTGCAAGATGTTGATATTAAAGAAATAGGCCTGTAGTTAGATATTTCCTGCTTATTACCGTCTTTGTGAATGGGAACAACCTTAGCACATTTCCAGAGTATTGGAACAGTGGATGATTCTACAGATTTCGAAAAAATTAGGTATAAGTACCGAGAGCTCCATTCAGAATATCGCCGTAAAAACATATCTGGTATATTATCTCGCCCTGTAATTTTCATAGTATCGATCTTGAGTATAAGATTATGTACCCCAGCTGAAGTGATTACCATACTAGGAAAAGGTGATGACGAAAGAGTAGTGCAAAACGTGGGGGTACGTCCATCATCACAGGTGAACACTGATTTAAAGTAATTGTTAAAGGCTTCAGTATGCTAAGATTATCTGAGCATGGTTGATTAGCAATTATGAATGAAGGAGAGCTCTGACTTGGTGGACTGATGGTTCGCCAGAACTTTGATGGTTTGTTTTTAATAAAGTATCACAAGGTGTCATTAAAATAGAAACTTTTCGCATTTGACATAGCAGATATTAAGTTGTTTTTAAGTGTGGCTAATACTTAAGCTTTCATTGGATTGTTTGCATAGGGTTGTTTGCGCAAACGCCTGATGCGACGAATTAGGTGTATAATTTCACGTGTGTACCAAGGGTGCTTGGGATTGCGCTTTGTACACTTGGTTGGAATATAATCAGTTATACATTGATTGACAATTGAGCAAGAACAGTTCACTAACACGTTAACAGAGGAATGGTTCACGCAACTCGAAAACTCATCAAAAGAGCATGCGAGTAACTAAGTTATGGAGTTGTCGTCAGCCCTTTCAAAGTTCAATACTGTCTGATGTGAAGGGCGCTTAGGCATAGTTGCTAAATTCAAATAAACAATGACCCCCTTATTCTCCGAGAGGCCTTCAACGATAGTACAATCGTAACCATTTTGTCTAAGTTCCTCATTCATGAAAACAAGATCTAAACTTGAGCTTTCTCGGGTTGCGGAATTCCCAATTTGCGTCAGATCGAAAGAAATAGATATGTTAATCAAGTAATCACAAATGGCTTTGTGACGGCCACTAGCAGATAGCGTTGGCCAATCTATGTCAGGGGTGTTGAAATCACCAGCAAGTAACATTTTACAACAGTTAAGTTTATGTTTGGTTATAATATCGGTAAGATCGGAAAAGACACTGAGATCCGTGTCAGGGGGGTCAATAAACAGCTCCTACAGCCAAAGTGAATCCACAAAGCCTTATTTTGCACCATACGGATTCGCAGTTAGGAACGTCAGGCAATGCTGTAAACTCAATGTCTTGGTTTACAAAGAGTGCCACACCGCTACCGCGCCGGTCACTTCTATCTTTCCTGAGAACGCTGTAACCTGGTGGTAAAATTTCAGAATCTAAGATGTGTTCACCAAGCCACGTTTCAGTCACGCAAATCACAGAAGGATGATAAAATGCAACGAGGTGATGAAAGTCTTGAATTTTGGTAAGAAGACTGCGAATTTTGTTAAGAAGCAATACTGTGAAAGACAAAACTTTTATTGGGCGAACCTGTGCCCACAAAAAACAGGCTACACTTTTAGCACAACGATAGCGGCGAACACGGTCGGCGATCGTCGAAAATCTGATCAACGGGTCAAGCGCGTCGGCTTTTATACATCAATCGTCGAATGTTGCAGACTAATCGTTGGGACCCGCGTGCCTTCCACAAAGTTCTACACCATTCGCGTCCGGCGATGAAATCAGATAACATAAGGTTCGGCGACAACAGACAGCGAATAGAAGCATCGATAACTTTCCAGAAACTTCGGATACATGCAGGCGCGTCCCGCGCTGTGCGATAACATGTTAGGCGGCGGAACGTGGTCGCTCGATAAAGATAAGAACACGTGTCATTACCCGCCTCTTAAAAAGCATCGACCCGATGCTGCAAACAAACGAAAGTAATAAAGAAAAGCACTCGTAGCAAAGAAAACAACAAAATAAGGAAGTTCGTCAGCGTCCGTAAAAGGGTTTAAGGCGCACCACGTGGACCACTTCAGATCGTGCGCGGCGCCGCTGTGAATGCGAAATGCCGTCTGGCACGACCTCATAGTCCAGTGCGCCAATACGTCGAATGACCTTGTAGGGTCCGAAATAGCGTCGCAGTAGTTTCTCACTGAGTCCTCGTCGGCGTATCGGGGTCCATACCCAAACACGGTCGCTGGGCTGGTACTCGACGAAGCGTCGTCGGAAGTTGTAGTGTCGGCTGTCGGTCCTCTGCTGGTTCTTGATCCGCAGGCGGGCGAGCTGCCGGGCTTCTTCGGCGCGCCGAAGATAGGTAGCGACGTCACAATTTTCCTCGTCAGTGACGTGCGGCAGCATGGCGTCGAGCGTCGTCGTCGGGTTCCTGCCGTAAACCAGCTTAAATGGCGTGATCTGTATTGTTTCTTGCACCGCCGTGGTGTAAGCGAATGTTACGTACGGTAGGACCGCATCCCAAATCTTGTGTTCGACGTCGACGTACATTGCTATCATTGGTGGAGTGGTCGAACGCACTCCTCGGTGATTATGCGATGCTTGGCGACTGGTGTTTGTCGAATCCTCGATGACGTCAAAAAGCAGCCTTTGTATCGTCGGAGCAGACTTCTGAGCTGATGTTGCTTAATCACGGGAAGACTTGGATTAATGTTGTAGTCTGGTTCAGGAACCATGGTCGTCGGGGTAGATGCGGCGGAATCCGAGAGGACGAAGGTATTACTGGTTTCCAGAATGTCCTCGATGTACGCGATCGTCGTGGCCTTGTTGATGTGCTTGAACTCCCGGCTGAAGTTTGTCAGCAACACTTCAGTTTTCCCTCCATGAAGTCGAGCGGTCCCTCTTGCGACGCAAATTTCACGGTCTAGCAGTAGACGTTGGTCGCCTTCGATCACGCCTTCTACGTCAACGGGTGTCTCGGTGCCGACCGAAATAACAATGCTGGAGCAAGGCGGGATGCTCACTTGATCTTCGAGCACACTCAAGGCGTGGTGACTACGAGGGCTCTCCGGCGGTATCGCTTTATCTTCCGACAGCGTTATTCACTTCGACTTCAGGGCGATGATAGCGCCGTCTTGGTTAAGGAAGTACATACCGAGAATGACGTCTGGTGAACACTGTTGGAGGATAACGAAGGCGGCAGGGTAAGTCCGGTCATGAATGGTTATTATTGCCGTGCAGATTCCAATCGGCGTGATGAGGTGTCCTCCAGCGGTCCGAATTTGAGGGCCTTCCCATGCGGTCTTAACTTTCTTCATCTGGGCGGCGATGTGTCCACTCATTACGGAGTAATCAGCCCCTTTGTCCACTAAGGCGGTAACTGCGTGGCCGTCGAGAAGGACGTCGAGGTCGGTGGTTCTTTGTCTAGCGTTGCAGTTAGGTCTTGGCGTCGGATCACAGCTGCGTCGTGTTGAACTGAAGTTGGAACGTCGCGTCGTCAAGTCGTCTTTCGTCGGTGTAATCCTGGCTTCCTGACTTCGTCCGGACGGCGCCGTGTTGTTATGTCGTCGAGATGGTCCCTTCGTCGTCTTCGTCGGCGGCGGAGGATCTTCGTCAGTTCTACGAACAGCAACCGCACCTCCACCGGTTGCTGCTTTTAGTTTTACGGATATGGGCTCGCAGAGCGTCCCCGCGCTGGGCCAGTGTATGGACGGCGCTGCGGCGACAGGTAGCGGTCTGGTGACGGCGACCGCGACGGCCGTAGAGGGCTCCACTGAGTAGCGACGAGGTACTCGGCGATGTCACGAGGGCGTTCACCTTCCCGAGGGCGCGGTGCGTTGACGGCGAACCGTCGCAACCCCAGGTCGCGGTATGGACATCGGCGGTACACATGGCCGGCTTCCCCGCAGTGGTAGCAGAGCGGGCGGTGGTCAGGAGCGCGCCAAACGTCTGTCTTCCTCAGGTAGCTGCGCTGGGCGACGGGTGGGCGTGCTGGCGGCGGCGGTGGTAGTGGACGACGGAACTGTGTCGTCACTGGGCCCTGCCGTGGGCGCGGAGGGGGAACGTGACGTCTGGCTACAGCGGCGTATGTCATCGCTTGCGGCTCAGGCTGCGGCGATTCAGGGGTTACTCCGAGTTGTTGTTGGAGCTCGTCACGTACGGCGTTCGCAATCGAAGCCACTTGAGGCTGTGATGACGGGAACAGCTTTTGTAGCTCCTCCCGCACGACCCCTCGGATAGTCTCGCGCAGGTCGTCGGTGGCCAGTGACTGAACTCCAGCGTAGTTTGTCGAGTTAGGGCGGCGGTTGAATTGCCGGTTCCGCATTTCCAGTGTCTTCTCGATGCTGGTGGCCTCGCGAAGAAACTCCTCGACGGTCTGCTGTGGGCTCCGTACCATTCCGGCGAAAAGTTCCTCCTTTACACCACGCATCAGTAGGCGGACTTTCTTTTCCTCGGACATTTCCGGGTCGGCGTGGCGGAATAGGCGGCTGATTTCTTCTGTAAAAATCGCGGTGGTCTGATTTGGTAGTTGCACCCGGGTTTCTAATAGCGCTTGGGCTCGTTCTTCGCGTACGACGCTTGCGAATGTCTGCACGAAGCCGCTTCGGAACAGCTCCCACGTCGTTAAGGTGGCTTCTCGGTTCTCGAACCACGTCCTGGCAGCGTCTTCCAATGCGAAGAAGACATGTCGCAGTTTGTCGTCGCTGTTTCAGTTGTTAAAAGCAGCGACCCCCTCGTATGTCTCAAGCCAGGTTTCCGGGTCCTCGAACGTTGAAGAGCGGAACGTGGGAGGCTCCCTGGGCTGCTGCAGCACGATGGGGGATGCTGGGGCTGCTATTGGGGTGGACGTTGTGGCGATCTTCCTGGTCGTCTCAGGCAAAAGTCCGTGCTGCGGGGGCAGTTGTTGAAGACGGCGGCTTGCTCGATGGCCCGGGACTACGTTGATGTTGTCTTTGCGGTCCGGGCTTGGATCACGGCTTCTCAGGGGCGTCCGGTACATGAACGAAAAACACCTCCACCAGATGTCACGTGGTAGTGAAGTTGAAAAACGCAGTAGCAATACTGTGAAAGACAAAACTAACTTTTATTGGGCGAACCTTTGCCCACAAAAACAGGCTACACTTATAGCACAACGATAGTGGCGAACACGGTCGGCGATCGTCGAAAATCTGATCAACGGGTCAAGCGCGTCGGCTTTTATACATCAATCGTCGAATGTTCCAGACTAATCGTTGGGACCCGCGTGCCTACCACAAAGTTCTACACCATTCGCGTCAGGCGATGAAACCAGATAACATAAGGTTCGGCGACAACAGACAGCGAATAGAAGCATCGATAACTTTCCAGAAACTTCGGATGCATGCAGGCGCGTCCCGCGCTGTGCGATAACATGTTAAGGCCAGAATACATGGAGCGAACTTTCACGACGAAGTTCGGGCGGCAGAAAATCTGCCGCGGCGCGACGCCGTATGTTCGTCGGACTGCGCTACATGGAGCGAAGACACGGCGGCCGCCGCCGACGAGTCGCTGCGTTGTTATCAGTGTGGCTAGACGGGGCAAATGCGCTTTAGTGAAACACATGACACAAAAAAAACGTTAACGACAACTATTACCGCTTTTGGATTGTGGAACACTCTAAATACGCGTAAAATTTTGTTTAGAAATAATTTCTAGCGTTTTTTATGTGTTTGAGACATTCATGTGCCGATGTAGTTTAAAGAAAGCGGCGATGCTATGCATTGTGGCAACACTGGGCGGGTAAACAACTTTCGGCTCCTCCAACTCCGCGGCTCTGTTCTGTGGCTCAACGCGCGCGCGGCACGCTTCTTAACAGCCGAAATTAACTTGTCGTTAAATTCCAGCCGCGCCGCTTTGGAAGCCATGACTACGAAAAGCGGGAGACCGGCGTGAACGATAGAGCGGGATCGGGATACACGGACAAGCGGGGAAGCCTCGTCGGAAGTCGGGGCGGATAGTGAGACCTGATTGGCTCGCTTTGGGGCGCCGCTCATTTGCCGCTTCAGGTATCGCCGACGCCCGACGAACTTTTCTGCGCCAGCTAGATCGGCGGCGAACGACGTTTTCTCCGCCGCCGCGCATCGCGCGTACGCCGCCGGGCGTCAAACGCCGACTATTCGTCGCATATTCGCTCCATGTATTCTGGCCTTTAGGCGGTGAAATGTGGTCGCTCGATGAAGATAAGTACACGGGTCAATATATATATATATATATATATATATATATATTACGCGAAGTGCTGCCGCAAGGAAACAGGAAACGACGCATAGAAGCGGGTGCTCGCAAGGCGCACTTTATTCTTCGTTACTGCGAACTGCCGTCCCAAAATACGGTGAAAGGACGAGTGCCTGCAGAATTACTCGTTGTTACTGCTGACTTCTTTGTCACCGTCGGCGAGACCGGTTTCTGCTAGCCATGCGACCAAAATTATTCCACAGGCGGCACTCCAGAAATAACCGCAATATAATCGAACACGGCAGAGCCTTTCACGCAGTGTGCGACGAAGGCCGCTCATCACCGCCGATAGTCTTGCACAAGGTTTCGATAAATACGTCGTAACCACATTGATGCGGCACTAAGAACCTTTTAAAGTGGGGAGAATAAAGGCGGCGCGAAATGCAGTGGCAACTCGCAGCTCGCGCGCTCTTGCGCGCGGTGAAATCTCAGCGCTAGATAAAGTAAAGGAAAAATAGAACACGTTATGTTTATGTCACGAACCCGAATTTAATACGAGGCGCGTTCCGAGGCTGGAAATTTCGGGAGAAAATCTCGCGCTATATTCGTGCAAACATATTAACATGCGTATCTCTCGTGTGTCGCTTGTTGTGTGGCTCACGTGCTCTCACGCTGCACAACCTCTGATATAGCCGGTGACACTGGTAAAGACCGCCTCCTTTTATAGTATTGTTATATTATTATTATGTTGTTGTTTTTGTGCGAAGTAAACACCAAGAATGGCCAACTTACCCAGCATCCAGGCACTCCAGCAACCTGTGTCTCTGTGTGTGGTTGTACCCATTCGCTACATTATATCGTTAACTACAAATGCTCAATTAGGCGTAAATCTCCGTTTATGCATTATGGCATATGTTTTAACAAGAAGACGTTATTTCGGATGTGCGGTTGTCTCGATTCGACACGTACCATCGCGCTCAGTGCGAGCAACAACGCGCGACTGCTTTACCTCGCGCATTCGCATTGTCGCTCATATTGACGCGTGCGTCTATTCTTCTATGCAGACGACAACGAAGATAGGGACATTAACGGATTTCGTCTAGTGGGTCAGTGGGATTCGGCGAGTTCGAAGAAGACGTGGCTCTGGCCTGTTTTGTATTTTAAACAAGTTGTCCTGCGGCTCTTGAACGTCTCCCTGTCTACTGTCCGCGTTGTACTGCGACACTGGTGGAGGTGCGGGGTACTGACCGCGCCTGATGCTCGGGAGTCCTTCTGGGAGTCGTTCCTCTAGCCGGGACGCGTGATCACCAGTTTCAACACCCGTGCATCGCTTTAGTCGTCGACTGCTAGGCCTAGCCCCGGAGTTCTCCCCCCTTCAACCACTCCTGTCCAGGAGCTCCACACATCTCGCAATGGCCGAAACCAGCCCAACGCAAGCACCCCAAAGCAGCCGGTTTTCCGGTCCACAGCAAGTAACCGTTCTGCATCCTCTGGTTCCCGATCGCTATCGCGGAGCAGTCTTCGAAGACATTGAAGATTGGCTTGACAAATATGAACGCGTCGCGCAGATTAATCAGTGGACTGAGCAGCAAAAGCTCTCTCACGTCTATTTCGCCCTTGACGACAGCGGCCGTACTTGGTACGAAAACCGCGAAGCTAGCCTAACGACATGGAATGACTTTCGTCAGAAAATCACAGATACTTTTGCGAGTGCCGACCGACGCGACCGTGCCCAGCAGATGGAGCTACGCGTACAACAACCTAATGAGTCGGTAACAATGTTCGCCAAGGACATGGCCCGCCTCTTTCATAGAGCCGACCCGAACATGACTGACGAAACAAAGTTGCGCTACCTCATGCGAGGTGTAAAAGAGCAGTTGTTCGCGGGACTTGTGCGGAATCCACCAGTCACCGTCGCTGACTTTATAAAAGAGGCTACGGCTATTGAGCGGGCCCTTCATCAGAGATGGAGACAGTACGATCGACTGTCCACCAGCACCACAATCAATGCCGCCGCAGTGACTGGCGAGTATCAGAACCCCTTGCGGGAATTGATCAGAGAACTCGTCAGAGAAAAAAATTCAAAAGATTCTGACACCGACAGTGGATAGACCCGTAGCGTCAATCGCCAGAGTGGTACGTGAAGAAATCAGGCAGGTGTTACCGGCAGCCGATCTGCAAGATCACCAGCGTCCCATGACCTACGCAGCCGCTGTCCGATGTCCACCACCCGTTACAACCACACCGCCGTACCACCAGCCTCCGACAGTCGCTCCTTGGTAGCCGCCGCAAGAGGAGGCTTCGAGGCGCGCACCCGTCACGCAGCTACAGTGATACCACCAGCCGCCGTTCACAGCGCCTTGTCCAACGCTGCAAAACGACACTACGGGACGGCCGCAATTTCGGAGAACCGACGCATGGCGCACCGTCGATAGGCGCCCACTCTGTTTTCACTGCGGAGGCGTCGGCCACATTTCGCGTCATTGCTGGCATCGCGACACATCATTTCGACCTTTTCGTCCATGGTCCTATGGTCGACGTGCAACTGACGATTCCATGCAACGCCACGACGAAACTGCTTTTCAGGGACCTCCAACAGCGCACCCGAATGACGAATCTGTGCCGCATGTTCAGTTCGATTTCGGCCGTCGGTCGCGCTCTCCAACCCCTCCACGTCAGATGCCTTCCCCTGCTGGACGTACTTTTGCTGACCTCCGAGGACGAAGGTCGCCCAGCCCACGCCGGGGAAACTGAAGGCGGTGACCTCTGCGGGTAAGGTTGCAGGCCCACCGCAAGACAATAAAAAGCCCCCGACACTCTCGCCGCAGAAAGACGTGAAGCCGATAAACCCCGACAGCGAAGCACCGAAGCACCACCTACGCAAGGCCCAGCTTCTGCACTCGACGTCAGCACTGCTTTGTCGCAGCACGAACGAGAGCGGCTTCTCACGCTATTGTCGAAGTTCAATGACTGCTTTGCGTCGACGTCCAGCGTCGGACGGACGCCTCTAACGAAGCATCGGATAATTACAGAAGATACGGCAAGACCAATTCACCAAAATCCTTATCGTGTGGCTCCTAGAGAACGTGAAGCCATACAACAAGTGAGAAAAATGCTGGAAGACGACGTGATTCAACCATCAACGAGTCCCTGGGCATACCCTGTAGTTCTAGTTAAGAAAAAAGACGGCAGCTTGCGTTTCTGCGTGGACTACCGAAAACTAAATCAAGTGACAAAGAAAGACGTGTACCCACTTCCCCGTATAGATGATTCACTCGACAGGCTCCGTCAAGCGCGTTACTTCTCTTCAATGGACTTAAAAAGCGGATATTGGCAAATCGAGGTAGATCCGAGAGACCGTGAAAAAACTGCTTTTGTGACGCCAGACGGCCTATACTAATTTAAAGTCTTGCCTTTCGGCTTGTGCTCTGCCCCTGCTACATTCCAACGCCTCATGGATACTGTGCTTTCGGGTCTCAAGTGGAAAACCTGCTTAGTGTACCTGGACGCCGTCATCGTGTTCTCCGCAACTTTTGAAGAACACCTCCAACGGCTTGAAGCGGTTCTCCCGTCCATCCAGTCCGCCGGCCTCACCCTGAAGCCGGAGAAGTGCCACTTTGGCTTCGGGGAACTACAGTTTCTCGGTCACGTCGTCAGCCGTGCAGGTGTTCGCCCAGATCCTGAGAAAATTGCGGCCGTAGCACAGTTTCCAGTACCAACCGACAAAAAGGCTGTCAGGCGCTTTCTGGGCCTCTGTGCCTATTACCGGCGGTTTATTGCGCACTTTGCTCGCATTGCGTCGCCGTTAACTCGCCTGACGAGAGACGACGTTGCTTTTGTATGGGGTGACGAAGAGCAAGGTGCATTCACTGACTTGCGGGAACGTCTCCAGACACCTCCAGTGCTTGCTCACTTTGATGAGACTGCTCCTACATTGCTCCACACTGATGCCAGTAATGTTGGCTTGGGAGCTGTTCTTGTGCAATGGCAGGAGGGCACAGAAAGAGTACTTGCCTATGCAAGCAGAACACTCTCACGCACGGAGGCCAATTACTCCACAACTGAGAAGGAATGCCTCGCCGTAGTATGGGCTGTTATGAGATTTCGCCCATATTTGTATGACCGCCACTTCACAGTTATCAGCGACCACCATTCACTGTGTTGGTTGACAAACCTTAAAGACCCTTCGGGACGACTGGCGCGTTGGAGCCTACGGCTGCAAGAGTTTGACATGACTGTCCAGTACAAGTCGGGGAAACGACATACGGATGCTGACTGCCTGTCTCGATCGCCGATAGAGTCGTCTGCTCCACCCGAAGAAGACTCGGCATTTCTTTGTGTTCTGGACACATCCACCATCGCCCAACAACAACGGGACGACCCTGAGTTGCTTGAGCTCATCAATTACTTAGAGGGCAGATTTGCGAAACCGCCTAGAGTTTTCGCAAGAGGCCTGTTGTCGTTTTGTTTGCGGGCCAAAGTCCTCTACAAAAGAAACTTTTCTTCGGAAGTACTTCGGAAGTACTTCGGAAGTACGGAAGTACTTCAAGCCTGTAACAACGAGGTGACTTCTGGTCACTTAGGCTACACGAGAACGTTGGCCAGAGTGAAGCAGAGGTACTACTGGCCGAGACTTACCACCGTGAAACATCACGTCCGCACTTGCCTCGACTGCCAGAGGCGCAGGTCACCTCTGTCGAAACCAGCCGGCCTCCTTCAACCCGTCCGGGTTCCTCGAAGACTATTTGATCAAATTGGAGTGGATATATTGGGCCCACTTCCTACTTCTACAGCAGGGAATCACTTTATCGTTGCAACCGACTATCACACACGTTATGCTGAAACAAAGGCAATCCAGAAAAGCACAGCAGCCGAGGTGGCGCGCTTTTTCATTGAGCACGTTGTGTTGCAACACGGCGCACCAACTGTTGTGGTAACAGACGGAGGAACCGCATTCACGGCTGCGCTTTTAGATCACGTCTTGCTGCTAAATGGAACGGCTCATTGGAATTGTCAACCGCCTGCCATCCACAGACCAACGGATTAACAGAACGCCTAAACAAAACAATTGAAGACATGCTCTCCATGTACATGGTTGTTGAACATAAAAATTGGGACAACATCCTACCTTATATCACCTTTGGATATATAACACGGCGAAACAAGAGACGACGCGCATGACTCCATTCACCCTAGTTCACGGACGGGATGTACGAACGATGTTGGATGCTATGCTTCCACATGACTTTGACGACACTGATACGGACGCCGCTGTGTTTACACAACGCGCAGAAGAGGCTCGGCAACTAGCGCGCTTGCGGATCTGCCAGCAGCAAGACTACGACGCAGGGCGCTATGACCTTCACCGTCGAATAGTAATCTATGACGTCGGCGACAGAGTGTGGGTTTGGACACCCATACGAAAACGAGGCCTCTCCGAGAAGCTGTTAAGGTGATACTTCGGACCATATCGAGTATTGCGCCGACTCAGTGACGTCACGTACGAGGTCGTCCCCGATAGTCCCAATTGTACGCGGCGCCGCACGCACCGTCCTGAACTTGTGCACGTTGTCCGCATGAAGCCGTATGTGAGCGAATAACTATGTGAGAGACCCTTAATTCCGCAAGTGACACTTCTGGTTTAGCATCGGGACGATGCTCTCTTAGGGATGGACAAATGACGCGTGCGTCTATTCTTCTATGCAGACGACAACGAAGATAGGGACATTAACGGATTTCGTCTAGTGGGTCAGTGGGATTCGGCGAGTTCGAAGAAGACGTGGCTCTGGCCTGTTTTGTATTTTAAACAAGTTGTCCTGCGGCTCTTGAACGTCTCCCTGTCTACTGTCCGCGTTGTACTGCGACAATATTGAGTGCGATAGGACATCATAGCCCCATATATGACCCAGTAAACATATATATTCTAAAACGGAAATCGAAAGTTCGATCACATTAAACGACTTTTTTTCTTCGTATGTATGTGCCAAAAGAAGTGCAGGGTAATATTCTTCGGGACGTCTTTCATATATGAAATATCCGCAATGAGACTTCCGACGGATGCATTTTCGTATGCTGAGGCAGTACATGCATGAGTCGGATATTCTAATGAAACGTTCTTTCACACGGGAGCTATAGGTTAAGTAGGCACCTGCATGCAGCGCGCAGTCTGCCATTTGGGAAAAGGTGTCATTCCTTCGTCTTGCGCAAGAGCGATATGTGAAAGCGCCACACGTGAAAACATATAAAGCTGACAGCAGCTTTGATGGACAAGAAAAAAGAACCTATATAATATTGCCTATTGTAAGCTGTTCCATGGTTTCAGACATAGTTTTATAACTATAGGGCGTAAAGTTGTATAGGTAAAACTATACTTATTAAAAAAAGGATATTCCAATTAGTCTACATTTATTGCGACGCGCTATAGCGTATGCAACCATGTTAATTTTTCCGCATGGAAGTGCTTTTGTGGTGCTGCCTCGGGCGTGTTTCTGAATTTCTGATCTTGGGCTCACATATATCGCACCGTTTATTCAAAATTTACTGACGAGAGACACCGCTGGTTCTTGGCCGCAAGCGCAGCGTACAACTCCAGATGATGTCACCCAGCTGCAGAGAGGAGGAGAAAACCTTTATACTGCAAAGGAATTTGGGACCTCCCAGGACCCCTGTGTCGCCGCACGACCCCACTGCACTCAAACGTTCATGTTTAACATGTCCATGACGCTGGCAGCCCGGCTGGCGGCGACTTTCTGCCGGGTCCTCCCAGGTGGTACCGGCCCGCCGTGGGGAAGTGCCGTGGGGAAGCCCGGCAGGCCAGGAGTGTATGGGTGAGGTTTGCTTTCGGCGCATCGCACAGAGGGCAAGAAGGTGGGATGGGTCGGTAGTGGGATAGGAGTGATGGAGTAGGCAGCGTGCGCGCCATAAGTGTTGCTCCCTGGTAGTGAGGGAAGAGTGGCGGGCATATTTGCCTCTCGGCACGAGCATTCGCGATGAGGTCAGCGAAGGAACGCGCACGCTCCCCCGAGAGACCCCCCATGAGGCGCCCGGTTTCTGGACCCTCGTATTGGCGGCCTCCGGTTTCCCCGATTGCGCGGGCACCCAGACGAGCTCAGCGCTGCGGCAGAAGGGAGGGTTCTGAGTCAGTATGTGGAAGGTGGCATGGTGAACTCTGCCCCTAGCATAATTTAGCAGTGCAGTTTTAGAATCACTCGGGATGTAGGCAGCACTGGAGCTACCGAGCGCTAGCGCTATAGCGATCTCTTCCTCTGGGTCTGTTCCCCGGGGTAGTTCCTGTATTAAGGAAGGGCTGTTCGGTGCGTAAGCGACCGCTGTGGCTCCGTGCTGATCACATGCACCATCTGCATTCTGTTCATCGCCATACCGTTTATGAATGGCTGCTGCTCTGGCTTTTCGTCGCTCGTGGTTTTGGTCGGGGCGCGTGTTACGGGGGAGTGGTCGAACGCGTAGCGTTTGACGAATCGCCATGGGAAGGGACTTTAGGGAGTTATGGTTAGCAGGTATGTTAATTTGAAGTTTAGAAAGTATGTGTCTTCCGCAAGGGATGCTGGCTAATCGGAGATATTGTGCATGTAGGTGTGCTTGGGTTAGTTCTTGTATGGTGTTATGCACACCTAACTCCGCCAGGCGTTCGCTACAGGCGTTTTTGGGCGGACGGAGCGCTGCCTTGGTAGCTTGCCTGATTATAGAATTTATTGTTTGTGTTTCTGTTGCATTGAGGTTGAGATAGGGGGCAGAATACAATAGTCTGCTTATGGTAAAAGCTTGTACCACTTGCAGAGTGTCTGATTCACGCAGGCCGTGAGCTTTATTTGTTACTCTGCGTATTAGCTGCGTGGTGGATGCTAGTGCGCTGTTTAAACGTTTGATTGTTTCAGTATTTCTATCACCTTGTTGCAGGTATATAGGCCCAGGATTCGAATGGTGTGGACCTGTGGGAACTCTCTATTGTGCACGTAGATTCTCCTAGGAGTATGATACATTTTACCCTATGGCGGGATCGAGAAAAGTTCTGATTTTTCCGGTGAGCAGATGAGGCCTACCTTGGTGACTTCGTCCTGTATTAGCATTGCGGCTGTTTGCACTGTTTCTTCGATTTGGGCATCTGATCCATATGTAGTCCACAGGGGGATATCATATGCGTACAGAGTATGGTCAAGATATGGGGAATTTGCTGCAGCTTCCGTGCGAGCGGAATAAGTACTGCATTGAAAAGGGGACAGCACGGACAGCTTTGCGGTGTGCCCACGTTCGCTGAGGTGTAGCGGCGTGCACGAAGGTTGTCTACGCACATATACTGGCCATTCGGTGCTGCAGGAAAGCCCTTATGTAGTTGTATGCTCGTTGGCCAACGCCTAGGTATAGCACAGCTTTTAGGATGGCCTCGTGGGTGACGTTGTCAAAGGCCTTCTTGAGGTCAATCGCCAGTACCACTTAGGTGTGCATATATAGGTATGAGGGGGTCCAGCTGTCGTGAGTTGAAGCATGGCATCTTGTGTGGATAGGCCTGATCGGAATCCAATCATTGAGTATGGGTATTGACCGGTGTCTTCCATGTGGCCGTGCTGCCTAGCTAAGATGACTTGCTCAAAGAGTTTGCCTAAACTAGAGATAAGAGAGATGGGGCGCATATTTTCTGGTGTAACTGGTTTGTGAGGTTAGGGTATTAGAATAACTTCCATGCGTCCACTACTCTGGCAGTGTGCCGCCCTGCCAATGCTTGTTGAAGATACTGGTAAATTCTCGCAAGAAGTTGTCATCTCGGTTCCTCAGAGCGGCGTTTGTTATACGGACTTCGCCTGGCATGGTCTTGTGGGGTCTATGAACTGCCGCTGGGACTTCTTGTATAGTTATGTCCCTGTCCAGTTCAGTATTTGGTGGGCCGGCGAACTCCGGTAACGGATTTGAAGGGCCCGGCGAGGTGTGTAGGCTCCCGAGTGTCTCTAGTAGCGCCTGCGTGTCGTATTTATGGTTGTGTTAGTCGAGCGACGATATTTCTAGTATGCTGTTGACTTTTCGTGGGATCAATTAGATGTTTTGAAAGATGTCATGCTCGAGCGGTACTCATATTGCCTCTGAGACCTTCGCACACCTGCTGCCAATTCTGCCTACAAAGTTGTTGGCTATAATCCTGAATTTGCTTTGCAAGCTCAGATATCTTGTTTTGGAGCTTCTTATTGCATTCTTGCTGAACGTATCGTTTCATGAGACTTTCATGTGATTCTGTCATATGGGCCAATTTTTAGTCCATAACTGGGACTTCTTCTGGGCTATATTCCTTGGTACACCCCGCTTGGTCCTCGAGGACCTGCGCTGTCCAGGATTGCGCATCCACCGACCCAGCTTCTTGTTTTGTTTCCCGTTGTTTTCTAAATTTATCCCAGTTGATTAGCTTATGCTTTATTCTCGTACGAGACGCTTCGGGACCTGAGACTTGAACTTCGATAATATAGTGGTCACTGCCTAAAGTATGTGTTGTTCTATTCCATTCCAAATTGTTAATGCGTCTGCCCATCGTGAGGTCCAGACTTGTGTCCATCGTTCCTGTTGTAGCTGCACAGACTAGTCTAAAACATGGAGGGTAAAGAAAAGCGGTCGAAAAGAAACGTTTCCCCCGCTTCTCCACCTGCCTTCCCTGGTGGCGCACGTTTCTTTTTTTTCCCTCCTAGCTTCTTATACTGCGGTTACTTCTTCCCCGCCTCTGGACCGTTTTCCTTTACTTCCTTTTTATTATTTTCCTTAGCCCCAGGCACCAGAGGGTATATCAGCTTGTCGTTAGAAGCAGGCATGCGCGTTTGCTCTAACAAGCTTTAAAAGAATGTATCCTTTACATTGCTTGTTCGTTCGCACTCAAATTTCGCAATAATACTACTTAAATGCAGAGTTTAATTAGTATTTCTGCTTGCCATGGTTCATGCGAAAAGGCACCTCCTGCCCAGTCTAACCGGACCAGCTGCAAACGAACCAGTTTAACAGCAATTCCAAGTGTTTCGCCAATGCGGACAAACAAAAGATGCGGCCTTTTAGCGAAACGTGAGTTCAAACGAAGCAGCAGTACGAGCAAAGTCATTAAAAAATAATTTAACGAAGTCCAGAGTCGCAGTCTCCTGCAGTCTGCATCAGCTGTGGCAGCATGCAAAATGCTTGTTATTATCGTAGGTATGTACTTAGTGCAATATATATTATACTGTCGAACAAAAAAATACGTGGACCCGAAGTTCAGTCGGCAACTAAAGCCGGCCCGATGCATTGCTGACTTGTCGCACCGACGAGCGTTTGGCGCGCTCGGCGCCCAGTCGTGCTCTGATGGAGTGGGCCAGCCCGTGTGGCCGGCAGCGTGCCGATGTAGCTGGAAGTAGACGTCGGGCCGACTGTTTTCGGAAGCCAGTGAAGCCGGCTTCCGACCATTTCTCAACAATCAGTCAAGCATCGGCAGTCGGCTAGTGTTGCTTGAGAGGTGACGACCTTGCTTTCGGTTTAACAATATGAAACGCGATTTAACTTTTCAACCAAGCTAAGCACTGCTGTGTAGATATGCTAAATTTCAATTTATATCTTACTGCAATTCTGGAATAGCTTATTCACACTGATGTGTTTAGAAGGCCTTCAGCCCAGTTAAACATAGTCAAAACACAACGCATAATTTCTCCGCTTCCCTACCCCCCCTCCCCGAAAGATGTCACTTGTGCGCCCCTCCCCAGTAAAAAAATACTGGCGCCACTCCTGGCTATTAGCCTTGCCACTTCCAAGCTACTGTTTAAAGGCTATAAAGACTTAACATTTCACCCGGTTGCACGTGTTGAAGCACGTGGCGCGAAAGGACGTTCTGACCATCCTGCAAAACCAAACGTACACGAAACACACCCGCGTACACGAGAAAAGAGAGAGACAAAGAAGAAAACCTACGCAATTATTATTTAAAGGCCAAAAGAAATCTGCAAATAAAGAACAGCAGCAAGCTCAAAGTTGCACAAAAGTCGTCGCCGTTACGGAGCGCTGGAAAAACATGCATCCACCGCAGACTCTGTAACCAAACGACGCGCGCTACACTCCGGCGCAACCTTCTCGCGGGACCAACGCCGTACCCTCCTCACGCTATCTTAATTCACTCTCGCAATCTTTCAGCGCCCGCGATCGTTTTCGCCTTTCGCTGTGCTAATTCACTCAGTTACGAAGTACGACGCCGACGCTTTCCACGTCTTTTCTCATTTATTAGGTAATAAAGTTTGACTCTGTCATATGGTGTGAAGCAGATGTCTTGCTCTATTTTAGCTTTCAGTAATGTTTTATGCACTCTGCTACACTGCTTGAAATGGTCATCATACCGTGTGGGTAAAAAAGCTATGTATTCTGATTCATCTTTCAGGTCCAGTAATATGCAATGCACAAGGAATTTACTAATGGGTGGTATACCGAAGAATTGGCCATTCTGTGTGATGCCGTGCAAGCATTTGGCAATACTTTGCAACGGGCGACCACAAAGTTAGCTAGAATTTACTTTTAAATAAAGCACGGAAATCACAAACAATAGGAAAGCACAACAATCACAAACAATAGTGCCGGATAGAATGGTGTGCAGAGTGTTTTTTCAGATGTGAACCATCCTTTTCTTTTTAAAAATTCATACTAGCGCAGCATTCTGTTTCGTATACTAGTGGCATGCTACCTGCCGCTTCTAACTGAAACCAGGATGTCATTTCTGCCTAAACCGCTGCATCACTGACATCCTTGTTTCAGTCGATAGGGGCACCAATGGCATGACGGCATCGGCATACAATACGGATATTGTTTCACTTACAAAGCAATTGTCACAGGCGGCATTCAATTGATTGGTCTAAGCAAAATGCACAAGTCAACCAATTTTTTTACACTACTCGTGTGGTTCACACCTGAAAAAAACTACCTGTGCATCATGTAAGATTTGGAGTCGGGCTTGTAGGACGATCGGAGGAACTTGGGACGACACGACTATGCGAGCAGGATTTATTTACAGTAATTACATTTTAAGCATGAGATACATTTACACAGTCTAGCGTGACTCCCAAATGGAGCCCGCAAGACGAAGCATACAGCAAACGAGCACACAGCTCACGAGTACATTGACGAGCACACTCTAGCCGCCGACAACAGCTGGTTATATCCACTTTGTGTTCCCTGGATCCCTAGGTGAGGCAAAACGTTCGACGACATCGTAAACAAGCCGCCTCTCTGCGGGACCTTTTACAAACACACACACGCACACACAGGTTTCAGTGCCCCCTGCGCGGGCAGACGATCTTTGCAGCGCAGTCGTCGTGGTGTGCAGTGTCCCGCGTCCCCGTAGCCAGGTGGTCACGCCTGACCCCAGCCGGCGCCTCTAAATTCCAGAGCGGACCTCGCACAGTGGCCTCCGTCGCGGTCATTGTCTGGTGTCTCGAAACGCGCATGGGGAGGTTCCGCCAATCGCCTCCCCTCGAGAACTCCCCTGAACTGACCCCCGCCGCGTGGCAGCCGGTTGTCCGCAGTTCTCTGAAGTAAGTTTATGATTGCTTAGCGCTGTCCTCGCTGCTTCTCTGAAGGGCGCCACTACCCCGGATCGATCGACGCACCTGCAGCGGGCTGAAATAGCTTTGAGGGCAGTACCCCTGCAGGCCGATCCTAACAGCTCCTCCATGGCCCGGAAAATCTCGCCTGGCCAGTGCTGGCAACTACTGGGCAGGAAGAGAATGGCTGGCGAGCAAGACTATGGCTTTGCTCTCTGCAACCCCTGCGTACTTGGAATGCCTTCAACCATCTCACAACTGGCACAGAAAAGTCGATCCCGGCAACACAATAACGCTCATCGTGCAAACGCCTGGAATCAGCTCTTAACCTATCAGGCTTCCTATCAAAATTTCAATGCAAGCCACTCAACTGGGAATCCCAAATTTTGCCCCAAAATTTCGCGCCGCCAAAGCGAGCGTTCACGTTCCCCCTGCGTTCGACCAAACCTGACCGTCACGCTGCACAAGAGTAAAGGTTTACGCAGGACTACACCGAAGGCTCTCAACCACCAATACCCGAACATAAGCAGCCTAAGTTCACGAACAGCCTGTTTTTACCCTATCGCAGTGGCGTACTTATCGCACTTACTGGTGCCACTGAACAGTCTGGTCAACTCCACAGGCACGTAAACACAATCGCGCTAGCTTTGTGGTCCCTATTCCGAACACGTACTTGCGTGGCACGCAAACGTTCCATCATGCTTACTCACGTGTCTTTCTCCATACTGGACACGTAACTTAACCGAGCAATTAAACTAGCGTAACTCACGCACACCGCAGAACCCTTAAAAAATGCGTCTGCTAATAACTCGTTCTACGCACGCGTACTAGAGAACTCAGAATACGGATGCCCTTAACACACACGGGCAACCCAGTCATAAATCTGCTTCCTTCCGTCGACACAGGACATGCGTTAATGGAACTACGAACTATTTGTGCAAATCACGCACTTACTTAAAACCTACGCGCTTAAACTTAGAAAATAAAGAAACACATAAAAAAGAAGGTTAAGTAATACACACGCGCGTTACCATAGGCCTGTCACCAATAACCTTGACACATCAGGTTACTCACACACACACAAAAAAGAAAGCCTATCTACCCATTAATGAACACCTCGCGAAACTACATGTTTACATAAAACGCATCTTTCCAATCTCGGAGCTTCTCGAACAAAACACAAACACAGCTCATACTTTTACATACTGAAAGAAACTAGTCCTAAATCGCGAAAACTTCCAAGAGCTCAAAAATAAAACAAAACAACACCTTCCACTTCTGCGGAAGCTCACTTGCACCCCCTCCCCCGTTTCAAACGTTTACAACTGACTCACCTTTAGCCGTACTCGAGGTGGTCGCGGTTGAAAGCCACTCTGGCTACCGAGCAACAACAAGAGAGCTGACACGCTATCAGCTCCTCCAAGACGTTACAGTCTCCTGCCACTTTGCGTCCTGGCGCGCCGCTTTCATCATGAACTCAACTGACCACGTCGCGACTCCTCATCACCTCGTCCCGTCCTGCCACTTTGCGCTCCTTCGCACTACACGCTGAACTTCGAAAAGAACGACGGACCGACAAGGAACATAACTGCCCCGTGCCCTTTGTCCACGTCCGTGCACAACATGCTTCTTGGTCTCTTTTTGACCGGTGGCTCGAACGTGCTTGATTCGACAACATCGTCAACGACGACCGCATCTTTCCTTTTTTCTTCTTGCGCCCTGGCTTTTTGCGTCATTCGCCGTCTTTGGCTGCGCTACATTAGCCAGAGAGAGAGAAGTGGTTCTTTAATGGAGAAGGAAAGGTTGACGCTGTTTTCTGCAGCCCTTGCGGAAGCACGGCTCAGCGTCAACAGGGGTGGGGGGGAGAGTGGGAGCAAAGGAGCTAGGAGAGTAGAGAGTTAAAGTGACGCCATGGGCAGCGGCTGAGCAGTCCGGAAGGGAGGGCCCATTGGGTCCGGTAGGAGTGGTGATCTGGTGACAAGGCCAGGGGGGCGGTGATCCAGCAGGAGCCAGATGATTGGGGCAGGTCGAGTAGCCTGTAGTAGTTTGGATAGCCGTGAGGCTATCCGTCTTTGCAGAAAATCGTAGAGTCTCGCCGAGAGTCCCGACGAGTCGAGGTACTCGACGACACTTAGGAGGGCTGGCAGCTCGCTACGACCAGGGAAGAGGATGTCTTCCTGCCGTGCAGAAGGAAGCCCCAGGCGTCGGAACTCCTGCAGGAGACGGTCACGCTGCTGTAGGTAAGCAGGGCAGGCCAGTAGGAGGTGCTCCAGGGTCTCGGGCTCCCCACAGGAGGCACAGGCTGGAGAGGCGATGAGGCCATGCCGGTGGCGGCGAGCACCCGTCCAACAGCAGCCAATCCTCAGTCGCAGAAGGAGGGAGGTCTCCCTGCGTGCAAGGCCGCGCTGTGGAAGTGGTCGCGGAGGGCGGCCCAAGGACGTCCGCTTGTCCGGATGGCAGGCCAGCAGATGGCGCCGAAGCCTGTGGCTTGTGAAATCATTGGCTGTCACAGCCAGGCTGGGCGGGACCACGCAGTAGTGGGCACGCTTAGCTAGTGCATCTGCTTCCTCGTTGCCCGGTATCCCTGCGTGGGCTGGAGGCCAGTGCAGGGACACTGAGCAGCCCGCCTCCTGGAGCGCCATCAGCCTTGTCGAGAGCAGAGCAACCCCGAGGCTGGCCCTTTCTGGCCTCTGCAGGCTGAGAAGTGCCGCCTTGGAGTCGCAGTAGATGGTCACTGGGGTCACCGGCAGCTCCTCTGCGAGTAAGTCCACAGCCAGTTGAAGGCCTGCTACCTCTGCCGCTGTTGACGTCGCATGGTCGGGGAGGCGACACTGCTTGCTCTTCCGCAAAGCGGGCACCACGCAGGCCGCAGTCGACGAGCCTGTGTCTGGCATCACCGAGCCGTCAGCGTAGATCTGCAGGTTTCCTCCGTGGTCCTCATGCAGGAGGGAGGCAGCCGTCTGTTGAAGGGCACAAGTCGGGGAGCGCCGTTTGGAAACGCCGGGCAGCTCTGTGGTGATGGGTATGGGTGGTCTCTGGGGAGGAGGCAGCTGTGCGTTGTTCGCTGGAGGCCTCCCAATCACCTCCTCGTACAGCCCACAGAGTCTGCCCATCTGTGAATGGGGCCGCGAGCGCAGTCGGGAGAGCAGGGCACTGCCGTCTGGTCCATGGTGGAGGCGGTCAACGTGGCGTAGCCCCTGCTGCAGGAGGAGGAGTGACAGGGGCCATGTTCCCGCCTCGGCCAAGGTTGCAGCGACTTGGGAGCTGCGGGGAGCGCCCAGGCAGAGCCTAATCGCGGCACGATGCTGCAGCTCCAGCTTCTTGAGACGGGCAGGTGGTGGTGCCACGAGTGGGAGGGCGTACCGCAGGCGTGAGGTAGCTGCTGCATCGTACAGCCGCAGTGCCCACCCAGTGGTACAGCCCTGTCCTCGGGCAAGAAGCTGGGAGACTGCCTTGCGGACCCGGAGGACCTGCACATGCAGGGTCTTGACAGCAGGCAGCCAGGACAGTCGGTGATCAATTCGTAGCCCCAGGTACGTCACTGCAGTGCTCCAGGGTAGCTGGACGCCTTCCAGGTGCAGCCGGGGTGCTGTGCGACGGGCGGCTGCTCTTGGGTGGAGCAGCATGGCCTCCGTCTTCCTTGCCGAGATGGTAAGGCCAATGCTGCTCAGGTAAGCAGCGGCGGTGTCGAGAGCTCTTTGCAGGGCCGAGCGCGCGCTGCGGTGGTTGTGTGGTGGGCTTCGCACCCACAGGGCGATGTCGTCCGCGTAGATGGAGGCGCTCACCGGAGAGTCGGGGTCGATCGGCAGGACTGCAGGAAGCCGGGCCAGGGCCAGATTGAACAGGAAGGGGCTCACCACTGACCCTTGTGGGACGCCCGCTGCCACCGACCGAGGGGAGCTCCTCGATCGGCCCACTCGTACCCTGAGGGTGCGTTCCTCCAGGAACGACGAGATGAACCGCCGCAGATTCCCGTTGATGCCAAGTAGGTCCAGGGCCTGCTGAACGACTGGGTGGGGCAGGCCATCGAAGGCCCCCTTGATATCGATAAGCACCAGGAGCACGGCGTCACCGCAGGCCTTGGCCTCTTCCAGCGTGGAGACCACATCCGCGATGGAGTCCGCGGTGCACCGGCGCCGCCGGAACCCCGTCTGCTCGTCGGCCAGGAAGCCACGGGCACGGACCACCCAGTCCAGTCGGACCAAAGCAATGGCCTCCATCACCTTGCAGGCGGCGGAAGTGAGGGAGACCGGCCGGTAGGAGCTCACGTTTCCAGCCGGCTTTCCGGCCTTCACGATGGGGGCCACGATGGCTGTGCGCCATGACTCCGGCACCTGCCCTGACCGCCAGATGTCATTGTAGCAGTCGAGCAGGCGCTGCTGCTCGCTGGCGGCTAGGTTGCGGAGCATTTAGGCCGTCACTGCGTCGGCTCCTGGTGCGCTGCGGCGCTTCCCCCTCTTCAGGGCCACTTGGAGTTCGTGCAGCGTCAGTGGGTCCTGGCAGATAGCAGTAACCTGGCTCGATGTCCACCCCGGGTGATGGTTGTGCAGGCAGCTAGGCAGGCTGTCCTACCGGCAGGATGGCTGCAGTGCGTGGTACAGCCGGCGCGAACTGGTCGGCGAAGAGCTCCGCAAGGGCCTCTTCGCTGACGCCCAGCGTGATGGCAGCGGCGAGGACAGGTTGTAGGATTGTTCTCCTGCCGGTGAGAGATTTGAGCAGTCTCCAAGCCAGGGGTCCCCTGGACCTGTCCTCGATGGCAGAGCAGAGGCTCCTCCAGCTCTGGCTCCTCCTGCAGCGGGCATCCGCGCGTCTGTACTCGGTCCAATGCTCTGCCTTCCCGTCCGGATTGCTCTGCGCTCCATACGGCACCTGGAGGCGCGGAGGTTGAGCAGGTAGAGGTCCGGAGCGGGGGCATCTGGGTGGGCAGAGCACTGAACGGTGGCAGCCTGAGCACAGTCCGCGATGGCGTTGAGGAAGTCACGGCCATCGTCCAAATTGCTGCAGTGCTTTCGGAACAGGGACCAGTCTGTGACGTGGTATGTTCTTGATCTAGGCCTTCTCCCAGACCCGGGGCTGATCACGATAGGGAAGTGGTGAGACCCCCATGTGTCCGGAGTTGTGGCCCAGGAGTAGGAGCACTGCTCGGTGGTGAGGGAGAGGTCGATGGCCGTGCGAGCTCCGCGGCGGACGTAGGTAGGCTCCCCGGTGTTCATGATCAGCAGGCCAGCTCGGCTGATGGCGTCTGTGAGGTCCTTGCCTCGGCGGGTGCAGCTGCGGCTACCCCAATACGTGTGGTGTGCGTTGAAGTCACCGCACAGGACTGCATGCCCACCGAAGCGAACAGCCAGCTGGACGAGGCTGGAGGGATCCCACGGCTTTCCTGGACGAATGTAGATGCTCGCCACAGCCGTGTCCTGACTGCCAAGGCGTACGGTGACGGCACATGACTCCAGGGGGCCACCCGCGATGTCAGTAACGGGTAGAACAGCATGCGCCAGGGTGCTGCGGACGTAGATTGCCGTGCGTGGCTTCCCTGTCTTGTGGGCTCCATCTAGGCAGGGTGCCGCAGTGCAACTGCGTGTGGCACAGGTGGTGGCGCCCGAGTATCCCGTGTAGCCGGGGAGCCGTAGGTTCTCGGCCACGGCGTATACCTCCTGCAGTGCGAGAACGTCGAAGTCGCACTGCAAGAGGTACTCGCACAGCTCGCCGTGCCGTCGCCGCAGCGAGTTTACATTCCACTGGAGCCCCCTCGGACGGCTGCGGTGGGACCTCGATGGGATGCTAGCCATGCTGGTGTTGGGTGGACGGCACGCCTCCCGCCTGGAGGCAGAGGGCTCGGAGTGGGCTATCAGCAGGCAGCATCTCTCCGATGGCCTTCAGCGTCAGCTGCAGGCTCGCGATCAGCTGGTCGCGGGGGTCTGGACAGGCCTGCGGTGGTGGTGTGGCTGGTGCCTCCGTGGTTGTGGTGGTGGCTACAGATGGTCCGGCTCGGAGGGTCCGTGGGGCTGCTTTGGGTGGCTGGCCAGGAGGGAGCATCGCCGACTGGTGCATTCGTGAGCGGCCGGTTAGGGCCTGTGCATACGAGACTTGTGTGGAGGTCTTCGCCTGCTGTGTCTCTTCCCGCACAGAGGCCCGGACGGCACGACGAGAGAGGGGAGTAGGGGCGGTCGCCATGATGGTTGCCACCCTACGTTCTTCCTGCCACCTGGGGCAGGCAGGAGTATTAGCAGGGTGATTGCCACCACAATTATTGCAGTGGGCGGCATTTGGGCACCTTTCTCCTTGCTCGTGCGACTTCCCACAGTGCAGGTAGCTGGTAGGTCTGTCGCAGGTTGCAGCCACGTGCCCATAGCGGCCACATTGCTGGCACTGCAGTGGGCGCAGTCTTCCAGGCCTCACCCGGAACTGGAGCTTGTATATGGACACATGCTCGGGAGGGACCGGGCTGCTAAAGCGAAGCATCGCCTTGTTGCCGGAGCGGGTCGCAGACAACATAGGGACACTGGACTCGATCGCACCAGCCAGCTCTGCGTCGGTAGTCTCTCCGTCAATGCCGTGTATAAAACCCATGCTGTTTCCACGGACAGCTGGTGGACGAGCAGCAACGGGAATGCCTCGGAGCTCGGTGGTGGCGAGCAGTTCCTCCAAGCAGGCCTGCGAGGTCGCGTCCGCGGCCACGATGTTTCTTTTAGTGTTAACCCGGACCGCGGACACCCCTGGTAGCGCAGAGAGCACGGCGGCAATAGCAAGGCGGGATCCTCGCTCGAAGGCCCCTCCCGGGCCAGAAGGGCGGAAAAGGGCCGTCCCGACCACCGCTGGGTCAACAGGTATGGTGGCGGCTTGTTGTAGAGCCCTGGCGCGACGCTGGGCGTTCCTGGAGAGAACGGTGGTGAACGCGTCCTCTGCTGGTTCGCCGCTCTCGGGTGCCAGGGAGAGTGCGATTTGAGGACTGGTGGGGGTGTTCTTCAGTGGCGCCTGTTGCTGTGGAGAAGCCGCTGGGCCCGAGGTGGTAGCAGTCGCTGGAGGCTGCAGGCTGCCTGGAGTTGACCGTCGCTTCCCCTTGCCCTTCTTTTTGGAGGCAAGGCGCTTTGCAGGAGGAGCTTGCGGATCATTCAGGAAGGCAGCTGCGCTCTGTCCAGTAGCTGGTGGAGCGTGATCATGAGTAGTCGCGCCCTCTCTTGGAGAAAGTGCAAAGGAGGCAGTCGATGACTCATCAGGCGTCCGAGAGACGGCGCTCACGTTCTGTAGGAGCGGGGACAGGCAAGTCGCAGCAGCCGGCGCCGACATTTCGAGACCAGCGCCATCTTGTGCGTGGGTCAGGGACGATTTGATGGCCGTCACTCCTGGTTGTCGGGGGATTGCGCTGTCGACATCCGTCCGCTGTCCGCTCCGAGCGTACGTCGGGTGATACGTGAGCCTCGGAGCACGGTGCGGCGCTTGGTGGCTGCTTGCGAGGGCCGGCCATGTCGTCCTCCTCACTCTCAGCTTCACGGGCGCGTTTCCGCGAGCTCGAGGAGTCCATTTCTTCCTCGTCGTCTGAAGAGGGAAGGGAGGCGGCAGTCCTCTCAGCAAGGGTGGAGTCCTGCGTCAGGGAGATGGGGCTCGCCTGGGGTAACTCCACAGCTGCTGCCTGTGCCCCAGTGCTGTCGAGTACAGCCATAGGGAGAGCGGGAGCCGCTGGTTGCGTAGTGGTGGCTTGCTTGCGCAGCCACTCGTCGACAATGTGCGCGGCGCGGTTTTGGAGCTCTTCTCTCGCACGCAGCTCTTGAAGAGTAGTCGGCTCGAATGTCACGAGCGACATGCTGGCATGCCGACGGTGAACCGCGCGCGGTGGGCGTCCTTCCGGCGGGCGGAAACTCATGCTTAAAAAAAAAACCGCTCACACAATACAACCGCAGGGCACGATATCAGGACGTCGCGAGAAACGCATGCCCACCGCGGAACACACTCTCGCTCGACACACGCAGCGCGCGCACAACACACGTGGCGCGTGCACAAGGCACCACAGCCGTGCGTGGAGCAGCTGTCTTGGTGTCTCGTCACTCGAAGTCTGGACGCCGGGTAGAGGGAGTGATCCTGCGGCAGGCACGATGCAGCGGGGACGCACGGGATGCACCCGACTGGCGAGGCGAGGTTGTCGGAGCGAAAGGCTGCGTGACCTCTCTCTTCGACAGTTCGAGTCCCGTCCGGAACTGCATTAGCCACCGCATTCCGATCTTTAGCGCGCTTCTTTCTGCGGCGCTTTCTCTTTGAACTCCCTCTCATGTCTCCTTCTCGCGCCTCGTGCTGGCCGGTACACAATTCGTCGGCTCCCGGATGCGTATCCGGCGCGGCCCGGATCGGTCTCTTACCCGCACAGTCTGAACGATTCCCAACTAAATAATCGCTCTCGTGGCTACCTACACTGGCGGAGAGCTGGGGTGCTATGCAGGATGGGCCGAGTTTCTCGTTCACCCGAGTTTTACCCGAGTTTGCTCGACGGCAGTCAGTGAAGGGAGATAGCGTGAAACGCGCAAAGGCTGCAGGCAAAAAAATATGCAGACAAAAAGCCGCGTATGACAACCGTTTGTCATCAGAAATTTCTAGCATTCGAAACGAAAAACAGACAGTTAAAGAAATAAAAATGTTCGTTATTTTATTCGTTGTATTTTAACGTATTCGTTTGAGCGAAAGCGTAGGTGCAAGAATGCGCCGCATGTACCCTTTTGTACAGCTTTAGAGCAATGATTACACAAACTGTGACATGCTCAAACGTGTAAAAGCTTGCCGCAATGCCAAAGTAGGATGAGCGATATGCAGCATATTTTGGCATTGAACATGTCTTGCAACTGCTATTTTTATTGTAAGCCTCGCTGTCACGCCTTCCCCTCCGGCACTCCCTTTGCTGAAACGCAGCACCGCCTTTCTATTGGTGTCATGATGATGATGGTAACGGCAGCAGTAAGGCTGGTTAATGCTTGCGCCTTTGATTCCTGCGAGTTTAGTGGTACAGAATATGGCACGGTATGGTACAATATTTTACACTTGTGTTGATTTGTTGGGCAGCTAATTCGTGTTGGGACCTTTCGAAGATGTGCACCATTGTGGCTTAATAATTAGAGCATTGGTGAGGTTGAAGACTGGTTGTATTGGTATAGAAGCTTGAAATTGAATTGCACAATTCGACGGGACACAAAGAAGAGAAATACACGCAGCAGAACGCTCTGCTGTGTGTGCTACTCTTCTTCGTGTGCCTTGGAATTGTTGCGCGATCCAACTTCAAATAGAGCATTGGGCTTCTTTGGTGCAGGGCCGAGGAAGTGTGAGCTATTCGACACCATGCCAGTGCCTTGCCACACAATTATGGAAGCCTGAAGGTTTGCAAACAAAGCTTTGCTTTCAAATCCACCTACTCATGTAATACAAGCACTGATTGAAAGAACCGTCATACAAAAATAATGGTGAAATGAATGGCCTTTGAAAATTTGTATCTTGACACTGATGACATAACAGGTGCCACACCGAACTCGACAACTGTACTGGACAGAGCAGTTTGTTTCCTATGTGAAGCACAAGCTTCCATTACATGCTGTGCAGATAACCAAGCTCAGTTTGTTTTAACGTGGTACACAACATTCACTGTAATCTGTTTCTGATTCTAAAGAAGTGCCAAACACCACCTTTTTTTCAAGGATCTCACGGGAATATTTGGCGAGACCTTTTTACAGCCCCTCATAATGGAAGTGTGGCCAGCCAGCTTTGCTTGGGTGCCTTTATAGATTTCTGTTCTTGATCATTGTGTGCTATCAAGTTGCTAAAGTCTATGCAACCAGTGCAAGGCATTATGTCATTCTATAGTCGGATACAACTTTAGGAGGCCGCAGAATCTGCACTTCACTGGCAGGTGAACACAAGCCTGCACCAATGGGCACACACTCCACACTGACGTCGTGCCGCTGGACGCACTAATACCCGCTCATTGGAGAGGGACTATTTCTCTAGACGTGGAGGCAATCGGCTGCTGCGCTTTGGTCATCTGGGCGGGGCCTCTCCTGTCTTCTGAAGTTGTATCCGACTAGAGGATGCCGCTTTTCATACAACACAAAAGGACAAAGGGTTCAATTATTTGGCCTATAAAATGGATACATCACAAGTAAGCTATGCATGGGCTTAAGCTGTGTGAAAATTAGTACATGCAAATCTATGACATTGTTAAAGAATACGTGGTATCGAACATGCATATAATGGCATGTTTAAATCGGGGAGTGTTGCATTCATATGCACAGTCTATAGGTGACAGCATTATTAAGCTTGTGCCGTTTCCTGTATTTTCATTGTGAAATACACACACCATAATAACCGCATAACCGGTAGAATGCAATGATTCTAAACATTTTTCAAGGATATCGGTAACGTGGCGATCACGATTCGGGAATGCCTCCCATGTGCTGTTCAACCCATGAAATTTTTGTATAAGTTTCCTGCTTTATATCAGTACCCGCTATTGATATTTCACCTGGACAAAGATACTCTTCCATAGATTCTGCGGGCTGAATGTCACTCATGAATTTCTGTTATCTCACCAAGTTATAGTGAAGGTCACCTTAATCTTTTCCATATTTTCGCGGGCCCACGTGCATGTAAAAGCACAAACACTCATTGGTTCTCAATGCCGTTCTTAAACTGCTGGACATTCAGTTCGTTACTACGAAAGTGACCTAATCCGTGCACTATTATAATGCGAAATATGAAACAGTAGAAATATACTTATCTGCAGTTTGTCGATGTCTCCTTCACTGTGTTGGTTGCGAGATCCATCGTCGGCACCACCTCTTTGTCCCATCGTAGCTATGTCGGCTGTTTCCCTTTTGCACACACTATGCAATATTCGTGACGCCCGCAGTCACGCAGAGTGCAGGAACTCAGCGCACTCACAGTAGCCGCACCACATAAGTTGTTTGTTCAGGATTGTGCCGTGAACAGTAGGTGCGCGTTGCGATCTGTGAAATCGCCGAAGCTATTGACAGTCTTTCGGGGTGCACGGAAAGATTGCTCACGGAGGAACAGAACTATCCAAGAAATAGTGGTCATAGTCGAGCCTGATCACTACGTCGCGCACTGCAAGCTTGTTGCACGAGTTCGTTTACACTGGGCCTCTCCGATGTTTAGGCGCCATGCTCGCCCGATGAATGTATGTGATGACGCCACCACAGCGTTCCCTCGTGGTATAATGCGAAGCGCACTAAATTACAAATTAGTCGAATACACATTCAGTGTACATCTTGTAAGCTTTAAAATGCTTTTAAACCACGTTAATCTAACTAAAAATATTGTACTAAATGCATTTGTTTTATAACTCGCTTGTACGTGTAATGCACTCGGTGGAACGACAAACAAGTGAAAGAAGGCACGACCATGCACCTATGGCATGATCACGTGAGCCCCAGTTTGTCGACCGCCCAAAAGGCAACGCCCAAGGAATGATAGCCACCCAGAGTGAATCTAGATAAACCAATGAAACTGGAGGCTTGTCGAAAGATAAACTGTGTCTGGGTACCATTTGTGCTTTCATCTTGGGGTGTCGCCAGAGCTCGTGAAGATCCCGAGTTTCGCCAAACTCGGCGCATCCTGCATAGCACCCCTGCACCGACCCCTGAACAATGCAGTGGTCTTCCCTTGAGCTACGGAGCTCGTAATCCTGCGAACTACCCTCAACTGCATCGTCCAGCTCGCACGCAGATCTGACTCGACATGGGTGCTCGCATCTGTCGGGTCAACAGTACTCTGTACTTCGCTGGCAGCCTCGCTAACATTACAAGCGACGCACACTGTTAGGAATGGCCGGACGGGGTGGCAACGTGCCAGCTTTCAGCCCGCTGCACGTGTTCCCAACCAACCGGACGGGGCACACTTCAGAGAACTGCGAATAACCGGCAGCCACGTGGCGCGGCGTCAGCTCAGGAATGTGCTACCCGCCTCCGCCACCCGGGACGGAGCAGAGTTCAACGGAACCCCTCTCAAGTCGGCTCAGGACCTTTACACCTGTGTGTGTGTGTGCGGCACCATGCGGCACTGAAAACTGTGCAACACGTGTATGTGAGCCCGCCTCCTCCAAAAGGGCGGGTCATCTTCAATGACGTCGAGCGGAGAGGATATAAGCAGCGATTGTCCGCTGCTAGTGTGTGCTCGTCGTCGGGAGCTGAGTGCTCGTTGTCATGCTAGAAATGTACTAGTGAGCTGTGTGCTCGTAAGCTGTTTGCTGTATGTTAGTCTTGCGGGCTCCATATGGGAGTCACGCTAGACTGTCGACATGTCTTGTCTAAGATGTAAATAATGTAAATAAATCCTGTTCACCGAGTTCCTCTCTACGACCTTCAACTCCTTCAAATGGTGGCAGCGGCAAGGTCGTCCGACGACTCTTACATCTGGTTGACGGCGGTGGGATCGTCCGACGAATCTAATAACTGAATGGCAGAGGTGAGATCGGCCTACGGCTCCTAGATCGGCCTACGGCTCGTAAATTGGCCTACGGCTCGTAAATTGGCCTACGGCTCGTAAATTGGCCTACGGCTCGTAAATTGGCCTACGGCTCGTAAATTGGCCTACGGCTCGGAGACAGCAACGGCAGCTGACGGACGTTGGCGCAAGGTGACCGACCGGTATCCTGATCAAGTTGGAGGCGACTTGGAATTGACCACCTCTTGCAACTGACTGGATACTGCGGGGAAGGACTGGTGATATGGTGCTGCTTCAGTGGGTAAGCGTTTGGGTTTGGCTGTAAGATTTACCAGGCTTCAATTTCTGTGTTTTTGGATTTGATTCGCTGGGGATCTTTTTACTTGCATTCTGATTTGCGTGAGTATCGCAGCAAGTATTGTGTGACAGCAGAGCCAAAGCTGAAAGTAGCGACCATGGTCCTAATGTGTTTGACCAGAGCTGACCTGTTGTGGTTGTGTGATGAGCACGAGGTAGGCGTAGAGAAGGACTTGAAGGAGTCAGAGATTCGTAAAACCATTCTGCAACGTGGCAATGATTTGAATTTAATCGAAAACCTAAGTAACCGAATTCTAAGAAAAAGACGAACAGGAATCAATTAACCAAGAATGCCAAGAGCGCGAGCGAAAACGCCAAGAGCGTGAGCAAAAACGGCAGGAGGTTAAAAAGGAATTGGCAGCAGTGAAGAAACAGATACATGATTTGCAGCAGTTAAACGCACGAGGAGAACAGCGGCTTGAGAAATCTGTAGGTTGGAAGCAGCGAAAGTGGGAGGAAGTAGATAGCAGATTTTGCTCAAAAGCCGAGGCAAGTAGTAGTACATGTGAGAGCAGCAGCACGTTCACAGGTGAACTCGAAGTGCTAGCAGCTAACGATGCCTTAGTGGCAACAGAGGCCGTTAAAGGCCAGAGTGAGAGCGACGAGGTGCTGTGCCAACAGAGGACTGTAGAGACAGCTAGGCCAGCTGCGAACAAATTGGCACAGTTACCGCGCGTGTGCGTCGCATCTCATGGTAGCGAGGTCGTTAGCGAGGTACAGAATACTGCGGACTTGACAGACGCGAGCACCCATGTCGAGTCAGATCTGCGTGCCGAAGTGATGTGCGAGCGGGACGATGCAGTTGAGAGTAGTTCTCAGGATGGCGAGCTCCGTAGCTCAAGGGAAGACAACTGCATTGTTCAGGGATCGGTGCGGCTCTCCGCCAGTCTAGTTAGCCAAGAGAGGGGTGATTTAGTTATTAATCACTCAAACTGTGCGGGTAAGAGACCGATCCGGGCCGACGAAATGTGTAACGCACAGCACGAGGCGCGAGAAGACGGCATGAAAGGAAATGCAAAGAGAAAGCGCCGTAAAAAGAAGCGCGGTAAAGACCGCAAGACGGTGACTAATGTAGCGCCGCCAAAGACGGCGAGAGACCCAAAAGGGCAGGGCGCGAGGAAAAGAAAGGTGCGGTCGTTGTTGGCGATGTTGACGCACCCAACACGTTCGAGCCCCCGGTCAAGGAGAGACCGAGAAGCATGTTCTGCACGGACGCGGACAAAGGGCACGGGGCAGTTAAATTCCTCGTCGTTCCGTCGTTCTTTTCGAAGCTCAGCGTGTAGTACCAGGAAGCGCAAGGTGGCAAGACGAGACCAGGTGGTGGGGAGTAGCGACGCGGTCAATCGAGGTCGTGATAAAAGCCGGGCGCCAGGACGAAAATTGGCAGAGCACTGTAACGTCTTGGGGGGAGCTGTTAGTGAGTCAGCCCTTTTGTTGTTCCTCGGCAGCCAGAATAGCTTTCAAACCGCGACCACCGCAAGTACGACTCAAAAGTATGAGTCAGTCGTAAACATTTGAAACGGGAGGCGAAGGCAAGAAACATGTTGTTTTGTTTTATTTTTTTGAGCTTCGGATAATTTTCGCGATTTAAGTTTCTTTTAATATTTAAAAGTATGAGCTTTGTTTGTGTTTTGTTAGAGAAGCTCGAGATTTGAAAGAGGCGTTTTTTGTAAACATGTAGTATCGCGAGTTGTTAGTTAATGAGTAGATAGGCTTTCCTTTTGTGTATGTGAGTAACCTGAGTGTCAAGGTTATCGTTGAGAGGCCTATCGTAACGCGCGTGTGTGTTATTTAACCTTCTTTTTTTACCTGTTTTTTTTTCTATGGTTAAGCGCGTAGGTATGCAGTAAGTGCGTGATTTGCACTGAGAAGAGCTCTTAGGTCCATTAGCGCGTGTCCTTTGCGGACGGAAGGAAGCAGAAGGTTTATGACTGGGTTGCTCGTGTGTGTCGAGGGCCGTATTCTGAGTTCTCTAGTACGTGTGCGTAGAGCTAGTTAGTAGAAGGCACATTTGTTTAAAAGGTTCCTCTGTGTTGCGTAAGTTACGCATGTTTGGTTGTCCGTATAAGGAACGTGTCCTGTAGGGGCTAAAGGAACAAATGTGAGTCAGCGTGATGAAAACTTTGTATGATGCAAGCACGTGTTCGGAATGGGGACCACAAAACTAGCACGATTGTATTTACGTACGTATGGAGTTGGCCAGACGGTTTAATGGCAACAGTACATGAGATAAGTACGCCACTGTGATAGGTTAAGAACAGGCTGTTCGTGAAGCTAGGCTGCTTAAGTTATGGTCGGGTATTGGTGGTTAAGAGCCTTCACTTTAATTTTGCGTAAACCTTTATTCTGGTGCAGCGCGACGGTCGGGTTTGGTCGAACTCAAGAGGAACGTGAACGCTCGCTTTGGCGGCACGAAATTTTGGGGCAAAATTTGGGGATTCCCAGTTGAGTGACATGCATTGAAATTTTGATAGGAAGCCTGGGAGGTTAACAGCTAATTCCGGGCGTTTGAACGCTGAGCGGTGTTGTTTTGCCGGGATCGACTCTTCTGTGCCAATTCCCCGCAGGGGCGTCTGCGTCAGCAGGCGTTTGGTGTGTTGCGACACCACGTACCCGAGCACACGAGGGTCGGCCCCTCCCGCGTGTAGCCGTGCGCGGCTTAGCCGTGTCTGGGGAAAGGGGGATCCTGGAGGTTGAGCCGATGCCGGGTGTTTGGACCTTTAAGGCCCCCCGGCGGAGGCAACACACCTCTTCGGCCTCTGCTTCACATAGACGGCACCCCCGGACTGACCCACCCGGGGGAAATCGGCAGTCGCCTTTTCCTGTCTCTCTCTCCTGAAACCTTCGTCTTTCCCTTCCCCTTTTAGTACTTTCCTGTCTCCTTCTCTCTTCTATTTACTTCCTTCTTCTTGGTGGCAAGGGTTAACCCTGTGTGGCTATCCAACCTTGGGTACACCATATTTGGTTATAGTGGCGGCGTACGACTGGCGTCGTGCAGACTTGTATGCAAGCTCTGCCGCGTCCCCTCGTTGGGCTCCGTGGTGGGCGGTCGGCGCTGTTGCCGAATTTTTATATATTTTCATGGAAACTGCTTTCCCCAAACTTCCTGATCGCCCTCAGAAACGAGGGCGCACCGAAGATGTCTTTAAGTTTTTTGGCCATCGTACACAGAACTTTCCCCGCTTTCATGTCATCCACTCTGATAAGCCTGAGAAGACGGTAAGAATGATCTCACCTTTTGTTGTCTCGAAATCTCTGACAGAAGTTTTCGGTCCCGGATACAAAGCATCGAAAATGGCTAGCGGTGATCTTCTCCTAGAGCTCCGCGATCAGAAACAATATGAAAAACTGTCCAAACTTGTATCTTTTGGGGGTGTTCCAGTCACAGTGACCCCACACCGTACCATGAATACTTCCCGTGGCGTTGTATCGGATACTGATCTGCTAGAATTGTCTGAAGCTGAACTTCTAGAGGGTTGGAATGATCAGAACGTGATTAATGTTAAGAGAATTAAAATAAGACGTGACGGAAAAGAAATCAATACCATGCACCTAATACTTACATTTGGCTCAAGCAACCTACCCGACACTATCGAGACAGGGTATGTGAAAATCCGAGTGAGACCGTATATTCCAAATCCCCTACGATGCTTTAAGTGCCAGCGATTCGGCCACAGCTCACAGAACTGCCGAGGCCGCCAGACATGTGCAAAATGTAGTTCCCGTGACCATGCCTCTGAAACGTGCGAAAACGCTCCACACTGCGTGAACTGCGATGGCGAGCATGCCGCATACTCGCGATCATGCCCGTCTTGGAAGAAAGAAAAAGAAATAGTCACTATCAAAGTAAAAGAAAACATAGCATTCAAAGAGGCACGCAGGCGGGTTGCATACCTTCCTAAGGCCAGCTTTGCCGAAGTGGCGCGTCAGGGGGCTGCGTCACAACGGCCTCCGGCGACTGTCCGACCCACAAGCCGTGAGTCGGCAGTTACGCCATCTGCCCCCGCGGCGGTTGCAGCTAGCGCTGCTCCGTCAACCCAGCAGACGGGGCCATCAACCCCGAAGGTGGGCGCAGCCGAGGCTGCCCCAACCTCCCCGGCCCCTTCCAGCGCTGGCAACAGCCGGCGCAGCCAAATCCCTCAGGGAGCCCCATCGACCTCCGGGCTGGTGGGCGCAGGGGTCTTGCCCTCCAAGGCGGGACCCTCCCTGACAACATCTCGCTCGCAAGAGCACGTGTCCGGCGCCTCACTAGAGGCAATGGACACTACACCTACCCTCAAGGTGCACCAAGCGCCTAAGGAGCGGCGAGGCTCCCTCGAACGCTTCAGAAAAAGCAAAACCCCGGTTACAGGGCCTCGAAAGAGCTCTGTAATCTAAGGCATCACTTCCGTTTCCGTAAACACAGCACCAATTTACTTTAAAAATGGATACACAAATAATGCAAAGGAACGTCCGAGGTCTTGTTAGAAACCTTGATGATTTGCAAGAACTCATCCACAAACATAATCCAAAAGTGCTGTGTTTACAGGAAACACACTTAAAATCCAAACACACAAACTTTCTCCGTACGTATTTTACGTTTCGCAAAGATCGCGATGATGCCGTCGCATCATCGGGTGGTTTTGAGATTCTCACTCATAATAGTATAGCATGTCAACCTTTACAGCTACGAACGCCCCTTGAAGCAGTGGCGGTGCGAGTCGTTCTGCTAAACAGACTCATCACTATTTGCTCGCTTTATATACCCCCACATTACAAATTAACTAAACATGAATTTCAATCCTTTATAGATGAATTGCCAGAACCTTATCTGGTTCTTGGCGACTTCAATGCACACAACTACCTGTGGGGCGATCCTCGTATACATGCGCGAGGAAGTCTTGTTGAACAGTTCCTTTTCTCTTCTGGTGCTTGTCTTCTGAATAAGAAGGAAGCGACATACTATTCTCTTGCAAACAGAACCTTTTCTTCAATAGATCTTAGCCTAGTCTCCCCGTCACTACTGTCTGAACTTGAATGGGAAGTTAACGACAATCCTTACGGGAGCGACCACTTCCCTATACTACTAAGAACATATAAAGAAAACGAATGTCTACTACAGGCTCCTAGGTGGAAAATCGATACAGCCAACTGGGAGAAATTCCGAACCTTAACTAGTATATCATGGGATGACATGTCCTCGTTACAAATTGATGCTGCTGTGGATTACTTTACAGCTTTCATTATAGATGCCGCATCTAAATGCATACGTGAAGTAAGTGGCTCGGCATGCAAACGGCATGTCCCGTGGTGGAACGATGAATGTAGAGTCGCACGTAGGAATCAAAACAAAGCGTGGGGGTTCTTACGCGCTTCGCCCACTGCTGAGAATCTTGTTAACTTTGAGAAAGTTAAGTCTCAAGGCAGGAGAACCCGTCGAAAGGCCAGAAGAGAGAGTTGGCAAAAGTTTTTATCAAACATCAACTCGTTTACAGATGAGGCGAAAGTCTGGAACCGCTTAAATAGAATTAGAGGGAGACAAACATATTCACTCCCTCTTGTAAACACACAGGGTGATACGCTGCAACATCAGGCAGACTCACTTGGGGAGCAGTTTGAGAGTGTGTCAAGTTCAAAACATTATTCGGAATCCTTTCTGAAATATAAGCAAATAGAAGAATGTAAGCCACTCAAAAGAAAATCTCTACAGAATGAATCGTACAACTGCCCTTTCAGTATTGCCGAGTTGAGAGCTGCCTTGAGCTCATGCAAAAGCTCTGCACCGGGAGCTGACAGAATCATGTATGAAATGATCAAAAACCTACACAATAACACCCAAGTTACATTACTGACACTTTTCAACACCATTTGGGCTGCAGGATGTCTCCCAACTGCATGGAAAGAAGCCATTGTGGTTCCTGTTTTGAAACAAGGCAAAGATCCTTCCTTAGTGGCAAGTTACCGCCCGATCGCCCTCACGAGTTGCCTTTGTAAGGTATTTGAAAAAAATGATTAATCGGCGACTCATCCATTTCCTTGAAATGAGCAAAATGCTTGATCCGTATCAGTGCGGCTTCCGAGAAGGGCGGTCCACAACCGATCATCTCGTACGTGTTGAAGGAAATATCCGGGACGCATTTATACATAAACAGTTCTTCCTATCGATATTTCTCGATATGGAAAAGGCGTATGATACAACGTGGCGTTACGGAATCCTAAGAGACTTGTTAGAAATGGGCATCCATGGTAATATGCTAAACCTAATAGAAAGCTATTTGTCCAGTCGTACCTTCCGCGTAAAAGTCGGTAACGTACTTTCGCGTCCTTGTACGCAAGAAACGGGTATACCGCAAGGAGGCGTGCTCAGCTGCACACTCTTCATCGTGAAGATGAACACGCTTCGCGCTTCATTACCACCGGCAATCTTTTATTCTGTCTACGTGGACGACATACAAATAGCTTTCAAATCCTGTAACCTCGCAGTGTGCGAGAGACAGGTACAGCATGGCCTGAACAAAGTGTCGATGTGGGCAGAGAAGAATGGATTTAAGATCAATCCTAACAAAAGCTCTTGCGTTCTTTTTACAAGAAAGAGAGGAATGATCCCAGATCCTAGCTTAGAACTGGGTGGACAACAAATACCCGTAAACAAAGAGCACAAATTTCTAGGTGTTCCACTTGACTACAGACTCACTTTCGTTTCCCACATAAAACATCTTAAAGAAAGATGTCTAAAAACGATGAACATAATGAAACTCCTATCCCAGACTAGATGGGGTAGTGACAGGAATTGTTTAATGAAACTCTATAAAAGCCTCATTCGATCACGATTAGACTATGGCGCCGTGATCTATCATTCTGCCGCCCCGAGTGCGTTAAAGATGCTAGACCCTGTCCACCATCTAGGTATCCGCTTAGCCACGGGCGCTTTCAGGACAAGTCCCGTTGAAAGTTTATACGCAGAATCGAACGAGTGGTCACTTCATCTCCAGAGAACATACATCAGCCACACATATTTTCTGAAAGTGCACTCTAATCCTCAACATCCGTGTTATAATACCGTTAATGACATGACATATGCTACACTCTTTCATAATCGTCCCTCCATAAGACAGCCTTTCTCACTGCGTGTTAAGGAGCTTAGTCATGAAATGCATGTTCCACTCCTCGAGCTTCGCCTAATGCCTCCAGCTAAGCTGCTACCTCCTTGGGAGTGGCAGATGATACAATGCGATATATCTTTCATGCAAGTTACAAAACACGCTTCAGAACTTGAAATCCAAATGCATTTCCGGGAACTCCAGCACAAACACTCCTGTACGGAGTTCTACACAGACGCATCAAAGTCACACGATGGGGTGTCCTATGCAGCCGTCGGCCCATCCTTCTCGGAATCCGATGTACTGCATCCGGAACCTAGTATCTTTACGGCTGAGGCCTACGCACTGCTGTCGGCTGTAAAGTATATAAAGAAATCAAAACTCGAGAAATCAGTTATATATACGGACTCCCTAAGTGCTGTGAATGCTTTAATGTCATTTTCTAAGCACAAAAACCCAGTCATCAACGAACTCTATTCCGTCCTATGTAAAACGTATATATGTAACCAGCATGTCATCATATGCTGGGTGCCCGGTCATAGGGGCATCGAAGGCAATGTTCTGGCGGACCAGATGGCCACATCAATTGCATCGTATTCTGTAAATCCTACCGCAGCAGTCCCTGTCACAGATCTGAGGCCCTACTTGCGCAGAAAACTGCGGAACTACTGGCAACGCTCGTGGGACATGGAAACAAATAATAAACTGCATGTAATAAAGCCACAATTAGGTTTCTGGCCTCCTGTAACAAAATCCCGCCGGACAGATGTCCTATTCTGCCGTCTAAGAATAGGACACACTTTTGGCACACATAACTTCTTACTCACGGGAAACGAGCCTCCAACCTGTGGTAGATGCGGGGAGAGGCTGACCGTCCTCCACGTCCTACTGGAGTGTCGGGAAGCCGAACCCGAAAGAAAAAAACATTTTCTCTTAGCATACAGGCACCACATCCCCCTTCATCCTGTTATTTATTTATTTATTTATTTATTTATTTATTTATTTATTAAATACTGCCAACTGCCTCTTGGCAGTCCAGGCAGGAGTGAGTGTATACAAAGTCGGCACTGCAAGTCAAAATAACAAAAACATGGGTTACAAGGAACCATAAAAAAATGCTTAAATATACAGACTATTGCATCGGGAAAGGCAGCATGTACAAAATTTACATAAATAGGAAAATGGTGATTCTAAAACGAACACGCTTCATTGCAAAGATTGTACGGCAGACACAAATGATTCAACCGAGGACATACAAGCGACTTCTTGCGGTAGAGCATTCCACTCTGCTATAGTTCGAGGAAAAAACGAGAAGCGATAAGCAGTAGTTTTAGTCGGTGGCATCACAATCGTTTTGCTGTGCTTGCGTCTGGTTTCTCTTGTTTTATTAAAATTGATGTATATGTCGGGATCCATTTTTGTTTGTTTATTAACGATATTAAACAAAGTTTGCAGGCGATGCAGTCTACGCCGAAATTCTAGCGATGGGAGGCCAGACCGTGTTCTGAGATCAGTGATCGAGACTCGTCTATTATAAATATTATAAATAAATCTAAGGGCTTTCTTTTGCACGCTTTCAATGTTGTTGACACCGGTCTTTGTGTGGGGATCCCAGACAGCATCGGCATATTCAAGCAGTGGTCTAATGAGTGTCGTGTAGGCAGCGAGTTTAGTCCTACTAGTGCAATGTTTGAGCCGGTGTTTAATCAGCCATAGCTTCCTTAGCGACGCCGAAACGACGTATTGGACATGAGCGTTCCAGGTTAACTTCGAGTCAATAACTACACCCAGATACTTAAATTTGTCAACCGTCCTAATTGCTACATTATTGATTTTATATGTACAAATTGATGGTGCTTTCTTTCTTGTAATCATCATTTGAGTACATTTTGAGGCATTTAAGTTCATACGCCAGGATTGACACCAATTATCGATTGCATTAAGGTAATCCTGTATAGCAGCCTGATCATGGGGTGATTGAATGTTGTGGTACACAATACAATCATCAGCGAAGAACCGGCATCGTACCGGGGAATCAAAGGACAAGTCATTCAGATAAATCAAAAAGAGAAGAGGTCCAAGTACTGAACCTTGCGGTACACCGGAAAGTACGGGAGAAGGTGAAGAAAATGAGTTTCCTATACGGACATATTGTGTTCGATTAGTTAAATAAGAGTCAAGCCAGCGAAGAATTTGTTCGTTTTTCAGCGCACATTGTAGCTTGAGCTTTAGCCTTTGGTGACAAACACGGTCAAATGCTTTCTGAAAATCAAGGAAAAGCACATCTATTTGCCCGCCGCAGTCCAGCGCTGCCATGACTTCATTGGTAATATGTAGAAGCTGAGTAACTGTAGATTGGCCACGCCGAAATCCATGCTGTTTTTCCGAAAAGAAATTATTGTTTTCCAGAAAGGTGCTCAGGTGCTTAAAAACATAGTGCTCCATCACCTTACTAGTGGTGCAGAGAAGCGAGACGGGTCTGTAATTAGTAATACTGAGTTTATTTCCGGACTTATGGATGGGAATTATCTTTGCTGCTTTCCAATCGTTAGGAAGGACACCTTGCTTTAGACTTTCGTTAAATATTATGTACAGATACTTTGCGCGCCACTCCGCATATCTAAAAAGAAAATTATTTGGTATGTCATCAGGACCAGCAGATTTCTTTATCTCTATGTTTAATAGGGACGAAAGGATACCTTCTTCGGAAATAAAAAGGTCTGGAAGTTCGCAGCCAGAACCTGAAAATTCTAGGCTATCGTCTTCAGTACCGCGTAGAAATACCGAAGCAAAGTACTCGTTGAACGCTTCCGCAATATTCTCGTTGTCACTGGTCTCGGTATCATTCAATCTGATTTTGGTGACCGGGTTCTTTTTCTCGGTTATGTGCATCCAAAACTGTATTGGGGCGTTAGATAAAAAATAGTGTAGTTTAGCATTGAAAAAATGGTACTTTGAGTCTTTTATTTTTTTCCTAAGTTCGGTACGCATTGACGGTAGCACAGAACGATCGACACAACTATTGGGGCGTGACAAGCGTTTTAAGCGGCGCTTTAGCTGCAGTATGTCCCGAGTGATCCAAGGGTTATTTCGGGCCATTCTCTTGCGTTTTGTTGGAATGTACCTGTACATACATTCCCGCACAGCGTCCTTAAAATGCATCCATAAATCATTGACACAGGTTACACCTTGATTTGATTTTTTAAGAAAAATGTCGAAATCTTGCTCTAAGTTGTCGATTAGACTTTCATCAGCAGCTCTCCCAAAATCCAAGACTTCTTTGTCTGGACAACGGATAATATTTTGCTGTAGATTGCTTTTAAGCAGAATCGCTTCATGATCTGATATGCCTGGTAAAACTTCTACAGTAAATCCTGTTTCACTGACTGCTTCAGATATAAGAACAAGGTCGAGGATAGTTTTTGAGCTTGAAGTAACACGTGTAGGTGTTCCTACTACTTGTTTTAGATTAAAAGAAAACGCCAAATCGAGCAGCATTTCAGCATGTTGACAAGAATGCCGAACACAGAGATCGTCCCAGTTTATCATCGGTAGATTAAAGTCCCCGCATAAGATGATATGAGTATAGTGTTTACTGTGGACGTAAAGAAAATCATGCAGCGATTCCAAAATTGAGATATCTGCATTCGGAGGCCTGTATACTACGCCAATAAGAACCTTACATTTGAAAGACGGCACTACAATCCAAACCATTTCAGCAGAAGTATTGTGCGGAATGGATGTGAATGGGATGCCATTTTTAATTATGGTCGCGACACCACCCCCTCTCGAGCCACGGTCGTGGCGAATTATGTTGTACGAGCTGGGTATTATGTCAGAATCAGGGATAGCATCATGAAGCCATGTTTCTGTTAGAAGCGTGATGTCAGGATTGTAACTAAGAAGTAGGCTCTCAAGGTCATCAGACTTGTTCACAACGCTCCGGGCGTTAACATTTAAAACAGTTAGCGGACTGAAGACGTGGGGTAACTAACAAATGTGCTTTAGTCTTACTTTCGTGCTGTTTTTGACTGGAATTAGACCGGCTATGTCAATTTGCTGCTGAGGGAACTGCCCTGTCCAGTGCCTCGTCCCATCTGAATGTATTGCCATTGATTCTAACCTTGTCGAAGGATAGAAATACTTTGTCGCCTCTGTCTCGGTTCTCCTTTGTCCAGGTCCAAAGCTTTTTTCTTATTGATTGGACTCTAGGAGAGAAGTCCTCTGAGATGCTGTATGGAGTGTTCTTGAAAGCTTTACACTCTTTCAGTATTTTTAATTTGTCTCGGTAGTCTACTAGCCTGAATATTACGGGGCGGAATTTGTAGTCCCTAGGCTTCCCTATTCGATGAGCTCGCTCAATTGAAACATTTGGAACATTTAGTACGCTGTCAAGGATTTTTGTCGAAACCTCTCGTTCCAAAGATTGGTGTGCTTCTTCCTTCGGTTCAGGTAGACCATACAGTATTAAATTATTCCTTCGGCTTCGGTTTTCGAGGTCATCTACTTTTAACAGTAGGCTATCAACGGTTTTCTGTAGGTCGTCTACCTTGACTGTGTAGGTCTTAACAGTAACCGAAATATCCTCTACTTTTCGGTCAATGGAAGCTAACTTACCATTAGTTTCATCTAGACGCCGGTTTGATATGGCCACACCTTCCTTAAGTTCTCGCAAGTCGTCCATAATTTTTTGCAGCATGATTTCGGTAGAGGGGCCTGGATTCAATTCAACGTCCCCGCAGGAAGCTAGTAAGTCCACAAAACAATGGTACACATTAATTAACGCATCTATAAACGGCCGTGGGCACGGCAAGAGCAAAAGACACACATCGTCACTACTATAGCCAGAATCATGGCGGTAGTCTCTCACCTGTATTAGGAACAAAAACGGATTCTTTAGGCACATGGTTCCTAAGCTCTCGCCGCGCCCACTGGTCGATTGCCGCTCTTGCGTTGTTTTTATATCATCCGATAGCTGTGACGTAGCGGATGGTGGCGCTCGGTGCTGGTCCAAGTGCGTCGTCCAGCTGCGCAGGCCCGGCGTGTCGTCAGCAGAAAAGCCTGTCGATGTATTGCGCTGGTGGCCGCGCAATTCCGTCAGTTTCCATACAGCTGGATCGGACTCTGTAGCTGCGGCTGCATCGCTGTTGGTGATGCAAATCAGGGCCTGTATTAGGAACAAAAACGGATTCCTTAGGCACATGGTTCCTAAGCTCTCGCCGCGCCCACTGGTCGATTGCCGCTCTTGCGTTGTTTTTATACCATCCGATAGCTGTGACGTAGCGGATGGTGGCGCTCGGTGCTGGTCCAAGTGCGTCGTCCAGCTGCGCAGGCCCGGCGTGTCGTCAGCAGAAAAGCCTGTCGATGTATTGCGCTGGTGGCCGCGCAATTCCGTCAGTTTCCATACAGCTGGATCGGACTCTGTAGCTGCGGCTGCATCGCTGTTGGTGATGCAAATCAGGGCCTGTATTAGGAACAAAAACGGATTCTTTAGGCACATGGTTCCTAAGCTCTCGCCGCGCCCACTTACTTGGTCCAGAACCACTCTTTGACACCAACGCTATCTTAGGTTTTTTGAAAGATGTTGTGTTGCATGTTATTAGCCCCACACGTTCGTAGCGCTTCCTCTCTTCAGAAGATGCCGCTGCGATAATTATTTTGAATAGCACATGCCTCTAGGCCCTTGTGGTTCAAGGGCTCTGGCGAGGCAGTAGCGCTGTAAGCAATTTACCGTCTCGCATATTTTAAACAATGCATCATTCTTTTACGATGGATTTTAATCTTCACAGTCTTCGTCATTAGTCATCGCCATAATTTTATAGCACGTAGATTTTACGCACTTTACAGCGACTATTTTTAGGCCACTTTACAGCCAAGTCACATCTTCCATAGTACATCGTTAACACCACCATTTGTCATGGCGCTCTTTGGCCAAACCTGGCCCTTGCGCCACAAAACACCACACATCATCATCATCATCTTCTGTGCCAATTGTTGTGAAATGATTGAAGGCATTCCAAGTACGCAGGGGTTGCAGAGAGCAAAGCCATCGTCTTGCTCGCCAGCCATTCTCTTCCTGCCCAGCGGTTGCCAGCACTGGCCAGGCGAGATTTTCCGGGCCATGGAGGAGCTGTTAGAAATGGCCGGACGGGGTGGCAACGTGCCAGCTTTCAGCCCGCTGCACGTGTTCCCAACCAACCGGACGGGGCGCACTTCAGAGAAATGCGAATAACCGGCAGCCACGTGGCGCGGGGTCAGCTCAGGAATGTGCTACCCGCCAGCGCCACCCGGGACGGAGCAGAGTTCAAGGAAACCCCTCTGAGGTCGGCTCAGGACCTTTACACCTGTGTGTGTGTGTGTGCGGCACTGAAAACTGTGCAACACGTGTATGTGAGCCTGCCTCCTCTAAAAGGGTGGATCATCTTCAATGACGTCGAACTATGACGTCGCGCGGAGAGGATATAAGCAGCGATTGTCCGCTGCTAGTGTGCGCTCGTCGTCGGGAGCTGAGTGCTCGTTGTCATGCTAGAAATGTACTAGTGAGCTGTGTGCTCGTAAGCTGTTTGCTGTATGTTAGTCTTGCCGGCTCCATATGGGAGTCACGCTAGACTGTCGACATGTCTTCTCTAATATGTAAATAATGTAAATAAATCCTGTTCACCGAGTTCCTCTCTACGACGTTCAACTCCTTCAAATGGTGGCAGCGGCAAGGTCGTCCGACGTCTCTTACATCTGGTTGACAGCGGTGGGATCGTCTGACGAATCTAATAACACGCGCGGTGACTGTGCCAATTCATTCGCAGCTGGCCTAGCTGCCTCTACAGTGCTCTGTTGGCACAGCACCGCGTCGCTCTCACTACGGCCTGTACCGGCCTCTGCTGCCACTAAGACATTGTTAGCTGCTAGCACTTCGAGTTCACTTATGAACGTGCTACTAATCTCGCAGGTGCTGTTACTTCTCTCGGCTTTCGAGCAAAATCTGCTATCGGCTTCTTCCCACTTTCGCTGCTTCCAGCCTACAGATTTCTCAAGCCGCTGTTGACTTCGTGCGTTCAACTTCTGCAAATTTTGTATGTTTGTTCACTGCTACCATTTCTTTTTTAAGCTCTTGCCGTTTTTGCTCACGCTCTTGGCATTCTTGCCTAATTGATTCCTGTTCCTGTCTTTTACTTAGAATTCGTTTGCCCATTTGTTCTATAAATTTCACATCATTGTTACTTGCGAGAATGGTTTTACGAATTCCTGCTTCCGTCAAGTCCTCCTCTGCGTCTACCTCGATCTCTTCACAGAACCACAACAGGTCAGCTCTCGCTAAACACATTAGGACCATGGTCGCTACTTTAAACTTTGGCTCTGCTGTCACACAATATTTGCTGCGATACCCACGCAAATCAAAATACAAGTAAAAGATCCGCAGCAAATCAAATCCAAAAACACAGAGAAATTGAAGCCTGGTAAGTATTACAGCCAAAACCAAACGCTTACCCACTGAAGCAGCACCATGTCACCGGTCCTTCTCCGCCGTACCCGGTCAGTTGCAAGGTGGTCAATCTCAAGTCGCCTCCAACTTGATCAGGATACCAGTCGGTCACCATGTGCCAAAGTCCGTGAGCTGGCGTTGCTGTCTCCCGAGTCGTAGGCCGAACCCACCGAGCCGTAGGCCGATTTCACCGCTGTAAACCAGATGTACGATTTGGAGTCGGACTTGTAGTACGATCGGAGGAACTTGGGCGACAGGACTGGGCGAGCCGGATTTATTTACAGTAATTACATTTTAAGCATGGGATACATTTACACAGTCTAGCGTGACTCCCAAATGGCGCCCGCAAGACGAAGCATACAGCAAACGAGCACACAGCTCACGAATACATTGACGAGCACAGAGCACGACGACAAGCACACTCTAGCCGCCGACAACAGCTGGTTATATCCACTTCGTGTTCCCTAGATCCCTAGGTGAGGCAGAACGTTCGAAGGCATCGTAAACAAGCCGTCTCTCTGCGGGACCTTTTACAAACACACACACGCACACACAGGTTTCAGTGCCCCCTGCGCGGGCAGACGATCTTTGCAGCGCAGTCGTCGTGGTGTCCATTGTCCTGCGTCCCTGTAGCCAGATGGTCACGCCCGACCCCAGCCGGCGCCTCTAAATTCCAGAGCGGCCCTCGCACAGTAGCCTCCGCCGCGGTCCATTGTCTGGTGTCTCGAAAAGCGCATGGGGAGGTTCCGCCAATTACCTCCCCTCAAGAACTCCCCTGAGCTGACCCCCGCCGCGTGCCTGCCGGTTGTCCGCCGTTCTCTGAAGTAAGTTCATGGTTGGTTAGCGCTGTCCTCGCTGTTTCTCTGAAGGGCTCCGCCACCCCAGATCGATCGACGCACCTGCAGCGGGCTGAAATAGCTTTGAGGGCAGTACCCCTGCAGGCCGATCCTAACAATCACTGTATCCGGCAATATAAACTCTTTTTCTTATGTCCCTGCATCAAAAATAGATTCTAACTGTGGATGAACATCATGTTACTGTAACTGCTATCCCACAAGTTGGAGTGAATGTCTAATAAAAACACTTCGGTTTTTGTGAAGATGCTTGTCAGCTGACTTTTAGCATAACGTTTACAAGGCTCACGTAAGTGCTTTTAGACATCTACGGCTACAAGATGTCTTGATCAAGACAGCTAACAGGCTTTTCGATTATTCGTTAAGGACATCGTTTAGAGATCAAACAGCTGCTTCTGTGTTTCATGGGTATTAAGAGAGCTACGGACGATTACAAGTTACCCTCCTCCATGGCCATGCTTTTCTCCTTAACTCGTGTGCCGAGTGACGGGGCTAAGCTCCACCTTCACTGGCTCTGCGTCACGATGGGGTGTTTTCATTTATTGATTGATTGTCATACTCTCAAGGCCCGGGGCCATTACAGAGAGGAGTGGTGATTATTACAAACAAATTCATTAACAATATTCTTCAAGTTTGTGGCGTCAGAAATGACAGTGATGGAGGCGCGGAGGCGGTTCCAGTCATACGTCGTTCTTGGTAAAAAGGGATCAAAATAAACGTTGTTGCGACAAATTGGAACTTCAACCTTAAAACGATGATCGACGATATGTATGATGGCGGGGAGATTAGATCATCCTTAAGTGTTTCGTTAGTGTGATAAATCTTGTGAAAAAGGCGTAGGCGAAAGTATTTACGACGTAACTCTAGGTTAGGCGAGCCAAGGGTTAGTTTTGTTACAAGGCTCAAGAGATGGCGCCACCATCCTGCACGTGCTGGCCACGCGCCCCTTGTGAATCCTCCGCTCCCACCGTCGCGGCAGCCCTCCTCCTCTATGAACTCTGAGCAGACGACATATCAAGTTGCGCCTGGCTCTCCCGCTCCTCTCCTGCTGGTCGGCCGCCGCCCCGTCTCAAGACACTCTACTCTCTGTACCTCCATGTAACCACACCCATTCCTGTGTAGTCCATGCTTAATAAACCCAGTTAACCACCGTTAACAAAAGTCCAGTGTTCCATCGTCCACTATACGAGACATAACGAAACATGGTGTCAGAAGTGGGATTGAGAGCTGTCTAAGGCGCGCTCGTGAATGTGTCTTTTGGCCAGGAATGAATGCAGAATTAAAAGACCTCATCGCAGGGTGCGAAGTGTGTCAAAAGCATGCACACTCCCAGCAACGAGAAACACTCTCTCTCCTCACCCAGAACCAAGCTATCCAGGGGAGCGAGTTGGATGCGACATTTTCGAATTGAACGGAAATAACTTCTTGATCACAGTGGATTACTACAGCAACTTTTGGGAAGTGGACCAACTGAAATCAATGAGCTCCACTCAAGTAATACTCAAACTAAAGTCTCACTTTGCAAGACACGGAATACCAAGAATCCTGATAAGCGACAACGGACCACAATTCACCAGCGAGGAATTCGACAACTTTTCGAAAACCTGGAACTTCGAGCATAAAACGTCAAGCCCAGGATACCCGCGTTCCAATGGAATGGCTGAATCAGCCGTAAAGACGGCAAAAATGCTGCTCAAGAAAGCAGAAGACAGCCACTCAGATCCACAAATGGCGTTTCTTGATTACAGAAACACTCCGCTGCAAGGACTCAACGCTAGTCCAGTGCAATTACTCATGAGTCGCCGCACTAGAACGACTTTGCCAACACCATCGGAGCAGTGGCGTAGCCAGAAATTTCGTTCGGGGGGGAGGGGGGAGCTCACTTTGCAGCTCGGCCTCCCCTTATAGAATTAGTCGAGGAATCAATATATATATATATATATATATATATATATATATATATATATATATATATATATATATATATATATATATATATCTGTCATTCAACAACCTTGTTTACATTTTCGTACATATGCAACGACCAGGGGAAAATATCAATGACGCTGTCCTTTGTTAGAATGTATTGCGCAGGAGCAGCTGTCACCGGTTGTGTATTGCGAGTAATTGCTCGGAAATTATAGTCGTAGCAGAGAGCACATATAGAAAGCAGGAGTTCTGCAAAATATACGAGGGCGAGTCAAATGAAAGTGAGACAATGCGAATATATGACACACGGGGTACTTTATTTAAACGTAGTCACCATGAGTATTTAGACACTTGTCCTACTAATGAGTCGCGTTATTCCCGTCTCATAAAACTCCTTGGATTGCTGCCTCAAAAATCTGTAAATGACTACACGTCATCTTCCGACACCAATCTGGTTCACTTGAGCAGTTTCTTCAAATTTTACCAAATGTGGAAGACGCAAGGCAACAGGTCTGGGCTGCATGAGGGATGTTGCAGCGTTTCCCACTTGAACTTTGCCAGATTTGTATTAACCACATCAGCGACGTGGGAACGGGCAATGTCGTGAAGCAAGATGTTCCCAATGCTCAATTTTCCACCTCGTTTGTTCTTGATTGCGACACGCAGCCGATACGACCTTTCACAATATCTGAAACGATTTAGAGTCTCTCCAGATTTAGAAAATTCGATCAGTAATGGCCCCTAACGATCTAAAAAGAAGTCAACACTTCTCCGGCAGAAATGACGGCCTTTGTTTTCCTTGGGAGTGGTGAATTCAAATGTTTCCACTGTAAGCTTTGCCGTAATGTTTCAGGCTAGTAGTAGCGGCACCATGAGTCATCCCCGGTCACAATTGCAGACAAAAAGGCGTCACCCTCATCTGGGGTTCTTTGACGTGCACCTAAATCTAAGTACACGGGTGTTTTCGCATTTCGCCTCCATCGAAATGCAGCCGCCGTGACGGGGATTCGATCCTGCGACCTCGTGCTCAGCAGCCCAACACCATAGCCACTGAGCAACCACGGCCTTTTCAATTGTGTTGGGGGTGATTGCACGGTGGCTTTGGCCCGGCCATGGATCGTCTTTGTAGCTTTCATGTCCTTTGAACAGTTTGCTACAACGCTTCACAGTGGCCAATGAAACGCAATGTTCAACGCATACGGCAGCCATACGGCGAATAATTTCTTTTTGGGAAACATCTTCATTTATCAAAAACCTCACGACACCAAGCTGTTCAACTTTGGGAGTGTCCATTATGTCACGCAACCATGTTCAACCCAGTGTATGAGAGCATTAAAGAACATTTAACCTCACCTCTGCATGTCACTTGTAAATGAGATGCGTATGTACTACGCGCATGCCTCGAAAATAATGAACCGAACCATTATGGCGCGGGGCGGGTTGTCTCACTTTCATTTGACTTGTCTTCGTATATTAGAAACGCGAATATACAATGGAATATACAAATGCGAAGCTACAGCTTGATACAGGGCAAAAAATTGTCACTGGAAACAAAGTTCACTGCGCATATACACAAAACCTCGTAACAAGATATTTAAATATACGTATAAGTCTCCAATAAATCTACGTACCTAAGAAAAAGTCACTATATATAATGCGTCAAACAAGGCAAATAAACAGGTTGCGCAACCACAGATTCACAGATCACAGCACCCCCCCTCCTCCTTCCACTCCCAAAATGTATCGCGTGCGACGGAAGGCGGCGCGCTTCCTCCCCGCTTTTCTCCCTTGCGCACACAAGACTCATCGTCGGCTCACCTCTCCTCCTCCCCCTCCTCCACGCTTTCATTCGCACATAGAGCATGCGGCGCGCGGTCACGATGTTATCGCCCTTGGCCTTTATTTATACGGAACATGAGGGCAACGGCAGGAATGCGCCTGGAGTCTTCATATAGCTGCTATTGCAATAATATAATAATATCCGGCAACTGAAGCGTCCCGTGGCCTATTACTTTCAGCAAAAGAAGTAACAAAATCGAACTTTCACCATGCGACAATTCGCTGCGCCGCAACAATGTCTTTTTTTTCTTTTGTGGGGCGGGGAGCGGCGAAACAGAATAACGCAAAGGAAAGCATGTTGGCTACAATTGAATGCCTACTTTGGGCACCTAGTGTGGCTACCGAAGGAATATCGAAGAAAACGTGTGACGCTTGGTCCACAGAAAACCATACGCATACTGCTCGGTATCCTACACCGGCGAGACAAAATTTTCCGGAGAGGTTGCGCTCAAGCGGACGCGTTGCAATCCGTCGAGTCCCCGCAGTGCTGGCGGCGAGCGACTATGCATTGTTTATTTTTCTCGTCTGCTAGCCAGAAAGCGTCCAAAACTCTGCCATGCGAAAATGCAGTCGGCCAGAGAAAAACGAACGCGCATCCAAGTGCGCAGCGCGGTTGTCGATGCAGCACGAGAAAAACGCAGGCGCTCTGGCTGGATCGGCAGCCCGCGGGTTACAAGAACAAAAGAAAAAAAAAGAGAAAGAGGCTCAATGTATCCTCGCGAATAAAAGTCTAGGTAGAAAAATAAATAATAACTTAGTTACAATGGTGGATTTAGTGTCTTGACATGGATGCTTTGGCGCAGGTGGAAAAAAAAATGTTCATATTCTTTTCTGTGACCTGACGGCACAAATGAACCACCACAACGCTTTGTCTCATCGGACCTCGCTTCGTGCTTTGTCAACTTGTCTGATAGTATGTTGATTTGGCTTGTCTCGTTGTATGGCCCAATGTGCGACATTAGAAAAGTCGATGCACCTTTGGCGTCAAATGTTTACAACAGCTTTAAACCCACAAAGTTCCGTAATTGAAGATCTAAAGCACGACTTTGGAAATGTCAATGCACCTTTCGCATCAAAATGTTATGAGAATTTTATACCCACAAAGTTTGAGACTTGAAATCTAAGCGCTCCGTAGATTCCGCGGCCTTCGCGAGATGCCGAGACGAGCCCCCTTGCCATCAAAGCGCCCTTGAAATTTTGTGCTCGCTGGGGCTCCTTGCGTTACGATATGTGACTCCCGAAGCATGGGCGTTGCCGCGAAATCCAGCCCGATTTGGCAATGTTCGCGCTATAATGTCTTTTAGAGCGTGAATTAAGGTCATTCTAGACAAAATCGAGCATGATTTCCGGCGCCGGGAGTTTTTTTGGTCGGCGGCGCATGACAGCACGAAAGAATTTCGGGGGGGGGGGGGGCTGAAGCCCCATAACCCCCCCCCCCCTGGCTACGCCCCTGCATCGGAGCTACTGCAACCGAAAGCAGTCGACGTGAGCGAGAAAAGAAAGGCGAAAATGCAAAAAGCAACGCTGTACTACAACAGACAAGCCAAGGATTTGCCGAGCCTAAACGAAGGTCAAAGTGTCACAGTTCGACCCCTGAAAGGCAGGACATGGGTCAAAGGGACAATAACTAGAAGAATTGACGAAAGGTCGTATGAAGTTCAAGTTGGTGAAAGCGTGCTGCGAAGGAACCGAGTATTTATCACACCAAGACCTTCCGCGACTGCCGAGAAAAGTCAACAAGAACAGCCCGACACCACACCGCAACCAGAAGAGGATACCAGCGCGACAAATCAGGCAAACCGCACCACCATCAGACCTCAAAGAAACACAAGACTTCCCAAGAGGTTCGAGGATTTTGTCGTCGGTTGAAACGTTATCACCAAAAAAGGATGTTACAAGAAGGCTCAAGAGATGGCGCCACCATCCTGCACATGCTGGCCACGCGCCCCTTCTGAAACCTCCGCTCCCACCGTCGCGGCAGCCCTCCTCCTCTATGAACTCTGAGCAGACGACATATCAAGTTGCGTCTGGCTCTCCCGCTCCTCTCCTGCTGGTCGGCCGCCGCCCCGTCTCAAGACACTCTACTCTCTGTACCTCCATGTAACCACACCCATTCCTGTGTAGTCCATGCTTAATAAACCCAGTTAACCACCGTTAACAAAAGTCCAGTGTTCTATCGTCCTCTATACGAGACATAACGAAACAAGTTTCATTGACGAGACACTTGTATGACGAGAATAATTCGAAAGAATAAAGCGAGCAGCTCTGTTTTGAATGAATTCGATGGTATTTTAAGCTTTAGAGTAGAAGGGTCTAAAATGGGAGCATGCATATTCAAGTTTAGGCCTCACTAAGGATTTGTACAGAAGTAACTTGACAGCTGCAGTTGCCGACTAAAAATTACGCCGTAAAAACCCAAGCATGCGATGAGCGTTACCGTAAATGTAATTTATATTAATGTTCCATGTAAGATTGTTTGTAATGTAGATACGAAGATATTTGTATGATGAAACATTTTCTACAGTTATGTTAATATTCTACGTAGGAAGGGTGGTATTTCGACAGCACGGGACACGCATCGCCTTACATTTATTAGAATTGAGCTTCATTTGGGATCTAGAACACCACGATGTTACTATGTCAATGTATCATTGAAGAGTATCGCAGTCGCCAGAGTTAGAAATGACACGATAGAGAACACAGTCATCGGCAAATAACTAATTTGATGATTTAATTTGGTCTGGGAGGTCAATAATATAAATTAAAAATAATAATGGTCCTAGAACCGACCCTTGCGGTACACCGGAGGTTACTCGACCAGTAGAAGAGAAGCATTCGTTAGCATAAACAAATTGGGAACGGTTAGACAAAAAGACACTTGATCCAAGCAAGCACGTTAGGATCAATGTTGAGGTTACTTAATTTAGTTAAAAGTAATGCGTGTGAAACAGTATCGAAGGCTTTGGCGAAGTCTAAAAAAATGCAGTCAATAATAACGCTAGCATCCATCGCCTGGAATAAATCATTAATGAATGACAAAAGCTGTGTTTTGCAGGAATAGTGTTTTCTAAATCCGGTGTTGGTAGGGGGTGAAAAATAAGTTTGACTCGAGAAATGAAACCAGGTGTGGGTAAATAATGTGCTCCATTAATTTGCAGGGAACGCTGGTTAGGGATATAGGTCTGTAATTAAGTGGGGAGTACCGACTGCCAGACTTATGTACGGGAATCACCATCCCTGCCTTCCAATCGTTCGGGAGGATGGTGGTTTGAAGTGACTGAGCAAAGATTTCGCTCAGAATTATAGATGAATAAGTAATAGTTCCCTTAAGAAATTTTGTGTTGATACCATCTACTCCACTGCATGCAGAAACTTTTGATGTCTGTATCAACTTTACAACACCATCAAGGTCAATGGTAATAGGAAGCATTGGAAAATAATGCACATCAGAAAAAACAGCACTTGCGCACAGCACAGAATCCGAAAATACAGAGATGAACGCGTCATTCAACACTTCACAACAGACACTGCGATCGGCCGGTTCGTTGTTAATATCACACAGTTCAATGGCACTAGATTTCTTACCGTTGACCGCACTCCAAAATTTCTGTGGGTTGTCTTTCAAGAAAGAAGGCAACGTGTGCTCATAAAATGTTGTTTTAGACTCTGCTACAGCATTCTTGTAGTCACTCAGTGCTATTGTGTATACATTCCAACTCTCTTGATTGCCAGTTAATTTTGCTCGTCTGAAAAGCCTTTTCTTTTTGTTCAGTTGAAACAAGTTGCGCGAGAATTAGAATAAACACGTTTTTGCGGGATGTACCGCTTAATTAAAGAGTCGGCTTTTTCTTTGAATATTGAGCAGTTTTCTTCAACCGATCGAGTATGGTAACTTGGAATGTAGTCGGTGATGAAAGTTTCTAGTTCGTTATTAATTGCGGCAAAATCATCATTTCTGTAATCACGCATAACTTTCAACGAGGTAACAGATGGGATGGTTAACTGCAAATCACACTGGATTATACAATGGTCGCTAATACCCGGTAGGTAAGTTAGAGGCGAAAAAAATTCCGGGGATGTAGTGAGGATTAAATCTTGGATATTAGCCAAATGTGCAGAACATCGAGTAGGCTTCAGAACAAGCTGGTGCAGGTTAAAATCGAGGCAAAGGCTGACGAATTCGGAATATTCAGAACAGCACTCTTGCGTTGAAGGGGGATCAGTATGCCAGTTAATGCCAGGAAAGTTAAAGTCCCCGAGGAGTAGTATTAGTGGCGTGAAAGGGAACCGTAAAATTAAACTATTTAAGGCATCGTGAAGGTGTGAGCAAAATGTGTTAGGTGAGGAAGGGAGTCTATGTAAACGACGCAAATGATAAAATTTTTGCGTTCGAGGCCTACGCGCGTGCACACTAGCTCTAATGGTGACGCAATCGAATCACGAACGCCGACAAGTACACCGCCACCACACCGCACATCACGCTCATGTCGATAGAAACGGTAAACACCCTCGCATTCCAAAATTTCACGGTCTTCAATTTTGCTAGAAAGCCATGTCTCTGTCAGGATAACAATATCGGCACTGCACGTGTCGACGACAGAAGATAAAGCATCCCCTTGTTGCATACGCTGCGAATATTTGAATACAAAAGAGAAATATTTTTTGCCACGCCGGACCATGACTCCGCTATGTTTTTTAATTGCTAGGGCCATCAGAAGGTGCATTTGGGACAGAATTTGTTGAACGAAGCTCGTCTGTGTGGATTTCGCAGACTCGATCAGTTACCGGACAGTAAACGTAAGATTTTTTTGTCGATTTGTAGACGGTTAAGGCGTAGCACATATTTCTGTCCGCTAGCGTTTCCGAATTCAATCAATTTTTTACGTGACAAGCGTGTGGCGCGGCAGAAATCTTCGCTAACAGAAATGCCAGAACCTTTGAATTTTTTTCGCTCAGTGAAAAGCTTTTGCTTAAGCTCTGAGGGCGAGAATTTTACGATTATGGGCCGGTGTTTATTTACTGCGTAGGAACCCAGCCTGTGGGCGCGAGAAATGGCTTCGTCTATTAAAGTTATCTGTAGTAAACTGGTAATGCGGTTTCGAATTTTAGTTTCAGATTCGGACCAGTTCTCAGCTGGGACGTCAGGAATCCCGTAGAATATAAGGTTGTCACGGCGAGAGCGGTCTTCCAGCTCGTCCAACCGAGAAGTTATTGCTGCAGTTTCGTCTCGCACAGCTTCATCGACTGCTCTTGGTAGATCAACACCATTCTAATTTGCTTCATATGATTCCACCAGGGATTGAACTGTTGCGAGCCTACTGGCTAAGTTGGAAACTTTTTCCTCAAGTTTTTGCTGATTAGCTCGGACCTCTCACAGCGTCCCTGTTGCCTCGGTATGGCGTGCGTCACTTTTAGCCGACAAGGCGGCAATGGTGTCTAGAATCTCCATTTCAGGACCAGGATTCTGTTCCACATCCCCAGCTAACATAAGCAATTTAACAACATATATACACTAAAAAATAACAAAGAATCACCAGTGGGCCTGGGAAGAGCAGCAGACAGATATTACTGGATCGCTTAGCGTGCAACGACGGGTGTTTATCAACCTGTACAACAAAGAACGGATTTTGAAGCGGCTGCATGGCTGCCGCTCCGTCCAGCCCACTGAAGTGGCCCGATGAAAGCGTCGCCCTTAGTACGTCCGGCTGACTGGTGTCGTAGGTGATGGGAATGGCCAGCCAAAGCGGGGCACGATGTACGCCGCGTCAAGGGTTGATGATGTGGCGTTTCCGCCATAGTGTTGACCTCTGACGTAACACGGTGATAAAGGCACGACGGTAGCTTCCCAAAAGGAATCCAAGGGCTGCCACGTGCCGAGGAACGCTATAATCTGTACAACAAACAAGAACGGATTTTGAAGCGGCTGCATGGCTGCCGCTCCGTCCAGCTCACTGAAGTGGCCCGATGAAAGAAATTCAACAAGAGGGGACACTCTTCAAGAACTGGCAAAAGGAAACACGTCACGCCTAGTTTCAACTCCATCCGTTAGTTCACGCGAGCATCAGAAAAGAATGTGAAATAAACTTACAGACGTCTATTTTTTTATTATTTATCACCAAAAGTGAAAAAAGTTTAGTGTGTAAATGAACTTCTACTTGGCGACTTATTTTTGTTGCGTTGCCTAGCAACTAGCTAGCGGCACGCCCGGCACGCCAGACGCGCGTGCATACGTCATGCGCCAGACAAGTCCCAGGAGTGACCCACGAAACACGCAAGCTATTTGATGTCTAAAAGATGTCTTGAACGGCTAATTGAAAAGCCTAGTAGCTGTCTTGATCAAGACATTTTGTAGCCATGGACGTCTAGAAGTACTTCAGTAAGCCCTGCTAACGTTACGCTAAATGTTGGCTAATGGACAGCTTGACAAGAACAACTGAAGACTTTTATTAGACATTCACTCAAATTTTTGCAACAGGTGTTACAGTAACCCGACGTTCGCCCACAGTTACAATTTATTTTAAACGAGGCATGAACATCAGAAAAAGAAATTATATTGTCGGATAGAGTGATGCACAGGTAGTTTTTCCAGATGTGAACCATGGGAATAGTGTAGTACAACCTCATTGGTCAATTTGTGCTTTTTAATTAGACCAATCAATTGCATGCCGCCTGTCAGAATTATTTTGCAAATAAAAGATCTGTATTGTATGCTGATATCATTCCAATGTTCGCCCATTGACCTAAACAAGAACATCTCTACATGAAACACCTCATTATTGACAAAACTTTACCCTGCTGGGTCTCCACCAAATTGAAATAGTTTCTAGCAAAGAAAAATTTTGTGAGTGATGCTGCAGTTCAGACAATAATTGCACCGTTTTCAGCTACAGGGGGCACAATAGCCTTACACCAGTATACGAAACAGAACGCTGTGCTGCAATGAGTTAAGAAATAAAGGAGAGTACACATCTGGAAAAATACTCTGCGAACCACTCTAACTACCAATATAAATATATTTTTTCTGATGTCCATGCGTCATTTAAAAGTAAATTGTAACTTACTTTGTGGGTGCCTCTTGTAAGGTAACGCCACATGCTTGCACAGCATCACGCTGAAATAATGGCCAGTTCTTCGGCATATCGTCCATTAGTGAATTCCTTGTACGTTGCACGTTACCAGAACTGAAAGATAAATCATATTATGCTGTTTTTTTTTCATAAACTGTATGATGAGCTTTTCCAGCATAAAAGATGACTGCAAGCGAAAATGCAGCAAGACAACTTCATACCACGTCACATACTCATACTTTATTACCTAATAAATGAGAAAAGATTCAGAAAGTGTAATTAACAAGAGTGACAAATGGCAGCAAAGGTGATCATGGATAAATCTTGAAGAAGACTGCCGCCGCTGCCAGAGCAGGCCAGCCTTCGTAGAAGAGCACTTGCTGCCCACAAAAGCTTGCTGTCACAGGCCACGCGTGACGGTTCTTGTAGACATAGGCAAGCAATACCTGCACAGAATAGGCGGAAAAAAGGCGAGGGAGGAAATGAGAATATTGAAATTGGAACTTGAATTAGCAATATTGTCGCAGCCTATTAGGAGACGGGAAAGCCGGCGTAGAGGACGTGTAAAAGCACTTTTATGAGAGCAGTCAACGCGACGTCGTTGTCGTCTCTGTTTTTCCACTCGCGCGCCACTTCAGCGTCGTTCTCATCGCCTGGCACATACCCGCGGCGACCATATAGGATGTGGCATTTGCCCCCCCCCCCCCGCCTTTGAAAAAAAAAGGCATCGTCCCGATGCACCAACCGCCGAAGGCTGTGCACAGACGGTGCAAAGTTGAGGTCACGAGGAAATGTAGGGCTTCATACGAAGCACGCGCACAACCTCGGGCAGATGCCGCCGGCGTTTGGAGCAGTTATGGCTGTCGGGGACAACTTCATAATTCACATCGCTGATGCGGCGCAGAACTGTGTACGGGCCGAAGTATCTTCGCAGGAGCTTCTCAGACAGCCCCCGCCGACGAATCGGAGTCCAGACCCACACCTGGTCACCGACGTTGTATGTGACGGGTCTGTGCCGAAGATTGTAGTGTAGGGCATCGTATTCCTGTCGTTCTTGGATTCGCAAACGCGCAAGCTGCCTGGCTTCCTCTGCGCGTTGCGTAAACTCCTCGGCACCAGTCTCGTCGTCACCGCACTCGTGTGGCAGCATTGCGTCCGACATTGTTGTCACTTCGCGTCCGTAAACGAGGTTGAAAGGCGTCACGCGTGTTGTCTCTTGGCGAGCCGTGTTATACGCAAATGTAACGTATGGTTATATCTCGTCCCAGTTCTTGTGGTCGACGTCGATGTACATACTCATCATGTCTGCCAGTGTCTTATTCATACGTTCTGAGAGCCCATTGGTTTGGGGATGATAAGCCGTGGTCTTTCGGTGAGTGGTACCACTTAGTCGCAACACGGTATCCAGAAGCGCAGCCGTGAACGCAGATCCTCTGTCTGTTATGACCACTGCGGGAGCGCCATGCCTTAGGACGACGGCTTCGACGAAAAATCGCGCTGCTTCGGCTGCTGTTCCACGTTGGATAGCACCTGTTTCGGCGTGTCGAGTAAGATAATCAGTGACGACGATTATCCATCTATTTCAGGCAGTAGACAGTGGAAATGGACCTAAAAGGTCCATGCCAATTTGTTCGAACGGCGCTTGCGGTATCTGAACAGGATGCAGCAATCCAGCTGGCTTGCCGGGTAGGGCTTTGCGGCGCTGGCAATCTAGGCATGTCTGTGTGTAACGTTTCACGATCGACGCAAGTCTTGGCCAATAGTACCTTAGCCTACTTCTTGCCAATGTGCGGGTGTATCCCAAGTGACCAGCGGTCGGCTCGTTGTGACAGGCATGTAGGACTTCGTCGCGAAGAGATGCGGGAATGACGAGTAGGTAGCTGCTGCCATTAGGTGAAAAGTTCTTTTTATAGAGAACGTCGTGGCGTAAGCAAAACGAAGGCAGCCCTCTCGCGAATAACCTCGGCACGCTGCTTGTTTTTCCCTCTAAGTAATTGAAAAGAGGAACCAGTTCTGCGTCCTCGCGTTGGTGGCGTGAAACGTTGACAGTATCTAGCACGCCTAGAAAACCCGCGTCATCATCGTCGTGGACTGCAGTCTCAACAGGAGACCGAGAGAGGCAGTCGGCGTCGGTGTGTCGTTTCCCCGATTTGTACACAACCGTGAAGTCGAACTCTTGGAGCCGAAGACTCCAGCGCGCAAGCCGACCAGCTGGATCTTTTAAATTAGTCAGCCAGCAAAGTGCATGATGATCACTGACAACGGTGAAACTCCGACCATACAAATATGGCCGAAATTTCAGGACGGCCCACACCAGAGCGAGACATTCTTTTTCTGTAGTGGAGTAGTTAGCCTCCGTCCTGGATAGCGTCCTGCTGGCGTAAGCAACCACTCTTTCGGTGCCGTCCTGCGGCTGTACAAGCACTGCGCCGAGGCCGACATTACTAGCGTCGGTATGAAGAATCGTAGGAGCATCTTCATCAAAGTGTGCGAGGACGGGCGGCGCCTGCAGCTGTTGCCGTAGGTCGTCAAAAGCCCGTTGCTGGTCTTCACCCCACACAAAGGGGACATCTTCTCTGGTAAGATGGGTCAATGGCCATGCGATGCGCGAAAATTCCGCAATAAACCGTCGGTAGTAGGCGCAAAGGCCCAGAAAACGTCGCACGGCCTTTTTATCTGATGGCGTTGGGAAATTAGCAACGGCAGATACTTTATCAGCGTCAGGTCGGACACCTTCACGACTAACAACGTGACCGAGAAATTGAAGTTCTTCAAAGCCAAAATGGCACTTTTCAGGTTTTAAAGTTAGACCAGCTGAGCGTATTGCTTCGAAGACCATCTTTAGTCTCCGTAAGTGTTCCTCGAACGTTACGGAGAAAACAATCACGTCGTCGAGGTAGACCAGACAAGTTTGCCATTTGAGGCCTGAGAGTACAGTGTCCATAAGTCGTTGAAACGTTGCCGGCGCAGAACACAAACCGAAGGGGAGCACCTGAAATTCATAAAGTCCGTCGGGCGTAACAAAAGCGGTCTTCTCACGGTCTCTCTCATCCACTTCTATTTGCCAGTAGCCGCTCTTCAAATCCATCGACGAAAAGTAACGTGCGTTTCGTAGCCTGTTCAGTGAATCGTCGATACGCGGTAGCGGATAAACGTCTTTCTTTGTGATCAGGTTGAGTTTTCGGTAGTCGACGCAGTAGCGCAGGCTACCATCCTTCTTTTTCACCAATACGACAGGCAATGCCCAAGGACTCTTAGATGGCCGAATAACGCCGTCGTCAAGCATCGTCTTCACTTGTGTCTGAATTGCCTCGCGCTCTTTCGGTGCTACACGATAAGGATGCTGCCGAATTGGTCTGGCGTCGGCTTCGGTGACAATACGGTGCTTAGTGAGCGGCGTCTGGCTAACTCGTGACGTGGATGAGAAGCAGCTCTTAAACTCATCGATGACCTCAAGAAGGCTGCTCCGTTCGACGGGCGATAAGGAGGGACTGATATCGACCACAGGGGCAGGCATAGCCCCAGTGAACGTCGCGTGCTCCACTGAGAGGCAGTCCTGTATTGATGTAAATTCGTCGAAGTAAGCAACAGCCGTGCCTTTAACAATGTGTCGACGTTCCCTGGTAAAATTCGTCAGCAGGAGTTCAGCACGTCCGTCGTGTACGTTAATTACGGCCCTGGCGATGGAAACGCCTTGACTCAGTACCAGTGCGTCGATGTGTTCAGCGACGCCAGTCCCAGTGTTGAAGTTGTCGCAGATGACAGGCACGAGGGAACAGCTTCGCGGCGGAAGCATGACGTCGTCGTCGGCGATACGTAAGCGGGGTCGCTGGTGTTCCGCGGGGTCGACGTCGTCTGAACTCGTAGAAAATGTGACGACGAGGTCACGGACATTAATCACTGCACCATACTCTTTCAAAAAATCCATCCCCAATATAAGTTCTTTACAACACTCAAAGAGAATGACGAGGGTGGCGACGAAGGTTGCACCGGCGATTACTATTCTGGCTGTGCATTTTCCAATCGGCGTCATCAACTGGCCACCGGCAGTTCTGATGTTGGGCCCGGTCCACGGCGTCTTCACTTTTCGCAGCCTGGCGGCCAGCTTTTGACTGATGATCGAAAAATGCGAACCAGTATCGACGAGAGCGGCCACTTGGTGGCCGTCAATGCAAACGACAAGATCGGCGCTGACGGCGTCGGTTACAGGAGGTGTGGTTGGAGTCGTCGGAGTTGTAGAGTCGTCGATCGGCGTAGATGGGGGCTCTTGTGTAGCTAGCCGGTTTGCAACCTCACCCCCGGAGGTCGCTGCGTCTAGTTTCCCCGGCGCGGGCTAGGGGACCGGCCCCTAGAGGCGTCAGAAAAATCGCGACGGGTCGGTGGGGTGTAACGAGCCGGAGAGGGGGAACGCGATCGAGGCGTCGAACCTTCTGGCCGAAAGTTTGTAGAATTTCCGTCGCGGCTACGTGCAGCATCAGACACAGGGTAACTGCAGCTGGAAAATTTTGGATACCCAGCCGCGCGGTAGTGGCACGCGCGGTAAACATGTCCTGCTTCGCCGCAATGAAAGCATAGCGGCCGGCGGTCAGCGGTGCGCCACAAATCGGTCTTTCGAAGCGGGTAGCCGGCAGAGGATTCACTATAGAAACGAGGCGCAGCGACGATCGACTGGCGGCGATACGGCATAGTTGGCGGCGGCTGTGACTGTCGAAAATAGGGCGTCGGGGGTGTCGGTGATGGCTGCGTCGTAGTGGTCTACGGTGTCAGCAGCATCGAAGTGGCGGGAGGTGGACGGCAGACAGCTTCCGCGTAGATCAATCGTCGCGGCACCGCCTGCCGGTCGGGCGACGAAAAGGCCTCTCGAACTTCCTCCCGAACGATATCAGCGACAGAAGCCACCGCTGGTGCCATGGGAGAGATCCCGAGCTGCCGGATCTCCTCTCGCACAATCTCTCGGATGACTTCACGCAGAGACGTGCTGCAGCTCTCAGGTAGAATGGAAGCATTCACCGGCGAGCTCTTGCGATCATATTGGCGGTACCGTTGCTGTAGTGCCCGTTCTATAGCGGTAGCCTCCTTGGTAAATTCGGCCACTGTCGTCGGTGGGTTCCTCACGAGCCCGGCAAACAGTTCCTCCTTCACTCCGCCCAAGAGATAGCGCAACTTCTTTTCTTCGGCCATCTCAGGGTCTGCTCTGCGGAAAAGGCGGGCCATATCTTCTGCAAACATGGCAACGCTCTCGTTTGGTTTTTGAATACGGTATTCGAGTAGGCGCTGCTCGTTGTCTCTTCTGTCGCTACTAGTGAACGTGTCTAGCAGCTGGGTGCGGAAGGCATCCCACGTGGTCAAATTTCTCTCCCGGTTCACAAACCACGTCCGCGCACTGTCTTGAAGCGCAAAATAGACATTAGACAGCTTTTGCTGGGAGCCCCAGTCATTATAACTGGCGACACGCTCAAATTGGTCAAGCCAATCTTGGACATCCTCAAAAGCGTCGCCGCGGAAACTTTCTGGTATCTTAGGATTCTGCAGCGTCACCTGCGATGGAGTTGCAGTAGCCATGGCGGAAGTAGTTTGACGCGTTCCAGCAGGGTCCGGCAAAGGGTTGAACTCGGGCGTCAGGCCTAGCAGGCGGCGACTGTACCGGTGAACAGGAGTTTCGATGCACGAAGGTGATTCCGCTTTCGAGGTATGGCTCCGCGAAGGGGTGCCGAGCATGAGGCAATCCAACCCAGCACCTCCACCAGTGTCGCAGCCTATTAGGAGACGGGAAAGCCGGCGTAGAGGACGTGTAAAAGCACTTTTATGAGAGCAGTCAACGCGACGTCGTTGTCGTCTCTGTTTTTCCACTCGCGCGCCACTTCAGCGTCGTTCTCATCGCCTGGCACATACCCACGGCGACCATATAGGATGTGGCAATATGTGCTAAGTTTGCCTCACATTAAAAATAAATTTAAGCACTCCTTTCTCTTAAATTACGGGTATCTTAAGGTATGTACGCGATGATGTTTAAAATGACTTGTATATTTCCTGGCATATAGTCATTAAATTGCATAGCAGAGTCAAAGTCAGCCTTAAATTAATATATAGTGTTTTGTGGCTAAAATGCCACTTATCAACCTGTAAAACAAGTCTGAGGAGCTTCCTGCAAAATATAATCAGTTTAAAACAGTAATCCACTCTGCAGGTAAATGATGTACTAGCTTAATTAAAAAGTTAAACAGCATTTTATATTGTTGAACTAAAAGCAAGTTTGGCATTTTGCACTGCCTAGCTGTTGCCTTTCTTTCAAACTTAAACATGACGCAGTACAGAGTAAGCAGGTAGCATGCAAAGGAGGACTGGTGATACAGTAGTGTTCCAAAGCAACACTCCTAGCTGGATCAAACACTTTTGTTGATATATTTTAATGTGACCCTAATTGGCTTAGGGCAATACCTCACACGAATGATGCGTCATACAATATTGAAGGTATCTCATGATGTGATCAAACGATAACATAGTCCACGGTCTTGGAAGTGTTAACATGCTGTTTGCGCAAGAAATTGCAAAGTGATTCGTATAGGTAGCAAATTCATCAGTGCATCTATAGCCTGAGGTAATTTTGAGCATCTACGTTGAGCCGCAATTGAGAAGTCACTGCACACAAAAAGGTGTATTCAAGTAATGGTCCATGCTGAATAATTGCCCACCTAGTAAAAAGTCAAATGTGGCAGGCTAATAGGCCAGGGCAAATAAATTGCTGAATTCTGACACCTCAAATTATATTATTGAAACAGGTGACAAAAAACAGCACAGGTAAAATTGCAGTTATGAGAAAATTTTAAAAGCACCTCTGCAAACTGCTGGAACTCTCAGCATCATGCCTGTTCTACACGCACATCTGTTGCAGCACAATCTATATCTCAGACGCAGGCACCTCCACACATCACTTTGTGATCTCCTCACAATAAGGTTAAAAAAGTCTGGCACAAGCTACCTGATGTGATTCATTTTGCAAGCGCGAGCCAAGTGCTGACGGTGGTAGAGCGAAATTGAAGTTTGTCCTTGTATGGAAGCCTCGGCCCATGTTTTATCAATTCTAGCTGCAAAGCACACCTTTTACAGCACTCGTAAATCTTAAATTATACTGCTTGCTGATGCTGTACAGTAAATTCTTGTAAAGAAACTAAATCACACAGAAAATATTTAGAGCACCAAACTAATCAAATACTGGCTTGAATACATTTGTGCATTCGGGAAGCAAGGTGTAATGTACACTGTTGTAGCAAATTTTTACTCATGTATGGAATACTTGCATGACACAACAGAGTTAATTTGCGAGTTCTTACATAGCACTGACTACCTACAGTTAAATTTTGTAAGGCTTAGGGGGAAACTAATTAATAGTAGAACTTTGTATGTACACTGGCACTGAGAAATTGGTTATAGTAGTCGCAACTTATAAAGGACCAGTGCAAAAAATGCCCGTTTTGAGACACCAACTAGCTATTTTATCACGAAGCGCTCCCTGGCCTTAACCCATATAACAAGCACTGGGAGGACCAGAGAGGGTACAGTACATTGGCTTACAGTGATCACGATGAGGTCCCGTCATCGAGCTAGCGCCAAGGTACAAGAAGGATGTCCAGCCGTCTATAGAACGAAAGGAACAAAATAAGAGAGCATCAAGTCAGTTGAAAGGCAGATTCGTAATTACAAATAAGGTGACCCAGTCACAGTGATTCATTAATAAATGCCAAGCTGTCGTGATTTCACTCCCAGATGAAGCACCTACTAGGTTAAAGGTTTTGCTGCTTATTTAGAACAAAGTGAAATTTGTACGTCAGCAGACGATTTAATTTGGAATTGTATAGATGAAGTAAACATTGGAGCTTTATTTTTGTTTTGCTATAAAGTGGGAACGCTACAAACTGCATAGCCACTGACACACACGCTAGCACACGCAAGAACAAAAGGACACAAAATAGGGCGAGTTCAGTCTGGTTCAGCATCACAGCCAGCGCGTCGTCTTCGAATGCACTCCCTTCGGTTGGTTCGTGCTATGTTAACCACAAAGATTAACAAGCAGGGCGAAGTTCTGAATGGTTTTGCGGAAGTCGTGGAGCGCAGTAGTGCTGAACGGCTGAACACAAGCAGAACCCTCGTATAAAAGTAAAGATGACGAAAACTCGCAGGGCAGAAGAGCCCATCTATCAAAAATTGTCGCGGGTAACACCTAGAAATATTCACATTGTTGACGAAAAACGAAGTGCAATGTATTTCACTTACCGGAAAAAGTGTTATCCGAACGTGCGACGTACAAAGACACACCGAGACACGACGGCGGCGAACGCAGATCCCGCCATTGTGGTAGTAAGCCGTCGGCGAAAACAGGTAATACAGCCGATGTCACGAAGCACTGATGCAAAACACACGGCAAACAGCATTAGCACAGCTAAATGACTCCAGTTAATATCCAGTATAGATGTACAGAACGGCTTAGAAAGACGCACAACTGGCATAACGAACCCACGTACGAGACATTTTGCGGGCGGCAGTGGTCGTTTTTTCAAACTTCCTGCCATCCAGTGTTTCCAGCACAGAATGAGATGTCTGACAAATTTGGATTGTGCCGCCAAAATGATCGCAGCGCGGTGGCTGTGTGACACCGCTGTGCAACGCCGGCGTTTCGCTCCTGCTGCTGTCATATACCTGCTGCGCGAGCATAGAATGGTTTCCAGGCGTCATGTGCGCGCCCCGTATGGAAAACAATAACACACCCTTGATTGTTGAAGTTCTGGTGTGAAATTATTTAACATTAAAGCCAATTTACTTATGTTGCTTCCTACGAGTTCGATTTGTCTGTGGCGTTTTTTATTCGCTAACGCCCACGGCCGACGGTAACCGCACTTTTAACATGTCGTTTGGCATTTTATGCACTTTGTCAAAAAGATCTAGAAAAGTTCTTGAGTTAGACATTCTGAATGTGTTTACCAAAATAGACTCTAGTGACCCCGGTAGTGGGTTTTGCCGCAGATAGAATATATACCAGCATATTCAAAGTGCTGAGGTTATGTTTAGAAGAAATTCTATTTTCAGTCTTATAGACCAAGACGTCTATAGCCGTTTGTAGCCGTTTCAAGAAGTTTTTAAGAGGTTCTGTGTTTCGTGGGGAGCGAGGCCGGCTGCGCATGTTAAGCTCGCGTGCTCGGCGACCCGTCTTTCTCGGATGTAACCAGTCTTTTTGGATTTGGTAACTTTCTGGGATATTTTGAGGCAAAGGTTACTGTTGTCGCGCTGCCATGTATAACGCCTCCTGGGTCCAGTCAAGCTGCTGACGGCAGGTTTTAGCCCGGGAGAACGTTTCTAGTCTGTACTAGGAGAAGAATAAACTTGAACTTGAACTTGATGCTCGCCGCGCCTGGGGTTGTGAAGCTGTTAGCAAAGAAAGCAAGCCGGCCATAGTGAGTTAGTTTTTTGTGTACTTCTTTTTAGAGGGACAAGTTTGTGGCGCATTTTATAGCCGTGGAAAACATATACCTTATTTCGGTACTCACGCTTGTCGAAAACGCGACGAGTGATTGCCGAGAGTGATAACAAGGGAGTGTTGCTTGCGCCGACAGGACGCGTAAAAGACAACACGGAGGAGCTCAAGAACTTGACATTTATGTATTCTAAGCGACTGAAAACAGGCTTTGCACCCACAAATCTGTCTTGAGTGCGACTAGAAGGCATTCTGCGAGCGTGTAACATGGTCTGGCTGAGCCTGTGTTGTAGCCAGCTCTGTGTACTTGGCGTACCATCGCGTCGACTGAGGCCAAGTTGTTTTGGAAACGCGCAGTCACCCGTGTATTTGTGCTCTTAAAGTGCAGGAAATAATGCCCGGGAAGGGAGGAATGCTTGAAAATCGGATGTTTTCTTCCCATTTTATGGCATAGTTTAGGAGGAGTCTGCTGCGAAATGTACGTAAAAGTGAATTTATCTGTAATGCCGCTCATTCACCACTTACGCACGTTTCGCCTCTACACGCAATACCCCTGTTAGGTCCATATACCAAAATGATACACGCTCGTAATTTACTTTATTTCAGCTGATGGCATCCAGTGGAGCTTCGTACGGCAACGACTGTTGGTTACCTGGTGCCACAACTTTGGATGAATGCAGAAGTCCGGAACGAGCATTTATATAGAGCAAAATAAACATTTCATCATTTCAGAAGACGTCTTTCGTTTTCTTTATGAAATTGCACCTGACAGATTCGGCGTAGTCTTGTAAAGGTCGTCCGCAATCATTTCTACTAAATAATGAAACGATTCCACGCCAAGGACACGCGGGGTTCAGCAGAAGCGAAAAAAAAAAGAATGCCGCGCCGAGCAGCGGAGCCGGCGCGGCGTTACAGTGTACTAGAATAGGGACAGTGTGTTCAGGAAGCCCTCGCCGCTGAGGCGCTTCATGTAGATAGCACGAGATGGCGCTGTAAGAACATGGGCTGCAGGCGGACGGTGCGGACGGCGGTACGGACGCTCCTGTGGTCGAGGCTTCAGAGACTTCGTTCGTAGCTAAGTACCTTTTTATCTTTATTAGCTAGTGTTTTGAAGTATTTTCTGTTGCATGGAGTAGGGGCGCAAATTTTGAATACTTGGTAAGAGTAGCAAACGCACCGGCTTTGTCTAGGTCTGGCGGCTCCCCCGTTAGGCCTAGTTGGTAGGAGGGACCTATTGATAGGCTTCGTTAATTATTTCAGCTAGCTCCTCAGATTCTTGCATGGGGTAGGGAGTGACAATTCTTTATTTTAGTTTGGGTTTGGGATAGCGGTCGAGGTCGGCTTTGCTTGAGTGATTTGGCAAAGTTCCTCGTTGGGCCTCGGGACGTAGGCCTAGCGATGAAATCGAAGAACGCGAAGGCCGCGGGGGACGGGGAGCAAGTGCAGTGCGACGAGTACCTGCGATGGTGCTTCCTCGACGAAACTAAGTTCCAGAATTTAGCAGACGCGGAGGGGTCTAGCTCCACGTGCAGGTCGTGCGAGGGCGTCAGGGAAGCCGTCCAAAAACTGGAAGGGAATTGGGCGGCTAGGTTCGACGAGCTTAAGGCAGAACTGAGGGAGGAACAGGAGAAGCGGGTAGCACTGCAGGCGAAAGTTGACAATTTTGTCAAGGTGGAGGCGGCCCAGGCCGCGCAGTTAGTAAGGACCGTGGCCGAGCTTGAGGCAGAAAAAGAAAGGAGCGCCGAACTGGAAAGGCGGCTCGACGCGCTGGAGACGCGGGCAGCGGAGAAGGTCGGGTCAGGACAACAAAGTGTTGGCAAAAACTCGGAAAGTAGGGTAGACCCTACAGGCGAAGTGGGAGGCAGGGAGCCAAAGCAAGCCGTCGTCAGCTCACCGCCGGTGAAACGGCGTAGTTATAGTGAAGCTGCACAACGCGCCCCGAGTGAGGCGACGCTGCAGCCACAGGGGCGCCAGCGGGCGCAAAGGGAGGGGCAGCAGGCACAGGCTGCAGTCGAACGGTTTGCACGTAGAAGGGTCCTGGTGATAGGGGACTCCAATGTGGGGAGGGCCGAACAGGGCGTGATGGCGAGAGTGAAGGCGGACGGACGAGAACAGGTGGAGGTGCAAGCGGGCAAGGGTATGGCGGAAGCAATGACCAAGGCGCGGGAAGTAATTGGGGTCAGCACGGAGAGCGACAGCTTGGTCATTATGCATTCTGGGCTCAATGACGTGCTTAAGGGGAGAAGCCAGGACCTTGAGAGGCACATTGAGACTGGGCTGAGTAAGCTTAGAGAGGCCTCCGGAAGGGTGCATGTGACCATATGCACTATCCCAGAGGTCCAGGGCCAGGCTTACCAGGTAGAAAGGAGGGTGGTTGAGGCCAATCGGGTCATTAGGAGTCTGAGCGGACGACTCGGGTACAGCGTGATGGACGTCAACAGGGACGTGTACGGAACCGGCTTCCGACCTTTTGTGCAGGATGGTATTCACTACAGTGGTGCCACTGGCAAAAGGATAGGGGGCAGGATGGGTCGCCAGGCAACAGCTTTTTTAGGGGGACCCAGAGCCCTGAAAGAAGCAGTCTAGGCGTGGACGATTCGAGGCAGGAGCCACAAACACGCAAACATCGGTACTGTAGGAGAGGTGACAGGAATAAGCGCAAGAGCCAAATTAAGTCAGACATAGGGTTCATTAACATGCAAGGTGGCAGAAATAGGCTAAAATGGGAGGAAATCGAAGAACAACTAAGGCAGGAGAACTTAATGGTTTATGGGTTTGTAGAGACACATCTTAGGGACATGGAACAACCGCCCTGTAACCCTGATTATGCATGGGAATACTGCAACAGAGTGCAGGGTAGCAGAAAGGGTGGGGGAATTGGAGCATTCATTCATAAAAATACAAATTGGCAAAGGGTCAAACAGGAATGCAAGGAGCATTTATGGCTAGAAGGAAAAGTAGCAGGGGCGAAAACACTTCTGGGCTTTGTATACCTTTGGACAGGATCAAATGCTAAAGAGGAAAACAAAAAAATGTTGGACTGTATAGCAGCGGACATCAATGAGCTAGGAAAAGGATGTGAAGTAATTGTATTAGGAGACATGAATGCGCATGTTGAAGATATGGATGGGTACACAGACTCCACAGGTAACATGCTGCTGGATATGTGTGAGAGGCTTAACTAAGTTGTCTGTAACTCTACTGAAAAGTGTGACGGGATCATAACATGGGAGGTAGGGGGTCGACACTCGACAATAGATTATGCGTTGATGTCACATAGGATGTAGGATAGATTAGGAGCCATGATTATAGATGAACAGGGCTCCAGAAGTATAGGTAGCGACCACAAACGTATCAAGTTGAGTTTTAAGAGAGAAACTAAAACACGAACGACGCGCGAGGAAACGCCAGATGTGATTTTTTACTCAGAAGACGAAGTGGAAATAGCGGCCAAACAAATTGAAGAGGAAATATCAGAGAGTACTGAAACTGATTGGACTCACCCAAAGTTAATGAGACTATTTGAGCGTGAGCTAGGTAAGGCGCGAGTCAGGAAAACAAGGCAAGGGATACGAAAACTCAAGAGCTGGTGGGATGAAGAGGTTAAGAAGGCCATAAATAAACGTCAGGAAGCCTCCAGGGAACACAGGTATTCCAAAAGTAAGGGAGAACCTGAAGCAGAAGTAGAGAGGAAATGGGTAAACTACATAAAATGCAAAAGGGAAGCATCTTATTTGATCAACGAGAAAATCAAGACAAAAGGGTCCCAATGGCTGTTAAAAATAAGCAATAAAAAAGATAAACAGGCAGCTAGAAAATTCTGGCAACATCTGAACTCCTTGGGTAATAGGACAAGCCTAGAGCAGAGGTATATAGTAACAGCTCAAGGTACTCGGTTAGAAGGAGAGGCGGCAATGGAGCATATAGGAACCATGATGAGGGAAAAATTTACAAAACAGACAAATGGTACATGCAGTACGTCGGAGAGGGATAGCCCGGTCAACCCACTGCTTTCGCTTGGACAAAAAGAGTGGGAAAGGGCGGATGGTATTCCAATTATGTTAATAAAGAAATTGGGCCCGAAATCTAAGAAGGCATTGAGGGAGGTGGTGAGCAAAATGCTAGTGGATGGTAAAGTACCTGACGAATGGAGGCTAAGTAGGATGAGAATGATATATAAGGGAAAGGGGGACAAAGCTGACATAAATAACTACCGGCCTATAACAGTGACGTCAGTGGTTTACAGGGTGGTTATGCAGATTATAAAGGACAGACTGCAGGCATGGGTAGAGAACGAGGGGCTACTTGGAGAGCTACAAAATGGGTTTCGGAAGCATAGGAGGCTAGAAGACAATCTGTTCTCGCTAACACAGTGCATTGAAATAGCTGAAAAGGAACACAGACCCCTATGGCTGGCTTTTTTGGACATCAAGGGAGCCTATGACAGCGTACTTCAAGAGGGCTTGTGGGGCATTCTGGAAACTTTAGGAGTGCAAGATGGAGTAACCAATTTCTTAAAAGATATCTATAAAGGTAACCGGGTGATTATACAATGGGAAAAGCAGGCTTCGGAGCCTGTGATGATTCGGCGGGGGCTTAGGCAGGGGTGCCCATTGTCACCTCTGATGTTTATGCTGTACCTACAAGGTCTAGAGGCCAAAATACAGCAAAGCGGACTCGGCTTCAACCTATCATTTCTCAAGCAAGGAAAATTGATTGAACAGTCATTACCAGGACTGATGTACGCGGATGATATTGTATTAATGGCTGACAATGCAGAAGATCTGCAGGAATTAATGGACATATGTGGTACAGAAGGAGACAGGTTAGGCTTGAAGTTTAGCAAAGAAAAATCAGCAGTCATGATTTTTAATGATAACAGTTGCGGCGAGCATAAGATACAGGAGGCCATGCTGGAGATAGTCGATAAATACAAGTACCTTGGGGTGTGGATAAATAATGGCATTGAGTATCTGACAGAGTACGAAAAATATCTAACGACTAAAGGTAACAGAAGTGCAGCGATTATGAAGAGTAGGGCACTGTGGAACTACAATAGGTATGAGGTAGTACGAGGGATATGGAAGGGGGTAATGGTACCAGGCCTGACTTTTGCCAATGCAGTTCTATGTATTAGAACAGAGACCCGGCAACAGTTGGAAATTAGGCAACGTGGTGTGGGTAGGCTCGCTCTGGGAGCACATGGCAAGACACCAAATCTTGGAGTGCAGGGGGATCTGGGATGGTCTTCTTTCGAGGGCAGAGAGGCTAGTAGCAAGATAGCATTTGAGGAGCGATTGAGAAAAATGGGGGAAATTCGGTGGGCTAGGAAGGTTTTCAGTTACTTATACGCGAGGAATGTTGACACGAGGTGGAGGAAGCGAACTAGAAAATTGACAAGCAAATACTTGGGCAGTAGCGGGGGAACAAGTAAGGAATCATCTGTCAAGAAAAAGGTTAAGGAGGCAGAGAGGGGTATGTGGAGTACAGAGATGCAAACCAAATCGGCATTGGAGACATACAGGACGTTTAAGCAAGAAATAGCCAAAGAAAATATTTACGATAACTCTAAGGGAAGCTCATTGTTGTTCGAAGCCAGGACAGGTGTACTGAGGACTAAAACGTACCGAGCCAGATACCAGGAGACAGATTTGGTGTGCGAGGCGTGTAGAGAGGAGGAGGAAACGGTGGAACACCTGATACTTGCTTGTAAACAACTTCACCCTGCAGTTGAATCTAACGGGGAACTATTCAAAGCCTTGGGTTTTAAAGACAGTGACAGTAGAATAGACTTTGAACAGGTAGAAATAACTAAACGGAGGCTATCTGATTGGTGGACAATATCAACGCAAAAGTAAAGGAGTAAATACATAGGTATGCATGCATATAGAACCATTAAAGGCTAGGTGGCGCGCGCCGCCGCCGCCCGATTCAAAGGGTTGAGCCACAATCATCCATCCATCCATCCATCCTGTACGGAACGTACGGCGCAGCGCCAGCGCTGCATGCTGATATTTTGATAATCATTTTCTGTCGCAATCAAATAGGCGTGCAAATCATCGGCGGGTGTTAAGATGCATCCCCGAAATTCACTTCATATAAGAGATGAATTGTATGTGCACTCCTAGCGCATCTCAAAGCCCATTAAACGCATTTATTAACCTGACAGCAAAGGTTTTTCAGACACCGAAGTAGTGGCGTAAAGCCGTTAAATTTGTTTTGAGCCACGCTGCCACGTAACTAGAAATTATTCGAACGGAAAAGTCGGCTGCAAATAACGTCCTAGTAAAGGACATCGAATTGATTTAAACTAACTCGGATTCCAGGCGCGCACATTTTCTTTTGCGGTTCGCATTCATAAAAAAGCGGCCGCGGCATCCGCGACCCAACGTCAAGCGCTTAGTTCCTCAGCCGCTGTTGTAGGAGAGAAGGCAAAACAATATGTACGTACATAGCCCAAAGCCAAAGAGCTTCCCTGCTTGTCACTTACTTTCTTTCGCGATTTCGCGACATTTGTCCCTCGTTCTTTCATTCGGTTTCGCGGGCGCCCCGCAACTACATTTGCACAGTTTATTCGTGAATTTCTTTATTTGCATCATGAAGTGTTCCCGAACGTCAGGCTCATGTGCGAGTATGAGACACATGCACCGACATCCTACATTTCTATGGAACGAATAAAACAGGTAGGAATGACGCCAAGTAAAAGGGATCTCTGCAAAACTACACACAGCATGCCAAAACACAGAAAACAGCGCAAGTACATTCCTACCCAAACAACGGAGACTTACAGCGGAATTAATATGCGCAAATAAATTAGTTGATTCATTTTTAATTATATTCACAAAATTAGCTTTTTGAATGCACCAGAAAAAGTTGTGCATTCAGACGAAAAACACAAAGAAGGGTCAGCATACATATGTTGCACCAGCCTGCTAAGAACAGTATAGCTAACTTTAAAGTGCAATTTCTTTTTTCGTCGCGCTTCTCTTCACCGATTAACACCTTTAACGTAAAAGTGCAGCCTTGTTAGGACATCAAAACGCACAACTGTAGATGTGAAATTATCAGCATGTATTTTTCAGCCTATATAGCCAAATTTAAAGCTTTCACTAGAATCATGACATCAACTATGCTGTCGCTGCAAAGCTCCTTTTTGCTGAAGAAGGTTGTAAATATATTCCCTCAAGTTTCTTTAGTGCTTCGAAAAGCAACTTGGAGGGATACAGCAATCCTCCCCTGTCACAAATGTCGTGAATTTTGAGACTGCTACTGACACTAGAGTTCTGCAAAAGAAGAGAGCTGCAGTCCTCACATTTCTTGCGAATAAAAAATTTCTGCGCGACATACCCTGCCATATATAATGGATGAGGCGGTCATCGCTCCTTTCCTCCACATAAGCCCGGTGCTCTGCCGCAGTATTGTTTAGCCTTTGCTCTACCAGCTTCAGATTTCCAGCTTAAACAAACTCGTCAATTGTTACGCAACGTCCCCTTCCTTGTCAGAATTATCAGGTGAGTGAAATAGCGATACCAAATATTTACTGACTTCTGTGTTCCCTGTCTGCATTGCCTTCGCCAATATATAAAAAGGCAATTCCCAACAATCAAAAATTGAGACGGCGTTGGGTGATCGTTGGATCCGCACGACTACCTAATAAGAAGTTCTCCAACTTTTATTGGCTTGGTCTAGATGTCAATAGGTATTTAAAACCCTCTCCTTCCAAGTATTCTAATAGAGCCAAAGTGCTGCTCAATGTCACACGGAGCCTATCTGCCGTCGACTTGCTCAAGCCGCAAAGTCCTTTTGCAATGGAAAGCCTATTTAGCTCCAGCGAACAAGGGCATAAGGGAGACGACACCACAATGCGCTAACTTCCACAACTTGATTTTCAGGAAACACCCACCTATTTAACCCATGCAGAGTTAAATAGGCGGGTGTTTACTGAAAATCAAGTTGAAGTTAGCGCATTGTGGTGTCGTCTCCCTTCTGTCTTAGTTCGCTGGCGTTAAATATGCTTTCTAAGTCAGTCTACCAACACGCCCAACAAATGGCAATCCTTTTGCATCTGACTCCCAACGAGACAGAAACTCGAGGAATTACTTAAGAGCCCTTCAGAGCAAGCACATGGCAAGCACGCTGCAACTGGCCGCAACACACGGAGAACGCGTCCGTACAGCCCGTGCGACTGCAGCGCCGCCGCATACATCCGAGACCTGTCTACGCTCCCGGCTTCAAAGCGGTGCGTGGCGCGCTCCGCCGTCTGAACACACTGACCCTATCTAGTACACTGTAGCGGCGTGTACCAAGTGGCGTTCAAAACGCGCGCACCCAGAACCGAAACCGGAAGAAGTTAATACCATCCGCTTGGTGCGCTAGTCAATCCGGCCGCTGGGCTCCATGGGAGTGTCCGCTCTTGTTGAAATTTCTTTCTCTGTGACGTCCGGCTGACTGGTGTCGTAGGTGATGGGAATGCTCAGCCAAAGCGAGCCACGATGTACGCCACGTCAATGGTTGATGATGTGGCGTTTGCGCCATAGAGTTGACCTCTGATGTGTCATATACCTCAGACGTGTTATCTACTTCCGGTTGCTTTGGAGCCAGTGCGCGAAACCTCTTCAATCTCTCCGCCAGCTGCCTGGCAGTCAATCCCAAGTGAGAGCTATTGAAGCAACGTGCATTGCAAGCATTCTTTCACAACGCCGAGCGTGTCAAGTATTCTGGTAACCACAGGAGAGCTGGGCATTTTGACGGATGGGTGGAGGCATAAACTAAAGCCCCTCTTGCACCATCGCACCACATGAGCGGCCTTATCGGTCGGCACGGTCCAGCCACCTGGTGGCACAGAGCTTAACCAGCCAAACAAAAAGCTAGTATTGCTGTAACCAAGTGTAAAACATTTTAACCATTTAGAAAAATGAGTTGATGTTTAGGCTGCTGCCAAAAATTTACAGCAGCAGCGTAGAATACACTTTGTTACTGCTATATCAGTTCTGCGTTTGGGTAAGCTCTGTGCCACCAGATGGCTGCACTCTGCAGGCTGTTCATGTATGCGCTTTCGTTCATTCTGTAAGAAACCCAGGCCCAGTCTACTTAATATGTCAAAAACCAATAACTATTTATCTGCTTTGTCAACAGTTACATCCAGAGTGCCACAAGGCTCCATCTTGGGGCCTTCACCCTTCTTGATTTATATTAATGATCTCCCTAACTGTGTAACGTCATCATCAATTAATCTGTTCGCACACGAGTGCGTAATATACCGAAAGATCACTAACCCTGACGATTCAGATAAACTGCAAGAACTTCACAATGTATCACTCTGGTCTAAGAAATGGCTCATGAAACTGAACGCTAGCAAGTGTAAATCGACGCGCATATCACATATGGCCAGCAATAGCACTCAGTGCCAATATGTAATGAATGCCACTTCATTAGCGTCCGTTAACGCTCACAAATATCTTGACCTTCACATAACTAATGATCTCTCATGGAATATGCATACTAATTATATTACTGCTAATGCTAAGCATGCTAGGATATCTTCGTCGTAACTGTTCTACCGTTCCTACTTTGGTAAAATTGACACTCTACAAAACCCTAGTTCGCTCAAAACTAGAATACGCATCTGCCATTTGGGATAACAACCAAGCGTCATTAACCGTACACCGAGCAATTCAAAATCATGCAGCTCGCTTTATTTTGTCTAACTATCCTAGCCATTCCAGTGTTACATGTATGAAACAAAAAACCTGAATCTGCCAGATCTTATATTATGCCGCAAATGTACTCGTCTTTGCCTATTCCAGAAGGTTTATTACTCTAATCACGTGCTCAAGAATCAACTTATCACCCCACCTGCTAGGTTTCCTCCCATTCTGACCACAGATGTAAAGTTGCCGTCCCATCCTGCCGAACGAACAGGTATCATGATTCTGCTTTACCCCGCATAAGTGTCGACTGGAACCACCTTCCTGCTTCCATCATTGAAATCACAGATATATATTCATTCAAAACAGCAGTCTACATTGCTATCGCTTAACGTTGCCTGCATACCGTTGTCTGCATATTACACTGTTTTATTATGTACCACTCCTTTCTGTAGTGCCTTAGGGCCTTGAAAGTATGTATAATAAATAAATAAATGTACTACGATCATTTATAAAAACTTTAGTCAAAGTGAAATTTCATTGCAGTGGCCCTTAATTAAAGGGAAGCTGAAAGGTTTTCCAAAAAAAAATGAGTGAACATCTCTACATAATGGTTCTCAACCCTCCGAATTCGAATATCGTATCGAAATTGAGCGAAAGAAAGCGCAAATATATTTTATTTCGACGAAAAGTGCAGCAGCGGACACGCCCAGCTCGCGCGTCTCATTTCCACCTGTGATTGGTCTGGCGCCTCGTGACGTCAGCACTAGTGTTCGTCCGAACCGACCGCTGCCGCTACACATGAAGCGCGGTGCCAGGTAGTTTGGTGCTGTTTTTCTGAGACGGTAATGGAAAATTTAGAGAGACTGCGTTTTTCTGAGGAGTTCGGCGTTACTCCCTGCATGTAAGAGCCGATTGCGAAGAGCCGGCCTCTCGAAGAAGCAAACGATGCTGGTGCGAGCAGTGCTTTCGACGCGAACGAAAGCGAAGTCTTGGGGTCTCCTCGTGTTGGAAATGCTCTTTGGTGAGTATGTTTTTTTGCAAAGCGATCTAGTGATCTCGCCGATCTTTCGCCGATCTAGTGAGCTCGTTTCCGGTCAAACAACTGTAGTGTTGTGTTCCTGCATGCATCCTAGTGGAACGTAAGCGGGAATGCGATCGTCGGCATTTGTGCGCTGTCCAAAGCTGTCGGCAATCTACAAAGACTGTTTAAACGCGTGAAAAGCTTCCCGGTTCATGCAGTACGTGTAGTGACCATCTGTGCGCCGGCTTTCCAGCACATGAAAACTCTACATTTGCACTGCGTTATGGTAGCTGTATGCAGGCTGTTTTACAACACACGTGCAAATAGAAAATTCGCGGCGCTTTGCGACGGAACCTGCGTCAAGGGCGGGAGATAAACATGCACCTTCCGTTCAGCGTGCTAACAGGAAGGAGCTCGCATCACTGTTGTTCTTGAGTTGGAGCACAGCACTGTTGTTCTTGAGGGCTTGAAATTCTTTCGCTTCACAGCAGCCTCCCACTTCGTTCAAAGCTTGTGGGAAGTCTTGTGGGAAGTAATGGAAGACAACATCGTCGCGGCCGCTGGTGTTCGTGCAACCGTAGGCTGCACAGAAAGCCGGCATGATCGGCCCACCACTTCAGTTGGTGCTGCGCACGTTCACTACCACTCTACATACACGCAGACGCACCAACAAAGGAATGCAGGGTCGATCGGAGCAGATTACGATGGCACGCACGCAGAAACAAGCACGGTCAGGCACGGTCGCGGAGGCTGCGAAGGAACGGAACTCTAGTGTTGACGTCACAACACCGCGGTTTCCGGTCTCCGCTCGCATCGTCAGCGTCAGCAGCAGCGCGCGGCATTCGACGGGGGGCGGAGCTACAGCGCCATTTCAACCGACGATTACGTCGCTCCTAATTGAAAAAAAAACCCCAAAATTTTACCTACATGGTTTATAAGGTTCCCGCATCCGTATATGGGTGTCTTATTGAATTCGACAGCCTCTTCAGCTTCCCTTTAAGTGCATAATACTGATGCCCCAACCTGTTGGAAATTAGCAGGCAGTAGGTGTGCTCATAAAGTACGGCACTTTCAGAAATGAAGTTTTCGAATATTAGCATGACAAAAGCTGTTTTGCATAGAAACTGCGTATTGCAACACCTCACAAATTAGAACAGTGAAACCAGGCTGAATCCTACATGACAAAATATTTATTTACAGAACTGCTTTTCCTCCCATGTGGGGAGAGGAAAACAAACCAACAAAAGCACAGTCCCGCTTGGACACATGGTGCACAGGTGAAACACACACGGAGATGGAAACAACACACACACACGCAGACACAGTGCATAGATCTGTGTTTACAATGTCACTTGCATGATTATTTTTTCTTTTTCGTACAATAAGCATTGTCCACAACAAACTGACTTTTTTCCACAACTTCTCAAAAACCAGATGTGTGACATGGGACTTGAACGAGCAAAAAAATGAGATAGGGCGAAATTCAGTATTCACAGCTTGTCTTTTGTTCCTCTCGCAGTAAAAGTAGCGAAAACTCCTGCAGTGCTGTTTAATTCACAAACTTCCTTCCGTCTGCTTTTGTGACCCCATCGTGGTATTACTTTGTACAATCACATGCACACACATATGCAAAAAAATGCAGCACTTGGGAAAATAAAAAAACAGAAGGCAGGGAAGGTGTGGGCACCTTACACTGCCCCATGGCTTCCCATTGGCCTAAAAGAATTCACATGTCACGTGTCGGCCTCCTCTCCCCCAATGTCCCTAGTTTGAGCAAAACCGCACCTGTGAACATTTGTATATATTTATGCGTGAGTAGGTTACTCAAGAGCACGACGAGAAAAGGAAAGCGCATTCCTACCCACCTACCTATTTGTATACAACATGTATGTATATGTACAAGCAGCCCCTACCTGGCGCTTCGCACCACCCCCACCAGGCCCCACAGTGGCATTTTTCACCGGCAGCTAGAACACCAGCCACACAAGTGAAACACCAAATGACTTCACCATTTTCAGAGCGGTCAGAAATTTCCTGTATTCCAGGTGCTAGTGCCTATAAATTAACGGTTTCTGCATGTGTCACTCACTTATATGGCACCTTGCAACGAAATGCCATGCACAAAAACTGAATCAGTGCTAGGGTTCTCTTTGCATGAGCAATGTTCTTGTATGACGTTAGTGGCAAAAAGTGCTACTAGTGACCATTCAAGCCACTGTAGAACTGGGTAACCAGTCACTCGTACACTAGCTGACATGCGCTCACACAGCCATGATGGTCATGTCAGTGGTGCAAGGAAGTTGCTTGCTCTCATGTAATTTTTTGCTGACATAACATGATAATGATTATCATGCATATGGCTGCTTATTGTGCTACATAAGAAAGCTACATGATGCACCCAGACTTTGCACCCAGATGCACCCAGACTTCGTCTTAGAGAAATGCATCTACGCTGTGGTGGCTTAACAAGAAGCACGCTGCAACTGGGTCACCTAGGACATGGCAGGTAGAACATGTGTGCCATTAAAATAATACACGAGTTTGCTTCATTAGAGCCATGCTCAGTGCATAAGAAATTGGGCTGAGTGACATGTTCACCAACACCACCACTTTGGTGAATCACAAGTGAGATGATTTCGCTGCAATATGCCAACATTATTTCATAAAAGCACTTAGGAGTGCTTAAAGAACTGATCATTTCTCAAATGTGACAAAGCACGCTCTGAGGTCCACATTTGGCCACTGTTTAGGACATGGCCACTGAGCCAGGCGGTGGGGGGCAGGTACGCATGTGCCACTGGTGCAGACAAATAACACAGGTGCAGTGTGGTGACACTCGTTGAAGAACAACACAGCGGAATGTTGCACTGTAATAGTGGTGGAGATGAATGCACAGAACCAAGCTCACAGCAAAGTCGGCGCACTGTTTTACATGTGAGACCCAACATCCCCCCCCCCAGTTCGTGTGATCAACCAGGCAGGTGCTGCTAGCAGCTCCATGTGCCTCTACAGAGCAGTGTGGACAGCAGTGTACATGGAAAGCCTCCTGCATGTGCACGTGTCTACTGAACATGGTAGCTGGCTTTATCGCAAGTTTTGTATCTTGAGAATTTGATGTGCTCCTCGTGCCAAACACCTAACACTGTTAAGGGTGGAACAAGCTTGTATGCTGTCACTGTCACAGGTGACAAGAAGTGAGCAAAACAATGTGGACTGTGATGACCAAAACCTAATTTCTACTTTTGCAATACAAACAGGTGCGGTGCATTAAGAATGAGCAATGGCATTAGCTAGCAGAGTGTACTGATCGCCAAGCTGCAAAGCCAGACAGGTTCACCACAGTTCCACTTCACAAACACTCAGCTGTGCCCACAACTCAGGAGAACAGGCACATTTAATGAAGTTGTTAACCTGCACGATGTGCATCTGCAATGCTTATGTGTTGCCAGTGCTTCACATTGGCTAGGAGCATGAGAACAGACACTGTCATACAAGCATGGACACACAAATCGGCGATTTAGTTTTTAGTAGCTGGAGAGCTACTTACAAGTGCATTTTCAAGTGAACAAAACTATTAGTGCCAAAGCCAAACATTACTGTTCAGCCTATCGAGATGTGCGCATATTTACATTAAATACTGCAAAGCCTGCAAGTGTTGTCAAATTTGCAACATACCTATGATTAAGTGGGACAGCAGTGACCACCCTCCGATTTTCAGAAGAGGGCCAAATGGCTGTGGGGGCAATAAATGTGTCACCCTTAGCCATATCATTGCAAATACAGGAATTGCAACCCTTGCAAATTTCAAGTTTGGTGCAGGAGAGGAAAATAGCAACAACTGCGATGACACATTGTGTTGACTGCACTACTCCATACCACAAGATAACATGTTTCGGGGAATCTCCAAAGCTTCTTTACCCCCAGGTGACACCACCTCAGCAGTTTCAAAAGCTCGCCCGCACAACATTAATTTCTACATGGAAGACACAGGCACAGTGAAAATTGTTACATCGCAGTAGAAACAATTGCAAAAACAGCAGCCCCTAAAAACAGCCTGCACAATGCTCAGTGGTGTAACAAACTATAAGCCGTCTCACCTCAAAACACACCACACATCTCCCCACGTCTACAGAATACAATGCATTCTCTTGCTGGGAATCTGGCGGCTCTAAAGGCAGCAACATGTTAAAAAAGTGCAAGCAAGGCTCAGCAATGTCAGGCCTTTTCATGTTGACAAGTGTACTGAGAGCTAATGCAGAAGGAATTGATTTGGATCTCAGTGCTTCAGAAGGCAAGGTCACTCTTGCAAGATTTCAGAATTTGAAAATTGCAATTAAAGAGACACCAAAGAGTAACACTTAGTTTAGTTTGATGAAATAGTTTTCAAATACATCTTTTAAGTAGTAAAAGACTTCTTATTAGTGGAAAAAATAAAATCAAAGTTTCAATTTACTTAATTTTGTGCCCAGAGAGACAACAGTTCTGGTACTTAAGTATGACATCAAGAATCTGAAAGCATTCTTGTGTTATGTTCTGACCTTTTTATGTTAAATAAATGTTCTCAAAATTCACTCAGTTAGGTCTTTGGTTCTTTTAGAATGCAATGTGTTCCTTGTTTTTCAATAAACTATTAACTAGTCCCAAAGAGACACTGACCAAATCTTATGACATGATGAGGCTCTAGTGCAGTAACATCAAGCCCATCTTTTGTTTATGCATTTTCTTCCTAGCTAACCAAAAGTGTGCTCATGCTAAAACTCAAGTTCCAAAAGTGGTACTTCATCAATTCATGTTAAAAAACCTTCTCGGCCTCCCTACAGGTGGCAGGCACACTTTGCAAGTGACCAAATAGCTTCATGGTATAAATGTGCGTGCAGGTGAGAGTAAGAGGTGAAACAGAATGGAAAAGTCCGTTCAGCAATGACAAAGATGCTGAGCTCTGTGACCAAATGAAGATGACGAAGCAGTATGGAGCACGCATTCATTACACCGTCTGTTGTGACATGACCTTGTATATAATCATTGTAAATATGTCCCACCTCTTTCCTTCCTCCGTATAATAAGGCTAATGTGCAGTCTGAGCTAACCCTGTGTGGAGCCCGTGAAATGCAGAAATAGATTTGACTGAATTGCTAAAGATGACTAAGGAAAAAAGGACAAAATGATGCACTGCCATAAGCGCCAGAAATTCAACACAAAAGACCTGGACATGGCAATGAGTTGCACAATCTGCAAGAAGAAGTAGATGCATTATGAAATATATCATCAAATATATATATCAGCGATGAGGCCCTCGTGCTATTACCCTGTTTTTATGCTTGTGGCATTATGACATTTGCCCAGCTTAAATGAGACTGGTTTTAACTTTTTGTGCGTGTAGACGAATGCAAAGAGACCAAGTGTTCTCATGTTTGTCGTATAACGCTTATAACAACAATCAAAATCTGCTATATATCTGCTAAGCAGGTAATGCAACAGACAAGGTCAAATGTAGCAAGCAGGTATCTCTATGCAGCCCGATTACCGAATATTATACTATGGATGCTTCAAGTAACAAAACACAAGCAAAATCCACTGCACTTATGGACCTCGCCATCGAGAAGCCTTGTTTACCTAGCACTGCACATATGGCTTTTCCATGTACGTGGCACATTATCGCGGGCCATCAGCTTGCCGACCGAGGATGCAGTCTCGCCAAGCGGCACTCGGAACCTTGACTGGAGGAAACAGTTGAACCATTCTCATGCTGCTTATGTTTTCTACAAAATGGTGTATATACAGAAGCACAACTTATCTGAATAATCGCTGGCTTGTTTGCACTCAAATTTCACATCCAGGTGGAATTTCACAGTTGATGCTATTTAATTGCGTGTTTGAATGCCTGCCTGTTTTGCACAGAATAAATCATAAGCGTGTGCTATCTGTGGCGATTCCAGATAAGTTTGGAATTTGCGGGGATGGAACACTAGCATCAACACTTGCTGTGACATCAAAACATAGTGTGCACTGTGCTTTGTCTAAACAATTATTGTTTTCTACGTCCCCTACGTCATCATATTTTGAGCTGTCATAATTATGAATACTAAATGGTGCCACCATTTTGTTCCCACAAATTCTATACATTTTGTATGTCCCTAGTGCACAGGATGCAAACTCATTTATTTTGCATGAAACAGGCATGCAATGAACCAGAAGCCTTTATAAGGTTCGCATGGTGGCACACATACTTTGAGGCAAAGACAGTGGCTGCGTGAAAGCGTAATTTCATGCTACGGTTTTGCTCTCTGACGATGCCCCCGTTTCATCAGGTGAAAACCTGCAGAAAATGCTAGCTGCTGGCTCGTGCAGCCATTGCATGCTTGAATGCACCACACCGTGTGCACATCAGTAGGAATGGCAGCATGTGGACCAAGCAAGTCGGAGACCACCTCGTTTCAACTCCTGGCAGCAGTGCAGGCATGTGCTGCTGACCTCATAGTGTGTTTTGTGAAGAAGCAGTTATCTGCCCATCTTATGAAATGCAGACCCAAAAAGACATATCTAATAGAACTTGCACAAATTGTTCATGCTTACTTAACATGGTTTTTATGGTGCAAAGCGATATACTTGAAAACGGAAAAAACCAGAAGATAGCAAGTGCCCAGTCTGTCCTCTTTAATCTTCCTCCATCAAAAGCATATATTTTTTTCACGCCTTGAAAACTCTGTTATGCACTCATTGGCAAAGGTTTTTGTTGATGCAGGTTTATCTGCAAGTCTTTCTTCTGGAGCTCTTTGACATGGAACACATATATGGGCTGTGAAATGTCAAAATCTGTATTTTAATATGTTTACATGGTGAGTGCATATTTCATTTCAATAGTGCTTACAAAACTCCTTTGGCATCAAACAAGCAAGCTTATGTCGCAAAAATCACGCTCAGTAGCATTTCAGCCAGTGTCACGAGCCTATTCAGTGCATCAGGAATACCAGTTTGTGTTAGTCCTAAATGAGCCCACATCCGTGTGCAGACACCTGAATGCCAGCAATGGTGGGCTTTCGCTTTCCTGCTGCAGTCACCACAGCAAAGGCTGAAAAGCAATGGCTTCGCATCAAATTTAGGTGCCTTCCTCTCAGATATGTGTAGCATGTACAATTGATGCGCTGATGGGATATCATGTAGAAATCATTAGTGACAAGCCCTATGTCTGTGAAAGAAAAACACAAAAAACGTTCCTGATGGGCAGTTACTTTGCTTTGTTTTTCAGGCAGAGAACAAGCTGAACAGAATAATTCACGGGCTTATGTTTGATTTGCAAATCAGTGATGACTGTGCAATGTGCTGTAATTGCCACGTTACAGCACATTCTCAATATTCTTTACATTGCTACTCATTGGCTTCATGACAGAACACACGCTCAGGCAACCTCTAGAATGGGATCATGTGGGATGGCAGCCAGTTGCAAATGCCAAGGTGCTTCTTCTAGGAGTACTTCCACTCTGCCTCAGGCAAGGACAGTGACAATAGGATGCAATAAATGCAGCACTTAAACAAACAAAAAAGAAATGTGGCTATAATAAACCACATGTTAAAATAAAAACCTCATGTGGTGTTCCCATTTGTAACACTTACTGTATAGATATGTGCAAGGGCCGCACTCTTCTTTCACAATTTTGAAAAGGTGTGACCCTTACGGGGCACCAAACCTTTTGGACAAAATGGTGACTTCCCACCCCAAGTGTACCATTGCAATAGGCATCGGGGCACAAACGCAATCATATTTCCAATTAATATTTTCGTTTTGCAAATTTTGGGCTGCCAATTAAAACTTCCTTCTGGGGATGTTGGTGCATACTTGACATAAAAATTGTAACAGTGCAAACACATGCAACAACAAAGTACCGTGGACGAGACACAGGCGCTGTTTGTGGGTCAGTAAAAGGTCAGTGATACGAGAAGAGGGAAGAACACAGAAGGAAGGGCCCACTGAACAAGAACGGTACTTCATTAAAACTTCTTTCTTGGCGAGTTGGTGCATACTTGACATAAAATTGTAACAGTGCAAACACATGCAACCACAAAGTACCAAGATCGAGACACAAGCGCTTGTGTCTCGTCCTTGGTACTTTGTGGTTGCATGTGTTTGCGTTGTTACAATTTTTATGGGCTGCCAAGTTGGGAGTGCAACCCTTATACGAGTCTATACAGTATTGGCAACAACTTTCGCCACAATTAAGTCGCATATTGCCTTGTGCATCATTTTAGTCTAGTAAGTCGATTCATAACGCCGCGTGAACATAGCTCCTTTCAATGCTACTGACTCTTTCCCCTGTGTATCAGTTACACCGAGTCCATGCAGTTAATGCAGTTGCAGTCGATATGTGCACCAAATAACTCTCACCGACTTTCTTACACTGCATTAAAATAAGTCTTACTGCGTGAGTTCTCTGCCAGGCAGGTGCCAAGCACAGCACCTGTGGCGACCCACTGGCCTTCATACAAGAAGCTCGAAGAGCCGTCCCAAGCTGCACTCGCTGATCAACCATGAAAAGTGCACTTCTTGCTTTGACTCAAAACACAAATGAGTTGCTGCTTTTAGAATGAATACCTTTAGGCTCAGTTTTGTAATGTTGTGCATTCTTTTACACAATGTTTCACGTTAATAATGAGCTTAATTCATTGTGTGAAGAATATTTTGAGCACTAATTAAGTAGCCGTAGTTGTTCTTACGGGCCCTACATAATTGCTAAACCAGGCTAGCAGTTCAGATGCAGCACTTACTTACTATTAGTAACTTGTTTACAGAGCTATAGATGACTCATCCTGTTTAAGCCCCTTTAAAGCTGAGTAATAACACTTGAATGAATCAGTTATTGCTAAACATCAATTTAGTGACGGCCTCCATAAGCCACAAAAGTGCCTTCGATTGACGCACATGCATATCCTGCATTGTTTTCACAGCGGTCAAGCTACTTCACCGTGTATGCACCAATAGCATCATATTTAACTCCAGCAAGTATTCCTTTTGTGTGTGGGTGTGTTTTAAATAGAATGAATTAACCTGGGGCGAGACTGGGAGCAAGCATTTCCCCTTCCGAATGTTCACTTGCATGCTTGTGATTCGCCAACGCCATGCTTTCATCAGCGGTCGTCACCACGGCGAGGCAGGAGCATAATCTCATCCAAAGTTGCAATAATGACTGTCAGTCCCACTAAAAATGATGGTTTCATGCTATGAATTCTTGATTGTGCCACGACATTATTTCTTGCTCAGTGTATGTAACAAGTGTTGTTTGATTATCACAACAGTTGGTACCCCGTTGGATACAAGTTGCCTTGTTGAAGCGTTTGGTCCAGTGACATATATTGTTCTACCATTGTTCATAGCGATCAGTCAAAGTACACTGCGAAATAAGATGGCAGTCAATTTTCAAAAACGTGTGTCTCTAACTTTGATGGCCAGTATTTGGCACTCATTGCCTTTCAGTATTTTCCAGCAGGCAAAAATTTAAAGCAAATCCAATCACCTGCATATGTGCTTTCTAGTTAAAGGTACTGATTGTTGCATCAAGTATTTGTATGTCAGTAAGCAATTAGTATAATACTAATTGGTAATTAACTTCCATGCTCATCAGAGAGTAGTTGAATAAGCAAAGGAGAACTGCACATGGACTATTTACACGTTGCAGAGGAACAATTGCATTGGATAGTGAACAATGGCAAACAACTGTTACTGCTCTTGTATGCACACTTGTTAACTGGATGCCTGTCTCCAACTATTTAAAGATGGGCAATTGAAGACAAAAATAAGTTTTGCTGCTCAAAATTCACAAGCATTGGCAAACATCATAAACTGTGCCACAATAGTAAAGCTTCTCTTTACCAAGCACTAATAGTGGTTCAACATCAGACTTACACTGCCATTCATTCTGTGGTGCCAGAAATGTTTTGTAAAATCTCATCTGTTTTACATGCTGCATTTGTGGAACTGGAGCTGTCAAGTGCTCAAGGAATGTCTACCTAGTAGGCATCCTGCGACCAGAGCCAGTTTCAAGATATCCAGGCTTGCGGTGAACTCTACTGACGTCCATAATTATCATCACCAGTGTATTTAGTGTTCTTTTCAGTCGTGATCATTTAGCGGTTAGTGCCTTGCATTGTGTTGAAGTTACTTTTCCACAAAGTCTTCATTAAGCAAAAGTTGGGCTACTTGGTGCTTGCTTAAACAAACAAGGCTACACTATGCAGGTTAGTTAAGTTATTGGGTTTATGTGGCAAAAACACGATATGATTATGAAGCACATCTTAGTAGGGGAATCTGGATTAGTTTTGATCACGTGGGGTTTTGGTTCATCTTTATCATCAGCCTATATTTATGTCCACTGCAGGACGAAGGCCTTTCCTCCCAGGGATCTCCAATTACCTGTGGCTTGTATTCGTAATCCCAAGTTGTGCCTACAAATTTACTAGTTTCATCAGCCCACCTACGCTTCCCTTCCCTTGGCATCCATTCTGTAATTCTAATGGTCCACTGGTGATCTGCCCTATGCATTACATGGCCTGCCTAGCTCCATTTTTTCCTATTAATGTCAACTAAAATATCGGCTACCCTCATTTCCATCACTTCCATCACCATCATTTATTCTCTAATCCGCATCAATGTCTTCCCATCTCTTAACATTATGCCTAACATTGTTCTTTCCATTGCTTGTTGCACAGTCCTCAACTTTTTCTCAAGCTTCTTAGTTAACTTCCAAGTTTCTGCCAAACATGTCAGTGCCGGCCGAATGCAGTGACTTGCTTTTCAAGGATAGCGGTAGACTGCCAGCCATGATTTTCGAAATGCGCTTGCTGCATGCACTTCCATCCATTCTTCTTTTTCTTTCACGATCAGGGTACCCTGCCAGTAATTGACCTAGATACACATACACTTGTACAGAATATTCTAGAGGCTGACTGCCAACCATGAATTCACGTTCCCTTGACAGGGTATTCCGGTTCTTTTACATGCACCTAAATTCAAGCAAACAAATGTTTTTGCATTTTGCCCCAATCAAAATGTGGCCACTAACAATCAAACCTGCAACTTTGTGCTTAGCATCACAATACCATTGCACTACAAAGATGTACCTGAGTAGCAAGTAGTAAGGAATAGTCTTCAAAAACATCTAGATGTGTCTCTAAACAGAACAACAGTATGATGTACCCCTAATTTGGACAATATCCCCACACCGGTCACTTCCATTCCTATCCAATTCACTTGCGTGTATATATTGGATGGTATACAATACAGAATAAGCAGTCAAAAGTTGGCGCTTCCCTTGTTCCCTGCTATCTTTGCTTGTTTGCGCTAAGCGATCATATTTATGGTCTACTCAGCAACCAGTGGGAGGAGTTTGTTTTTCATAATTAGCAATTGCCTTTATATTCTTTGTGGAGTAAGTTAGATTCTGTCAGGGGTGGTTCTGATGATATAACCTGTTGTTTCTATGCTCTGCTGTGCTTGTGTAAGAAAATGAGTAATTACTTATAGCACTGTCTTTGTGTTCAGTAAAAATGTTCGGTTGTGAATGAAGCACTGTCTTGTCTGCTTCTTTTTTCAATTTTTGTTTGTTTGTGGACTGGTGTAAGAAAATGAGTAATTACTTATAGCACTGTCTTTGTGTTCAGTAAAAATGTTCGGTTGTGAATGAAGCACTGTCTTGTCTGCTTCTTTTTTCAATTTTTGTTTGTTTGTGGACTGTAGTGCTTCAAGATAACACCTGGGAAGAGAACCCATGTGAGATATGAAACCATGATCTGAATCTAACAACACTTTTGCCAAGATTGTGCTTCAGAATGTCTCAGCCAACAAGCAACTGAGGTTTGCAGGCAATTCTCGTATCAATGTCTTAGGGAAAATGCATGCACTTAATATGTCATGCTTCTGGGGAAAGTTGGTTTATGGTCTTCAAACTAGTAAGCACGTGAAAACACACGTGTATGAAACACAAGTGCATGTGCGATATAGATGCACATGCGCACGTGCACTGTTGCCTTTCAGCCACTTTGTGCATATAAGGGACAATTTGTGGCCTTTTTATCTACTAGTAGCTTTGCTTTCCGCTTGGCTCTGAGTTCATGTTCAAGTCAAAGATGTGAAAACGATGACATACAGGTATATCGACAAACTTTGTATTTTGTGTGTGTCAATCTGTCTGTGTGTTATTTTGCACCCTTTACCTGAAGATGCAACACCAACATTCCCAAATTTCCATCCTAATGCGTTTCTTGTGTCATCTGTTTTGGTACACTGTCAGTACAGGTGCACTTGCGCAAGACAACAGGTAGTTTTGTGAGGATGCGAGTGCAAACACAGGAACAGGGCCTATGGCACAAAGCAGCTGACATGGTTCAATCTTAGAAAATGCCTGTTCATTATCTGTGGATCCAAGATCTACCTAGAAGCCTGGTCCACAAGGTTCTACTGCACTGCACCTCTTGCACTGAAATATGTTTCAGCATGGCACAATGGGTCTCACATGCACTGTTGTAATAAGTCATTACATTCCACATTTGCTGTGAATTGTGTTCTGCCACTTTTGTGCCCTGATCTCGTAATGCCCTTCCCTTGGCTGTATGCTCTTGTCTACTTAAACCCAACTCAACTTTATTTCCTTGATCTTAGCTAGAATACGAGTTCATTCAGTACTGTTCTCTCCCTGTCTCGGTGATGAATAATGCTGTGCTACCCAAGCTGATCTTACTTAACACAATTTCTTAAATTTTATGATCATACAGTGACTGGTCAACAAATTAGGAGTTAATGCCCCTCAAAGAAAACATGCATTCTTGTGCAAGCAAACCAATCCATCTTCTTGCTTGAGAGCAGTGTTCGTCTGAGCTCGTTGGTTTCACATTGTAGCAAGAAATGTTTCCAGCAGAATGCACTGACAGGGACCGAAGTTGTCTGTCAGTGCTTTCTGCTGGAAACCTTTCTCGCCATCTTCTTGCCAATCATGGCACCACCTTTGCCTCACCAGGGAGAATGGGTGTTGCTCTGAGAACAGCTCATCTTTCTCAGTAAAACAATTAGTTCCACCTCTCGTAATGCACCCTGAGGAGCTTCTATGCTGCGGTTTCTCCGGACCACTGACAACATCAGGGCCTCCCTAACGCCTTTTCAGAGTTCCCAGTAATACAGTGCATCTGTTTATAGTGTGAGCTGCTTTCTATGTCCCCGCACTCGCTGACCTTGAGTCATGCATAACTGAGGTGAGTTCGTTGTTGCTGAACCTCTGGCACCCCCGTACGTCCATGGAATAAACTATTTCTTGTGAGCACGAGGGATGAGGAACACCGCACTTTTGTGGGAGGAGCCTCTAACATGTCTGACCTGCCACTGACTATTGTGAAAATAAACTGCACCACCTTGTTTAACTTGTGGATTCCTTGCATTTGTGCCAAGGTTTGTGTGCAAAGGAATGATGGATTGCTCTGGTGCTGCCATGAGTGCCATTCTTGATCTAGAAGCATGCATGGCCAAGTTACCATAGCCAACGAGCTACAGCTTTGAGCCCCTCTTCACATGTATATAAGCATGCATTTAGGCCTCCTATATCTTGGGAAATAGCAATGAAAACACTTATCACACAATCCTACCATGCCAGTTTTGGTAGTGCTGGTTCTTCTGGCAAATCTGCAAGTTACAACAATAACAAACGTTCACAACATTCATGCTTTAGATGACAAAATACGTGGTCACGTGACCACATATTGTCACGTAAAAAAAGGCAACAGGTGCCAAAAGTTTTAGTACCCTGCTATTCAATGCAGTAATACTTGTTTCTCAGTACCTTAAACAAGTTAATTAATCTTACCAACATTATATCCTTTGGCATCAAGACAATGCTTTAGAGCTGAAACTTACAATGGGTTGCTGAGAAACATAACGAGGAAACAACAAAATATTCTGCCATCTTTGAAGTCAAAATGTCCTCAAGCCCACAAAATGTCTGAAAAAGCCTTTGGCGCAATTAAAGAAAGTAGCAATGTCGATAGATTAACAAGTCAGAGGCCTTGGTTATCGCGCTTCATTTTGACTCGCCCAGAAACATGGTCCGCAAGAGATCAGTAGAGTGAATTTGAAGTCACACACATATTTTGTGGTGCCTCCCACCAATTCACAAAAGCAAGTTGGGATTTCACATGAGCAAAGAATTATATTTCGTGGCCTGGTGGGCTCATACCTACCACACTCAACCCAATGTGCTTTTGAAACATAAGGACCGAGTCACGGAAACAAAACCACACCGGACAGATCACATGGTTCCGACTTTAACATGATGTCCACCAAATACAAACAACCATATTATTGCACCCAGACGAAGAGGCTTAGACAGCTATGATTAAACACTTCCTTAACCCTTTGAGACGCTGTCTACACAATTGTGCACAGCAGCAGAGTGCATCAATACCAAAATTACTGATGAAAGTAATGGCATTTAAAATGTGTTTCATACATTTTGAAACACTTATTATTGGAACTGTGCTGCAATTTTGAATAATGTGCAGAATGTTTTAGCAAAATGAATAGGAAGGTGGAAGGCTGGGTGTTTTTACTCTGTGTCTGCATGTTGTATGTAGCGGGTTCGCTGCTTTCATTGTTTTTCACAATGTTGTGCACCAGACATAATTTTCAAGTATGAGTGGCTGTATAAGTGCTTTTCAAGCTCTTAAAAACACAAAATAATATATGTTCTCATATTTGATGTTCCTGTAGTGAGTTTTCGCATGGAGTCGAAATTTTGTAAACTTGACAAAACCCGCTAAACAATTGAAAATTCTTAATCTTTTCTGCAGCTGTACACTTTCTATGATCCTGAAGACACAAGAGATATGGTGAAAGCAAGTTTGCAATCAACGGGATAAAGTGGCGTCTGAAAGGGTTAATGATAAACCACCCATGAAATTCTGGCTCATTGTCAAACAGACACTGCCAAACAATCAAAATACAGCACTACAACCTGTTCGTTTCTTTGGCTCGGTCCTTGTGTTTCTGCAGATTTGTTTCATACAGACGAGTGAACTGGAAATGTAGGAGCTAGTCAAGCAGGCAATGTCAAGAAATGCAAATCAATGGATGGTTCTGCTACAGCCTTCAAGAGAATATGTCTAAACTGTTGAAGTGCTCACGGAATGTTTCTTGCAGCTCAGGAAAAGTCGACACATAAATGTGCTGAGTGACGTCTTCTCAGTTTAATTAAGTCAAAACCTGAGGACACAAGCGCTTACGAGTTGTGAATGAGAAAGCATTAACATCCAATTAAACACCGCTGCGCGGTCCTTCGAATTTTGTGCAGTGAGTATTCTTTTCCAGCTTTGTTTTGCAGGGTATGTTATTGAGTTTTGTGATCGAATTGGTGTGGGTTATTTTTTTCTGTACAGTTTCTACGTTAGCATATTACCTGTAGACCAGAATCATTTGAACAATATTGCCGACACAACTCAGGGATGCCACCGATGTCCTCCGTGACGAGAGACCAAGGAAGCAGCCACCAAGGCAGGCGTAGCAGCTGAGCCCAGTGGGAGAGACACACGAACCGTGCGCCGGCTTCAGAGAGCAAGAAAGCGGCATGAGCGCTTTGCGCGACTGCCTCGCTGACGGCAATCCATCTTCGCCCCGCGACGTCACGGTGCCTGCTCCGCTGAAGCATGCTCTTAACGTGGCATGAAGGTAAATGGGAATTTAGGTGCTGTTTTGCTGCTACAGATGCCAGCTTTCTCGCTTAATTGGCCATTTGACACTTTTGCATCAAAAACAAATAAATACACAAATCTTAAAAAAGGAAACAAAGAAGACAGGAGCATGTGCAAAATCAGGAAAACAAAGAATCAACAAAAAAAAAACAAGCCTCAAGAAGCCAGGGCGGTCCGTGAACCCTCCCTTGTCAATGAAATGTATGGTTTTCAAATGGAAACTATTTGTTTCTTTAACAGAGTACTTAACAAAACTTAATGTGTGCGCTATTCACAATAACCTACACCTCGTGATCCTGTAACCTAGCACCAATCAAAATACATTTTGCGGCATGACTCCACGTCACCTTGACAGCCTTCCAGCGCTACAGCTGCATTTCTCAGCATAGGCCAAGTCAGTGGTCGTGTCACATATTTCCATTTCGTCACACTCCAAGTGTGAAATATTCTTTTTGCACAGGCAACAAAACTTTCTCTAGTTTCTTCTTCAGTGCTAAAAACAAGCACTACAGTATTGCAAGTGGTTTGATTTAAGCAGCGACATGAATTTCATGTTTAAAATGGCTAATCGAAAATTTGGCTACCACTTCAGGAACAAAGTAACATTGATTATTTATTATATTCTAAACCTGCATGTAATTATAATACTGTAGCATATGTTCCTTCATGTTTAAGGCAACCAATGCTGACCTCATTACAAACATACAAAATAGCTAAAAACCAAGTCGGAATGATAATGTCATTCCTGCAACATTAAATTAAACCAGAATGTATTGTACAGTATGTTTCCAAATTTAGAGTGGCAAAGAACGGCAACCTTCTGCATGCGTCAACCACTTATGTTGCAGGAGGGCATTGCCTTTTGAAGTTCGAGAAGTGCTTGTGACATTGAAGCATCTTAATTATTTATATGTGGCACGCACACAATATCCTAGCCCGAGCTCATGTACCCTTCTCTAAGTGCAGCGGGAAGTGTATAGCATGACAAATATAATTCTGCCAATGTTGAAGGATGCAAACAGCTGTAGTCCACCCTTCCGAAATTCATAGTGAAATGTTACACGGAACAAAGCGACAAATGACGGAATAGTTTTCATCAAAGACGCTGCGACCCAGTCAGTGTGTGAGTGAACGTGCCTGATGTGACGTCATCTAGTGTAGACAGCCATACCTTGACAGGGCATGCATGAGCGTTGAGATAGCACAGGAGGCAGCCAATCACAGGACCTGACGTTATAGCATATCATATTGACCGCAAATAAAGACGGGGACATAGGGAGAGAACACATAAACAGCACGGGCGGTAACTTTCAACTGTTTTATTCACTGCAGCCCGTGGGCATATATAGGCAAATAGAACATGTGCAGATCGCAGCAAACAAGAATAACACATCAGCTTAGCGTGGCAACCAATTATCAAAAAAATCTATTTCCGATTGAAACAACCTAATGGAGGTATCGCTAACACAGTATTGGCCTTTCTTTCTTATGTGATAAGCCTCCATCAGTTGACGTGCAGTCTGGTCATGTCTTCTCCCCAGAATCTTTATCTCCTCAAAAAGGAGATAAAGATGTTTGCTGCGATCTGCGCAAGTTCTATTTGCCTATATATGCCCACGGGCTGCAGTGAATAAAACAGTTGAAAGTTACCGCCCGTGCTGTTTATGTGTTCTCTCCCTCTGTCCCCGTCTTTATTTGCGGTCAATATGATATGCAGTAAATACCAACTAGGCCAAAGTGAAGTTCTCCTGACGTTATAGTATAACATCCCTGTTGAGTGAAGCTACCAAGCATGAGCAATGTCAGCTGTTACCTACACGAACCCAGAAATTGTTACGATGTTGTCGTGAATGCCCCGAAAGAGCATGCAGCCTCGTGTGTGAAAGCACAATTAATACCACCTCAAGGAATACACAGAGCGTGTAAAGCTAATTAATTCTACCCCATGGAGTCAGCTTTAAAAGCAGCTTGAAATCTTGGAGCAATAATACAGCTGCACACTTTGTTACCCTGCTTTCTTGTTTGGGCTAACTACTTGGCACAATAAGTTAGGGCTGCACTAACCCTGCTTTCTTCTAAGCAGTCTGCTCAACCAGCTAGCCATCTTGCTCTGTGCCCACTTGCGAACGACGTGTAGGTAAACTGCAGCAATAAGAGCTATTGCATAACAATTGAAGCACGCAACTTGTCAGTGGTCTAAAGGGCAGTGACCTGCGGGCTTTGAAAACATCAATCGGTACTGCACAATGTGACAAAGCTGAGTGCCTGTGAATTGACACATCTGGTGGTCTGCTTGTATGGCCAAGGGAAGTGGAATGTGTTAGGCTAGTCACGGGTGCCAACATTGGGTGCACGGGAAACACGCAGTGCACCACCAGACACCAAATGAACGACTATCGTAACAAGTTTTTTTTTCTTTCTTTCTTTTTCTTCGAGAGCACATTACTTTAGCGCATGTTTAACCACTAGTCTGAAATTTGCCTTTTCACACCGATGCAAAACCTCAAAACCAACCAATAATGGCAGATTAAATACATGCACACCACACATAACTGACGAAACAGCAGTCATCAAACAGTTTGAATTGAATGTTTGTCAAAACAATGTCTTCAAAATAGAAATGAGATACTACACGACAGTAATTCAATCATTAAATGTGACATAACCACAGAATAGAAGAAGTCTTAAAATCATGACAAGAGAACAATAAATGCAGCAAGCACAGTTGCTGTCAGTAAATGATGTGCCGTTTGTTTTGGTGCCTCAAGTGGCATAACAACATGGCATCATGATTCACGCTAACGTGTGCTGCATAAAATGTTGACATTGTGCTGCCGCCACGTCAATGTGCATGCCAGCAGTTAAAACTTGGAAGCAGCAAGCTTTGCAGCATTTCGTCACGACAGCTAACACGAGGCCATGGCAATGTGGGTAAAATCATGCACTTGGAATTCTCTGGAAGTGACGGCAGTCACTGCTCAGCAAGGCCTGCTGAGCCCTGCCACCACTTGAAGACAAAGGAATGAAGACACTGTGAAAGGCGAGGATGACTGGCAGACAAGCCTTAAATGCCGACAAAGCCTCCTTTGCAGGCTCACTGTTATGGCACCAGAGCAGCAGCTGCACAGGACCCCCAGTTGGTCTTATTCACTCGTTTCTGGTAAATGACAACATTATCGAATGTTGCAATGACTGGGAGTGCCAGGTATAAAACACAGCTAGATCACTGACTCATTAACACTAAAATTCTGTGTAGAAGCAACATTTCATTGTGCATGCCACACACTGTGGCACATTATACTTACCTGTAGCATCTGAAAGAAATCAGAAGTAGGTGTCACCCGTCGTGACGCCAGATAAGAAATATAATATTTCTGGAACAGAACAGTGGTGCCATCTCTCATTGCTATAAAGAAAAGCATGTGTCGTGTTTTGCCCTAACAATGACAGATGGCATCACAGTTCAATTGCAAGTACATGAATGCTTTTTATGTCTAGCATTGCCACAAAAAATTAAAAATTTGATTGTTATTCATTTAGAGTGAAACAGGAAAATATTGCACCTAAGCATGGAATCGAACTGCTTGTACGCAATGTGCCACTTCTGTGCAGAATCTGAGCCCTAATGAGGATACTCTGTCAGGAAAGGTGCTCACCATGGCATGCCACAGATGCTGAGGAAAATAGGTTTTTGAACGTGGCATAGCCCCAAGCCAAGGCAAAGCTCAACCACCGAAAAGGCGCCAGGAGTGATCAACAGGACATTACACTCTGTGCTTAACTATGCATGTTGTTCAAAAAATGATTTCCTTCTCCTGCACATCAGCAGTGGACAACTACACCGCTATCACAAAGTATGTCAGGGTGTATGTCGTTAGGATTAACGTGTGAACAAGGATGCAGAGCCATTGCCCAAGGCATAATTACGATTGGGTGGACCGCCCAGAACAGATGGTTTTGGCCAAAAGAGGAAACATCACAACCTCATTAATTTTGATTAATATGGAAATTTGTACTATTTCTCAAACAAACATGTAAGTTAGCAGACAGTGTGAAACAGTTACTAACACTAAAAACTGCACTGAGTGGCTATTTCGAATCCGATTCGAAGGTCGTGATGATTTCAAGCAACTGTGAACATGGAATAGTGGCAATTTTAGGATCGCTTAATGCAAGAGCAGAAAACTATTGAATAGAAACTTTACAGCGGAATTCAGTGGACATTTTGCAGTGCTGGAAGGTTTTGCATCAATGCAATAGTTGCTGATTGTTCAGTGTAGTTTCATGAAATTTAAGAACCATAGCTGTTGCTGTCCATAATTTTGTGAAGCACCACACAATCCCTCCATTTCTTATAACTGTGCAGCAGAAGGAACAGACTTTAGATGTTCCCATTTTTTTCCATTTAACATTTCAACTTGAGCACAAAGTAACAAGGTTGCACAATACTGTGTAGCTGCCGCTTTGGAGCCAGGCTAGTTTATTTTGATGTAGGAGTCCACTCTAGTACGGAATAACAGAGTACAGTTTCTTTAAGGCTTGCTTGGAGGCTCTTCGTAACTGGTTATAGCAGTTAACTCTGTTGACAGCATTCAATTTCAAACGTTCTAAAAGCAACACAGTGCTTCAGCACTGCAACTACAGTGGCCCGTTGCAAACACGAGGAGTGGTGTTCCCCATCCTTTGAGGCGTTTTGCAACTCGGCTGACAGTGTCAACATACCAACTGGCTCAGACAGTGTTGCGGAGCGATCGAGTTAGCTGACAGCCCCCGAGGCTGTCATCAGGTGCCATCCACCTAGTCTCCATCGCCTGACCCTTCGAGTGTGGTTGGGAGGGCTGCAGGTCGTGCTAGCAGGAGAAAGCCACTGGGGTGTTGCTGGGTGCAGGCGTTTGTTCGGAGTGGGACACCTTGTTGCGTATCACCCGGTCACAGAATCACCATGTCTAGTGGTGCCAAATGGGAAAAAGGTTTGCGGAGGAGTGGGAATCGCCGCCCCTTCTCGCTGAGGCACCAGTGTGCGGAGAGATCTTGCGCCACCATGGGTGTGGCTAGAGGGCAGTACTCTGGCGTCGCAGGTCGCTCGGCTCAGCCATGGCAAACATAGTCGGGTTCTCGCTTAGCGAGCTGTCCAGCTCGCTGCACTTGCGCTCATACTCCTGGTGGCACTTCTGCGCGGCCTGCACAAACACAACACGCTGCCACAGCTCAGCTCACGGCAAAGCGCTGGCTAGCAATTAGTAGGGAACAGCTCCTTGACATTTCACTGATAGGACTACAAAGTGTGGGAAGGACACTATTGGCTCTTGCTTATACAGCAGAATCTCGTTACAACGAACTTCGCAGGACCGCTGAATTTAATTTGTTAATTTGAATTATCGTAGTACTGAAAAACCAATATTTTCATGTCAGAAATGCAACACAATAACGAAAATTACATACCTTTGCAGCAGATGCACCTGTTCGTACGTAAATAATAAACGAGAACACTGGGTACAGTTTAACTACAATTTATTGCTTGAAGAAGTCTGTAATCTTCTTCTGGCGAGTAGACAGCAAGTGTTCCAGGACGAATGCTGCCACATCCTCGACCTTCCTCTGAACGTCATCGGGGACACCTTTACAGCGCCCGAGGAATGATAGAGTCTTCTCCAGAAAGACTAAAACATCTGAGCTGGAAACAGTCACTTTCTCTTTGTGTGTTGATCCAGTGTCGGCATCATCTTCGTCATTACTGCAATCTTTTGCTCACGCACTTTATTCACGATGTCTTCGTTGGTGAGCTCCATGGATGTAGCCGCCGCGCTGTCACTGTAATCATTTAAGGTCACCGCGGTGTCAACAGGGAGCTTCTCAGTAAGCTCATTCCACAGTACTAGGTTGAGCTCCTCTGTGTCCTCGCAGTTTTGTGGCATAGGTGAAGCCTTTAAAAGGCCTGCCTTTTGCCAGCAGTTGCTGATCGTGCTTGCCTTCATGTTCCACCATGACCCTGCAAGCATTTCTGCAGCTTGACAGACGTTTAATTGCGTGGGCAGATTCAGTCAAGCATTGATCAGGAGGTGCTGCACAAGACGCTTCCGAAATTCGGCCATCACACATCTGATGATGCCCTGGTCCAAAGCTTGTAGCAAAGAAGTACAATTCGGGGGCATAAATGAAATTTGCACATTGCTCAATCGCACGTTCACGATATGCGCCGAGCAATTGTCAACGATAAGGAGAACTTTTCTGTATTTCTTCTTTATTGTGTCGTCGAGCTGCAGCAGCTACTGAGTGAACAATTCTCGCATCATGCACGCTTTTTCGTTGGCTCGGTATTCGCAAGGCAACGAGGAGACGTTTTTGAAGCAGCACGGCTTAGCAGACCTGCCAACCACTACCGGCTTGAGTTTTTCCGTGCCCGTGGAGTTGCAGCAGAACAAAATTAACCGATATGCGGAGACGCGATTTCTTTCCACCGTTGCACCTGTCACCTCTGAACTTCGTTGTTTTATCAGGGAACAACTGATAAAAGAACGCCGTTTCATCGCCATTGAAAACGTCATCTGGAGAGAAAGACTTGATGACTGCAGGAATACCCTCAGAAGTAATAAAGATGGCGTACATGGGCAAGCAATGACGTAATGGCAAGGTATGTTGTGCATTGGTAACTACTGGGCGAGAAAAAGCCTTTACAAATGTATCATTTAAGACCAGCGTGCATTCTACGTGAGGCACGGGATGTCCTTCCGTTGTTAGGAAAGCTATTGCACATCGCTCATTGCCCCGTATGACACTCCAAAATCGTCTAGAGTTATTTTTTCGCATATCTGGAAGGGTGCAATTGAAAAAGAAAAATTTAGATCGTTTCATTTCAGATAATTAAGTTGTGGTGGCAGATTTATAGGCTGACCAACGTTTATCCGACCGAGATTTGATAGCAGCGCGATAGAGCCCTTTCTTACGGTTAGAAAGACGGTTTATGTATCTGTTGTAACATGGGGCACTCGTATTTCAAAAAACTTTCTTGATACGAATGTATTTAAAGGTTAGTTCTGAAATTTTCGTTTTAAATAGGTCCCAGTTGCTTTGCACAGATCATTCAAGGTAATCGGACAAGAACTCATCTAAACAGAAGCACATTTCATTGTTAATTGCGTAGAAATCTGCTTTTCTGTAGTCACGTATTGTTTTGAGATGCTTTTGCGCACGTGAGAATGGCAGTGAAATCTTTGCTTGAATAATTACATGATCCCTGATACCAAGCGTATTAGACAAACAAGATACAATTTCCGGCGATGATGTCAAAAGAAGGTCAAGAAATGAAGATGTATTATTTGTAATGCATGTAGGAAATTGCACCAACTGTGTGAAACCGAAAATCAGAGCAGCTGTGTAGGAAATGGTCTGCCTCAGCTGAATTAGGCGATGAATATGAGTACGAATTTGACCATATAATGTCAGGAAAATTGAAATCGCCTAATAGAATGACCGGTGCTCCGGGAAACAAAATGTTTACGTGATTCAGGCAATCATGAAGGTCGTCACAAAGATTGGCACACCCAGAAGGAGGGTGGCAGCATACACCAATGACAATTTTTTTAAAAACTAGGTTGAGGCAACACCATGTTGCCTCTAAACTAGATTTTATAATAACAGCATAGCTTTCAATTTCCATGTTTACAGCAAGAAGACCACCGCCACATCGATTAGGCCTATCACAGTGAAATATTTTGTATTGTATTTTCTTTCACAGTAAAACAGCTCTTCGTTTGGTATTTTATCGGAAAGCCAAGTTTCGATTAACGTGACAATATCAGCGTTAGAATCGTTGATCAATACACACATTTCATCTTTCTTCGACAAAAGGCTGTGAACGTTAGTAGAGAGCACAATCAGGTTGCTATTGTTAGCGGAAGCGCCGCCACCCCTGGCTTTCTTCTAGCTGGCCGAGGAAGCAAGTGCGCAACCGGAACAAAGGTGCCGCGGGGAGAAATTGGCGGCATTGGTTGCGCGTCCGGATGGCCCTATTTCATATACTGCATCAGTACTGCAATCATAGCCGTAGCATGTTTCGTTAGCAATTAATTCTGTCCAACTGGACATAACTGGACATATCTGTCCAACTGGCCAAGCATTAAAGCACCTGGCACCCAACTGGCCAAGCAAACCATTGGAAAAACAGTTAATCGGCCATTTTCAACCAGGGCTGTGTTGACTTTGTTTCTGTTAACATTTTGAAATGACGCTTTTGACGATGAACTGTTATTCATTCGCCAGTTAGCACTTTCACTGCTCAACTGATGAGCGCCCAATTAAGAAATGCCACCAATGCTCTGAAGCGTGGGTTACAACTGGAACCATTCAGCTACAATTCACTGCAGTTTGGAAGCCACTGCAACTTTTGATAAGCCTGAAGGATATTGGGAAGCTTTGACAAAAAAATAAAACCATTTAGCAAGTACCGAGGCCATTCAGATAGCAGCCGTGCAGAAGTCAATTTTAGTGAGCTGTGACTGAGAGTCCCAGAAGGATGTCCAAGCACATTGAGAACCTAAAGTTCCAGTGCCACATTCAATCACTTCAAAAAATCTCATTTGGTATTCACATCATCACAAGAACTCGCTCTTTTTTCGACAAACCATTCTCATGTCGTTATATTACGCGTACATGCACAGTTATCTCTCATACTGTCTGCCATCTTGGGGTGATACATATGTCACACATCTTCATCAGCTACAAGTTTTGCAAAAGCAGGCATTACGATTAATTGCATCCCAATCGCCTACATCTCCCTCTGCTCCCATATTCCGTTCCCTAAATGTTTTCCCTTTAAGCATGTTATTCAATCATAAGCTGTCACTACTTATGTTTCGTCTTATAAGTACAGAGTTTAATATTCCAGGTTTTACTCACTCTAGCTTCATCAACTATAAGAACACAAGATTTTCAGCACCAACTCAATCTTCTCCTTCCAAAAGCAAGAACTAATTATGGGAAATTTACCGTCGCGTTTTCAGGCATTTCTGTTTGGAATTCAATACCATCTGATATGATGTTATCTACATTATTATCATTCAAGCATAGAACGAAGGAGCATTTCATGAACACTTTATCTGACGCATAGTATAATTTAATGAACCTAGAATTAATTAGATCTTGTGCTGCTTTACCATTATTCAATGTACTGCTCAATTACCGAGTCACTGATTTGTGCCTATAATTGATGCTTCTCCTCGTTGTTAGCTTTACATGCCATTTATCCTCGTTTGAATTTCTGCAAGTTATTTTTAAGATTTCTTCAATTATTTTTCTTCTTTTTAACTGTGTGATTATACTCGTGATATTATTAATAGATTTTTTTTCTCTCTTACCATTTATTTCCGATGATGATGTAGAAATTGTACAATATATGACCTGACTCACTGTTTGCCACGATCCTACTAACCCCTTTTCAAGTCTTGTTAGGAGGTCCCTCCGACAGTTGCTACTTTGGGACCTCCGAATGTGTACTTATACCCACCTTGTAATTGATTTCGTCAAAAATAAATACTGATTGATTGATTGATTGTTTGATTAGAAATATGACAACATCTCCTGCCTAGCTGTGGAGTTGTAATGCCATGAATGCACATGTTCCCTTTGTTTTACTGCTGGTTCTATAGCAGCAACTTCGGTTAATGTGTTTGTTTACCCCCTCTGCAGCTCAGTTCACAAGTCTGCAGTTCACAAGTCTGCAGTTCACAAATCCTAGTTGGTTCTCTCCTTCAAAAACTCAGCTCATTGTGCGACACTGGGTATACGGCACAAGTCCAGACCTTCTTGGATCGCATGCTTTCCCTTGCATCCACAGCAGATCACGTGACCTCCAACAATGAAGCTGTGCATGCGCTCGGACGCCTTGCATGCATCGTTACACCCTGGGCAGCACGGCAGCCCTGCCAACATGATTCAGACAAAATTCGGAGAGGTCATTCCTCACCTGGCTCTTTTCTTCCTCCATGCTTTTGCGCACTTCCTCGTGCTGCCTTTCGAGCTCGGCTTTCTTCTTGTCCAGCAGGCTTTTGATCTGAAGCAGAGACGAGTGTGGTATGAGCATGCCCATATGCCAAACCAGCAGTGCGATATCCCACAGACTGGTATTTTCATAGAGCAGTCATCGGGAGATACTATATTGAATTAAATAAACCACGACTGATTGGCCTACTTAATTTGCTCAAAGATTGTATATATCATTGCTTAGAGTGGATCGTGACTGAACTGGGCCAGTTGGTGCGATTACATAATGCAAAAAACAGTGGAAACTCCATGGACAAGAATTGGAAGCTGATGAACACAAGCGTTCACTCGCAACTAAAGATTTATACCGAAAACTAAAGATTTCGTCTATAATAACTGGAGTTGACTGGTGCTGAGAAATCTGCACACAATTTCAGATGGAATTTTTCTTTTTAATTACTAAACGAGTGAGACAATTAAGGTGTGGCATTCACATGCTGCTGTTAGAAACCATTGAATAAGCTAATGCAAAAGTCACTGCATGCCACTGAAGGACTGCGAAAGATTTTCGAAAGCTGTTCGGGTAATCCATATTTGCCGTTGTGCACCCAAGTCTAGCAGGCCTTGGAGCATTTTCTGATAATGCTGGCAGGGTGCTTCGAGCCTCCGATTTCCTACAATGCAAGCAAGTGCTTCCAAACAAGCAAGGCACCTCTCTATGTTGGCATCCAGTCACCGCACACTATGGGAGGCTTGCAGTGCCTTCCAACATATTTGTGAAAAAATGGTGTACCCAGCAATCACTAAGAACATGAACAGGGGTACTTTTTTGTAACAGTCCATTTCATTTTCTTCTGTTACAATTTATCCCGCCAAATGGACATTAAATGGCCATGGCAAAACGACAAGCATCATTATGCAAAGAACACAAGAGGTTCACAGAAGTATGAAGACTAGACGTCCTTCAGACAAGCGCTACCATTTCAACAAAATGAACTTGTTTTGTTCAAGGTGAAAACAAGTCGAAACGACGGTCCGGGAGATCTCTTGCTTGACCAGTGCCGAACTGTCACTGTGTGTGTAAAAAAAAATGGAGGCAGGGAAAATGCAGGGAAAATGAAAGCCACCCACAGTTCTTTTTCATGTTCCCTGTATAACTTTTACATGTAAGGCAAGATACTGTGCAATTTGCTTTCAATGCTTCATCAACATTGCAAAATATAAATGAGACACATTGCATCTAGTCAGTAGTCAGTAAGAAAATACAATAGGCTGTGCCCAAAAATTGACAGCTATGGCATCACCAGTGGCCAATGTCTTGTATCAATGTTCTGGTAAGTAGACATCAACAGGTGCTTTGGAGATCACTCTTGACTATCTAAGCATCTCATGCTCTAAATTTATTGCAGTAGAACGACCTCAACTGTATCCACCCACTTAGGCTGGTACACTGTGCATTCTGCTTGTCTGTGGACAAGCGGCAACATTACAAAGTGCCAAAGACATGGCCTTCGAGATTGTGTGCTACAGTGCTGTTGCAACAGTGGAATGCCATAATATTTGAGGCCATCCAAAATCCAATTATTACTTGCAAACTTATCATAGTGTTATGAAGTTCGAAGCTGCTTAATAAAATTGCAACAGAACCATTCCTGCTTTTGTTTTTTCCTTCTTTTGATGCCAAGTCTCAAAGGTCTCCATTACTCATACAATCTGTTTCATCTAAGCAGGAGCATTAATCCAAGCCCAGTCAGACTCACCCGTTGCCGCTCCGAGACAGCCTCACCAATCATCTTCTGCTGCAACTCTCGTTTTATCCTGCAGGCAGCAATTGGCCGCATGAACAAATATAACAGCATGAACAATCAAAATGCAACAAATGTTGATTCAATCCGTCAATATAAATCAACAAATAAAGTGAGGGTGAAATTCATTCACACATGCAGGGTGCCCAGCTAACTTTATGCCGAAGCTTAAATATGTGCCAATGCACTATGTGAGTATGCAACTAAAGGTCCCCAAGCAGCCACGGATATCCATGAGATTTCAGCCGCAAGTCCGAATGTCCGTTCATCTAAATACCCCTCAAGGATGTCCATAGGTCGTACGAGAAATGTCCATATCCCATTCGGATGTCCGGGAGACATCCTATTTTGAATGTCCGCTGGCTGTACATAAATGGGCGTTCCTAGGACATAAGTTAGGGCATTGATCAATGTCCTAATATGAAAAATATAGTTGGAAATCTTAAAGGTTCCGCAATTCATTTTACATTTTCATGCTTCTGCACTCTATTGAACACATAGTCCAAGTAATTTTTGTATGGAAAAATGAGTAGCTGATGCATCCTTACAACTTATTACGACAGTTAAAACGTAACAGATCTCAAAGGCTAGGCTTTTTTTGGCTGCAGAAGCAAAAAATACATCATAGGCGACATGTAGGGGCAGGCAATGTCAAAGGCTATGCTGTTATATGAATTCAGCAGAAGTGATTTCAGGGGCCGGAAACACAGCATAGACATTTCGTTTTCGTACACCACTTATTGCCAAAATAAGTAGTTATTTCACTGCCTAATTTGATATATAATAAAAATGCTTTAACGAAACTATTTATATGTGAAAGTTTATTTGCTTCTATTACCGAAACAGGAGCAGGAGCAAAAGGCTACAATTGGCATTCAGCACTGTGGTATATAATGTGAAATACATTGGTGACATCATATCGAATCATTGGTAGTGCTTGTGCAGTACAGAGGTAAACTTATCATCCAAATAAAACTGGAACAGATCAGCAGTGCGAAATACAGAAGACACACATACATTATAGAAAAATAATACAGATTGACAATGAATCTGTAGATACAATTTCCCCAAGTCTGGGAAATAAGTAACACGGTAAACATAAATGAATTGTGTAATTGAAATACAAAAACAAGAGCACAACAATGTATTACAGCATAAGATGCTAAAATATACATATAACCTATATTGCATTTCATGTGCTATACTAATGTGCATTTTCATGGATTTCTTAGATAATTTACCATAATCAGGTAAATTTAGGTGATTTAATAATTTAGGAACCTGGTGATTCAAATGCTGCCTGCCATAAATTGTTTGAGACTTTAGAGTTTCCCTAGTGTCCTGGCGTAGGCAATAGTCAGATTTTGATTCAGTTGATTTTGATGTATACAGTTTGTTAGTTTTTATACGTTGCAATAACCTATAATAGTATATCTGGTTTGCTTTCAGCAGAGTGTGTTTGATGAATAGGGTATGTGTTCTCAAATCTTGAGGTTTACCCCTGTAGTTTTCAAAATATCTACGGTCACTCTTTTGTAACACTATCAATTGTCAATTATTTTGTAAATATGTTGTACCCCATACAAGTAAACAATATATAAGTCGTGAATAAAACATAGAGTAATATAATACCTTTTCAAGCCAAAGTGGAATCAGATTTCTGATTCTGTTAGAACATCCCGTGGTTTTGCTAAGTTCAGCAGACAGTCTGCTCACGTGTCTTCCAGGACATATCACCTTTAAACCAAATGCCCAGAAACTTAATGAGCTTCTACTTGTTCTATTTGCACGTCTCAAAACCATATTGTTAACTTAAAATTTATTGGTTTGTTAATTGGTGCAACTATTATATTGTAGCGGGTAATATGCATGTGTGTGGCGTTGTGTGGACTGCCACAGCTGTGGCGCGAGACCCGAGCTCGGGCTGCTTATGCGAAGGGCTAGGACTCGTGATCAAGAGCTACTTGCAATCCCTCGAACGAGCTGCAATAAACCCTCTTTTATTTGAATGGAGGTGCGGGGTAACCTCGGAAACTGGAACTACGAAACCGGATGCTACCCACTGCTGCGACCATACCTGACAAAACCACACAGGAAGATGCACCACTGCCTCCGATGGTCATCGTTTTCGGCGTGTTGTGCCAGCGTGATCCTGCCACTTTTAGCGGCATGGATGATCATGATGTGGAGGATTGGTTGTCATGTTACAAACGGGTGAGTCAGTATAACAAGTGGGACGACGCCACCAAGTTGCACAGCATGCTGCTTTACTTAACTGGTGTCGCGAACATCTGGTTCAGAAACCATGAACACGATTTCACAACATAGAGCACATTCAAGACAAGTTCCGCAGAACTGTTCGGGTGCCCCGCTGTGCACAAGCTTTGCGCAGAACAACGCTTACGCGGGCGTGCGCAACATCACGGTGGAACTTTCAGAAGTTACATCGGAGATGTCACTGACCTGTGTAAATGCGTGAATTCGTCAATGGCAGAACAGGACAAGATAAAACACGTTATAAAAAGCATTGATGAAGATGCCTTTCAAATGTTGTTAGCGAAGGATCCGCATACCATGGCCAAAGTTATCAATTTGCGCCAAAGTTTTGACGAGCTACGGAAACAATGCATCTTGGCTCGGTATTTTGTATTCGGTTGATTTCTTTGTGCTAACTTGTTGCTCCCACGATGCGACTCTCGGTTGGGATTTTCTGTCACGCCATCATGCCGTCATTGACTGTGCATGTGCTGAGGTTCAGTTCTCCCTTCTGTGCAATTTGCCATCCCACGACATTCAAGTTCATGATGTTAGCAGGATCTGTGTAGCTTCAGATACTGACCTTCCCCCTCACAGCGCTGTATTTGTCCCTCTCTCATGCGCATCGCTTGCCGAAGCGATGGTCATGCTTACATCCACTGCCATCTTCAGTCGCCGCCAGCCTATATTGTTGCCTTTTGCCCTCCTCACGGTTCACCATGGTGCTGCAGAAATACTGATTTCTAACCCAAATTCATACACTTTGGCTTTGCACTGTGGCGAGGCTATTCGTGCCATCCAGACTGTGGACGCTGACGTTATTGTGCATTTCCCTATTGCTGATGACGTGGATACTGCCAACGTAACAGCACTGACACCCCATGTGTCATCTAACCAATGTTTTTTGTCGCTATATTGCAGATAACCTCGAGCCGACGCAATGCGAGTGGCTAATTACACTTTTAGATAATTTTCACGCCTCTTTTGACTGGAACCCAGCATCATTGGGCCGCACAAGTACTGTCTCTCACCACATTGATATGGGACATCATGCACCATTACGTCAGCGTCCGTACCGCGTGTCATCCACGGAGCGTTGTGTCATCACCGAGCAAGTTGAAGACATGCTTGAACGTGGTGTTATCAAGCCATCCCGCAGTCCTTGGTCGTCTCCCGTAGTGCTTGTTAAGAAAAAAGATGGCTTGATTTGTTTCTGTGTGGACTACCGTCGCCTCAACAAGATTACACAAAAAGATGTCTATCCTCTACAGCGCATAGACGATGCCCTGGAATGTCTACATGGTGCCGAATTCTTCTTTCGACTTGCGATCAGGCTACTGGCAAGCCCCAGTGGATGAATCCGACCACTCGAAGACAGCTTTTATTACGCCTGTATGAGTTTACAGTAATGCCATTCGGCCTCTGCAATGCACCCGCGACATATGAAAGGATGATGGACAATATTCTGCGAGGCCTCAAATGGAAGACATCCTTGTGTTATTTAGACGGTGTGGTACTTTTCTCCTCTGATTTCACCACTCACCTCTCTCGTCTACGCGAAGTCATTACTTGCCTTGCCACCGCCGGCCTTCAACTTAACTTGAAGAAGTGCCGCTTCGAAGCCCGCTAGCTGACCATACTTGGCCATGTCGTTTCCAATGACGCCATCCTTCCCGACCCTGACAAACTTCGTGCTGTTGCAGAATTTCCACGGTCGACTACAGTGAAAGAGCTCAGAAATTTTAGCGTCCTTTGCTCTCATTTTTGACGCTTTGTGCGCAATTTTGCCTGCATCACTGCTCCCCTGATGAAGCTCCTGGCTGGCCCTGGTGACCTTCGTGACTGGACTCCGGCATGTGACCAAGCCTTCACCACTTTGCATCGTCTGCTTACCTCACCGTCTGTTCTACACCACTACGACCCGAGTGCACAGTCCAAATTTTATACGGACGCCAGTGGTGTTGGTCTTGGAGCCGTCCTTGCGCAACGCAAGCCTGGCTTTCAGGAATATGTGGTTGCATATGTGAGTCGTGCCCTCATGAAGGCAGAAACCAATTATTCTGTCACAGAAAAAGAATGTTTGGCTAAAGTTTGGGCCTTGAACAAATTTCGCCCTTACTTGTAGGGCCATCCGTTCGATGTTGTGACAGACCACCACGCGCTCTACTGGCTTGCGTCACTGAAAGACCTGTCGGGGCGTCTTTCTCACCGTCGCCATCTGGCCAAAAAGGCTCGTCTTGAGCATGGTGCTTACAGGACGTTGGGCTCTTTGGCTCCAAGAATTTGGCATTCGCGTCATCTATCGCTCTGGGCGTCAACATTCTTATGCAGATGTGCTCTCCCGATCACCCATGCGATCCGACGAAACGCCACCCTCATCCATGGAGTGCCCGGTTGCTACGTTTGCTGTTACTGACATGCTGTCTGAACAGAGAAAAGATCCGTGGATTGTGTCTCTCATTGACATTCTTAACAGTTCTTCAGTGGCTAGATGCCCTCGAGCCCTTCATCGCCAAGCCACCCATTTCGTACTATGGGATGACATCTTGTACCGCCGAAACTATCAGCCAGATGGTTGCGAATGGCTGCTAGTCATCCCTCGCCATTTGCATTCCGACATATGGACATATTTCCACGCTGACCCACAACAAGCTCATGTTGGTGTTCTGAAAACCTACGAGCGGCTCTGCCAGCGGTACTACTGGTGTGGCATGTATTCTTATGTCCGCAAATACATTCAGTCGTGTGCAGGCTGTCAGCGACGCAAGCCATCTCCTCATACGACAGGGCCTCTGCAACATTTACCAGGTCCTGCACGTCCTTTTGACCGGGTTGGCATTGACATTTATGGGCCTCTTCCATGCACTGCTAACGGAAATTATTGGATAATTGTTGCAGTAGACCACATCACAAGATATGCCGAAACTGCTGCACTTGCTCCGGGTGCTGCTCGCGACATCGCTGCATTCATCTTACAGCATTTCATCTTATGGCACGGAGCACCGCGAGAACTGCTCAGCGACCGAGGCCATGTCTTCTTGTCCAAAGTTATTAATGAGCTACACGCCGCGTGCCACACTATTCACCACACTACTACGCCGTATCACCCACAGACTAACGGTCTAACGACTGGTGACATGCTCACCATGTATGTTGCGTCTGATCATTCCAATTGGGACGATGTCCTCCCTTTTGTGCCGTGCGCATATAATACCGCCACTCAGGCTGCCACAGACTTCTCACCATTTTTTCTTCTTTACGGACGTGAACCATCCACTACCCTCGACACTGTACTACAATATCATCCGGATGCCTCTGAATTCACCCCTCTTTCCGAAGTTGTTTGCCATGCTGAAGAGTGCCACCAACTGGCTCTCTCATTCATGTCGGGTACCCAAGGAATCCACAAAGATCGCCATGACACCGATCAGCCCACACAGTCCTTCTGCGTGGACTCTCACGTCTGGCTTCGGCTGCCCTTCCAAGCTCCAGGCCTTAGCCCAAAGCTTCCTCCGAAATATCATCGCGTATGAATTATGTCGTCGAACCGGTGACACCATCTTCGGAGAAACGCCGCCGTGGCCGTGAGACGGTTCACGTCAGCCGCCTGAAGCTGTACCATGACCATCTTATCATATCATCACCTTCCGTCATCAGGATTGCTCCTCTTCGCCGCGGGGGCAATTGTAATTGTGGCGCTGTGAGGACTACCACCGCTGTGGTGTGAGACTCGAGCTTGGGCTGCTGATGCGAAGGGCTAGGACTCGTGATCAAGAGCTACTTGCGATCCCTCGAACGAGCTGCAATAAAACCCCTTTCAATATATTTAGTTTTATTGACATTTAATTGCAATTTGTTGCTGTGTAACCATGAAAACAGAAGATTTAAGTAATTATTTATTGAAATCTGCAACGTTTGCAATGACTTGTCTGCGAAAAACACATTTGTGTCATCACCATACATGATTAAACTTTGAGCATTTCGCGGGTAGGAAAGATCATTGATGTATAGGTTAAATAACAAAGGTCTAAGTATAGAGCCTTGTGCAACACCTTGTATTATCTTTAGTTTCGGAGATTTGCTATTGTTAATTGATATGTACTGATACCTGTCTTGTAAATAGCTGTGAATTAAGTGGTATGCTGACCTTCTTATCCCATAATCATAAATCTTGGTCAACAAAATGACATGGCTTACAGGAGCAACAGCTTTTCTGAGATCCAAAAGGACACCAAAGGTGTGCTATCTTTGTTCAATGTTATTTATTATTTCATGTTTAATAGAGAGTAATGCTTCTCCACAGGATCTTTCCTTTCTAAACCTATGTTGCACATCAGACATAATAGAGTACTTTCAGATAAATTTTTCAAGGCGGACGTTTATGATTGTCTAAAAAATTTTAGACATTACTGTTAGTACAGATATGGGTCAGTAATTGTTAAAAGTGTAATCTGTGCCACCCTTGCACACTGGGCACACTCTAGCTAGCCTGAGTGCTTCCGGGAAATTGCCACATTCGAGCGTACGATTAGCATTATGAGCTAGAGGGCTGGAAATTAAGTCCATTACGTGTTTCATGGCAATTGGTATGATATCATCGTATCCTGCAGCAGCGCTATGTTTAGGTTGCGTATAATATCTGTCACATTGTACTCATTGATACTTGCATTGGGATGCATTGGAGAGCCTTGGCAATGCATGCTGTTGAACGACAGTGTCCTACAGCGATCCAATCCAAATTATAGCCATCGTTCCATCGTTTTAATGGTGGCAAAGCGTCAGTGCAGCGACGGTTTGTTTGCCATCTTCACAGCCTGCCCGAAGTCACCTGCACAGCTTGAGGTGTGAAAACTATATCTATTGCTATTTGGGCCATCCGAGTATCGGAACGTGTTTTGTTCACATGTGCCAACAAGCCCTGAGGTGAGGGGAAAGCCGTAGATGTGAAAGAAAGCATCACTGCAAACAAATACCATATTTGAGGCCTTTGGATCACACGCCGGCAGCCAGCAGTCAACAGCCTTAGAATTCGCAAGTCCAGAATGGTACAGTGGTGCATGTACGCTGCACACATGCGTTAACATGTATTGTCGTCCTATCCACGCGAACGTTTATGTGCCTTGCGGCGTTTTCCGCTATACAGAGGCTACCTCAGGAGTTAATGCCACTGATTGTAACACGATGCAACCCCCAACCTCGGGCTAAGAGGCAAAATGATGCAATTACTCTCTAGCACAGCGGGTATTAAAGGTCCTTATAGCATTGAATGAAGTTATGCTTAAAGAGGTAAAGAAAATTGCTTTTGTTGCTATTGGCAGACCCACTCGGCACTTGCCCTGTCACTTTCTCAGCAGCAGTACACTACTAGGTACTATGTAGCAGTATTGTACTAGTACACTAGTACTAGGGGTGTGCAAATACCGAATAGTAGATTTTGAGTAGAATACTAAATAGAATCAAGAAAAAGAAAGCTGAAAATCGAATATCAAAAAATTTTGTCACAATAGTTCACGCTTACAAATTTTGGGCAAGAAAGTACGGTGTTTCACATGCTCGGGAGTCTCCTAGCATTGCATAACAAGAATGTAGCAAGCTGTCAGTAACATGGGTACAGAGAAATCAAGATATACAGTACAGTCTATTCTTAATTATGGGAACACCAAATTAGTACGCCAGCATTGATTACAGCTCAGTTCTAGTATTCTAGTATATGAAGGTCTGGAAAATGTTTTTATTTTATCGATAGGAGTTCTATATAATCAAGTGCTTTTTTTTCCTCTGAAACTAATCAGTTTGTGACATTCTGTACTGAATAACAACAAGGTTCTCAGCTTAATAACGGGCCTGTGTTTTGCGACAATATTTTATTTATTGCTTGGACAGTTTTGCTTTCCTGTTTTTCTCCAAAATACAGAAGGGCTATCCAAACTTTACAGCCGGTGGGTTATCCTAAGGCCAATCTGCGCGAGGGACAGAAGGACCCCACATGATGCGATTTGATCACCGCTCCGCGCAGAACTGGTGCCGACGGCAAAGAGCCGGCACTATCCATGTGTCAGGTTCGGCGTGATTTGCCACCTGTCAAAGATTCTAAAATCTGTAGGGTCATGACAAGAACGTGCAACCCACACCTCCCCTTCCTCCTCTCCCCTTGGTCGTCCGCCGTCTATGCCACTGCATGCAACCAGGTCACGGCACTTTCCCATCAGCCACGTGAACGAAATTTAAAGCTAGTTTTGTGGCAGGTTTGCTCAAATCTAAAAGAAGAAAGGGAGAAAGAACAAATGATGCGCGTCTATGAATGGCGTCAGTAACGAGAGACCACCGTCCTGTGTGTCACAAAGATGGAAACTTTGTCATCTTCTCGTGTGCCCTTACTTTCATTTGCGAAGCGGGTTGTTGGCTTTCCGAGTGTTGTGTGACTGCTGCAAATATGCGTAAGTCGATTCAGCATTATACCGTAACTCTGGTTGCCAATGCCCGACGAAGCAGTCCCGAGGCAGTGTGGTGGCAACAAAAATTTGCTGCTGGCTGACATGCTAACAGGCCACAAGCCATCGTGGATTGCCTGATGCTAATATGTTCGTAGGGTGGCTCATCAGTGACTGACAGCTGCTGAAGCAACACGAAGTTCATCACCGGATTATACAACACTCTGCATGCCTGTCAACGGAGACAATGATAGCAAATGTCTATGATGGCATGACAAGCATGGTATAATTGCGATTGAATGACAGTATGATTACAATACAATGACGAAGAAAGATTGACATCTATGGAACGGCAAAGGCAGTATGACGATGGCATGACAATAATTGGATGTTACTGAAGTGATAACAATGATAAAATGACAATGTGACGACGATGGTGTAATGACGACTGTGTGAAGATGATAGCGTGATGATGACAGCATGATGAGAGTCAGATCACAAAGCGGAAATGATGACGATGCAATGACCACTACGGCATCATGGCTCCAAACACATACCGAATGGCCAAAGCTATTAGACAACTTGGACCACTGGGTCGGTGTAGAGGCGTGATGACAACAGCATGATGAGAGTCTGATGATGAAACTCGAACAACAACGATTGAATGACCATGACGACATCACTGTGACAGTGTGACAAAGAACGCATGACGACTGTATGATGACGATGGCATGACGACGATGATACAACAAGCATCGGATAACAAAGCTGAAACGACAGCGATGCAACAACCATGACGACGTCACGACCATGAGCACATAGCCAGTGGCCCAAACTATTAGATAACTTGGACCACTAGTTTGAGGTAGAAGGTGTGACGACGACGGCATGATGAGAGTAAGATATCACGAAGCTGGAATGATGACAATTCAATGTCCATGGTGGAGTCATGACCAGGAACACATAACAAGTGGTCCAAGAAGGTAGTCAATTTGGGCCACTCGGTCGACTAGATAGGTAGATAGATAGAAAGGCTCAAATTGGCTGAAGTAGGGAATGAATGCTATTTGCATTAAATAAAAAGTCAAGGTTCTTTGTGTCAAAGGGTGTCAAACTAACATACGCTTAAAATTCACGCCTACAATCGAAAGGCTGTTTTATATGTGCTGCCATGGCCATGAATTGCACCGGCTCGAGCTACCAAGGCCAGATGTCATACGTTGACATATGAGCGTGGACGCTGCAATTGGTAAAGCACTGCATGCAGCATAATGTGGCTCACACTTGCGGCAAGTTATATTTTCATTTGAAGAAAACATTTCGATGAAATAAAAGTTCCTATGCTTTATGCACACTTTTGGCTCCATATGTGGTTATAAATAAAAAAAATTGAGCCTTTTACTTTTCTCATTCGGGACTCGCAACATTTGTGTATGTGTGTGCGCACATGTCACACGCACAAGCAGTGATCTATGTTTTTCATCATTTATGCATAAAACTGAAGTTTGTTTCCCCTCATCTTTTATTCAAGAAAAATGAATAGATGGGTCACTGATGGCCGCTGCATGGAGCAAGTTGCGTTTTGTTTGGTATTAGTATGTCTAATAACGAGCTACGGAAAGAAGAATGATAGGTGTAACCTTAAGGGATAAGAAAAGAGCAGATTGGGTGAGGGAACAAACGCGACTTGATGACATCTTAGTTGAAATCAAGAAAAAGAAATGGGCATGAGCAAGACATGTAATGAGGAGGGAACATAACCGATGGTCATTAAGGGTTACGGACTGGATTCCAAGGGAAGGGAAGCGTAGTAGGGGACGGCAGAAAGTTAGTTGGGCGGATGAGATTAAGAAGCTTGCAGGGACAACATGGCCACAATTAGTACATGACCAGGGTAGTTGGAGAAGTATGGGAGAGGCCTTTGTCCTGCAGTGGGTGTAACCAAGCTGATGATGATGATGGTGAATAGCATTATTAGTCAAGAATAATTGACTAAAGCTTTTAGTGAACTTCACAAAGTCAAAATTTTGTGCATTTTTATACCAATTGTTCAGTTTCTACTGCAGTAAGCTCTCTTGTAAAAGCAAATATGGGAGAAAATGTGCCACACTTGTTAGTACAGTAAAATCTCATCACTACGAACACCACATTAATGAACTTTCCAGTCTACGAATTTTCTTTAAATCCTCACCAGAATGTCTATATTTTCAATGTAAAAAACTTTCCGTACTACGAATTTCAGATTACCGAATATTTCAGAATAATGTACATAATTTAATCCCATAATCACCAAGATGCTTCATTATTACGAAGTTCCGTTGAAGTTTTGGTGCCGAATACCTGAGGCTTCCACCTATCATCATCATCCGCAGCAGCAGCAGCCATGCGCTAGGGAACCCGTTTCAACGGGTAGAGCCTCAGCAGCATCAGGGTGAGCGTCGCGTAGGGTCATGTTCGGACTCTCCTACTACGTTGCAGGCCTACGTCACCAGGCCTCGAACACTCTCAAGTTCAACAAATGGCCACAGAGGGCGAAAATATCGACCGTGCGGTGCTGCTAAAAAAACGGGCATAGTACACCAATTAAAAAGGTTCCCCCGTGAGTGCATTATCTCCCACTAGAGGCGCTGTAGTAAGCGCAATTTTAACCTACAAACTTTCTTCAACAATAAACGAAGCGTTTTTATTACATGACAAAGAGTACAAAATTATCATTCCTAATATTAAATTTTACTTTTTAGTACTTTGTTTATTTTTTCTATTATGAATACAAGATAGCGTTCAGCATTATCGACCTCCCACAAGACCTCTGGCCTGGATCAAAAAGTTTTGGCGGTATGTTTGCGTGCACGGCAGGTACCGACCGATTCATTGGTTCATACATCGGTTGCTTATTTTGTGCTGAAACCAGTTTATTTGGTTTCGATACATCACATTACTTAACTTGGGGTGTAAGCCAGAAAGCTAGGTTTCAGTCGTGAGCCATGTGGAACATGTCTGCATGGAAATGGTAGCTGGATCCTGCTGCGATTGGGGACGGCGATACCGGTGAGTCGTTTAACATCGCTGCTTCAATCGCTATGTAATATGTTCCTCTTGTTAACCGAAAGGCGGAGGCAAATTAATCAACTAGATGCTGTATTACATATGGGCCATCAGGACGCTCCTTTGCTGTTTCCGAAATAAACTTCCAGTTGCAAGGCCATCATTATACACACATTCACGAGAGAAAAAGCGATATCGGAACGCGTGTTACATTGTTCATCTCGTTGTAGCTGTAGCCATGGGTAGCCTTATCATTATATTTTTCTCGAGTCTGCCGGCAACTTCTTTCGTCCTCAGCAGTGAATAACTCTTTGATAAATTGAAGCTGAAGTACTGAATTGAATGTATTAAACAGCTGCACGCATGATAATTCAACTATATTTCGTACCTGTTGGTTCTAAATGTTCTTGTTGTTCAGTTTGGTTTGCCTGAGGACATAAATCTTTGCAGTAGTGAAGAGGTGCATCACGTTCATGTAGAAAGAGAATGCATCATTTCAAATAGCTTCATGTCTTTCATGCATTTGCTTGTGGACCCAGCAGTGTAATCTCTTCTAGTGTATAAATGAGCGCACAAATTGTGACAAGCAGTGATGCCCCGTCGAGCATATTCTTCGTTGGCCCACCAGGCTCAGTTGCCAGTCATGCTCAGTAGGCAACATTGGGCACTGTACCCAATAAACACCGACATGCATAGCTGCTCGGCGGTCAGTCATCGATCATCACCACCACACTGCGGAGTGTCTAACGGAGGGTGCTTCGAGCCCTCCCTTGTTCACGAACCTGGGCAGATCGTGACACTGGCTAAGAGGATGGTGACCAGTACCCACGGATTGTCCCACGCCGCCGCGAACGGCAAAACACCGCCCCTCGTTGCTGCCGCCATGGCGCTGTACGGAAGGCTTGAGCTGTTCGACGGAGATGGGTCCGCCTGGACAATTAATGAGAAACAAGTCCATGTGTTCTTCCGGGCAAACGACACACCCGATGCCAAACAACGGGACATTTTCTTGGCCAGCTGCGGGACCAGGGTCTTCAGTCTCCTGCTCGAACTTCTCAAGCCAGCCACACCGCATGTTAAGACGCTGGGTGAGCTGCTCGCCATACTGCGCTCGCATTTCAACCCAGCACTGTCCACACTAATGGTGCGTTTCCTCTTCAACAACCAGAGCCGCCGGCAAGGAGAGACCTTCGGGCAGTTCATTGCTGTGCTACGAGGGTTAGTGAGTGCCTGCGTTTTCGGGGACCAGCTGGACTCGCTGCTCTGGGACAGTTTCGTATGCGGCATTAACAACACCGTCATGCAGACGCGACTCCTGGAGCTTCCCGACCCCTTGCTGGAAGACGCCATGAAGGCAGCGCGGGCAATCGAAGCTGCCGCCAAGGATGCCAGCAAGATTGCCCGTGCGACTGGTTCACCCTCGGCGGAAGCGGCGGTCAACAAGTTGGCGACAAAGGGCAGCATGTACGGTCGCTGTGGTGGTGCCCACTCCCCCTCACAGTGCCAGTTCTCTCAAGCACAATGTTTCACGAGCGGGAAAGTTGGGCACCTGGCACGGGTATGCCGGAGGGGGAGGACGAACAATGCACAGCAGCAGCAGCCTGGTTCAAGCCCAGGTACCACACAAGCCTGCGGCCAGGGTAGCCGTCGCAAGGGTACGCGCTGGGGGCGTGCGGCAGCTGGCTTAAGTTCTTCCACGGCCAGTCTCCATGTCGTGGCCGAGGATCCGCCAATTTTCGACATAAGGCATACAGGCCTTGTACCGTCATCAGTGCCACCGTACATGCTGACCGTCGAAATATACGGGCCCCCCATTTCCATGGAGCTGGACACAGGGGCCAGCGTGTCGGTCATGACCGGGAAACTGTTCAAGCGTACTTTCCCCGACGTGTATGTCGAGGCTTCGGGCGTCATGCTGTGCAGTTACTCCGGGCAGCTCCTCCAGGTCCAGGGTCAGGCCAAGGTCAGCGTTCGCTTTGGCGACAGGGAGGCAATCCTTCCCCTCTACTTAACCAATGGGTCGTCGCCGACACTGCTGGGCTGAAACTGGATTCATGCAATGGGTGTTCATCTGCCAAAGTACCAAGAAACCAGCCTGCAGGTGGTGAAAGACGTTCCCAGCGTCCAGCCCGAGTTCAATTCCCTGTTCCAGCCGGGGGTGGGCACATTCGCCGGCACGACGGCTGGCATCTATGTACCTGAGGGAGCCCGGAAATGCTTTTTCAAGCCTCGCCCACTGCTGTTCGCCCTGAAGGACGGGGTCACCCAGGAGCTGCAACGGTTACAGCGAGAGGGCATCCTGGTGCCTGTCAAGACATCTGAATGGGCCGCTCCCATCGTACCAGTCCTCAAGCGAGAAGGCAGTGTGAGGATATGTGGGGATATCAAGGTTACCATCAACCCCTTCACTACCGTCGAGAAGTACCCGCTTCCCCGGATTGAAAATCTGTGGTCAGCGTTGTCCAGTGAACAGAAGTTCACCAAGCTCGACCTCAGAGATGCTTTACCAGTAGCTGGTGCTCCAGATGACAAAGATAGACATAGATGGATAGACAAAGATGACATGCTGCAGAGCAATCCTACAGCCAGCTGGACAAGGAAGGCTTTGCCTTCATGTTCGGTGTCGAACGCTTCCACCAGTACCTGCGCGGCCGGAAGTTCGAGGTGGTCACGGACCACAAGCCGCTGTTGGGCTGCTGGGGACTGACTAGGCAGTTCTTGTGCAGGCGTCACCTCAAGTGGTACGCTGGGCCTTGAGGCTGGCAGCTTACAGTTACCAGCTGGTTTACCGTCCAAGAAAGGACCTGGGACCTGCCGATGCCTTGAGTCGCCTGCCCCTGCCTGAGGTGCCTGATGCGGCTCCAAACCTACTGAAGTGTTCATGTTGGAGCACGCGTACCCGGAGGTGCTCTCCCGATCTGCAGTATCGCAAGTGACCAGCCAGGACCCAATGCTGTCTCAGGTCATCAAGGCGGTGTGCCATGGGGAGGAATTGGTTCAGCAGGCCTATAGCCACAAAGCCGCCGAGCTGGGCTTGCAGCAGGGCTGCCTACTGTGGGGTTCAATGGTGGTGATCCAACTAAGTCTCCGGTCCAGGGTCCTGCAGTTGCCGAACTGCACGCGGGTCATTCTTGCGTGGAAAAGACCAAGATGGTGGCCCAGTCCCATGTTTGGTGGCTTGGCCTGTACCAGGACATAGCTCACATAGTGCAGAGCTGCCAAATCTGCCAGAAGCATTAGCGGAAGGGCAGCGGATTGGGCGAGTTGGTGCTCCATGGTAATAATAAAATTCAAACAGTGCTAGACAACAGGACCAGAAAGAGGAGGAGACAAGCAGGGCGCTGAACTTAGATGACGCGAGGCCCGCATCAGCGGGCCTCGCGTCATGCGGAAATCACCCGCTGGCCGTTCCTACAGAGAACCTGGTCCCGCCATATGTAGATTTTGGGGACCTTTCAAGGGCCATTACCTCCTGGTGCTGGTGGACACTTTTTCGAAGTGGGTGGAGGTTCTACCTGTCACATCAGCAGGCACGCCCATTGCGGCGCTACGACAGGTCTTCGCCACCTAGGGGTTGCCGGACGTCATAGTGTCTGACAATGGTCCTGCTTTCGCCAGCAGAGAGCACATGGTCTGGCTGATGAAGAATGGAATTCGCTGAATGATGGTTCCGCCGTACCTCCCTGCTTCAAATGGTGCACCCGAGCGTGTGGTGCAAACCATCAAGGGCAAGCCCAAGAAGAGCCAGACTGCGGATTTCCAAACGCAGATTGCCCAGATACTGTTCCACTACCGGACCACACCCCACAATGTCACTCGCCGTGCCCATTGTGAGCTCCTGCTGGGTCGGATGGTCAAGACACCCTTGGACGTCTTGCATCCGGGCCTCTGATCCACAGTGCTCCTGAAGCAGCTGAAGCAGAAGCTGGCTGCTGACCAAGGGTGTCGTCCCGGGCCTTTGCCGGAGTCGTCAGAACAGAGTACCTGGCTTGGGTGACGAAGAACGGAATCCGCCGGATTATGGTTCTGCCGTACCACTCTTCTTACAGTGGTGCAGCCGAGCGGGTGGTGTAAACCATCAAGGGCAAGCTCAAGAAGAGCCAGACTGGGAATTTCCAGAAGCAGATTGCCCGGATACTGTTCCAGTACTAGACCACGCCCCACAATGTCACTGGCCATGCCCTACACCCTTGGACGTCTTGCATCCGGACCTCCGATCCACAGTGCTCCTGAAGCAGCTGAAGCAGAAGCTGGCTGCCGACCAAGGGTGCCGTCCCAGGCCTTTGCTGGAGTCAGGCGCTCCAGTTTTTGCCTGAAACTTCTGTCCTGGCTCACCCTGGTCCACCGGACAGGGGGTGTCTTCTGCGAGCGCCTCATCGCTCCTCGTCCGCATGCCAGACGGGGCCACGTGGCACAGACACGCCGACCATGTTAGGCCTCGCCTCGGGACCTGGCTAGTACCCTGGACTGCCACTTCCGATTTTCAGCCTTCAGGAGGACTAGTAGCAGCACCAGTCGCTTCCAGCGGAGGTGGCAGCTTGGAGGTGGCAAGCGTTGCCAGCGGTGCAGTGCCTGTTGCGCTGGTGTCGAGCGCATCACCACTCACAAGGTCGACCACTACGGACCCTCCGGATGGAGCGAGGCTGTCTTAGGCAGCACCTGGCATTGCCGCACCCGGCCTGTCAACACTGGTGCCCAGACGGAGTACTCGACGGCGGAGGCCACCGGACCGTTACTCGCCTGTGTAGCAGGCACCGTCGACCCGGCTGGAACGGAGGCAGAGCCTTGTACATTGAACGTAGAAGTTATTTTGTGGTCGACAAGCAAACGAGGGGTAAGGGGGCGTGACAAGCATGTGACGCCCACTCGGGCATAATCTTCGTTGGCTCCCTAGGCTCGTTGGCCTGCCATGCTTGGTAGGCAACATTGGGCACCGCACCCAATAAACACCGACGTGCACAGCTGCTCGGCGGTCAGTCATCGTTCATCACCACCATGCTGTGGAGCGTCTTTCTAATGGAGGGGGCCTCGAGCCATGCCTCGTTCACGAAGCCGGGCGGATCATGACACAAACGTTCTCATTTGTGATCTTAACGATACATAAGCTGTTGACATGCATTGTAATTAGGCAGACATAAATTTTATGGAGGGTCGCAATTTTTATTTACCTTGCTGCTTGAGCACCCTAGAACAAACAGTGTACATATGCATGTGTTCTGTAGTCACACACCATTAAATGTATATGTCACTCCTTTTGCATTTAATATTGCAATATCATGCCCCCATCTACACCAACAGAAAGGGGCTGAAGCCGAATTCCCATGGCTTTACACCACAAGCAAAAAAGCCATTCCAGAATTATTTGGGTGAGATATTAAGTTTACGGACAACTGTGTCGAGTGAAAAGAGCCTCCGCCATCATTTCACCAGCACAGATATAGGCCGAGTCATCCAGGCACCTTAACAACAAAAAATTGTGTCTTCAGATGAACCTCTGAACAAGCACAGACAACGCTGGCCAAAAGAGTTCCATCAGCTTGTCCTTCCTTAACGAGCTTCCTGGCCTTGCCAAATTCCATTTGTGCCAAGTATAACTTTTTTTCAATGAATGCAAGCTTTTTCATTCTACATTTTTGTTAGAGATCATTCCTCTTCCTCATCCAAAATTAAAGGTCAACCGATTCTTTGCTCATACTTAATACCAGTCACTGCCTAGTAGCATAACGTATCTGTAGCAGTATCTCCTAGTGTATGTTGCCCTGTGCAGTTCCTCTCCTGAAATAGCTCATGTGGTATTGGCATGTTTCTTGAATTGACCTTTGCACCATGTGCTATGTAGCATTTAACTTTTCTTAATGTTTTTGGCTTTCAGTGCTTGCAAAGTAGAGTGGCTTCTTTCTTGAATGTAAACTTTCTCATTCCCATGTTTAATTCCTAGTCTCGTTCAGGATTGCTATACTTGCTCTTTAGCCTGTGTTTTTGCGCAAACTACACTGAAGTAATTGATTGCAGAATCTGGTTTCACTACTGTGCTACTTGGTACTCGTCCCCATGTTACGTTTCTCGTATGTGGGAGCCTAGTCAGTTGCATTAGGAAACAGTCTCTCGAGGCAAGCACCTGCTCCTGCAGTCTGCACAGCGACAGACTACGAATTTAGACGCACCGTCATTGGTTCTCCCCATTCCGTCCTTTCCTGCTGCAGCCGTGTGAAAATTTTGCTTGTGGCCTTCCTCGACCATGGTGTGGTATCAACGGAGATTAGCACACGTGATTACAGGAACCAAAGTGTATGAGGTTGATATCTACGTGGGTGAAAAGGCCTGCAGAAGTGGCTGCAAAATGGTGATGCCCACAATACCGACCATGCCCATATTTAGAGAATGTGGGGCACCAAGTGTGAGTTACACATTGGCGGCACGTGAAAGAACAAAAAGAAACATGCAGGTTGGAAAGGAGGTAAGGGTAGAATGCTGGGTAGCCCATATCGCTGTGATGGAAGCGGCAGCAGATGCCTGCATCACTTGATTGCTTCGCAATGCAAGTTACAGTGACCGTCGATGCAAACAGGTGGGGCACTGTCCAATTTGCTTGCCCTGCTGATTGTCGCTCGTTACCAGACTGCCACGTGCGACAACGAAAGTGAGCAGTTTACAAGCTCGCGTTAATGGTTTTAGCGCATATTGACATGCAAATTTTATTTGTGCTCTTGTACGAGAAAGTGTACTGCTTTTCTTCTGCCAATAAGGTTGCATGTCCTGTTCACTCACTTATGACTTGTTTGTATGGGTATCACTAGATGCTCTTCAGTGTCCTGGCAATTAAAATGTGGCAGCTCAGGCATGCCACAAAGCCAGCAAAGTGAGCACAGCGCGTACCCCACATACGCCACCGCTAAAAAGCGGCCATATTGGCTATTGCACTAAAAAAATTGCATTTCCGCTTCCTGTTTAAGTAGCACCATCTGTCGGGCCCCCCGGTAAGTTCCACTCGCTGCTGCTTCTTATTTTCGTATCACTGTGGAAGGTGCAGTTTCCCTTCTCTAAAGTTGGTTCTTTATTCTATGGCGTCACCATGTTGATAGCGATCAGCAGGAGCTGTGAAGTTATCGGTGCTGTGATTGAGTTCTCCTGGTCCCCGCATAGAAAAAAGTGACGCCAGTTTTCGCTAAAAAAAGGGCACATTTTGATGCAGCTGAATGCTGGAAGAAAGCAAGTTGACCTGTGCAAGGAGCGTGATATTCCCTCGTCAACAATGGCAACGAAGCTCAAGGATCGGGAAAAGATCATGAAATTGCATCGAGAGTCACAGCTGGCTCCCTCAAGAAAACGCTTGCGGCTTGGCAACTACCAGAACGTCGACAACGCCATCCTCACGTGGTTTAAGGATGTCAGACGAAACCATGCGCCCTTGTCAGGCCCGATTATTCAAGAGAAGGCGCTACAGTTCACGGCCGCCTTGGACATCACCAGTTTCGATGCAAGTGCCGGATGGCTTTACCACTTCCGGCAAAGGAATGGCGTTGTGTGGCAGGTTGCTTGTGGCAAAGAAAAGGCAGCAGATGCCAAGAGTGCAGTTGCCTGGCGGAACAAGCGCTTTCAAGAGATCATCAAGTCTTTCTCTCCAGACGACGTTTTCAACGGCGATGAAACGGCGTTCTTTTATCAGTTGTTGCCTGATAAAATAACGAACTTCAAAGGTGACAGGTGCAAGGGTGGAAGGAAATTGCGTCTCCTCATATCGGTTAATTTTGTTCTGCTGCAACTCCACGGGCACGGAAAACTCAAGCTGCTAGTTGGCAAGTCTGCTAAGCCGCGCTGGTTGAAAAACATTGTCTCATTGCCTTGCGACTACCGAGTCGAGAAAAGAATGTGGATACCACGAGAATTGTTCACTCAGTGGCTGCTGCAGCTGGACAACACAATGAAGAAGAAAGACAGAAAAGTTCTCCTCATCGTTGACGATTGTTCGGCGCATATCATGAACATGCGATTGAGCAACGTGCAATTTGTACTTCTTTGCCTCAAGCTTTGGACCAGGACATCATCAGATGTGTGAAGGCTGAATTTTGAAAGTGTCTTGTGCAGCACCTCCTGATCAATATTCGACTGAAACTGCCCACACCAGTAAACATCCGTCAAGCTGCAGAAATGCTTACAGGGTCGTGGTGGAACATGAAGGCAAGTATGATCAGCAACTGCTGGCGAAAGTAAAGGCTTCACCTACGCTACAAGACTGCGAGGACACAGAGGAGCTCAACCCAGAACTGTTGAATGAGCTCACCGAGAAGCTTCCTGTCGACTCTGCAGTGACCTTCGATGATTATAGCGACAGTGCGGCGGCTACATCTGCGGCGCTCATCAAAGAAGACATCGTGAATAAAGTGCGTGAGTAAGAAGATTGCAGTAGTGACGAAGACAATGCTGACACTGGATCAACACATGAAGAGGAAGAGACTGTTTCGAGCTCGGATGTCTTAGTTTTTCTAGAAAAGACTCGATCATTCCTCGGGCGCTGTGAAGATGTCCCCGATGACGTTCGGAGGAAGGTTGGGGATGTGGAGGCGTTCGTCCTGCAGCACTTACTGTCTACTCGCCAGAAGAAGACTACAGACTTCTTCAAGCAATAAATTGTAGTTAAACTATGCCCAGCGTTCTCGTTTATTATTTACGTACGAACACGCGCATCTGCTGCAAAGGTATCTAATTTTATTAATTTATTTATTTATGAATACTGCAGGCCTTAAAGGCCATGGCAGGACATACAAAGGCCATGGCAAGGTACATACAAAAAAAGAAAAACACAATAGATTGACGAAGGAGTAAAAAAAAGCTCCGGAAAAAATGTAATAGAAAGTACAAATGCATGAGTAAAGCACCTAAATAATGCACAGAGAGTGGCAGATACAAATTGAAACACTGTTTCACAAGCACAATTTCAAAGAACTGGAAATGTAATAGAAAAAAAAGAGGAGTGCATAATTCAAAATTACTACAACACGTAAGTCAATAAATATTGCACAACGATACAAAGTGAAACGAGATTTCGTGACAACAAGCAGTAATATTAGATAGCAACAGACGCTATTGAGTCAGTGCTGAGAAGCTTGTTATAAGGTAGGCTTTTCCATTGCGTTACTCTTCGAGGGAAAAAGGAAGACATAAAGACGGTTCTACCATTATAAGGCGTTAATTAGGCAGCGTGGCGATATCTTGTTCGGCGGGCAGTAAGGGGTGTTATGTAAGGTTCGGGAGAAAGAGATAATTTATTGTTACTCAGTAAGAAGAGAAATTTAAGCCTGTGAATTTTTCTTCTTAGTTGCAAAGACTTAATATTGTGTTCAGCCATTAACTGACTTGGGGAATCACTTGAGCGATATTTAGAGAAGCTGAACCTTACTGCTTTACATTGTATAATTTCTAGTGCATCGATGTTAGATTTAGTACAGGGATCCCATACAATAGCTGCATACTCGAGTTTAGGACGGACAAGAGAGGTGTAGGCGGTAAGACAGGTTTCAGAAGGAGTGTGCTTTAATTTATGCCTGAGGTAGCAAAGCTTCTTAAAGGCTGAGTCGCAAAGATGGGAGATGTGCGAGTTCCAACACAGGTTACTGGCTACTGTAACACCGAGGTACTTATATTCATTCACCTCCCTAAGTGGCTTGGATGCTAGGCTATAGGTAAACGACAATTTATTAATTTTTCTAGTGATCTTCATAAATACTGTTTTATCAATGTTAAGCTGCATATCCCAGTGCGCACAGCAAGCTAGTATGTTTTGAAGGTTAGAGTTTAGAATAACTTGATCTTGTTGGCAAGTGATATCATTAAAGAGAAGACAATCATCAGCAAATAATTTTTTTTGTACGGGTTGAGTAACAGTGTCTACAATGTCATTAATATTGACACAAAAATGTGGTGCTCCCGCACCGCAGAACGGCGCGCGCTAAGGTTGGCGCCATGAAAGACAATGAAGTGTGTAAGCTGCACGCTCTTCTTCTGGCCCGCCATTTAAAAGAGAAACATCTCTTTTGTAACACTCCATCTCCAACCTACGTTACATTTTTCTGGTGGAGGTGCGGGGTGCATGCTACCACTCCCAGATCGAACACCGTCTACAAGCCCAGTATGAAGTCCGGTCGAGCTGACTCCTGTGCACGTACGGACAAGCCGCCGACTTCAAGGACTGCCACCTGAGCACGACTCGCTACCCAACCAAGTAAGACGGATGAGTACGTCGGTTCTATCATCTTCCTCGACCGCGCCGACCGAGCTCATCCTCAACCAGCCGCGAATCCCCACGTCCTTCCATGGGGACACCTTCAAGGATGTAGAGGACTGGCTCGATCACTTTGAGCGTGTCGCAGAATACAACGGCTGGACTCCAGAGCGCAAGCTACGCAACGGCTACTTTGCCCTCGAGGACTATGCGCGGACATGGTTCGGGAACCGTGAGGCAGCCCTATCGACATGGGACGAATTCCGACGGCAGCTAATCGGCACATACCCCAGCCTCGATTGCTAGGAGCGAGCTGAATCTGCAATTCAGTCGAGAGTACAGCGGTCAAACGAAAGCGTCGCAATGTTTGTTGAAGATATGTGCCGACTTTTCCGACGCGCGGATCCCTCCATGCCGGAAGAAAAGAAGCTCAGGAACTTAATGCGCAGTGTCAAGCAAGAGTTACTCGGTGGCCTAATACGCAATCCACCAAACACCGTTGCAGAGTTTCTTGCAAAAACCATATCTATGAAAAAGGCACTGCAGCAGCGAACACGGCAGTACAACCGCGACGTGTCAACCCTATCGCGTGACCCTCTCGCTATGCCCTTGGACAATACCAACGCCTTGTGGGAGCTCATTAGGCTTGTTGTTCGAGAAGAGTTCCAAAAGCTTCAGGTGGTTCCAGCATCGGTATAGCGACTCGCTCTGGCTGAGGTCGTCCAGGAAGAAATCAGGCAGGCAGTACAAATCCCGGAGCGCAGCGACAAACCACAGTACGAAGTACGGCAGCCACAGCCTCGTATGTCGTATGCGGAAGCTGCGCAAAGTTCGTTGTCTCCGACTTTTCACGATGTGCACGACGTCCCAGACTATCATGGTGTGCGCGCCGTTGAACAAGCAACTGGCCACTTCAGGCCCCGCCGCATCATTCATTGCTGAAACACGATCACCCCGCAAGAGCGATGTATGGCGCACCACAGGCCGGAGGCCCTTGTGCTTTCATTGTGGTGAAGCTGATTACTTCTGCAGGGCGTGTCCTTACCGCCGAGCTGGGCTCCGTGGATTTTCAGTGAATGCACCGTGCCCGCGCAATGGTGAACGCCCCCTGGAGATTGAAGCATACCTCGCGGACGCCAGGACCTCGTTTGCCCCCCGATTCCGTGAACCCCGGTCACCGTCACCCGCCCGAAACAGGTCTAACCAGCCTCCTCTTTACGTCGAGAGCAACGAGGCATCGCTCACCCAGCCCTGCCTCCCAGGAAAACTGAGTCCAGCGACCTGCGGAGGTGAGGTCGCTGACGTTGCGAACGCTGAAGAGCCTCCACTACGACGACCACGATATGATGTAATTGAGACGCAGAGAAAGCAGTGTAATTCCGTGTCAGTATCCTGCGACGTACCAGTTACCATAGATCACCACGAAGTCACAGCGTTAATCGACACGGGTGCGGACACGTCTGTTATGAGCCATAATCTCGCGCGTATACTGAATAAAGTTTCAACGCAATGAACCGGAACTCAGATTCGTACTGCAGGAGGGCATCTCATAACTCCAATGGGCCGGTGCACGGCGCGAGTCAACATTCGGGGCTTCATGTACATCGGCGACTTCGTCATTCTTCCTGAATGTTCAAAGGACCTTATACTCGGCATGGATTTGCTTCAGGCGAACGGTGCCATCATCGACCTGCAAGTCTAGAGTCAGCTTCGCTACTACGCAAGCTATGGTGAACAGTAATGACAATGACCATGACGTCGCGCTTCGCGTAGCTGACGATCACGTCACGTTGCCACCCAAGAGCAGCGTGCTTACCCTTGTCCGATGCAACATGGAGCACGACGACGAAGGAATTGCTGAGGCGAACGTGGCCCTGCTTCTTGAGTGCCACATTTGTATAGCCAGAGGACTTCTTCAGGTGCGAAACAAATGTTTAGTTGTTTTGCTAACGGACTTTAGCAACGAATATCGTCATGTACCGCGAGGAATGACAATCGCATTCCTTCGCGAAATCACTGATGTAAGTGACATTGCTACATTTGAAACTGCATCGTGTCAGCATACTGGGTTACCCAGCCTAAAAGAACGGATTCACGTTAACACCGCTCTGCCAGACCACCAGAAAGATCGTCTACTGAGTCTCGTGAATAAATTTGCGGACTGTTTTTCAACGTCATCCAAAGTGCGGCGCACGTCCATCACAAAGCACCACATCATTACGGACGAGTCTGCACATCCTGTCCGTCAGCATCCCTACGGAGTGTCTCCAGTGGAAAGGGAAGCAATCAAGCATCAGGTGAAAGAGATGCTCCACGACGACGTGATCCAGCCGTCCACCAGCCCGTGGGCCTCCCCTGTAGTGTTAGTCAGAAAGAAAGACAACACGCTACGCTTCTGTGTAGATTACAGAAAGTTGAACCGTGTCACCAAGCGCGATGTTTATCCCTTGCCATGCATCGACGACGCACTGGATCGTCTACAACATACTAAGTTTTTTCATCGTTGGATCTTAAATCAGGGTATTGGCAAATCGAAATTGATGAACAGGATCGTGAAAAAACAGCGTCTGCGACACCTGACGGGCTCTATGAGTTCAATGTTTTCCCTTCGGTCTCTGTTCCACACCTGCCACCTTTCAGCGGATGATGGATACTGTGCTTGCTGAACTCAAATGGCAAACCTGCTTCGTATACTTGGACGACGTCGTCGTGTTCTCGAGCATGTTTGACGAACATCTCGCACGACTCGAGAGTGTCCTCGCTGCGATCCATACTGCAGGCTTCACCATCAAGCCTGAAAAATGCTACTTCGGATTCCAAGAGCTCAAATTTCTTGGCCATGTCGTTGGTCCTGAAGGCGTCCGACCAAACCCCGACAAGTTAGCTGCCGTAGCTGAGTTTTCACCGCCCACAGACAAGAAGACTGTCCAACGCTTCCTTGGTTTGTGCGCATATTATAGGCGCTTCGTCGACGGATTCTCGAGAATTGCTGACCCTCTGACACAGCTCACATGCGACGATATGCCTTTCATTTGGGCGGACGAGCAGCAGCAGTCGTTCAATGAATTGCATAAGCGTTTGCAAGAGGCCCCAATACTTGCTCATTTTGACGAAGATGCTGACATTGAAATTCATACTGACGCCAGCAATGCGGGTCTCGGCGCAGTTCTTGTGCAGTGGCAAGCTGGTGCGGAACGCACCATTGCTTATGCAAGCCGCAGTCTCACCAAGGCTGAGAAAAACTACTCAACCACTGAAAAAGAATGCTTAGTGGTTGTGTGGGCCATTAGTAAATTCCAACCCTACTTGTACGGTAGACCCTTTAAGGCAGTCAGTGACCACCACGCGCTGTGCTGGCTTGCCAACCTCAAGGATCCTTCAGGCAGACTAGCACGTTGGAGCCTGCGCCTACAAGAGTTCGACATCACAGTTGTCTACCGATCTGGAAGGAAGCACAGTGACGATGACTGTTTGTCACGCGCACGACTCCCAATGACATCATCGAACCCTGACCTTGACTTGCCATTTTTTGGCGTTACGCCATAAAAATGGCTGAGCACCAGCACGCTGACCCTGAGCTGCTGCCGCTGATCGAGCACTTTCAAGGAGTTAAAGGTGTTTTACCCCGCTCGCTCGTGCACGGCTTATTATCATACTACATGCACAACAACGTCCTTTACAGGAAAAACTGCGGAAGCGGTCCCAATACGTACCTCCTTGTCGTGCCGTCGGCGCTGCGCCAAGACATTTTGCAAGCGTGCCATGATGAGCCATGTACGGGACACCTGGGATTCGCTAAGACATTAGCAAGGATATGACAGAAGTATTACTGGCCTCGGCTTTATCCTTCTGTACAACGGTGCGTGAAGACCTGCCGCGATTGTCAGCGCTGCAAGAAACCACCAGTCAAACCGGCCGGCTTTCTCCATCTTGTACACCCTCCTCAAGCACCGTTCCAACAGGAATGGATCTACTTGGGCCATTCCCACTGACCGCTTCACGCAACAGATGGATAGTCGTCGCTACCGACTACTTAACCCGGTACACTAAGGCCGAAGCTATCCCTCAAGGAAACTCGTATGAAGTGGCCAAGTTCTTTGTATACCACATCGTCCTAGACATGGTGCACCGTCTGTTGTCATCACCGACCGCGGTACAGCAGTTACAGCAGAACTTATGCAGGACGTTCTCCAGTTGACGCATTGCTCTCACTGCAAGAGCACTGCGTATCACCCTTAAACCAATGAATTAACTGAACGTCTGAACAGAACGCTGGCTGATATGCTCTCCATGTATGTCGACGTAGAGCACAAGACGTGGGACGAGATTTTACCCTATGTGACTTTCGCGTATAACACTGCTGTACAGGAGACTACACAGTTTATGCCATTCTAACTTGTACACGGGCGCCACGTCACATCAACACTTGACGCCATGCTACCTCTGGCTGATAACAGCTCGACCAGCGAACACATGGAAGAGTTTGTACAAAGAGCCGAAGAGGCACGCCAGCTTGCTCGGCATCATATCCGGAGCCAACAGCATACAGACACCCTTTGATACAACCAGGGTCGACGTGACGTCCGTCCGTCGCCGTGCACTCTCGGAAAAGTTTATCCGCCGGTATTTTGGTCCCTACAAGGTTAAGCGCTGCCTCAGTGACGTGACCTACGAAGTCGTCCCCTGCAGTTCTGACCCCGGTTCGCTCCGTCGTCGTCCTCGTGCTGAAGTTGTTCATGTAGTGTGCATGAAACCATACTATGCGCGTACGTGAACGCTGAGATGCACCTGAGGAGCTCCACTTCTTATGTCGCTGAAAGAACTTTGTGACGTGACCGAGACAGTCGCTTTTCGCATGAGGGCAATTGAGACAAAGATGTGGGGCTCCCGCACCGCAGAACGGTGCACGCAAAGGTCGGCGCCATGAAAGACGATGAAGTGCGTAAGCTGCACGCTCTTCTTCTGGCCCACCATTAAAGAGAAACGTCTCTGTTGTAACACTCCGTCTCCAACCTACGTTACAATATATATGTTAAATAATAATGGTCCAAGAACACTACCCTGGGGAACACCAGAAGTGAGAGGAAGGGTGCTGGAAGAAAATTATCAACTGCTACGAATTGCGTACGGTTAGAGAGATAAGTGTTAATCCAATATACGAGATGTGAAGGAATGTTGAGATGTTCAAGTTTTTCTATTAGCTTTGCATGCGATACAAGATCAAATGCTTTCCTGAAATCCAAAAATATGATGTTAATTTGCCCTGATTTGTCAACAGTGCTAGCGAGACTGTGAATTACAGTGGTTAATTGGGTTACAGTGGAGAGGCCCTTTCGAAAACCAAGCTGCGTAGGAGATAGAATGGCTCTATCATCGAGAAATTTATTGATTTCAGAAGCAATAATGTGTTCTAAAAGTTTGCAACAAGATGAGGTTAGTGAAATGGGATGGTAGTTTGCCACTAGTGATGGATTGCCTGTTTTTAGTATCGGAACAATACGAGCAGAAAGCCATTCGTTAGTAAGCACCGCCGATGAAAGGGATGCACGAAAGATAATTACGAGAAAGCGAGATAGCATTTCAGCGTACCTGTGAAGAAACACATTTGGTAGGTTATCAGGCCCAGGAGATGATTTTGTTTTTATATTCAGAAGCATAGAAAAGACGCCAGATAAAGAAATAAAACTAAAATCATCATAGCATGCTACGCCATTCACACGAGGGGAAATGGGCGAGTTCGAAAAGACACTTTTAAAAGAAGCATTGAAGTGAACAGCAATATCTTGTTTAGCGACGACAGGATTGCGCTCATGCATAATATGGTGAACTGATTTACTTTTTTACTAAGATAACCCCAAAACTTGGAAGGAGCAGTTCTGATGAAGTTAAGAAGGGTTAACTGGTAATAGCGAAGTTTAGCAACACTTTTTTTAGCATCAATTTTCATTATATTGTGTTACATTACTGACATGAAAATATTGGTTTTTCAGTACTACAGTAATTCAAATTAGCAAATTAAATTCAGTGATCCCGCGAAGTTCGTTGTAACGAGATTCTAATGTACTAGTACTTTTCATTACACTACTTCTGTAAAAAAATTTGCAAACAAGTCAAAGCGTAAGGAGTAAAGAAACGTGAACCGGACATAGACATGAAAAGATCCATACGGACACACAGAGGCACTGTGCCCAGTTTGTGCTTCTTTAGTCGTACATGTGGCATACCAATGTGCCCAAACTGCAACTCGGATGAAGGCAAAGCAAATTCTTATGGCATTTATCACTTACTCCATTCCAATGTCTCTTTAACAAAGTGTGGTGTTATACTGCATACTTCAAAGCAGCAATAACACATGCAGACTTTGCATCTCTGTTCCGCATACATAAATTGCAGGGACTGCGCCTTTCACATTTGTGAGGCACATAATGGAAGACTACCATATTTACCCGAATGTAATGCAAGTTTTTTTTTACCAAGAATAGAAGTGAAAAGTTACCCCTCGAGTTAAATTCGAATACTAGGTATAAAAATGCTAAGAAAGGCACCAAACACTCATTATTAAGCTCACCTAATGTCACCTAATGTGCCGCATTTACGTGCGTGTCGATTGACCTGCTCCTTCAAAGTCGCACGCTCCAAATTCAGAGGTCAACCAATACACGAACCACGGCCAGGGTGAGTCGCGAATGTGGTGCAAACGCGAAAAAGGCAGAGCAAACGACACCAACGAGAGCATGCCAGCGACGAGTCACCTTGGAGGGAAAATGCATGCGTGAGTGTCGAACGATTGGCGCGCGAAATGGACGCGCCTTTTTCTCACCACTAGGTGATTATAGTGACGTATCAATCCGTTTGGGCCACTGGCGGTGCATCCTGGGCGCTTGTTTCCACAATAGTACCATGTGACCTACGCCACCGACTCCTCAGGCACATTGCCTGTTCATAGCCGCATTGTCTGTTCAGCGCTTTGACACGTTGGTCTATTCCTGCCTGCTTAATGTGCCTACATCCAAAATGGCGTGCTCTCGCACTCAGTATACCGCTGGTTTCAAACGCAATGCTATTCTACTCGCTGAAAAAGTCGGTAACTCAGTGGCCGTAAGAAGCCTGGACATCAACGAATCGTCGATAAGGGGGTGGAGGAAGCATCGCCAGGAGTTGTTCAATTGCAACAGTCATAGAAAAGGTTTCCGTGGGCCCAAGAAAGGCCGCTTCCTGGATTTGGAGCGTCGTTTTGCGGACTTCGTTGGTGAACAACGCTGCCGGCTTCTTGCTGTGAGCATTGAAATGCTTCAGTGTAAAGCATGTGAACTTGCATGAGATGTGGGTTTGGCGCCAAACTAATTCAAGGCATCGCGCAGCTGGATACAGAAGTGACAATGACAGCGACATCAGTGGCAAGGATGAAGGTTAGGCATAGTTTGCAGGTACTTCAATAGGGCTGCTCTCAAATTTTCCTATAGTTTGTTTCTTGCATTACATTCGTGGTCTATAGTTTCGGTTTCTTGCATTACATTCATGTAATCTTTGATCTTGCATGTTTGCAAAGTTGACCCTCGCATTACAATCGTGTTCTTTTTTTTCCCAGTTTCGCCCTCGCAAAGTCGACCCTTGCGTTACAATTGGGGTCACGTTACATTCGGGTAAATACGGTAAGGAACTGTTTTGCATCAGCATCATCATCAGCCTGGTTACGCCCACTGCAGGGTTGTTTTGCATAGGCTTACTATATTTGCTTGGTTTTCAAAAAATGGTTACTTTCCAGAATAGTTGCACAGAAGCTATGGAAAGCATAAGCATCATTTCTGAAGGCGTTTGACGGCATTTGAATTACTCGAGATCGTAAAGAAAAAAAATTCACTGAGTGATTTTACAAAGTTCAATGTTTTCTAGCAAAAGTAAGTTTTCCTGTCAATGTTACTAGGTGTGTTTAAGAGGTGATGTGGTGTCCTGTAGCAAGCGCTGCCTGCTCCTCAATGCCTGCTTGCGAGTCTTGTCACATGCAACCTCAAGGCAGAGAAACAAAATTGAACACGGCTTCTCTGGGAGAAAGGCACCAGGAGACGATAAACTCTGCTGACCTGTCCAACTCGTTCTTGTCCTTGTGCTTTTTGTTGAGGTTGCGCATCTCCTCTTTGGTCTGTGCTTCTAGTCGCTTCATCAGCTCACTCACCTCCCTGCAGAACACAATTGGCGTAACAGTTCACACAGCATAAATGCTTTCATTGAGGTCATGAGACACATCTGCATGCACAAACTGGGCATTGAAAGTTCGGAAAACAAAAACGGAGGAAGATTCACGGTGATGGGTTGCCTGCAGTCATTTGTTGCATTTGGCCATTCTACGTCAGCAGGACAGGCAGTGCAATTTTTTTTCTTTTGATTGATTGATTTGTGGGGTTTAATATCCCAATGCCATTCCGGCGCTATGAAAGAGTGGGACCACAGCGGAGGGCTCCAGATTAATTTTTACCACCTGGGGTTCCTTTAATGTGCACCTAAATGTAACAACAGAAGTGTTTCACCCCATCGAAATGCGGCCGTTCCAGCCAGGAATTGAATCCATAACCTTGTGTTCAGCAGCAGTGCCATAGCCTGTGAGCTACAGTGCCAGGTTTGTTCTTTTATGCGGTAGCATTAGGAGTGTCGAAGTGGAAAAAAGTAAGTGTGTGAGGTGCAGGAAGCCAGTCATGTGGTAGAGGTAGAGAAGGGATGGGAGAGCTTAGAAGAGCGTGTATGCGTGTATGTGCATACACAGTTAAGCCTCGTGCATATACAGTTAACAGCAAACCTGTGTGCATATCTACAGTTAAACCTCGATATCATCATCATCAGCAGCAGCAGCAGCAGCAGCAGGAGCAGCAGCCTGGTTATGCCCACTGCAGGGCAAAGGCCTCTCCCACACTTCTCCACCAACCCCGGTCATGTACTAATTGTGGCCATGTCGTCCCTGCAAACTTCTTAATCTCATCCGCCCACCTAACTTTCTGCCGCCCTCTGCTACGCTTCCCTTCCCTTGGAATCTAGTCCGTAACCCTTAATGACCATCGGTTATCTTCCCTCCTCATTACGTGTCCTGCCCATGCGCATTTCTTTTTCTTGATTCCAACTAAGATGTCATTAACTCGCGTTTGTTCCCTCACCCAATCTGCTCTTTTCTTATCCCTTAACGTTACACCCATCATTCTTCTTTCCATAGCTCGTTGCGTCGTCCTCAATTTAAGTTGAACCCTTTTCGTAAGCCTCCAGGTTTCTGCCCCGTACATGAGTACTGGTAAGACACAGCTATTATACACTTTTCTTTTGAGGGATAATGGCAACCTGCTGTTCATGATCTGAGAGTGCCTGCCAAACGCAGCCCAGCCCATTCTTATTCTTCTGATTATTTCCGTCTCATGATCCGGATCCACCGTCACTACCTGCCCCAAGTAGATGTATTCCTTTACCACTTCCAGTGCCTCGCTACCTATTGTAAATTGCTGTTCTCTTCTGAGACTGATAAACATTACTTTAGTTTTCTGCAGATTAATTTTTAGACCTACTCTTCTGCTTTGCCTCTCCAGGTCAGTGAGCATGCATTGCAATTGGTCCCCTGAGTTGCTAAGCAAGGCAATATCATCAGCACGGTAACTTCTTGTCTATAAGACAGCATGTATTTAGAACCTCAATGTGACCAAGAGCCGAATGGAGCAGCCTCATGTTCGTATGAAGTCCAAGTCTGATAAGATCCTATCGCGCCCTGCACGCTGTATGCTTTGGGTGAGAGTGAAACATGCGAGGGTGAGCCGAGAAGGATAGTGGTCTGATAGGTGCCATCTTATCGTGTGCATGAGAGAAAAGGGGGGTGAACTCAAGGTAATGCAATCACGTGTGCGCGAGGAAGGCTGGGTGGAGGGAAGGTGCCGTGGCTGCGCATGGCTGTCAGCGCAGCTGAGTGCATACGCAGACCACTTGTCTGGTTTTTGAGGCGATCTCACATTTTGGAGAACCGAGAGGCAGACAAATCGTTTGCTCCCTGCTACCGGCACTTTCCATGACAATGCGAATACACAGCTGGCTTCGCTTTGTACTGCAGATAAGAAGATATCGTCGACATGGCCTGAAACCATACCTTTCGTCGCCGATTCTCAACTTTACTACAATCAATATTTTCTAATTCGAATTTGTTTTTCTAATTGCCTGATAATTTGGAGATGTTTGCAGCCCCTTCCATCTAGGGAAAAATTTATTGGCAGCTGCTCTTAATTGCAGAAAAGGTCGAATTTTAATATAACACAATTTCGATATACCGAAGCAAATTGTCGATTTTACAGACTTCACTAAATCGAGGTTTAACTGTATAGTGCAACTGATGATGGTCTGCTCCGGACCACCATCATTTGAGCTTTGCTTCTCGAAAAGGCACGACGTGTGTCGAGTGAGCTCCTGAAAAACACTTGCAATGCTACATGCAGTTTTACTGATGAATTTGGGAACTCAAAGAGGTGGGATGTAATAAGCACACATTTCTCTTGCACCCAATGCTACATCGCCACCAAGTATTTTCTTCTTTTCATTGCCCCCAAATTTATTCCTTGTGTTACGTTTATGTTCACAATCTATGTGCAAACATTAAATTTTACAGAGTGATCATCCATGGACTTGCTGTACCTCGTTGGTTTGAAAGACACCCTTCGCTTCACGATGCCCAACACTATGCTGAATTTTAAGGGGACTCTAAAGCGATACAACAAATCAGTTTAGACTAATAAAGCATTGTTTGAGAACTCTGCAGGCAATCATTTCAAAATATTAGTTTGATTATTAGATGAGAAAATGAAGGTCGAAGTATCAGTATTTGAATTTCCCACCGAAACCGCGACGCCAGTACGTCAGTGTGACGTCAGAGATTCCAAAGTATGTTTTCGCATTTGGGCCGCGTTGGCTGAGTAAAGGTTCCCGAAACTTGCCATGTTTATTATTTGGTTCCTTTAGAACACAATGTAGTCAATCTGTACTGCTATATACTTAAGTAGGCCCTAGAAGATGCCATCAAAATCCATGACATCACAGCGACCAGGTGCGGAAACTTCAAGGAGGCGTCGCCACCCGGCTTTCGTTCTTCCACTTATTCTGGCTTACCAAGCGTCTTATCGTGGTAAGAGTGGTGTTTTTGGAGTCGTAGAAAGGTAATTTACTGATGCAGAAGAAATCATTTTTCTCTTTAGTGTCCCTTTAAGTTCATGATACGCTGGCTACTGGCTGACATGCATGTTCCCTTTGTGTGTCATCCCTTCCGTCCCAAGTTCTGCCTTCTTTCAACCCGGATGCTAACAGCCCCGAGCCTACAGCCAACTGCACAAGTGCACCGGAATATTTCCAAACAGTGAGGATACCAAATTACATCTGGCAATGATTGCCTTCATCGACAACACTGCTCACATGGTTCAAGTGGAGCCTTCTTAATCATGGACTGTGCACAGGTTGCTTGGGGCACAACACCGTTCACTTCACAATGCTCAATGCTATGCTGACTTTTCAGGTTAGTTATTAAACCTTTTGAAAGAATTTCGAAATAGCAACCCTGTCTTTCTCACAGTGTCGTGCCCCTAGGAACTCAAGTGGCGTCGTGCTGGTGGTACATTTTGTGACACTTCTGCCTCTCACCTGCTTTGCGAAACGATGCTGTTACTGTAGGGCGATGTTGAGCTAAACCCAAGTCCTTTTGTTTCTGCACAGCTATCACCTATCAGAGGCCATTAAGCAATTTAAAGGGAGCCATAACACAATCCGTACGAAACTGAATGAACTAAAGGAAACTCAGATTGCACAAGCAAAATTGTTATCTACATTAAGCTGTTGCATGAAAACACTGGAGTCTGTACAAAAGAAGCCACATGCTCACAAAGAACCGGAAGAATTGTGCTAAACTCAGCATCGAATTGCCATTCTGAAAGCTGCAAATGTAAGTACAAACAATCGACTCTGCAGAAAAAACCTATTTTTTCTCGGTCTCAATGATACTGCTCACGAAACGTGGGCTGATTTGGAACAAAAATTGTCACTTAATGAATGAATGTGTGTGGTTTAGTGGCGCAAGGGCAAGATATGGCCAAAGAGCGCCAAGACAGTGTTAGTGATTTCGCGGTGATGATAATGAGTTCTGTGAAGATGCGACTTGGCTGTAAAGGGGCCTAAAAATAGTGGCTGTAAAGTGCATAAAATCTACGTGTTATAAAATTATGGCGATGACTAATGACGAATACTATGAACATTAAAATCCATCGTAGATGAATGATGCATTATTTAAAATATGCGAGAAGTTAAATTGCTTACAGCACTACTGCCTCGCCAGAGCCCTTGAACCACAAGGGCCTAGAGGCATGTGCTATTCAAAATAATGATCACAACGGCATCCTCTGAAGAAAGGAGGCGCTACGAACACGTGGGGCTAATCACGTGCAACACAACATCTTTCAAGAAACCTAGGACTGCGTTGGTGTCAAAGAGTGGTTCTGGACCAAGTAACATTACAGGATGAAGGGGGATGTGCTGCCGGTATGCTAAGAGAAAATGTTTCTTTCTTTCAGCTTCGGCTTCCCGACACTCCAGTAGGACGTGGAGGACGGTCAGCCTCTCCCCGTATCTACCACAGGTTGAAGGCTCGTTTCCCGCGAGTAAAAAGTTATGTGTGCCAAATGTGTGTCCTATTCTTAGACAGCAGAATAGGACATCTGTCCAGCGGGATTTTGTTACAGGAGGCTAGAAACCTAATTGTGGCTTTATTGCATGCCGCTTATTATTTGTTTCCAGGTCCCACAAGTGTTGCCAGTAGTTTCGCAGTTTTCTTCTTAAGAAAGGCTTCAGGTCTGTGACAGACACCGAAGTAGTAGGATTAACTGCATGCATTGAAATTGATGTGGCCATCTGGTCCGCTAGAATGTTACCCTCGAAAAAAAAAAATTGTCACTTAATGCTCCCAAAATTTAAGTCTACAACTGGAAGTGGGCTGAACCAACTGCACACCCAGTATTGCCAGGTTTTCCCCTGAGGATAATTGGCCAGTTATTGTCAAATTTAACCATTTAAAGAGCAAAGAAGAAATTCTTTGTCCTGGTCAGAAACCATAACAAACCATTCTATTTGTGACAACTTTGAACCAGACACCTGCTTTGAACATTCAAAGCTGCTGCACTTTGTCAGGCCCCAGAAATGCGCACTTAAACTTACTTTTGATGAACTTTATGTATGCAAGAAATGTTATTTTTATGACGTCACTTCTGATCACGTGAAGGAGTGTGTTGTGCCCTTTTGGATCACACCAAGAACAGGTAGCTCGCTCGATGGTGTAGCTATGCAGCCTACAATGATACGGTTCACTCAACTGCGTTCTGGCTCCGTAAAGGTCATGCGCTCACTCATGTGTGCATCTAAACTGCATTCTTCTGATTTGTGCAGGTGCTTGTTCTTGGCCTGTCCGAACGGATTGCATTTCTGCAACAAAGGCAAGCCAGCGAAATCAGTTGGATCCTGCCACATGTCATCACAACATAGCTGTTTCATTGGTGCCATGTCATCTGCTTTTGACATCACGCTGACCTTCGTCATAGAAACTTCAATTCAAGCACAACCTGCATATTGTGCAACGTCAATGCATAGACTTATAAAGGAACACATGCAACTGTACACTTTCAGTGGGCACGCTGGACCACTGACATGCATATGGCTTAACAGGTCAGTCTTCCTATTCGCGCAGGTTAGTTATTACTCCACTTCAATTAAGAGCCACTGCCGCTGTCTTGTGGCCTTGCCGTGCCCCCAGTGATGCGCTATTGTTGCATATGACATGTACTGTACACTTATACTTCTACTGTGTGAAGACATTGAATTAAATCCTGGTCCTGATGTGGAAACACTGCTCCAACATTTACTGTCAGGGCAAAATAAGCTTGCTGATGATGTAACAGTGCTTAGAACGGAGCAAGAAAAATTTAGAAAGGCTATTTACCAACTGGAGTGCTAGTTTTTCTGCATTAGAAAAACGCTACACGTGTAGACCACCTTGAACACGCCTTTAGAACCCTTGAAGCCAAAATAGTTGATCTGGGAGATAGGGCGTTCAAATCTGGTCGTCTTCGGCGTTCGCGAAGATGCAGCTGAAACAGAAGCCGTGCTTAAGGGTAAGCTCGATAATGATATACTTTCTCAGAAGCTCAATGCATCCTGCCACTCAATTGGAAGAATTCATAGCCTAGATAAACTAGGTAAATAGATGCCAGTCATCCTTTTCCTGTAGAATTACAATAAAAAACAACAATTTTAAAGAATGCCCACAAGTTAAAGGGCACAAACATTTCCAGCCAAAATGATTATTCATGCGAAATTTTCAAGAAGTGAAAGCTGCTGTGGGATAGTGCAAAAGGGGAAAAAATAAAGGAAAGAAAGTCTTTAGAATAAAAAACAGAAAGATGAACCAACCAGCCCCTTTGAACACACTGCTACCAAAAGAAAGTCAGGTTGATAAACCATAAACTGCGCATAAACAAAGATTTTTTTGGATGGGACGAAGCCATGAACACCAGAATTCAAATTTATGACGACTGCAAAGCTTTGAACAATGACTGACTCCCTCTCACTAATGCCAAACAACGTCCTAACTGAGAATTCTTAATATAGATGCACACAGTGTTCTATACGAATGTGATCAAGTTGAGGCGATTATTTTTGGACACAAGCCATGCATCATCGTAATAACTGAAACGTGGCTGCATGATGGAATTGATGCTAAGGACATCTTCCCCCAAATTTCCGGGCCTTCCGTCGCGACAAATCTATGAGAGGCGGCAGTTTAGCGGTTTTAGTAAACGAAACTACTGCAGCAATTCTCTTGTGTCAAGCTGCTAGCATTTCTATAAAACTTTCCTTGTGGAACACTTCTTTGTTACTATTTGCTGTATATCGGCCACCTGATTTGGCTCATTCATCATTTCCTACATGGTCTACATGAACACATGGTGCCTTTTACGCATAAAAATTTTTTTCTAATCCGTAATTTTAATCTCCCAGTAATTGACTGGTTGCATGGCTCCATCAGCTTTGAAATGAATTCACATGTCAGTTCCTTGTGTGACATTATCTTGAAGCACAACCTACAGCAAGTCGTGACACAACCGACACGAATTTGTGCTGAATTGGCCACAGCATTTGATCTTGTTTTTGTAAGTCAGTCCCTTGAGCAGTTCTATGTTTCTGTTCAAAAATAACAGGCTATGTTTCTGTTCATAGATATGTTTCTGGTGTCTTTTTCTTGCTCCCTTGAACCATGCTAAACTAATCAATGCAACATTGTTACACTTAAAGATTTCTCACTCACCAGGGATGAAAGCGTACTTGACAATTTGGACTTGCATCTTAGTAGCTTCATTCAAAGGGCATGACACTGTTAAGCTTTGGAATGAGTTTAAAAATATATGTACCTACTGCATCAATAACTTTGTCCCTAACAAAACTAAGCAAACGTCTAAAGCAACTCCCTGGATGACATGCAAAACCTTGCACATCAAAAGGAAAGACAAGTGCTACCTTTCAAGCAAAATTAAACCTAGCACTCAGCAATGCCAAACTACGCCACTTTCAGCATGCATTGCCGAACTTTATTCGTACTGCTCCTAATTGGATTGGATTGGAGCCAACTTTATTTATGCCTGCAATTGGGCGCTCGCACGCCCCGACATGGGCCTACGTCATCCTCGAAGTCGCCATTACTCAGCACGGGTCTCCGCTCGCCGTTGCCGGCTCACTGGGTCCGTGCCTTTCGAGCGCCTCGAGGACCTGCTGGACGGCCCAGATACTGCTCCTAACAAGTTTCAGGGCTTTCTTAGCAGTCGATTGAATTGTACGTCATGGAAATCCTATCACAGAGAAACTATATATTGTGGAATGGTTCAACAGGTACTTTAACAGTATCTTTTTGAGCTCGTCAGATCTCCTTCCTTCTGATCGCATCACACACAATGATTAATACGATATAGTTTCATTGCCTGGCATTTTTTCTACGTTTTTAAATATTAAAATGAAATCGACTCTTGGGTCAGAAACAGATCCTATGCTTTTTTTTTCATAGATACACTGAAATGTTATCCCGTTTCTTAGTTATAATATTGTCCCACAGTGGTGACGTTGAACACAGTAGCAATACTGCGAAAGACAAAACTAACTTTTATTGGACGAACCTGTGCCCACAGAAAAAGGCTACACTTATAGCACAACGATAGCGGCGAACACGGTCGGCGATCGTCGAAAATCTGATCAGCGGGTCAAGCGCGTCGGCTTTTATACATCAGTGGTCGAATTTTCCAGAGTTATCGCTGGGACCTGCGTGCCTTCCACAAAGTTCTACATTATTCGTGTCGCGCACACATGCAGATTACACAAGGTTCGGTTACAGACAGTGGATGGAAGCATCGATAACATTCCAGAAACTTCCGATACACGCAGGCGCGTCCCGCGCTGTGCGATAACATTTGTTAGGCAGTGAAACATGTCACCCAATAAAGACAAACAAGTACATGTGTCAATACCTCCCTCTTAAAAAGCATCAGCCCGATGCTGGAAACGAAAGTAATAAAGAAAAGCACCCATAGCAAAGAGAACAAGAAAATAAGGAAGTTTGTCAGCGTCCGTAAAATGGTCTAAGACGCACAACGTGGACCACTTCAGGTCGTGCGCCGCGCCACTGTGAATGCGAAATGCCGTCTGGAATGACCTCATAGTCCAGCGCGCCAATACGTCGGATGACCTTGTAGGGTCCGAAATAGCGCCGCAATAGTTTCTCACTCAGTCCTTGTCGGCGTATCGGGGTCCAAACCCAAGCACGGTCGCCGGGCTGGTACTCGATGAAGCGTCGTCGTCGGAGGTTGTAGTGTCGGCTGTCAGTATGCTGCTGGTTCTTTATCCATACGTGGCCGAGCTGTCGGGCTTCTTCGGCGCGCTGGAGATCGGTAGCGACGTCAACATTCTCTTCGTCAGTGACGTGCGGCAGCATGGCGTCGAGCGTCGTCGTCGGGTTCTTGCCGTAAACCAACTTGAACGGCATGATCTGTGTCGTTTCCTACACCGCTGTGTTGTAAGCGAAGGTTGCATACGGCAGGACTGCATCCCACATCTTGTGCTCAACGTCGACGTACATTGCTAGCATGTCGGCGAGGGTCTTGTTCAGGCGCTCCGTGAGACCATTCGTCTGCGGGTGGTAGGCAGTTGTCCTCCTATGGCTTGTCTGGCTGTATTGCAGAATGGCTTGGGTGAGCTCTGCTGTAAAAGCCGTTCCTGTGTCGGCGATGAGAATTTCTGGGGCACCATGTCGCAGCAGGATGTTCTCGACGAAAAATTCGCCACTTCGGCTGCGCTGCCTTTCGGCAGAGCTTTAGTTTCAGCGAAGCGGGTGAGGTAGGCCGTCGCCACGACGATCCACTTATTCCCGGATGTTGACGTCGGAAACGGCCCCAACAAATCCATGCCAATCTGCTGGAATGGTCGACGAGGAGGTTCGATCGGCTGTAGTAATCCTGCTGGCCTTGTCGGTGGTGTCTTGCGTCGCTGACAGTCTCGGCATGCCTTGACGTAACAGGCGACGTCGGCGGTCAAACGCGGCCAGTAATACCTTTCCTGTATCCTCGACAACATCCTGGAGAATCCGAGGTGCCCAGCGGTTCAATCATCATGTAGGGCGTGCAGTACTTCTGGACACAGCGCTGACACTACAACAAGAAGGTAGCTGGCCCAGACTGGTAAGAAGTTCTTCTTCACGAGCAGGTTGTTTTGTAGCATGAATGATGACAAGCCGCGCTTAAATGGCCTAGGGACAACGTCAGTGTTCCCTTCCAAATACTCGACGAGGCCTTTTAGCTACGGGTCTGCTCGTTGCTGTTTAGTGAAGTCTTCCACGCTTATTACTCCAAGGAAGGCATTGTCATCCTCCTCGTCTTGCGGAAGGGGATCGATGGGGGCGCGTGATAAGCAGTCGGCGTCAGAGTGTTTTCTTCCGGACTTGTATATTACTGTGACGTCATATTCTTGCAGTCTGAGGCTCCACCGCGCCAGCCGTCCTGACGGGTCCTTTGAGTTAGCTAGCCAACACAACGCGTGATGGTCGCTGATGACTTTGAATGGCCTGCCATAAAGGTAAGGGCGGAATTTTGCTGTAGCCCAAATGATGGCGAGGCATTCCTTTTCAGTCGTAGAATAACTGCCTTTCACTTTTGACAGCGACTGGCAAGCATATCACCCGTTCATGTCCGTCTTTTCTCCGGACTAGGACGGCACCGAGGCCTAGGCTACTGGCGGCAGTGTGGATTTCGGTATCGGTGACCTCATCAAAAAGTTCTACATTATTCGCGTCGCGCACACATGCAATCACATTACACAAGGTTCGGTTATAGACAGTGGATGGAAGCATCGATAACATTCCAGAAACTTCCGATAGATGCAGGCGCATCCTGCACTGTGCGATAACATTAGCTAGGCGGTGAAACGTGTCACCCGATAAAGATAAACAAGTACACGTGCCAATATTTCGTGCATCTTTGTCTTCAGCTGTGCTTCCTGAGGTGGGCTTACTGCCCGTGTTTTCCTAGCACAAAAAAAAGGGCGATTCCACACTAATAGAAATCAATTGTTCCATATCACTTACTTCCTCTTGTGAACTTTTAGAGCATATACAGTCGAACCGACTATATCGAACCCGTTTACATCGAATTATTCTATATATCGATCAATTTCTGGGCACGGTATAGTTACAATGAGTATATAAAGCAAAAATTACGTTTACATCGAACAAAAATAGCAGCGACTCCTGATATATTGAACGTCGAGCAGCGGAAAAGTGCCCCCAGAAGTTGGCTTTCCCTCACGGTTGCGGGGACACCCGAAGGCGCGGCTCCATCCAACCGCTCTCCCTACCGTGACCGCGCTGCTTCGGACGAGCCGTCGACACCCCCCTGCAAAAAATGATCCTGGCTCACCCGCAGCGCTTGCTCAGACAGCCAATCAGAGGCTCTTGTGCCCTCGTCGTGCAAAATGGCGGAAGTGCGGGTTGTCTCGGTGCTTTTCTGGTCCATTGTGTGCGTGTCTTGTGGTCCTTCTCCCGCAGTGTTGCCGTGATGAAGCGGCAGAATTTGCCATTCGTCGTAAAGCTCGAAATCATAAATCGGGTCGAATGCGGTGAGAAGTCGGATGTGCCCCCGCAGCGTGAATGATTCCGAGGAACTCTCAGGACGATCTTGAAGAATAAGGGGGAAATTGGGGCTAAAGCGGCCAAACTCTCGCCCCGGTGCCCGTGGCGCCCGACGCATACGCACGGCCGTGTACGAGTGGTTCATCCGAAATTGCTTCAGCTGTGCCGGCTTCCGCATGCTCGGTGATGACTGTAAATTTTGGTGAATGAGACGCAGCCGTTGCCGGTGTTGCCGAAACTTGGAGCGAGCTGTCAGAATTTCCGGAAGCTGTTGACGAATCAACAGTGGACGAGTTTGTGAGTGCAAATGATAGTGTCGCGACCACGGGAGAGCCACGAAGACTACATTGCCGACATCGTACCGAGCACAAGTGAAAGTGGGCACAATGAGGAAATCAACGACGGCCCTTTGCCTACATCCTCCGAAGTGATTGGTGCGCTTGCACTAGTCTGGTGCTTCTGCGCGAATGCGGAAGGTTGCGGCCTCAGCTGCTCCCAACTCCTTAGACAATGTGGAGAAGTGCGTGCGTCGCAGGCAGCGAAATTGCCCAAGCAGAAAGAAATGCAGGACTATTTCATGCGAAACTAAGCTAGTTTCATCAATAAAGTGATCTTATAAATGGTATGTGCTTTTATGACATCCAATTATTCAGCAGGCTTATATCGAATTATGCTCTATATCGAACTGATCGGCGTTGTTTTTTTTTGCGAGTTCGATATAGCCGAGTTCAACTGTAATAGCAAATAAAATTAACGTGTTCCTGGAAGACAGAGACATTTTGTCACCCCTGTAGCACGGTTTCCGAAAGGAATTTTCTCCTGTAATACAATTAACTACTGTTACTCATGATTTAACTAGCATATTGGACAAACTGATGTCATACATTTAGATTTCAAAAATGGCATTGGACCTCGTTACACACTGAAAGCTAGTAAAAATACGAACCGCTCAATTTACACATGTATATTATAAATTTTATTGCTGCTTACCTTACTAACTGGTGGAAGATCATTGTTATATATACTTACTCTTCTAGTGAACTACCCGTAACTTCCAGTGTTCCTCAGGGTAATGTTTTAGGGTCGTTGTTATTTATCATATATATTAGTGACATCATTGACACTGTTACTCTGCATGTACATGTAAAATTGTTTGCTGATGGCTGTTCACTCATTACTGAAATTACCTGCCCTCAAGATCAAAGCACACCAAATTCAGCCTTCACAACATTCAGTCTTGGTGCGCTCATTGAAACATGGAACTTAACATGAGCAACACAGTCTTCATAAAAATTATGAAAAAATTAAATAAGCTATCATTTGCCTATAGCCTTGCATCTCAGCCACTTACCGAGGTTAGCGAATACAAATATCTAGGCATTACATTAACCAATAACCTCAGCTGGAATGCTCACCCTTCTTAGTTATGCGACTCTGCTTGCCAGGAACTTTACCTGCTCACACACAAATTAAAACATGCTCCCATTGAAACTCGCCTAATTGCTTATACATCCCTCATCCATCCTAAGTAGGAATATGCAACTCCAATATGGGATCTTACTACTAAAACTAACACTGATACTGTAAAAATGATTCCGCATAATCAGTAAGGTTTATCTTTTGAAAGTATCACTTAAGTGACTCCCAAAACAAACTAATGATTGAACCTAATATTCAGATCTAGCAATTAAGAAGGGTAATTCACAGACATAAATTTCTTTTTTTTTTTTTACTTAAGAAAGGCAAATTGTCTCTTTCTCCCCAGCCTTACACACATCCACTGCTGGCCAACAGAAATAACGCATGGTCACTCTGCATCTCTATCACCTTTCAATGCCAGAACTAATGTTTTCTTTCTTCCCTCAAATAATGACAGAGCCAATTCATTATGGGATTGGCAGTATGCTCTAAATAAATAAATAAAATTGACCAGCTGGCATTGACTCGACTGAACATATATGTAATTAAATTGGCTGAGTTCATGTTTAATTAGCCTGTTGTTGAGCCTGCTGCTTAATGAACCGGTTATTGTTATTGTTGCTTTTGTTTTTCTAGTTTAGTAATGATTTCTACTTTTGCACTACTGAAGCTGTGCTGCATAACATGATTTCAGTGTATTATTTGTATAATGTAACATTTTACTTTTCTTCTGACGTGCTTGTCACAATATTTTTGTGCTGTACCTCAATTCTACATGTACTGCTTTATTTTGTATATACATTAACCCTGCTGCTTGGGCCTCCCAAGGCCTGTAGTATTTAATAAATAAATAAATAAACATCATACTAATCAACATACAAAGCATACTCAAAAGTGAGACCGCCTTCACAGCTTCGTCACAGATGTCAACGCCAACATCATTCTGCTAACCAAAACATGGCTTCATAGTGATATCATGGGCTGCAAAATATTTGTACCATACCGAGATATTACATTGTATGAATCAACAGAAGAAGCGGTGGCATACTCATCAAGGTCAAAAATAGCCTGTCATCACTTGCATGTCACGGCGTGTACCTGGATCTGCTTTGGGTCTGCGCACATAGCTGCCCGTTGAAGGTAATTATTGGCACCTGTTACAGGCCACCAGATTGCACACCCTCTTCATGTAGTAACCTGTGTGACGTTATAACGTACATAATACCTCAGTTTTCCTGTTCCCCATTCCGCCTGCCTTTCTCATGGGCGACTTCAATTAACCCCATATTAATTGGCCATTACTTTCAATATCTAGTGGAGCCCCTTCTAACGAATCGAGACAGTTTATTGACCTTTCAATCGATTTTAACCTGCATCGAATAATAAATTGCCTTGCCAGCAGTAATAACATACTACAGTAGAATCTAGTTACAACGAACTTCGCGAGACCCCGAATTTAATTTGTTAACTTAAATTATGGTAGTACTGAAAAACCAATATTCTCATGTCAGTTATGCAAACACAACAAGGAAAATTACATACCATTGCAGCAGATGTGCGTGTTCATATGTAAATAATAAACGACAACGCTGGGCACAGTTTAACTACAATTTATTGCTTGAAAAAGTCTGTAATCTTCTTTTGGTGAGTAGACAGCAAGCGCAGCAGGATGAACGCCTCCACATCCTCGACCTTCCTCTGAACATCATTGGGGACATCCTTACAGCGCCCGAGGAATGATCACGTCTTTTCTAGAAAAACTAAAACATCCGACCTGGAAACAGTCTCTTCTTCTTTGTGTGTTGATCCGGTGTCGGCATCGTCTTTGTCACTACTGCAATCTTCTTGCTCACACACTTTATTCACGATGTCTTCGTTGGTGAGCTCCGTGGATGTAGCCGCTGCGCTGTCGCTGTAATCACTGAGCATCACCGCAGTGTCGACGAGGAGCTTCTCGGTAAGCTAATTCCACAGTTCTGGGTTGAGCTCTTCTGTGTCCTCGCAGTTTTGTGGCATAAATGAAGGTTTTAAAAGGCTTGCCTTTCGCCAGCAGTTGCTGATCGTGCTTGCCTTAACGTTCCACCACAACCCTGTGAGCATTTCTGCAGCTTGACGGATGTTTACCTGTGTGGGCAGCTTCAGTCGAATATTGTTCAGGAGGCGTTGCACAATACGGTTCCGAAATTCAGCCTTCACACATCTGATGATGCCCTGGTCCAAAGCTTGGAGCAAAGAAGTACAATTTGGGGGCATAAATTTAAGTTGCACATCGCTCAATCGCACGTTCACGATTTGCGCCGAGGAATTGTCAACGATCAGGGGAATTTTTCTGTCTTCCTTTTTCATTGTGTCGTCGAGTTGCAGCAGCCACTGAGTGAACAATTCTCACATCATGCACGCTTTTTTGTTGGCTCAGTAGTCGCAAGGCAATGCGATAACGTTTTTCAAGCAGCGTGGCTTAGCAGACTTGCCAACTAGCGGCTTGAGTTTTCTGTGCCCGTGGAGTTGCAGCAGAACCGAACTGACATGCGAAGACGTGATTTCTTTCCGCCCTTGCACCTGTCACCTTTGAAGTTCATTGTTTTATCAGGCAACAACTGATAAAAGAACGCCATTTCATCGCAGTTGAAAACATCGTCTGAAGAGAAAGACTCGATGATCTCTTAAAAGCGCTTGTTTCGCCAGGCAACCGCACTCTCGGCATCTGCTGCCTTTTCTGGTAGCCCTGAGCTTAGCGCCACGTATTACTCCCCCTCCTCCTCTGCCTTCTGGATTCGATTGGCGCGGCTCGCAACGTGCTTGCGCACACTTTTTTGAGCGTAGATTGGTGTGTGCCTGTTCTCTGCACTAGGCTTTTAGAACTTTTTATCGGGCAAGGAGGAAAGGGCGTGCGGAGAGCCTTTCCTGCTCTCTGGCTTGTGCGATCCGGCACGGCGCTACTTGAAAGTATTGCAGTCGCGTGCTGCAGAACGACTTCGAGATGTTTTGGATTGAGCGTTATGAAATTTACGCAATGTCCGTTCATATAAGGTCATCAGGGAAGCCTTTCGGTACATCGGTAACTATAATACGCAGAAATATCTCTTGGGGGCACAAACATGTGACGTGCATCATCAGCCGCAATGTGTGTATGTGTTGTGAACTATTCTGTGTATATCGGTTTTAATTCAATGAAGAGAACCTGTGTCTCCGTATTACCAGCATGAAATGGTAAATCTGCTTACTATCGATCGCCTGGTGTAGGAACTGAAACATAAGAGCGCATGCTCATGTACGGCCAACCTAAGGCAACCACGAAACATCTGAGCAGCAGGCACTATCAAATATTTGTGATACAACGGCATCGTTCTCACGCATTTCAAGTCTGGTAGGCCTGAAATCACTATATATCTACGCTAGCCTCCTGCATGAGGCCGATGGCACTTCTCAACATAGTGATCACTGCGGTTGTTGCACCAGCATGATACATATATAAAGTATGTGCTTCAGCATTGCCTTTTTGCCCTGTAAAGCCATGATATCCGAGATGGATCGCATAAAAAGAATGCAATGGCTATTTTTGAGGACAAAATTTCTGTAATATGTGTGAGTGCATCGTAGATAACGGAACGAATACAACCGAAAAAAAAATTAGGTTTTCATCCTCTTTCTTGAAGAAGAGAGAAAACGGGCTAACCCCACAGTACCGCCTCACATAGACACGCCGCACAACGTTCATAGATCTATAAACATTGATGCTGCATGCTTCGACCATGCGCTATATAGAACAAAGATATCTGTAATCCAGCACCTACCACTGCTTATGATGTTTGCGCAGTTCGTAAACGGTCGCTTTGTTCAACAAGTATAGTACACACTGTGAGGTATACTATTACTAACGAAAACTATTTCATTCATGGGTGGAAATCTCCTCCACCGAACAAAGTAGTCATGCAATGTAACCTGCAGCTAACAGTTTGAACACTTGTCAAAATATAACAGCACAGCTCCTATTGTAGCAGAACGGTACCCACGCTGTTACGATCGTCGCATATGTTTCATTGCTCCTAAACCGCCGCTAAGAACTAGAGGATAATACTGCAATAAGGTCACATTAGTGAATGGAACTTTCAGAAATACACAAGTAATCTCTGAGGCTGATTGTAGGCTGAAACATGCGTGCAAACGTTGCACTGTGTGCTCAGTCTGCCTCAAGGCCAGCAGAAAGTCCAGCCATACCAACTTAAACCACTTCAGTACGTCTTACAGAACTGTTGTCCACGTACACCGTCATACTAAATAGACCGCACGAGCACAAAAATAAACGCCTGAAACTTCCACCGTGCGTATACCTTCCATGCAAAACGGAGCGCTTGCCAAAGCCAGCATGTCAACTAGCCATAGATGGCACCTCTGCGATGCAATATGGTGGCGGCCATGAAAAAACGGTCTATATGATCGCTTGTCACAGCTTTTATTTCCTCTGGATTGATTCGGTGTGGCTTGGTGTAGGCACACAGGCTTGGTGTGGCCTGCCTTTTGCACTGGGCTTTCAACATATCGCTCGCTGCTTGCGCTTATATATAAAGACGAAGTGAGCGTTGCTTAGCGCGGAAATGCTGTGCCGCGGGCTTCCCGTGTATGCAAGTGCGCAGCAATGCCGGGAAGCAGTCATACAAAAGCAAAGGGTCAGAAAACTGCGCTTTATTTTCCTTTACTTTGTGATGTGCCTTCACACTGGGCAGCGCCGAGCATAGAGTTTCATACAGTATTTACTAGAGGGAACTCTGGCGCTGCAGTCGTTGTACCACCAAGGGAATGACGGGAAGTACATGGATTTGTCTGATCTTCGTGCTTGCGGATTCAGACGTTCTAGTGGCTTTGTATATTATGCTATATAAATCTTACTGTCGTAAATTTCAGCGCAATTTATAGTTTTCAAAGTGCAGAAGATGCTGCGAAGACACACATTTGCTATTAATTGCAATGACTGAGCTTGTCTGAGTGGCCAAATCGAAATGCACCAAGCATCTCAAAGCACAGGCATGCCCACGATAAATTCGTAAGGGCATTTCAATCATTTGTCGATACATGCATCTGTGGCTTAATGGTTTCAATATTTGGCTTCTGTGCTATAGTTCCTGTGTTCGAATCCTACCGTCGTACAATTTTAATTATGTTTATTTAATTATTTATTACGCAGTACATTGTTGAAAATGACTAGTTTACAAAGCCACAAAACCGTTTGAAGCTAAAAGGACAAAGTTTGCGCATATCCATGTACTTCCAATAATTCCAATGCTGGTACAACCGCGCTCATTGCAGCTCCCGTAGACACTAGCACCAGAGTTCCCTCCGGCGCGATGGCTTCTAGAGCTGCGTCAAAATGTCCACTTTTTCTTTGAACGAAAACTGGCATCGCTTCTTTTTAACACGGGGGCCAGGAGAACTAATTGTCAGCAAAGCGAACGCACAACACAATCACAGCACCGATAACTTCGCAGCTCCTGCCGATCGCTATCAATGAGGTGAGGCTAGGCCTACGACGTAGTAGGAGAGTCAGAACATGACCATACGTGACGCTGATGCCGATGCTGCTGGGGCTGCACCCGTTGAAACGGATTCCCCAGCGCATGGTTCCTGTTGCTGCGGATGATGATGATAGGTGTAAGCCTCAGGCATTCGGCACTGAAACTTCAATGGAACTTCGTAATAACGAAGCATCTTGGTGATTACAGGATTCAATTATGTATGTTATTCTGAAATATTCGGTAATATGAAATTCGTAGCACTGAAAGTTTTCTACATTGAAAATATAGGCATTTCGGGGGGATATAAAAAAAAAATCTTAAATCTGAAAACTTCGTTAATGAGGTGTCTGTAGTAACGAGATTTTACTGTATACATTCTGCTTACGACCTGTCCTGATGACATCTCCCATGTAATTCGCATATCTGATGACAGAAAAGCCCCCAGACGTGACATCGATACAATCGCTGCATAGTGTGAAAAATGGCTCATTCCACTAAGCCTCTAAGGCTAAGGCTGCGGAGTGCCTAAGTGCCTTCCACTAAGGCTGCGGAGTGCCTCTTCCCAGACGGCTTCACTGGATAGAGGGCTGTGAGGTAATGCGGGGCATTGCCAGAGCATGTGCGCTAAGGAACAATAAATCTCATTATAGTCCGGACAGCTTGAATCGATGTCTGTGGAGATACAACTGAGAAAGCCCCGCGAGGAGAATGAACCCGTCTGGAGCATTCTAAGTGAAACTGACTGATACCTGCCTAACTTCGGGTGAGGAAGAGGATAGGCCCATCTACTAAGCCGATAGTGGGAGGTTATTTCATGAAAGTAAGGAGCGGACCGTTCTGCTGGATTTCATCCTGTCCCAAGAAGGCCTCCACGCTGCTGTGGCGCGTTAGATCTCGCGCACGGTCATAGGCAAGCTCGTTGAGGTTAGGTATGTTCTGATGAACGTCTGCACCCATTATGGGTGGGAAACCAAGAGATGAAGTGAGTGCTAGGGTTTGTTCTCTTTTCCAGAATGGAGGCAGCCTCTTGGGCTAGGTTACCTGATTCGAAAGTGTTGATGGCCGCTAGCGAGTCTGTGAAAACGGTGCGCGAGGGGTCGGTCATGGCCAGGGCAATGACGAGCTGTTCCGTGACTCCGCTCGTAGCTAACCTAATCGAGGCCTAGGAACCAGTTAACAGCTGGTTTACCGTCTGGGAAAGGACCTGGGACTTGCTGATGCCCTGAGCTGCCTGCCCCTGCCAGAGGTGCCTGATGCTGTTCCAGAACCTGCTGAAGTGCTCATACTAGAGCATGCGTACCCAGAGGTGCTCTCCAGATCTGCGGGATCGCAAGCAATCAGCCGGAACCAAGTCCTGTCTCAGGTGGTCAAGGCAGTCTCCCATGGGGAGGAATTGGTTCAGCATGCCTATAGCCACAAGGCCGCTGAGCTGAGCTTGCAGCAGGGGTGCCTACTATGGGGTTCCAGGGTGGTGATCCCACAAAGTCTCCGGACCCGCATGCAGTTGCTGCATGCGGGTCATCCTGGCGTGGAAAAGACCAAGATGGTGGCCCGGTCCATGTTTGGTGGCCTGGCCTGGACCAGGACCTCACTCACATGGTGCAGAGCTGCTGAATCTGCCAGGAGCATAAGCGGGCCTCACGTCATGTGGAAATCACCCCCTGGCCGTTCCCATAGAGAACCTGGTCTCGCCTACACATGAATTTTGGGGGGACTATTTGAGGGCCATTACTTCCTGGTGGTGGTGGACGCCTTTTCGAAGTGGGTGGAGGTTCTACCTGTCACCACTTCATCAGCAGGTGTGACCATTGCAGCGTTACGACAGGTCTTCGCTGCCCAGGGGTTGCCGGACGTCATAGTGTCCGACAATGGTCCTGCTTTCGCCAGCACAGAGTACCTCGCCTGGCTGACAAAAGAACAGAATCCGCCGGATGATGGTTCTGCCGTACCATCCTGCTTCAAACCATCAATGACAAGCTCAAGAAGAGCCAGACTGGGGATTTCCAGATGCAGATTGCCCGGATGCTGTTTCAGTACTGGGCCACGCCCCACGATGTCACTGGTCGTGCCCCCTGTGAGGTCCTGCTGGGTTGGATGGTGAAGACACCCTTGGACGTCTTGCATCCGGACCTGCAATCCACAGTGCTCCTGAAGCAGTTGAAGCAGAAGCTGGCTGCTGACCAAGGGTGCCGTCCCGGGCCTTTACTGGAGTTGGGAGCTCCAGTTTTTGCCAGGAACTTTCGTCCTAGCCCACCCTGGTCCGCCGGACAGGTGGTGTCTCCTGCCAGCGCTTCATCGCTGCTCGTCCGCATGCCAGATGTGGCCTCTTGGCACAGACATGCCGACCATGTTAGGCCTCGCCTCGGGACCTGGCCAGCACCTTCGACTGCCACTTCCGAGTTCCAGCCCGCAGGAGGACCAGCGGCAGCACCAGTCGCTTCCAGCGGAGCACCGCCCACCTCAGAGGCAGCAAGCGTTGCCAGTGGTGTGGCGCCCGTTGGGCCGGTGTCAAGTCCGGCACCACTCACAAGACACCACTCACTGCGGACCCTCCGGACGGAGTGAGGCTGTCTAAGGCAGCACCCAGCATTGCCACACACAGCACCCAGCATTGCCACACCCGGCCTGTCAACATCGGTGCTCAGGCGGAGTACTCAACGGCGGAGGCCACTGGACCGTTACTTGCCTGGGTAGCAGGCACTGTCGACCCGGCTAGGATGAAGGCAGAGCCTCGTACATTGAACTTAGAAGTTTTTGGTTGGCGACAAACAAACTGGGGGTATGGGGGTGTAGCAAGCATGTGACGCCCCCTCAGGCATAATCTTCGTTGGCCCGCAAGGCTCGGCGGTCCGCCAGGCTCAGTAGGCAACATTGGTCACCGCACCACAATAAACACCGACGAGCACAGCTGCTCGGTGGGCAGTAATCGTTCATCACCACCACGCTACGGAGCATCCCTCTAACGGAGGGTGCCTCGAGCCCTCCCTTGTTCACGAACCCGGGCGGATTGTGACAGGCAGGCTCTCAGGCTAGGTTACCCGATTCGAAAGTTTTGATGGCCGCTAGTGAGTCTGTGAACACGTTGGTGCGCAAGGGGTCGGTCATGGCCAGGGCAATGGCGACCTGTTTCGTGACTCCATTCGTAGCTAACCTAATCAAGGCCGAGGAGCGTAATTCCCCTTTGGTGTCAATGATTGCCAACACGAATGCGCTAGACTTGCCGTACTGAGCTGCATCGACAAAGACAGTCAAATCTTGATTCTCACTGGCCTTCTGTAAGATCGCCTGTGCTCGGGCTTTTCACCTCCCTACATTGTAATTTGGGTGCATATTCCAGAGGAATGGGCTGACCACAAAGGTTGCCCGGGCCTCCCTGGATAAGGCGATTTCTTGTTCGTTGAGACTTCTGGGAGCCATACTGGCCCCATCTAGAATGCGTCTCCCTGCCCTGGTTGACGAGAGCCTGAATACCTGAGCGGTGACCTGCGCTTCAATCCCTTCATCAATGTCGTTGTGCATACCGAGTTTGCTTAACCTGTCCGAGCAAGTGGTTACTGGTAAACCCAGTACTTTTTTGAAGCTCTTGCGCATGAGAATATTAAGCTTATTCTTTTCGGTTTTGGTCCAGTTAAGGGCGAGGCTACATAGTTGATGTGACTCATTAGGAAAGCTTGATAGATCCTGAGGAGGTTGTCTTCACCTAGTCCCTTCTTTCGTCCAGATACTCTAGCAACGAGTCTCAGCATGCTTTCGGTTTTGGCGTTACATCCACGCGTCAATTAGTAATCCTAGGATTCGGATAGATTCGACTTGAGGAATGGGCTGCTCGTTTCTTGCAAAGAAGAATATGGGAAGCTGGTTAAAGGGGGTGAGCCCCTAAAACCTTGCCTGGCCAGCCTGTACAGTAACAATTCAGATTTGTTTGGGGACAGTTGGAGGCTTGTGTCTTCCAGGTAGGACTCCATTGCGTCTAGGGCTGATTGCAGCGCGTGCTCTACTTCTGCGAGTGATCTTCCTGGGCACCAGATTGTGATATCATCCGCGTATAGCGAGTGGCCTATATTCACAAATAATTTTTTTACTAACATGAAAATTCCTTCATCGCAGCGCCACTGGTTACCTTCTTTTCCCTCTACTATAGCTTTTTTATCATTTTGTCTGCTTAACAGACTGCTTAGCGACCTGCAAAGGTTCAACTTGTATTTGCAATAATTGTTCCTTACGGTGTTAAAATTGCACTTTGAATTGTATTTTTATATGTGTTGTGGGGATCGCACGCGCATCCCGATATCTCCAGAGCGGCCACGCGGTTATCACGTGATAATCACGTGCTCGCTCACGGAGAGTGGCTGGGAGAGGGCACGTTCGCCGCTCCCGCTGCTCTTCGCGCCTGGCCGCGACGCCGCAGCCCAAGGCACCCCGTTCCCTCCTTTCCCTTTCTTGGAACCGGGGAGACTCCCTCTCCGCCGCTCGGGGAGAAGCGCTATTCCCCCGATGCACCGTGGTCTTTCGGCTGAGGAGCTTGCGACAGGCCGCATCTGAATTCAGCCGCTGAGACCGCCGCACGCCGTCCCCCTGCTTGCGCCTGGTCTTTGTGAGCGACTGACCGCCCCAGGGCCCGAGCGCGGATCCACTCTGGGTGAGCTGAACTCTTATCAGCCTCTTTTGTGGTTCCCACATTGTGCGGTTATTTCACCCCAGACGTGCGGAATGCTCCGCCGCTGTGGTTTTGTGTTGTATTTGTATGTGGTTTGCTGTTGTTGTCCAGTTGATATACATGTACTCTAAGGTGAATAAACACCTTAGGTCGAGACTCACCCTGTCCCCCCTGGCCTGAACCCACCGTGGTCGCAACTCACTGCGAACCACGGGTTAGGGGTCACAGCTCTGACTGTTAGGGCTGCTGCGAAAGTGCTAGCGAGCGACTGCCGCTCCGCCGGCGCTGTGCGATCCAGAGAAGGGTCAGGTGCGCACGCGCGAACTTGAGTAATACCCTTATAGTGTACAGGAAAACCTTGGTGATACAAATCTCAAGGGGTCGCATAAAATATTTGTATCACCCGAAATTCGTATAACCAAAAGGAAATAAAATCGGCATGTGAATGAAATCGGCATGTTAAACAGCCAGAAACTCATATTTAGAAATTTATTCACGATGGAAGAAGTCTCGGATGTCCTTCTGGCTTTTCTTCTTCGGCAGGTCAACCAGCGGCTAATTCGGGAAGTGGGACGCAAACTTCCCGAAACCGGCTTTGTGAGGACATCGGATACAGCCAAGACGCGAGCCTCATGAGCACCGAGACTGCCAGTGCTAGACCATTTCCACTCAGTACAGTGCGCACAGTTACCACTGTGTTATCAGCTGCCTTCTGCCGAACAAGGAAACTGTCCGCAGCCTCCTCGCCACTTTGCTGCTGGTGGGAGCTGCCGCTCGCTCATTCGTATCACCCAAACCAACGTGCAGGGGCATCTGAAATGTGGCGCTTTGGCCAGGGAATTGTACGAATTCGTATCACCCCGAAATACATACCAACCCTGATCGTATCACCAAGATTTCCCTGTATGTATATATATGTGTGTTTATATATGGCATCTGCATATATCGTTATGTGTAGCTGATGCCTAATGCTATTTGCAATTCATTTACAGGGGAGCTAACGGAGGCCAAAAATGGTGACACTATATCAAACGAGCACACAAGTCGTCTTCCTCCTCAGTGCAGCCACACTGTGGCAGCTGTTCCGTATCATCACCCTTGGCAGTAGAAGCACCGTCTCGGTGCTTAATCTACGCATCCACGGTGAAAGGTGCGTGGTATGGCTTAAGTCTCGCCACGTGAACGATGTCACTTCCAGCTGACGATGACGCTGATAGGTAGGCGGGGATGATTTCATACGTGACATCGGTCACTTGTCGCTCCACACGGTATGGGCTAGTGTAGCACGACAGCAGCTATTCGGAAAGGCCCACACGTCGAATGGGTGACCAGAGAAGAGCCAGAGAACCCGGAGAAAAGTGCATGTCGTGACGGTGGCAATCGTAGAGGTGTCTCTGATGCTCCTGTGAGGCCTCAAGACAGGTGCGGGCGAGCTGGCGTGCGTGGTCGGCGTATGCGGTCGCGGCGCGGGCGTATTCAGTGGCTGAACGTGTGGGCGAGAGCAGCAAAGTGTCCAAGGGGAACGCGGGTTCTCGGCCATATAGGAGATAGAATGGTGAATAGCCGGTGGTGTCGTGACGCAATGAATTATACGCGAACGTCGCATATGGTAAGTGAAGATCCTAGTCGTGGTGGTCGGTCGCAACATACTTTGAAAGCATGTCGGTGATGGTCCGGTTGAGGCACTCCGTGAGGCCATTGGTCTGTAGGTAGTAAGGCGTGCTGAACTTGTGCTTTGTCGAGCAGGAGCGGAGGACGTCCTCGATGACTGCCGAGAGAAAGCTGCGTGTACGGTCAGTGAGTAATTGGCGCGGAGCACCGTACACTAAAATGATGTCATAGAGAAGAAAGTCAGCAACGTCAGTAGCGCAACTTGTCGGGAGGTCTCTGGTGATTGCGTACCGCATAGTATAATCAGTAGCGACGGCAATCCATTTATTTCCGGAGCCCGAGAGAGGAAATGGTCCAAGAAGGTCTAGACCAACACGGAGAAAGGGTTCGGCTGGGATGTCGATCGGCTGGAGACATCTAGCTGGAAGTGTGGAGGGCTTCTTCCAGCACTGACAAGGCTCACAAGTGGCAACGTAGCGCTGTACAGAGTGGGCAAGACCCGGCCAAATAAATCGATGGTGTGCACGGTCATATGTGCGCGAGACACCCAAGTGTCCAGCCAAGGGAGCATCGTGAAGTTGGTGGAGGACAGTCGAACGCAGGTGTGATGAAATGACGACCAGAAGGTCAAGGCCATGTGGATCGAAATTGCGGTGGTATAATGTCCCCTCCTTGAGGGGAAACATCCGGAGAGAGGCGTTGCCAGGTGTTGACTCCATACGGTCGATGAGGGCTCGTAATGAAGGATCACGGCGTTTCTTCTTGCCGATTTGAAGGAACTGGGACACAGAGAAAACGCCAGCGATGACATCCGCATCAGCCGGTTCGTCGACGGGGTAGCGGGACAAACAATCGGAATCCTGGTGCAAGTGTCCCGTCTTATATACCAAGAAAAAGAGCGTGGTGATCAGTGATGACACAGAATGGCCGTCTGTACAAGTATGGACAAAACTTTGCAACAGCCCACACAAGAGTGAGGCACTCACGCTCTGTGATTAAATAATTACGCTCGGTGGGTGATAGAAGTCGGCTGGCATAGGCTATAATGCGATCATGCCCACGCTGGCGTTGCACTAATACTGCTCCTATGCCGTGACCACTGGCATCAGTTCGAACTTCCGTTGAGGCAGACGGGTCAAAGTGGGCCAGAATTGGAGGCGTGGTAAGGAGAGTAGTGAGCTGCAAAAAAGATGTGGCATGGTCCGGACCCCAAGAAAATGGGGCGTCTTTCTTCAAGAGGCCGGTAAGGGGACGTGCGATGGTCACAAAATCCTTCACAAAGCGTTGGAAATAAGAGCACAGCCCCACGAAACTACGAACGTTCTTGGTAGACTTCGGAGTAGGAAAGTTCGTAACAGTGCGCATTTTGTCTGGATCAGGTTGCACGCCTTTGGCATCCACGAGGTGTCTAAGGACGGTGATTTGGCGGCGAGTGAAGTGACATTCTGACGAGTTCAACTGGAGACCGGCGCGGCGAAACATGTCAAGAATTGCTGTAAGATGGTCTAGATGCGTGTCGAATGTGGGCAAATAAACTATGACGTTGTCCAGACAGCACATACAGGTGGACCACTTGAACCCCTGAAGCAAAGAGTCCATCATTTGTTCGAAGGTGGCTGTAGGCACCCCTTATGTAATGCCCATGGGCGTTTAAGGTGAAATAAATGAAATGAAATTGTCCTCAATAATCAGCTCGTGGACAGCATCACAGGTTGCCACATCAGTTTGAGGTGCTCACTTTCAATGCTGAAATGCACAGCCTTGAAACAAGGTATCCAGGTTTTGTTGCAAGTTCTCCTTCAGTATCTACGACATCTCAGTGAGAATGTCCTTTGGCCCTGGAGAGAAAGAGCGACTTCATGACGGCCTGTGACTCAAATGACACGACACTTGCTTGTGCATCTGCCATCAAAGTTCCTCAGCGCAATAAAAAATCAATAAAGTTCAAGTGTAATAAAAAAATAAATGTGTCAAAAATCACAAACATCTGATATTTGCAAAATTACATACTACTAAGATATTAGGCAGCCATATTGCCCCTCACTCGTTTTTTCCATTTTTTTTTCTAGATGGGGACAAAGCTAGGAACTTATCAGGACCCCCTTGTATACAACTGTGCCAAAGCGAGATGTGACAGTGTAACAGGGTCCGTCTATTGTGTTGCTCAAATAACGTGTGCCTGTGGATGCGCCTTTATTGTGAGCTTCGCGAGACAGGAGCACAAGTGCATTGCTACACAGTACAGAAACTACCAAAACATGAGACCATGGGCGGCGCGAAATTGAGCAAAAGCAACCTCTTGACCACCAGCTGCATCACTCTCAAACATAATGTCAAGGCGTTCTTTCTTTTTCTCTAAGAATTGAATAGAAGTAGACATGCAGCATTTTCTTTTGTGTTAGAATGCAATGCAATTATATTTTTATTACGAGTGGTTGAGTACTTAGTGAAAAAATTATAATGAGAAGTTTCTACATCATTGGGCTAGTATTTGAATGACCTGAGAGAGTCTCAAATTCTGTCCTGCATCTACCTCAATTTCTCTATTACTAAAGTTCTGTTCGCGATAATATGGACACCTTACTCTTCTTAATCTACCACTTTAGCTTGACTAATTATTTGCCTTTAGTGCTCCTTTAAAGGCCGAAGCCAACACAATTTTGTAATTTTGCACTGTGAAACGCCACTTTTGTGCAAAATTTGAATGAAAATGAACCTGTGCATTGGCCAGAACAGTCATTTACGCTGAAGCACAACCCACCTGTCATGGAGGCTCTGCAGGATCTGCATCTGTGCAGCTTGAGAGGCTTGCATCGCTTTTTCCATGGCACCGAACAGCTGAAAAATCACAGCATTAATTGGCACTGCTGAACAGCAGTGCGGAGCTTTAGGAAAATGTTTGGGAGTAGTCATGGGGCACTTTTCATGTGCATAATGTCATCAAAGAATGCATATTGTCATTAGTGTGAATATAGAAAGTAATATTTGCAACTACTAGTTTTTATGTGTAGTCAAGATATCCTTTACCAAGGTGCCTCAAGCTTTGTTCTCAGCGACATCATTTACGCCTTTGTCTCTGGACAATGTGATTGACAGCCTGGAACATAGCAGTGAACTCACCGATTCCATGTACTTCTGCTGAATGTCCATTTCAGCTCGGTACTGCTCCTTGGTGATGTTCATCATGGCTAGGTTGTGGCTCTGCTGTAGTTCCTCTTTCTGCAATGCACAACACCAGGCATCAGCACAAATATATTCTACTGCTATAAAATAGTGAATGAGTGGTTTTTAATTAATGATTTTCAAGGCTGCCATTACTCTGTTTTTCTGTATGTACATTCTACCCATCCCCTCTATAATGCCTAAGGGGCCTTGAGGGTATTGTAGATAAAATAAAATAAAATGGTGGGAAAATAGGATGCACATGATTCTCCCGGCTAAAAGTTCTAGCTTGTTCACTGCTAACCTTTGCACATGGGTGGCATATCATGGTTCATAAATTCTCATTGCAATACCCCTGTGGCATGGAGAAAGGAAATACTTGACGCAGCCAGCCTTGGCAAGACAACTCTCGTAGAAGCCATCCCCTTCGCTTTCTCATTCTCCGTCACGTAACCTCTGAGGCTGAGCACGCTTCCAGTAGTTTTTAATTGATGCTCACTGGTTCAGCTAATTTGCCTGCAGAGCTCAAGCATAAAAACCTAACACACATTCTGATGTGATGATCATGTCCTCGGGTTCTTCAATTGTGCTGCACAGTGCTCCCACTTGTTCCATTTAACCTGTTGTGCACCAATAGACAATTTGCAAAATGGTGTGCATCCTCTTCCGTGCAGCGGCAGTACTACAAAATTTGGTTGGAAAATGAGGAGGAAGCTTGACCGCTTCCTGGCGAATTAAGTTCGAGCACTTGCACATATATTAGGTGCCTTTGCTTTGTTTATGTAAACACTAGGCTTCTCACAAAAATAAAAGCTGCGTGTTCCTCACGAAAGTGTTACCTTCGGGTGAGCATTGATGACGTGTACTACGATAAAACTGGCTAAAGACGTTGAGAATTCATCCTAAAACCAGTAACACAAAGGTTCACGTCGACCATGGCAAAAACCAGCTGCCTTACGCAACTTTGGTTGGAAAATACCTTTCTTGCTCATGCGCAATACATTTTTGCAAATGGCCCACTGAGCATTAATTATTCAGGATAAATGTGCAAGAGTACATGGTTTGTCTGGGACAATACGAGACAATAAATGTAGACTTTGCAAGAATGAATTAATAGTGCTGGCTCTCTCACCAGTATGACAAGGTGTGTGCAGTAATTCACCTACGCAATGATAGATAAGAGCTACTGTCCCACTGCAGCAGAATCGACATTTTTTTCTGGCATCACTGGTCACCATGTGTACATTTCGTGCAGGTGAAGCAGGAAATGCACCAAGACGCACCAAATTGGCGCTTCACTGTCTTCCTTTTTTCTGTCCCTTTTCACGAAATGTATTTCGTGCCACAATCAAGTATACTTAGGAAATCTAACCACCAACTTGCCCAAGAAGTCCTTTTGGTCCAAACTACGTTCTTCATGATGCACCATTAAACACTGGTAGTTGGCCTGATGCGTGCATTGTCATAGTATAGCACAGTTACAGGTATGTGAGCTATGTGAGTTACAGGTAACGTGAGCTTTAAATTCACTGCCTCATCACCACTGTTATGTCTATAACGTGAGCTTTAAATCCACTGCCTTGTCATCACTGTTATGTCTATGGTAGCTGTAATAAAAGGCGTCTGGAACGCAGAACGGAGTTTATGTCAGAGGGAGTTGTGCACAGCACAGTCCGAATGCTGATATTTTATGAGCCACCTGCTCTATGTGTGTGTCACGAGCTGCCGATGGGAAGAGAGTAAGGAGGGCTGGAAAGGCATGCCAGTGGCAGCTGAGATGAGCAGAATGAAGGGGGTCTACAAGACGTAGCAATAAGTAAATAAATAAATTATTAATTGCTTTGGACCCTATGCCCCAACTCCAGAAATGAAACCAGAAAGGGGTAAAGGCATCTATAATTTGTGGGAATACTAAGGCTAACACAGTACAGTAAACCCTCTGATATCGTGAAATATTGATTAAATCGAAATTTTTTCCTGACTCGGTTTTACCTGCACCTATTTTCCACCCCTTATCTCAAGATGCTTTCACGCCATCCTCCAGATACCTCAATATCTAGACTGTGTAAATGTTGGCAACAAGTCATTACCCAAAGGCTTCTATACCTTGTGCACAGCTCTGATATCGCCAAAAACTGACAAGACCACATGTTTGTAGCGAATCCCACTTCATTTTACGCCACTCTTGTCATCTACCAGTCTCATCATTCACCATTCATGACTGGCTGCGACCTTATTGATCCTGGAGGTGCAGTTTTGCTCTTACCCCTGACAAAGTGCAAGGACGACGTCTGCAACTTGCATGCTCATGCGCGTGCAGAGCAGCTTGCTTATTCGCTGTGCTCTGCATTTATGCGTTTGTGGATCCGCGCACTGCACGATTCGCGTAGGGATACCACAAGCTAGGCCGTATAATTTACGCACTATGCCAGCTGTGCCGAATGTTTGGTACGTCATTGGCATTATCTTAAGCAACAAGTTCAGGGCCGTAATTTGGGAGCGTTGCCTTTTCCGATGCCATTTCTTATTGAGCCTCGTCAGTGGTCATAACGATGCTTCACCTGTGTTATCAATGGGATAAGCAGCCTGGGATAAGCATCTGAGAACAGTAGATGAAAGAGGGGCATATAATGGAGCAAAAGGCATGGCTAGAAAATAGCGGCTCTATGGTGGTATGCTCAGTCGATTACTTTTTCGGATACGAGCACTTTTGCAATATTTCTCATGACTAGGCTTTCGACACGACATGCCACACAACAGAGTTAGCTTGGCTCTGTGCAAGCAGCTCTGTGGCCCGTCGATGCCAGGCGTGTCAAGTGCCGAGTTGGATAATATTTTGCGAAATTGATCCACTAAAAATACCCCTCCTGGCATATGTTGAGGTTTTGCGAGAAATCCAGTGGCTGTGCTGGTGCCTATGCACCATAAGTGAGATATAAGTGAAAGACTCAGCAGTCTTTTCACTTATATCGAAACTTTTCACAATTTTCTCAACTTTGAGTTCACAGGGTTTTACAGTATACGCAATATTTGTCCTCAAACTCATAAGAAACCACAGCACAAATTGGAGGAAGGGACACCCCATACAGATGCACATAGAATGAATATGAGCTTACAACTGATTTTATTAAAGCAAAAAGAGCATGCATGCACCCGTGGTCTAACCTACAAACACAAGCACTGCCTGCTAACAGGTGACCATACAGAATTCAAGTGTACATGTGACATACAATCCATATTTTATGTGGCTGTCTAGGAAAAATGATTTGCAACCAAACAGCGATATCAGTGCGTACCTCACAAAGACATTTTCACTTATTTAATAATATATGCTTAAGAAACTTATAGTGCATAGGTGTTTCGTATGTGTTTCTCTAGAATAAGAATCACCTGAACATGAGGTTCCCACCTGCAGGCTGCACAGTGAGTCTCACACATAACTCTGTTCATTTTACTACTATGTTCTAGTATGCAGGATCACTAAAGTAACGAATCAGGCTGACTAATTATTCAAGTGAATGTAGGTCATAGAAATGCTTCCGTTTGTTAAAGGGCAACTATGGTGATGATGTCCACTGATGTTAATGAAATTGTTAATATATGTTCTCTTTTGCATTCTGATTATTTGTGCCAAACTATATGGCTGCAAGTCATTTAGTTTTCCTGAAAATGAATTCTAAAAATTGGTTGGCTTCCGGACTCCTGACTTTCTACTGGCTATCCGGTGTTTGCGACATATCGAGTCTACACCCCACTGTCGTTGAAATTGTCACTTAAATTACCACTGCCTAGTTCGGAGACTCCGTACAAGCTCCCTGTGTCACGAGGAGAAATCATCAGTTTCACTTCTTTGGTGTTAGCAGCAGGCATTCTGCATGCATACATTATGGTAGTGTAGGACCTGACGTTATTCACTCATCGTGACGTCACACGAAGCAGCTTCCCGTTTCGGTTTCGGTATCTCATTTATTGGTTATCTAAAATTAATGATGAAGTTATAAGCAGATTGAACCATCCTACAGGTGACATAACTGTCAATACAATACGAAAATGACAATATCCTAATATGGTTAAAAAATTGCCAGAGTTGCCCTTTAATAAAATGTGTGCATGAGCCAAGTGAGCATGCAGTACTGTTAGAGGCAGGACAAACATAACACACCTTCGCTTTGTGCTCAGCATCCAACGTTTGGATCTGTGATTCATTCTGCTGTTTCAGTGCCATGCTGAAATTGAAAGTGGGGGAAAAACAAGAGCATTTACACACGAATCTTGCACAGCATAAAAATGCATTTCTCTACTGTATGTTTACTTCACGCAACCTCAAGTCCTTTGTACTGTCATCACAACTCTTGCTTAGGCACCGAAATTAAAACCAGCCGCCAGGAGGCACACACATCATATTGCCGCAGAGAGCTCTCCACATGCCTTGGGCAACCGTGCAAGCGCCTCATCGCCAAAGCGCCTAGGAATTGCTCACAGCATCGCTAGGCGCCAGTAACGCCTCGTGCATGGCAATACAGCGCGTCTTCCGTGCACGCGCACATGGCCGTCCAATGAGAAGTCATGGCGTGGCTCCTGGCCTTTGGCGTGCGTGAAAAGTGTGTTCGGCGTGGAGACGTGGTTCATTGTTTAATAGCCTCCTGTTAACTCTTCTTGTAAATTGTATGAATGCTTTAGTATTGAGTTTCTGGGCACAAGTTCACCCACAATAAACCAGTTTGTTTAGTGTGTGTCATTAAAGAGTGCTACATGTCTGGTGGAGGTGCGAATACTACAAACATGTAAAAGTTTATCCTTTAGGTTTGTACCTGGTTTTGTATCTGTCAGGAAATGTACCATTGTTTTGTGCAGTAAAAGATTGCCATAAAAATCTCCCAGCAGTATTCATTTAACCTAAGTGACAAATCATGAGAACTCATTATAATGCTACCTGCCTGTTATAATAATATTCCCCAAGCAAATGTAATATCATAGTGGCACCTTGCTATTAATGTACATGACAACAATAAGGAGACTATGCAAACTTACTTGAACACAACAGATAATGTTCTCAGTAGCTAGGCAATGCCTAGCCATGGCGGAGGTACCTGTACCCAAAAGCTAGCATGCTCTTTCAAGTGCTGGTGTTGACCAACCATGTGCTCACACAGTTTTACATGGCATGAATGTTGCTCACTAATCCCACTGATCACATGGAAGCTAGCATTGCCCATGAGCACAAATTTAAACGAAGATTATGCGGTGAAAAACCATATAGCAGACATTCTTTAGGCTTATTATTCAAGTTGCGGTAAACACCCAGGCATGAGGGAACAAGATGTTAAGTTTATTTGTTTAACCACATCGATAGATGCCAAAATTGTACATGAGTAATAAGAATAGCAAGGAAAAAGCTGCGCTACGGCAGCATGACTGGCCCCACCACCCTATTAAATGCCATTTCTATGTGGCAACAACAACATCCAGTATGTGACACTGATTGCACCGGCCACTCCTTGGAACATTTATCTGACTTTTGTTCTTCGATATAGTTGTGTCGATTACTGAAGAAAAAGGAGTGTTGTCCCCACAGGTCCCTTGCTTCACCGACAGCAACAGAAGGGCACCACTGAACGACTGTATTTACACTGTCCCATGAGCAGTTTCATTCTGCCGTGCTGTAGGCGAGGTGGCAGTTGAGGTTCTGCTGCAATGTTGACCAATGGCACGTGACATTTGACATTCCACTTTCCCAACAGAGTCAGTGCAATGAGTGGCCAAATTCGGTCATATTAAAGACAGTTGGACTTGGTGCTGTCAACTCTAGGGAAACTTAGATCCAGTGATTTTAACCATTCTTTAAGGAAATAAAAAAGTCTGACTAAATCCAAGAAAATTTCGCACTAAGACATTGAAACGTTGAAACTTCTGACGTGATGGAGTGTATTGATTTCAGACACTTGCAAGTTACATTAGGATGTATACCATTACTTTTGATTGCCTAGTACAGTGAATGCATCTCGACAAGTAAATGACAGGGTGTGGATTCCCTTAGCTCTGTCATGAAGTGCTGCCACTGCGATTTTGCTGTTTGAAGCTCTATCTGTGCTGTCTATGTCTGTGACTCTGAATGAAATATCGATCTGTGATGGGCGAAGCAAACCCATGCTGCAACTTGTGGGGATGCGCGACTCTCGCGCGTCCCCTGATATCTTTTTCCCGCATAGCGCGTCTCCTGTAATCCGGCTCCGCCGCGTGGCCTGGTGCCCGCGGTGGTCGGAGTGGTTGAGGCGCAGTACGAGAGATGGCGCGAGTGTTGCGCTGCTAACGCCGCCGACAGGCGGGGTTACTTGGGCGCCGAAAGACAAGGCGCTTGCTCTCTTTGGTTCGGGACAGCAAACAGTGCGGACGTGCCGTGCCGCGCGTGCGCCGATCCGTGCTTCTGCGAGACCGTCTCGCGTGGCCGCCTTCGAACGCGCCACCGTTCGCATGACCGTACGCGCGAACGACCAGGCGTTGGGATCCAGCATGGGGCGAACATATTCACTCGCTATCCAGTCATGGTGAGTCGGACTTCCTAGATTTGTCGCACGCCTATCGGCATGTTTTGTGGATAGAAACTTGGCTAGCAGGCATTGATGCATGAAAGGTGCAATAAATGCCCTTGTGATTGTTTGCACTACTGTGTTGTTCCTTTGTCCCAAGAGCATGGGAGTGAGAACCCCACAAACTCCAAACAAATCAGCAGGGGTGTAAGTGGACAGATATACCAAGCATGACAATGCGGCAATGTGGTTGTAACGCTGAACAGCTGACTATGCGCGTGTTCACTAACATTTACTGCAAGTTGCCAACAGGCAGAGCAGGCTTGGACACTCCCAGTGGTCAGGTGCTCGAGTGAGTTTTGCTTCAAAGGAAGGATAAAAAAGGGGCACATCTGTGTGCTTTGCTGCTAATGATGCTTATGTGCATATGTGTGGTGACACTACGTTAGTACAAGGCAAGCAAGAAATATTAATATTTCACATTGGTGTCCTGGAGTAGCACACTATTTTAACAGTGTTACTATCTGTAAGACAGTTCCGGCGCACATTTTGCTTACAATTTGGATAAGCTTCTGTGTAATCTTGGCACTTTGCTCAAGGTGCAAAACAACCTTGGGCAGTAACAAAGCTGACACCTTCTTCTGTGAATACAGCTTGTGGGCTCACTCTACGTCTCCCACACGGCGTTGCCTAGTATCCCCCAGGAGAAGTGGAGCTTCACGACAGCATACGGCGATAGACCCACCATAAGTTCGAGCACCAAGCCGAAAGGCCTGGCCGGCTCTGGCCGTATGTATGGGTGCTCTCCCAGGAACACGAGACGTCCAGGACAGTTAATGCGTGTATTGATTACAATACGGCCAGCACGTACCAGACTGCACCCAAACACACGGAGCACACTCGGCAGCCGCGGCCCCCCCCCCCCCCCCCCCAATGGCGGTGGAAGGCAGGTTCCACGCTGCGTCGAACAATGGTTCGCACTCGCGGGCCAAAATGTATTTGCAAACACTACCTAGCGCTTCCCGTCACCGACACTGGTCAGCAACGGTTTGGATACGCAAAATGTGATGCACCAAGTGCCTGCGACTACCGCAAGGGCAGAACGCAGAGCCACTCAGTAAGCCGCACTTATGCAAGGTGACAAAGCACATGAACGTCCCCAGGCCGGGGGCGTTAGGGACATAAATAGCCGGTCGCTCACATACTCTCGCGACCGGCGCTTGTCCCTGCCGCAGCTCGACTCCCCCGCACCCGGCGATCTTCCCCAGTCGGGGCTTCATCCCTACATCACACCCCACGACCCAATCGGAGGGCCGCGTAGCATGACGTTGCGGGACGTGGCCGCGACGCCCGGGGAAATGGCACATGGTCGAGGGGCAGGCATTTGGGGGCGAGGTTTTCCTTGCAATGGCGAATAAGTCTGGAGGCGGAGGCACAGCATCGACTGCACCCCAGTAGACCAAAGGACCTCCCACATCCCTCTCCCCTTAAGTGTCCCTACCAGCTGAGAAATAAGCCGGCGGCATGCGACACAAAGCAAAAGCCCCCTGTATCAGCCAGCATCAGACACTGCAAGGACGGCTAACCTCCTGCCGCCATTCCAGCCCTTAAACACATATTAAAGAAATGAGAATGTCATAATCGGGGCAGATACACTAATAGCATAATTATATAACACAAACAGCAAACCCAATGAAAATTGCGCACAACCAAATAACTTAAAGGGAACTGTATAAAGCACTGCCCCAGAATACCACGAGAATAAGTGCACTGTCAGCTACACAAAAAAACACACACAGACACTCAAAAATAAGCATAAAAAAGGTTAAAGAACTCCACCTAGAAAATAAAATGGCAACACGTCCCCGGAGCCTTAGCGTTCAGTCCCGAACATCTCATTCCAATGCCATCGCGTGCACTTGGTCGCTGGCCACCACATTCGGATGTGTTTGTTTCTGCGGAATAATCCGTCGCTCTCTGTGGGCTGCCTCTCCATCGTCTGGAGCCCCCCGATGAACGAGTGCTGCAAATCCGGGGTCCTCGCGCATCCTCTGCCAGCACAATTGGGCCAGCTCACCGTCTGTTAGCACCGTCGCCACGCCAGAAGGCACCGGGGGATCTCGCGCAGCACTCTTCCCCTTCTCCTCTGTGAGCATTCGGCCGGTGTAGTGGCTATGGTGAATAACAAGGGTCTCGCACGTCCCGCAGGTAGCAGCACCATCAGGGAGGGGCAGGTGCGTGCCGCCCGTAGCCGCATCCGTTAGAGTGAGCGTGTGCCCCTTAAAAGGATAGAGCACGGGGTGCTGGCTCCTCTCTGCTCTTCACTGCGTGGGTCAGGCTTTCACTGACACATAGCAGAGGGGTGCCGATACACCCTCCTGGCCCATCCAGGTGGCCATACTTCGTGTTTTATTGCAAAAGCAATACTGCTCGCACTTTCGGCCCATCGGTGGTCGTGGCGCCTCCCTACACAGCTGTGCGTCACGTGACCGCGCGACGTCACGCCAGACCGAGAGACGGGGCCCCAGCTCGCGGCATCGATGGTGGAGGCGAAGCCTTGCACGCCGCTGCTGCGGTGCTACCGAGAGAGGGCGCTCGCTGGTGTGACGTCATGCCATACCGAGAGACAGGGCCCCAGCTCGCGGCATAGATGGTGGAGGCGAAGCCTTGCGCGCCGCTGCTGCGGCACTACCGAGAGAGGGCGCTCGCTGGTGTGACATCACGCTAGGAGGATAAATGGGGCTACAGCTCGGCTCCTCGCAGTGATCGGCACGCTGCCTTGCGCTATGTCAGATGATGTATAGCCATAAGTTTAACAAAGGGCAACCATGTCCACACCATCAGCCGAACCAAGGCGCAGCCAAGGGTACAGTCGCCGACCGTTTATTCGGACCTGACGGGGACTGCGGAAATGTCCGAATAAACAGGTGTCCGAAAAAGCAGATTAAGAAAAAAAAATTAAATCCTTTATTTCCACGCACTTATTCGGGCTCGGCAGTAGGCTTGAAGAAATCGTGAGTGCGCCGTTGCACGTTGTTCCGTTTACGCGCAATCAGATAAGCCTGAATCTCGGAGAGGGTCGTACGGTCACTATAGGCGGCTGAAAGTACAGTCACTCGGAAGAGCAAGCAGTGTCGCCTCCCCGACCATGCGACGTCAACAGCGGCAGAGGTAGCAGGCCTTCACCTGGCTGTGGACTTACTCGCAGAGGAGCTGCCGGTGACTCCAGTGACCATCTATTGCGACTCCAAGGCGGCACTTCTCAGCCTGCAGAGGCCAGAAAGGGCCAGCCTCGGGGTTGCCCTGCTCTCGACAAGGCTGATGGCGCACCAGGAGGCGGGCTGCTCAGTTTCCCTGCACTGGCTTCCAGCCCACGTAGGGATACCGGGCAACGAGGAAGCAGATGCACTGGCTAAGCGTGCCCACCACTGCATGGTCCCGCCCAGCCTGGCTGTGACAGCCAATGATTTCACAAGCCACAGGCTTCGGCGCCATCTGCTGGCCTGCCATCCGGACAAGCGGACGTCCTTGGGCCGCCCTCCGCGACCACTTCCACAGTGCGGCCTTGCACGCAGGGAGACCTCCCTCCTTCTGCGACTGAGGATTGGCTGCTGTTGGACGGGTGCTCGCCGCCACCGGCATGGCCTCATCGCCTCTCCAGCCTGTGCCTCCTGTGCTGAGCCCGAGACCCTGGAGCACCTCCTACTGGCCTGCCCTGCCTACCTGCAGCAGCGTGACCGTCTCCTGCAGGAGTTCCGACGCCTGGGGCTTCCTTCTGCACGGCAGGAAGACATCCTCTTCCCTGGTCGTAGCGAGCTGCCAGCCCTCCTAAGTGTCGTCGAGTACCTCGACTCGTCGGGGCTCTCGGCGAGACTCTAGGATTTTCTGCAAAGATGGATAGCCTCACGGCTATCCAAACCACTACAGGCTACTCGACCTGCCCCAATCATTTGGCTCCTGCTGGATCACCGCCCCCGTGGCCTTGCCACCAGATCACCACTCCTACCGGACCCAATGGGCCCTCCCTGCCGGACTGCTCAGCCGCTGCCCATGGCGTCACTTTAACTCTCTACTCTCCTATCTCCTTTGCTCCCACTCTCCCCCCCACCCCTGTTGACGCTGAGCCGCGCTCCCGCAAGGGCTGCAGAAAACAGCGTCAACCTTTCCTTCTCCCTTCAAGAACCACTTCTCTCTACAGTCACTGCTTGTGCACGCTCCGCATGCGACGGCAGCGTAGCACATGGTGCGTTATCTTCCGACTCGGAGTCATCGTCCGGCGGTGCAGCAGAAACCCGACGAATGATCTCGCCGTCGTCGAGTTCTGTGCATGTCAGTACAGCAGTGTCAGCACCTGTGAAACTGTCAAATGAGACGGTGTCCCGAATCGCAATGCAACCACTGCGCAGGTCTCGGCAGAACATTTTCCACGTCAGTAGGGAGCACATCGGAAGGCGACAAATCCTAGGCCTCCCGGCACCCGCTTGCCGGCATTTCCCAGCGCAGTCTGCGCGGGCACTGTCGGCGGCATTAGACACTTGACGCGATGTTTCCGTACGCCGCGTTGGTTCACTGAAACCTCGACACAGCACACAAAGCAAACACCACCGTGCTGACACCAGTCACACAAACGAAAAACGTGGCCTGCTCGCAGCGTCGTGCGCGAAACAAACAAATCAGCTGCTGGATTGTCTTGACATGGCTTACTAAGTTGAAACCGGAACTGCTGTACGGCCACTCTATCGAACCAGGCAGAAACGATGATGATGAGCGGGGACTTCCAGTAGCGCCACTTCGTGGGGCAGCAAGGAGGCTCCGTTCAAAACAAAAATGGCGTTCAGCAAGTCTAACTATGCGCCGGTCAGGGTCGGTGCATGATGCCCTCGATCGAGTTGGCTCAAGGAGTGTCCGAAAAATCAGACGAGAGGTTGCAAGGTGTCCGAACTTTCGGCAGTTGTTATACATTATGGTCTATGGGGAGAATGGCGGTGCCGCAAAGCTGACCGAATAATCGGGCATGTCCGAATTTTTGGAGTCCGGAAAATCGGTCGGCGACTGTATTGCTTTCGCAATCTTCCAGGCTTAACCAAGCTAAGCCTTCAGCCAATTTTTTTGGACTGGTCTCCGTAACTTAACCGTTCATTACTGTGCCTTTAATGAACACGATGTCACCACGCATGATGTCCTCGCGCGTATTATTTAAACAAGAAGAAATACAAGCACTGAACAAAAGGCAAACGAATGCACATGTGTCTTATTGACATCTAGTTGGGGCGGGATGGAACCGTGGCACGCTGGCCTCTATGCGGGAAATCCCGAGAGAAAAGAAAGAACTCGCTCACAGAGGCAGAAAGCAGGAGTAATGCATTTCTTTTACCAGAAAGGTCTGGAAATGTGAGGGCGACCTCACAATGGTGGGCGTTGCCTGAGGGGGTATCGATGCGACAGCCGAAAGCGGTTGGAAACACTGGACGTGCTCTGTTCCCCGGAACACCTGAGATTGCTGGGCTCCGGCGCCAGCTCAACTGGCCTGAAATGGTAGGCTTTCAAGTCGGCAATGTGAACGCAGCTCCTGGTTCTCCTCGTCTGAGGATCCATCAGCTCATACACAAGTGGTGAAAGTCGTTTCTCCAATCAGTAAGGCCCCAGCCAATTAGGAGCCAACGCTGCAGAAAACCCTTTGCTCGCATCACTAAGAGCGTGGTTGCGTTTAAGCACCAAGTCACCAACCTGAAAGCAGACGTCGCAATGACTCTTGTCATATTGAGCCTTCTGCTGGGCTCGGGCGGCTCTTAAGCTGTCCCTTGCTCTAGAGAAAGCGCGGGCAAGCCGAGAGTAAAGCTGCAATGCATATGAGGAAAGGTCCCCTGGTGCATTCTCGACGCCTGCTTGGCGATGCGTAACAATGGTTAGCGGATTCGCCAGTTCATCGTCACAAGTGAGGAAAGCAGGGAAGAATCTTGTTGAGCGGGTTTCTGCCGTCCGGATGGCGAACGCAAGTTCGTTCACGTGGTCTGCCCAATCCTTCTGGCTCCTGGCAAAGGCCGTGAGCATTGACTTCACAGTATGAAAAAAGCGTGTCATGAGGTTGGACTGAGGGTGGTAGGGCGATGTGAGGCGGTGCTCAATTTGAAGGGATGTACATGTCCCACGAAACACCTGAGAAGTGAAGTAAGGCGCATTGTCAGTAATCAAACGCTCCGGAAATCCAAAGCGCATGAAAGCTTCCATTAGCTTGTCCAACACTGCCCAGGCCGTCATCTTGCGGAGCGGAAATAGCTCCACCCACTTTGTAAAGTGATCGACCACTACCAAAAGGTACTGAAAGCCCGGCTTACTCTTTGGAAAAGGCCCCATTTAATCGCAGGCAGCAAACTGCAAAGGCCGCTGACTGTCAATCGGCTTCATTAAACCCAGCGGATGGCCACCGCGAGATTTCACCGTCTGACAGACGTGGCAAGTCTAGCAATAACGGAAAATGTCGCACTTCATACCGGGCTAGGTGACAGTGTGGCTGAGTCTTGCAAAGACCTTTGAGTCACTCAGGTGTCCAGCCAGTTGTTCATCGTGAGCGTAGCGCAAAAGCGCACGCCTCAGACTTTTCGGTATCACCACCTTAAACAGGTCCATAGATTCGTCCTTGGTAACAATATATCTCAGCACGAGCCCATCATGGTCCAGCAGGTAGGAATCTTCAGAAGTACCAACAATACAAGCTGGCCCGGGTCCTTCTGCGCTCGTTGCAACACCAGCAACGTCACGGCGCTCCATTTCCACTACTCTACTAGCAATTTCCTTGCAAAATAAATCCTCCTGCTGGGCCTTTAGACGCTCCTCTCGGCTGAAATGAATCGGGGTCCCTCCAGAGGGAGAGCTGGTTCCATTGCTTCTTTTTGGAGATACTGCAAAGGCCTCGGTCTCCTGTGTTGTGGTACGCGGCTGTCTTTCTGCGGCTAACCCCTTCTGCAAACGCGCGAGGACATCATGCGTGGTGACATCGTGTTCATTAAAGGCACAGTCATGAACGGTTAAGTTACCACCAGTGCCGGGCAATCTATTCACAATGCTCCCCTTTGGCACGTTTACAACTATTGCCCTCACTGAGGGAGAACTCTCGTCACCGCTCGGCTGTACAACGCCGAAAACCTCTTTTACTGCCGTCTCCTCTATAGATGGGGGCCCGAAGATGGTCTCCCTCTCTTCCTCGGCCACTTTACCGCTCGCACAGGTGGGCACGTTGGTGGCTTCCGCCACTCGCCTCCGGCATCAGCCAAGTAAGGAAGCGGCGCACGCGAAAGCGCGCCTGCCACGACGTTTGTGCTCCACTTTTGTTACTCACTGAAAAGTCGTAGTGCTGTATTAGAAGTGCTCAGCATGCCAGCCGACCCGCAGGTTCGCGAAGCCTCATGAGCCAGTTGAGCCCACTGTGATCCATCTGCACGACGAATTTCGTGCCGCCTAAATAGATTGAATCTCCTTAGTTGAATCTCCTTAGTGCAAACACAATCGCTAAGCACTCCTTTTCTGTCACGGAGTAGTTCTTCTCTGCAGGGAGCAGCACCCGACTAGAAAAAGCCAGAGGGTGCAGGACACCATCGAATTCCTGAAGGAGGACAGCCCCCAATCCCAAATCACTCGCGTCGGTCTGAGCGGCGAATTTTTTGGTCAGGTCAGGCAATCTGAGGCGCACTGGTTCGGCGATGGCTCGGGACACACCGCGAAATGCCTGCTCATGCTCTGGTTCCCAACACCACTCCACAGACTTCCCCAACAACTTTGTCAGCAGTGCCTGGAGTTTCGCACAAGATGGAATAAATGACCGGTAGAAATTGACCATTCCCAGGAAGTGGCGGAGGCCACGAACATCTTTGGGGGTGGGAAAATCCAGGAGATCCCGGAGCTTTTCCGAATTCGGCTCAATGGAGCCTCTTCCTAGGGTGAACCCCAGCAAGTGGACTCAAGTTTCCACCACTTGTGCCTTTGCCGGATTTAGCGTCATGCACGCTTATCTGAGCCTCTCAAGTATGTCCCCAACGTGACGTATGTGCTCCTCAAACGTTTATGAATAGATCACGATGTCGTCGAGGTAGTACATGGCATGGGACCATTTGGCGTCACCCAGAACCCGATCCATTAGCCTCTGAAATGTGGCTGGAGTATTGCACAGACCAAAGGGCATTTGCTAAAAATTGAAAAAGCCCACGATGGCATGTGAAGGCAGCCTTTGCTTTGTCCTCAGGTTCCATCTCTATTTGTAAGTAGCCTTTAGCAGCGTTCAGAGTCGTGAAATACTTTGCTGAACCTAGGCTGCCCACAATTGATTTGATGCTTGGCAACGGATAGGCATCTTTATGGGTAAGTGCGTTCAGACGATGGTAATCAACACAAAGGTGGAAACTACCATCTTTTTTAGGAACCAGGATGACGGGAGATGCCCAGGGGCTATCGGAACGCTTGATGACACCAGTCGCCAGCATCTCGTTAAGCAAACCATCGATGGCCTGTCTCTTAGACAGGCTAAATGGCCTGGGGTTGCACTTCAAAGGACGTGCATCCCCAGTCTCGATTCTGTGGTGCACAAGGTCAGTGCAACCTGGGTCTTCTGTGAACAGCTCGTCACAGCTGAACAGAACTTCGGACATGTCAGATTTCTGTCTGAGGATCAACCCTATCACACGGGTGATCAAAGGGTGGAACGCACCACCTCACACAGGCACATCTACCTGAGCAATAGTATGCGCAAAAGACTGCTTTGGAAGGGGCTCAACCCCCTCATCTAGCACGCCGTGCGGGTCAGGCACTCGCCCCGCGCCGAAACATGCAGGAGCCAGAGGGTCAGCAAAAAGCCTCAAAGGCGAAAACAGTGCAACCTTATAGCCTCCATTCGCAATGTCTACCATTATATGGGTCTTACGAAGAAAGAAATAGTGACAGTGATGAACGGCGCGAATGCATCCGCAGGTAAGCCCGCATGACACATGGAGGGAGTGACAATCACTTCGGTCGGACGTGTGTTCACGCCTGACCCCCATCCTCGTTCCCCTGCCGAAGGGGGCGTCTGGGGCAGTAACGAGCAATGTGGCCCTACTCACTGCACTCGAAACAGCGGACTCCGCCACGTGCATTTTAGCGGTTGAAAGTGCTCTGCTCCGGTCCTCCTCCTTCGCCTGCTGTGCTGCCTTCAGGCCGTTTGGGAAATGCGTCTTCGGCTGGACGCACGCTGCTGCAGATTGTTTCGCGTATTTGAGGGGGCGAATTGGGCATGTGCCCCGTACTGGCCGCGCACCGCACGTACGCATGAGGATCCAAGGCGCGTTCGCTGATTCCCCGAACTTGTCGGTTTTCAAAGCCCACCGCAAAGGCGGACTGCGCGGGCGATTGCTGTTGGTGTGAGTGAAAGAAAGTTCCCGTCCACGCACAGCGGGGCTCTAATGCTTCGTTTGTGGGCGGTGGAGGGTGGTAGGCACGCATGGCCAGCAGGTCCCCTTGTATATGTTTGGCCTTGGCGGCCATGTCCTCCAGATCACGGAACCAACTTCCGTGCAGGTAGGTTGCAAAAGTCGGGTCAGCCTGCCTTATCACTCGCTCGACTCTCTCGTTGCCGGAGGCCATCAGCTCTGCCATTTGAAACAGCTCCTCCATCGATCGCACATACTCGAGGAGCGATTCCTCTAGGGCCTGTGTCCGCAACTCGAGCTCACGCAGCATCCTACGATTGGTCCTACGATTGGTTATTGGTCAACGGGCGAAAATTCCTGGCGGAGAGCTGCCTTGAAATCTTCGAGCGTCGTTGCGCAGTTGCTGGAAAGCTTGCACCGCTGTGCTGCTCGCTCTTTAAGAGCGACGGGCACAACCCGAGCCAGCATTTCGTGGTCATCAAGCCTTACAGCTGCCTGATAGTGCGCCAAACCGTCGAGGAAGTCTGTCACACTAACCGCATCCGTGTAACCGCGATATGTGGGCATTGCCAGCTTAACCACCGGCCGCGAGTGCTTTGGCGACTCCAAGGAAGTCCGGAGGGCACTCAAAAGAGCCTGAATTAGTCACGTGGCTTCGCTAAGCAACGTCCCCGCGTCTGGTGCGCTTGACTCACCAGGAGCATCTGCCGTCGGGATTTGGGCATGCTGGGGCACCTGCAACCCTTCCCTCATTTCAGTTAGTAGTACTTCGCTCAACTGGACGCGACCTGAGGCTACCTCGCCACCTCGCACAATGGCACTCACGGCAGGCGGCAATTTCATACTCCCTCAGCGCTCGCCGTCGGCAGTGGAGGCCACAGCCGCGTAGCTCCAGAATACGGGTGGGGTTCACGGAAGTCTCCTTTCTTTCATGGCGGCAAGCTCATCGTTGCTTATCACTGCATTGGGAGATCCGCACCCATCGCAAAGCGGCGTGGACACACCATGCGTATCTAGGAGGTCTGCGCCAGCTAAGTTAGCACTCCGTGTTACGTGCTCTGGGTGTGGAGTAGTGCCTTCTAGCTCGACACCAGCATCGGCTGAGTAATCGAACAGAGCAACATCCGTGAGAGTCATAGACAATGACGAATCCTTGAAGCTGGAAAATATGGCATGGCCAGCCGATCAAGCGGGTCTCTGGCTCGGTACGCACAGCAGAAATGCAAAGGCAGTTACTGCCCCACGTTGGGTGCCAAAATGTGGGCTCACTCTACGTCTCCCACACAGCGTCACCAAGCATCCCCCCCCCCCCCCGAGAAGTGGAGCTTCCCGACGGCGTATGCCGATAGACCCACCGCAGGTTCGAGCACCGAGCCAAAAGGCCTGGCCGGCTCTGGCCGTACGTATGGGTGCTCTCCCAGGAACACAAGACGTCCAGGGCAGTCAATGCATTTATTGATTACAATATGGCCAGCACGTACCAGACTGCACCCAAACACACTGAGCACACTCGGCGCTTGCGGCCCCCCCGATGGCGGGGGAAGGCAAGTTCCACGGCACGTCGAACAATGGTTCGCACACGCGGGCCGAAATGCATTCGCAAACACTACCTAGCGCTTCCCGTCACCGACACTGGTCAGCAACGGTTTGGATACGCAAAATGTGATGCACCGAGTGCCTGCGACTACCGCAAGGGCAGAACGCAGAGCCACTCAGTAAGCCGCATTTATGCAAGGTGACAAAGCACATGAACGTCCCCAGGCCGGGGGCGTTAGGGACATAAATAGCCGGTCGCTCACATACTCTCGTGACCGGCGCTTGTCCCTGCCGCAGCTCGACTCCCCCGCACCCGGCGATCTTCCCCAGTCGGGGCTTCATCCCTACATCACGCCCCACGACCCAATTGGAGGGCCGCGTAGCATGACGTTGCGGGACGCGGCCGCTGTGCCGGGGGAAAACGGCGCGCGGTCGAGGGGCAGGCATATGGGGGGGGGGGGGCACTTCCTTGCAATGGCGAATAAGTCCAGAGCCGGAGGTACAGCAACGACTGCGCCCCGGTAGACCAAAGGAACTCCCACAAGCTTCAATCAGCAGGCTGTGTTTTAGCACAACAACTTGCACAGTGACATCAATTTTAAATGAGCTTAGAAATAAATATAAATTATAAGATTTGCAGCCTATTTGCATAACACAAACAAAAAATTATTACAGAAATCATAATCGCAAACCAAAGCACCACATTTTGCAAAAGGCCTATGGAAACAGAAGTTTTTGTTCATCCAAGTTAGGGGAAAGCTAGCTTCTCAGTTAGCAGCACTGGTTGCATGCATTAGCAGTGACATTATAAGATCTTTCTATAATAGGACTCAAAAGACCCAAGTCTTAAAATGACATCAAGTATGCTGTTTAATAGAGCAGTGTGGCTTTGGCATAAGATACACAGAGAACATAAATTTCACATATTGCAGGAGAAGGCGGAATAAAAAATCGATTTCATAAAGGACAGCAGAAACACCAAATTTAAAAAGCAGAACAAGACAGTCTTCCTACACTAACTGCCAGTTATCGTACACATTTTAGGATGTGCTTGAATCAACTAATGTCTTTCATGCATGCTATGCACAAAATGTTGCATGGTTCTGCATAATCTGTGAACACCTCATTTTTTTTGTGTGTGTAGCAAATCAGTTCTACCGAATGCCAGCAAAATGGATGAACATTCATGAAAGGAAAAATATTGTCATCTACCTGACTGTAGCACGAAGTTACAAACTAAACCTATATGGATTTCTCAGGAAAAAGACGTCACAGTTGAAGAAAAGTCTGTTCTAGTCAGGGGATCAAACCCGACACCAACACCTTTCTGAGGTAGTCGCTCTACTATCTGAACTAAACATGTGGCTAGCAGATTACAGCGCAAGGGCAAATTAATCGACAACTTGAAGCACAGGAATACCGAATATGGGAATTTTTCTTTAACAGCGAGACTTTCTCTCTGAGAAACCCATATGATTTCCCTTTGTAGCTTCATGTTGCAGTCAGGTCGATCACAGCTTTTCTCCTTTTCATGTAGCAAAAATTTCAGTTGAAGTTCAATGATAATCTCGTCTTTTCTGTCTTGTCACTTTGCACCGAAGTCCACAAACATAATAATTAAATGTACTCACACATCCCCACATGATAACTTCTTTCCGAACTTGGAGTGTGACTTGGAGAGCTGGGCACGGTGCTTTTCGGCAGCTTGGGCCAGCTTGTCAGCCCGCTGGACCTGTCCCTCGCGCTCCTTCTCACGCAGCTTGTCAAAGCGCTTGCGCACACCTCCCAGTTCCTTCTCCAGCTTGGCCTGCACCTTGAGCACTGACTTGTGCTCCCGCAGCTTGCCAAGGGGTTCTGCCAACAGGTTTGCCTCCGCAGACTCTGCACAGTCATGGCCACTGGCACTGAGCAACGAGAAGTAGCTCTCAAAGAGACTGACAAATAAAAATAACTCCTCAGCTATTCATTATTACAGTGGAACAGTGCAGACGATGGGTGAAAGGCACTGTCCTGTCTGTTTCCCCCATCCTGCCATCTGCGCTTTTTAGCGATAAACCTACTAGGCAAGCTCACAACCCTTGAGCTGGTTGTTACACTATATTTTATTCTTTTTAATTTCTGTTTAGCCTGATCCATATCGTAAGCTGCCACATTAGTACAGGTACTCTTTCATTCTATTCTCATTCTGAAGTAACATACTGACGTGTGTGATAGTTTAGTGCTTTTTGTAAACTAGCTTATTGCTTTGTAGATGTACCTTTTGCATACTCACGTGACCTATGTAATAGTAGCTGTGTACGAATATTTTAAACTTCGATTCGAATCAGTTATTATTCGATTCAAATTGAACAACACCTTTACTGTTCAAACTTTTGAACGCCCTGAAAATTGCTGTTGTTGGCTCCTTAAATCAGCTTCACTGCAGTACAAACACTCAAATCACGGTAGTAACAAGCACAGTCATCATTTATACATGTCTCATTGTACATTGCAGAGCAATCACTTATGCCTGTGAGCATACAACACTATTCACATGTGCACAATCTGATCAGACATGCCTTATTTTCCAGATAGAATTCGAGAAAATGTTCACAAAATTTCATATAATGAAGCTGTGTCTTGCACTGAATTACAATTTGATAACAGTGGTGTGCGCAAACACCGGCAAAAAGTAAAATGACACGTGGTAATACACTGGTGAAGTTTATCTTTTTACCTCCCGCAGATTAATGAGGTGGGCTTGTCTCGCTGCTCATTTCTGTTACAAAAAACAAGTTCAGCTTGTCCATGCTACAATATGGCCAATTTGTTACACCACGGACTGACTCAGCAGATTCATGTTATATAGCTATGCCACTTTTGATCATAGGTGGTGTTACAAGAAAATAGAACTTTGAGTTGAAATATTTTCATCAGAACATCAGAGAAAGACCTGCAAAAGCAGGAGAAAGGAATCCTGAATGTGGTGCCACAATCTTTAAAAGGCCCGGCGTAGAGAGAGGCCTCAAAAGCCGTGCTTCGAGTGTGTGCTCTCTGCACTCACCCTCGTTCTGCACTGTTCCTCTTAAAGGTGCTGCCGCAAGATTCTGACCTTAGTGATTGTGCCTGGTCTATACCACCAAGCCTTGCGACATGAGGAAAATTAATGCAAGCAAGAAGATAACTCACACGTAAAGAAAAGACGAGCATAACAAGTGTAATGCTTGCCTTTGCCTCTTCTTCCCATGTGAGCTGTCTTTTTTGTTCGCGCTGATTTTCTTTGTCAGCAATGCAAGACCAACTAGCCAAATGATTAATTATTCAACAGTGCAGAGCAAAGCGAAAGCAAGCATTGTTATATGTCACATTTTTGTAGTTTCTTTCATTGAACAATCCAAATACTGATGACAAGATGTGTATGTGAAGTAATGTTTTTTTTTAATTTTCTGTTGTGTTCTTGAATTAAGAATATTAATTTATATAGTTTCACCGATTTGTTTATATCTACTGATAAATATTAATTTTAATATTGTAACGCACAGTTGAGTGACGCTACTTTAATAACTTTACGTTGGGCAAACTTGTGCCCGACAAACAGCTAAGCGAGAGCCTCGCTAAAATGTCCGTAGTCTCTTTCGTCGCAGTCCCGCACTTCTTCTTCCCTCGTGTCCCGCGCTCCTAGCACGTTGCTCCGATTGCGCGTGCCTTGCGAGCCCGTGTTGCCCGCTTCACTGCCGCTACCTTTCACAGGTAACAGTAAACAGCTGGACGGACGCAGGAAGCGGCTGGCACGCGTAATTTGAAATCACCTTGTGTCATTGTCCCCCTTCCAAGAGTGCATTGTCCCAATGCTCATACAGAAGGCGGTGGTTTCTAGACTGTCATGAACTCGCAATGTTTGTAGGCGGAAGCAGTTATTGCCTGTCGTAGTATGGTTTCATTAGGACAACATGGACGATTTCTGTTCGATGCCGCCGTTGTGATGAGGTTACTTGACCTTCTGGAGCAACTTCGTAGTTCAATGGACTTATTCGGCGAATTATCCCATAGGGGCCAAAATAACGACGAAGAAGTTTCTCGGATAGGCCACACATTCGTACGGGAGTCCACACCCATACTTTGTCTCCAGGTGCATACCGGACGTCTCTTCGTCGCAAGTTGTATCGGTCCGCGTCGGTTTGCTGCTGCTGCTGCTGCTGCTGAATGCGGTGTCGCGCCAGCTGCCGTGCTTCTTCGGCTTTTGTGTGAAGTCGCTGACGTCATTGTCATTTTCGATGGCCTATCTACTGGTAGCATTGCATCTAAGGTTGTGGTGATGGTCCGGCCAAAAACGAGTTGGAAAGGTGTCGTTTGAGTCGTCTCTTGTACAGCGGTATTGTACGTGAACATTGCGTACGGTAGTATCCTGTCCCATGTTTGGTGCTCCATGTTCACGTATATTGACAACATATCAGTCAGCGTTCTGTTCAGTCGTTCAGTCAGCCCATTTGTCTGCGGATGATATGGGGTGGTTTTTCGGTGACTGGTGTGTTTCAATTTCATGATGGCCTGTGTCAAATGCACAGTAAATATGGTTCCTCAGACTGTGATGAGAACTTTAGGAGCGCCATGCCGTAGTACTAAGTTAGTGGCGAAAAAATCTGCTACTTCACTGGCCGTTCCTTTGGCAAGAGACCCTGTCTTGGCATATCGAGTTAGGTAGTCGGTTGCAACTACGATCCAACGCTTTCCTGACGACGATGTGGGAAAGGGGCCAAGAAAGTCCATTCCCACTTGTGCGAATGGAGTTTCTGGTGGCTGTATCAGTTGTAGGAGACCTGCTGGCTTGAGTGGTGGTATTTTACGTCTTTGGCAGTCCCGGCAGGTTCTTACGTAGTGTTGCACAGAATTCAATAACTTTGGCCAGTAATACTTCATGCGGATGCGAGCGAATGTTCTGCTCACTCCTAAATGTCCTGCTGATGGGTCGTCGTGGCATGCTTCCAATATCTCGAGTCGTAACTTTGAAGGTACAATGAGCAGAAACGTCTCTACACTATGTTCAAAATTTCTTTTGTACAGGACTTTATTTCTCAGGACGAATGATGACAAGCTGCGGACATAAGCTCGTGGAATGTCGACAGGATGTCCTTCTAGGTAATCAATAAGCAGGCGTAACTCCGCGTTGGATCGCTGATGCTGAGCCATTTGTGATGTCACAGCTCCTAGGAACGGGCAATCCTGTTCATTTTTCCTAAGCGTAGATTCCGTGTATTCAATTGGTGCACATGACAAGCAATGTGCATCACTGTGCTTGTGACCGGACTTGTATACGACCGTTATATCGCATTCCTGCAGCCGTAGACTCCATCTTGCCAGCCGTCCAGATGGGTCTTTGAGATTCGCCAGCCAGCACAACGAATGATGGTCGCTGATAGGTCGGAATCGTCGGCCATATAAGTATGGTCTAAACTTGCTGATGGCCCATATCATCGCGAGGCATTCTTTTTCTGTCGCTGAGTAGTTCACCTCAGCCTTCGAAAGTGTTCGGCTGGCATACGCAATGACTCGTTCCTCTCCATTTTGCCACTGAATGAGGACGGCACCGAGGCCTAAATTGCTTGCGTCTGTGTGAATATCAGTTTCGGCTTCCTCATCGAAATGAGCAAGAACTGTGTGGTTCTGAAGACACTTTCGGAGCTCACTGAAAGCATTCTCCTGCTCATTCAACCAGACGAAAGGGGCGTCTTCCTTTGTTAGCTGCGTTAGTGGTTCGGCGATCCTTGAAAAATTTTTGACGAAGCGTCTGTAGTAGGTGCAAAGTCCTAAGAATCGCCTAAGAGCCTTTTTGTCAGTTGGTTTTGGAAATTTCTCCACTGCCGCAGTCTTCTGAACTGACGACATGGCCGAGGAAAAGAAGCTCGCGAAAGCCAAAGTGACATTTCTGCGGTTTTATCATCAGACCTGCTGACCTAATAGCTTCCATCACAGCCCGCAGTCGTTCTACATGCTGCTCGAAGGTGGTAGAAAAAACCACGACATCGTCAAGATAAACGAGACAGGTTTGCCATTTCAGACCGGTGAGCACAGTGTCCATCATCCCCTGAAATGTGGCAGGTGCGGAACAAAGGCCGAATGGGAGCACTTTGAACTCGTACAGTCCGTCTGGCGTCACAAATGCCGTCTTTTCATGATCTCGTTCGTCCACTTCTATCTGCCAGCAGCCACTTTTGAGGTCCAGGGAGGAAAAGAATTTGGCATCTCGTAGTCTAGCTAGAGTGTCATCGATTCTTGGAAGTGGGTACACATCCCACTTTGTGACGGCGTTCAGCTTTCGGTAATCAATGCAGAAGCGCAAGGTTTGGTCCTTTTTCTATACGAGTACCACAGGCGACGCCCAAGGACTTGCCGACGGCTGAATTACGTCGTCTTGAAGCATTTCCTTAACTTGACTTCCGATGGCTTTCCTCTCTTTTGGTGACACTCAGTAGGGATGCTGGCAAATAGGCCTCACTGATTCGTCAACAATTATCCGATGTTTAGCAATATACGTCCGCTGGACTTTAGATGACATTGAAAAACATTCGGCGAATTCTCTTACTAGGGTCTCTATTTGCTCCTTCTGTCTGGGCGATAGGCCTGGTTCGATGTCGATGGCTGCAAGGACAGAATCCACATCTTGGAAATTCGATGGTGAAGATTCCGGAATGCTGAGATTTGTAACTTGGATGATGTTATTAAGGCTGGCAATAACGGTTCCCTTCGCAACATGTTGCACCTCATTTCCAAAATTAGTGAGGAAAACGTTGGCACATCCGCCACGCAGCTGAACAAGGCCTCTTGCCATGCAGATCCCTTTTTCGAGTAGGAGACTGGTGTTGCTGTCTGCAATTCCTTCGTAGTCGCTGAACGCGTCGCTTCTGACTATGACTGCTACGCTGGATCTCGAAGGAAGCATCACGCCGTCATCGGCAATGCAAAGGGCGTCGAATTTTTCTGCAGTGTTGAATGCTGCGATAGCGTGCTTGGTTGAGAAGAAAACACATGATTCCCGCAAGTTGATTATAGCGCCATTATCCTGCAAGAAGTCCATGCCAATAATCAAGTCTCTTGAGCACTCGGAAAGCACGATAAAGCTGGCGACGTACGTGAAGCCTCGTATTCCTATTCTAGCCGTACACTTGCCCATCGGGTCGATGAGGTGTCCTCCTGCTGTGCGAACTTGTGGCGGAGTCAGCACTTTCTTCAGTTTCCTGGCGAGCTCACTACTTATTACCGAGTAATCCGCACCTGTATCCACTAACGCGTTCACTTCGTAACCATCAACAAACACACGTAAATCGGAAGCAAGGTTGCTCTTATGGCACTGGTTTCTGAGTCCCTCGTCGTCACTCAGAATCATCGATGGAGGTTTTTCTCTTTTTGCGTTGGCAGCGGCCTTACCTCCCGAGGCTGCTGACTCTAGTTTTCCCGACGCGGGCTCTGTGAGCGGCGTCTTGGGGAGCTTGAAGATGGGCGGGGGCTCGGTGACCGATGCCTCAACGGCGCTGCTGATCGAGGTTGGTGTTGCTGGTAGGCGTATGGGGAGCTTTGACGAGTAGACAGGTACTCTTCGATTTCAAATGGATGCTCACCATTTCAAGGGCAAGGTCGTTCACCGGAAAACCACGAAGCCCTGCCTGGCGATAGTGGCACATTCTGTACAGGTGGCCAGCCTCGCCGCAGTGGTAGCAGAGAGATATTCGGTCAGGAGTGCGCCATAGATCGGTCTTCCTAAATCTTCTTTCGGGTGGCGGCAGCGTATTTCGAGGCATCGAGCTATTCACAGAGGAAGTGGCTGCGATGTCAGCACGTCCGGGAGTTTGCCGCAGCACATCGGCATACGAGACGCTCGGCTGGCGCAGTAATGGCGCTTGGGGCTGCGCACTCAGCTGTGGTTCCCGGAACGCCTGTCTGACCTCTTTGCGAACCACGTCTGCCAGCGAATTCGATGGGTCCAAGTTGGAGCGTTGTGGTCAAGCTGTAGACTCTCAAGCTCTTCTCGCACTACAGATCGCACAATCTCCCGTTTGACCTCCATGCTGTTTCCAATGGCGGCTGGAACTGAGCCTACGGAGGTGATGTTCATTTCCGGTTGTACATCCTTGATCGCTGTTGCAAGGTGCTTTCCATTGTTGTCGCCTCAGAACAAAACTGAGCGACGGTGCGCGGCGGGCTCCGAACCAACCCTGCGAACAATTCCTGTTTTATGCCTCGCATTAAATGGCGTAGTTACTTGTCTTCGCTCATGTTTGGATCAGCTCGGCAGAATAGGCGGGACATGTCTTCTACATACATGGCCACGCTTTCATTGTTCCGCTGGTTTCTTGCCTGCAGGGCAGCTTCGGCCCACTCCCTGCGGTCGGTACTCGGGTAAGTCGCAAGCAACTCCCGCCGGAAAGCATCCCACGAGACAAATGTCACTTCGTGGTTTTCAAACCACGTTCGTGTGCTATCCTCTAACGCGAAGTAAACGTTTCGTAGCTTGCACTCTCCGTTCCATCCATTGAACTCAGCGACACGCTCAAAGCGTTCCAACCAGTCCTCTGCGTCTTCAAATGTGTCGCCATGGAAAGGCTCTGGCGTCAATGGCGAGTTCACCACGATATGAGTTCGCGTGATTTGAGTTGCCATCTCGGTAGCGTTTCCGTTAGCAGATGCTGATGCTCCGGTAGAATCCGGCAAAGGTGAAAACTCCGGAGGCTCACCACGTAGGCGACGGCTGCTGCGTTGGTGAACAGGAGTCAATTCGATGGGTCCAAGTCACCGTGAGTCCAGGCTCCTTTCTCTGACTCGAGAAGGGCTTGAAATCATACCCAGCACCTGCACCAGAACTGTAACGCACAGTTGAGTGACGCTACTTTAATAACTTTACGTTGGGCGAACATGTGCCCGACAAACAGCTAAGCGAGAGCCTCGCTAAAATGTCCGCAGTCTCTTTCGTCGCAGTCCCGCACTTCTTCTTCTTCCCTCGTGTCCTGCGCTCATAGCAAGTTGCTCCGATTGTGCGTGCCTTGCGAGCCCGTGTTGCCCGCTTCACTGCCGCTATCTTTCGCAGGTAGCAGTAAACAGCTGGACGGACGCAGGAAGCGGCTGGCGCACGTAATTTGAAATCATCTTGTGTCAATATGTATTCCTTCCACTGAGCATTGTGAAAAATTTGGTATTTTAGGAGCTTTTTTTTCTATTTTTTTTCAAAAAGAATGCTGTAGGTTGTGAGTTCATGTCCCAAGCATAAGGAAAATTTAGTGCCACTGTTCGTGCGAGATTCTTAAAGAGCGCTCAGTTCCAATGAAATTTCCATGATATTAATGTATCTGCTCCTCTTAACGTGACTTGTTCAAACATTTTTGTGACTGGAAATGAAGCTTTCACAGAATTAAATCTTCGTAAGAGTTGGTTTTCCTGCAATACATCTCACACTTATGTTTGATAAAGTATAATAAATAAAGCTAACAAGTAGAATGATATAACACTCTCTGCAACATATCGGTGCTCTATTTCAATTCTTGAAAGTCAATTAAAGGAGTGACAAATTTGACTTATCTTTTTGCTTTAAATGAAGGCCCTGGATCTAAGAGACATAGGAAAGATAGTGGTAAGCCTTGGAGCACCATCAATAATTTACTGCAACGTCTTTTCTAAGAAGCAGTTTTGATTTTGACGTCAACACACAGGAGGCGGTCACAAGTGAGGAAAGCATGTTTCTAGCTTGCTTGGCCACCTGCTACTAGTCATTGCATGGCCCCATGCAACAGACAATCGTCCAACCCGGACTCAATGATGTCCTGCTCTCATGTAACCATGTACACTTGACATACTAATGACACTTAAAGGAAATCTGGCCAGTGGCAACTGTGTTTAAATCTGTGAAAACTGGCTGGCATTTAAAGAAGTTTAGGTAAAAAGAAGGCAACCTTTTGAATATGCCTGTCTATTAAAACTATGGTTTTTTAGTGCACAAAAAGGGATGCAGGACAGTGGCAAGATGCGGACACAGCGCTAACTTCCAACAATTGTTTTATTCCACGAAGCGGTACACATATATATATGGAACAGACACCACCGTACGCATGCGCATATGTACTGATTTTTAGTAAGATGAGACAGCAACGAGACACGTGTAGGATGATATCGAAGATGAAAAACGACCATGCATAGGCAAAAAAAATTTTTTGTAATTGCAAGATTAAAATGTCATCTCCATCAGGCCACCCTCTATGTCACGTTTAAAAAATCGAATTCTTTTTTTGAAAGATCAATTGAAGACGCGCTAACACAAGCGCTCCCCAAACTAGCGATCTTCGCCACTTCAATTATCTCACGTGTTGTTTGCGTCGGGCTTCTTCCTATCACAGTGCACTGTTTATAAATGGGGCTGCATCCATATTTTCTGCAGTGAAAAGCCAGATGCCCCACTCCTCCAGTTCGCACATTATTTGCATGTTCACGCAACCTATCATTTACACACCTTCCCGTTTGGCTGATGTATTTTTTGCCGCACGACAGGGGTAGTTCATACACGATATTGCTCTCACAAGGAACGTGACATTCCTTGTGATTTGTCCGGCAACTGGGCTTCTCAGAACCACAGTAGCTAGCCTTGCACAAGTTGGACAGCTTGATTGGCGCTGAAAAGATAACGCTTACATTTGCGTTATTGCCAACCTTCTTCAGTCTTTGCGAGATATCGTGGAATGTACGGTATGATTGCGCATTTCTGCTTCACTCCCGCATTTTCCGGTGAAGTACACCGCTCATCCTGTCGCCCACGTTTTGTGGTCTTAAGGAGACTTTCGGCCACAGCTGTGATGATATGCTGTGGAAAACCGGCCTGTTTCAGGCGATTCACTTGCGCCAGAAAGCTAGACAGACACTTGTGAGGACATGAGCGGCGAAGCACATTCATTAAGGTTGACTTTGCGATGCCCCTCTTAACTAACTTTGAGTGGCCCGATGAAAATGGCAGTAGTGGCTTGTTCGCCCTTGGTTCATATGCCAAGCACACCTGGTGTCCTTCAAAAAACATTCTAATATCGAGAAATCACAAAGTACTATCTTGTGGCGTTTCATGTGTAACAGTGAGCGGTTGTAAACACTTGTTGAAAAGATCTAGCACTTGCGTGACATCAAGACAAACCTCCCCGCTAGGATTTGGATCGAGAAGCACAAGGTAGTCGTCAACGTACCTATACACCTTTTTTACATTTGAATTTTCTGATTTGGCATCCAGTATCCTGTTTACATGAGCAAGCTAAAGGTCACTTAAAATTGGCGCAATACAGGAACCAATGCAAATTCCTTGTTTTTGAAGATAAACACTTCCATCCCACTTGGAGGACGTCAAGCGCAGATACGTGGACAATAGTTCAAGAAAACCCTGTGTAGATATGCAGATGGTGTTTACGAACTTCAGTTCATCGTAAGCACCAATAGCCTCTTGAACACATACTAGTAACTCATTATGTGGCAGTGAATAATATAGATCTTTTACATCTATAGAGAAAGCTTTCAAATTACTGCCTACATGCGTCTTCAGGTAACCTATTACTTCTTCTGAGTTCTTCGTCAGAAAAGGATCATTCACTGGTAGCAATTTCAACTTGCGTTGAAGAAAAAGACCTACGGACTTTTGCCAAGTTCCACCTTCTGACACTATAATATGCAGTGGCCATTCTCGTTTATGGGTTTAGATCGAAAAAAAAAAATATTTCAAGGCTCCCAGATTTTTTACTTTTGATTTCGCGGACCAGTTTACTCAAGTTTAATTTCTGACAAAGCTTCTTAGCTTCTGATTTCACTTTCGCAAGTGAGACATCACTCCTGCTATGAAACACGAAATCCAAAGCCTCATCTGCCTTCTGTTTCAACGAATTATGCGGGATGACAACAAAACCACCTTCTTTATCTGCAGGAAGCAGTGCCAGGCTATTTTCACAAAGGAACTGTTTCACACATTTTAAGGGCACGGCTTGCCTGGATGGCTTAGCTCACGACACAACATCCACACCTGCTGAGCATATGCTGGGCATATGAACCAAGGGCGAACAAGCCGCTACTGCCATTTTCATTGGGCCACTCAAAGTTAGTTAAGAGGGGCATCGCAAAGTCAACCTTAATGAATGTGCTTCGCCGCTCATGTCCTCACAAGTGTCTGTCTAGCTTTCTGGCGCAAGTGAATCGCCTGAAACAGGCCGGTTTTCCACAGCATATCATCACAGCTGTGGCCGAAAGTCTCCTTAAGACCACAAAACGTGGGCGACAGGATGAGCGGTGTACTTCACCGGAAAATGCGGGAGTGAAGCAGAAACGCGCAATCATACCGTACATCCACGATATCTCGCATAGACTGAAGAAGGTTGGCAATAACGCAAATGTAAGCGTTATCTTTTCAGCATGAATCAAGCTGTCCACCTTGTGCAGGGCTAGCTACTGTGGTTCTGAGAAGCCCAGTTGCCGGACAAATCACAAGGAATGTCACGTTCCTTGTGAGAGCAATATCATGTATGAACTACCCCTGTCGTGCGGCAAAAAATACATTGGCCAAACGGTTATGATAGGTTGCGTGAACACGCAAATAATGTGCGAACTGGAGTAGTGGGGCATCTGGCGTTTCACTGCAGAAAACATGGATGCAGCCCCATTTATAAACAGTGCACGGTGATAGGAAGAAGCCCGACGCAAACAACATGTGAGATAATTGAAGCGGCGAAGATCGCTAGTTTGGGGAGCGCTTGTGTTAGCGCGCCTTCAATTGATCTTTCAAAAAAAGAATTCGATTTTTTAAACGTGACACAGAGGGTGGCCTGATAGAGATGACATTTTAATCTTGCAATTACAAAAAAATTTTTTTGCCTATGCATGGTCGTTTTTCATCTTCGATATCATCCTACACGTGTCTCGTTGCTGTCTCATCTTACTAAAACTCAGTACATATGCGCATGCGTACGGTGGTGTCTGTTCCCTATATATATGTGTACCGCTTCGTGGAATAAAACAATTGTTGGAAGTTAGCGCTGTGTCTGCGTCTTGCCACTGTCCTGCATCCCTTTTCGTGCGCTAAAAAACCTCAGTTATGAACCAACACGCCCTAACCTACGCTCTTTCATATTAAAACTATGTTTCTGAATGAAACTGTGGACCTAATGCTGTGAGTACAAAAATGTTACTGAGCTCAGATGTTCATGACAGTATTGTCTAGCAACTAAACAGGCTTATTTGCCAAAAAGTGTGGCACAGTACATTTCACATGTGCACAAATAAACTAGCATTTTCTCACTCCAGCCCGAGGACTCTCCGTAAGCGCTGACACAGTTTCTTTTCTGTTGTGGCAGCTGAGCGGTGATGAGCCACCGTGCCTACCCAGGGAGCCAGCATGGCGGGTGCCCGGTGATGACGGCTGAGGAATGTGCGAAAATCGTGGTCGTCTAGCTGGGAGCTCAGCAAGTTCTCTGCCAGATGCCGAGTGAAATTCATCCTCGTCACCACAATAATGGTGGCAGCTTAACTGTTATGCCTGGGTCCACATGTCTGAAAAGGTGTATCGGTTCTTTGATATTTCCATTAGTTTTCATTAGGTGACTGAATGCATACTTAAGTCACTTGTTGCACTTGTTCATGGCAATCAGCACTCGTGTAAGTCATCAGCAGCTGTTCACAGAATTTGTGCCACGATGTCAGTTACTCCTCGCTGTTTTCAAAACACATAGACATGTTGTCCTTAAGAGGAAGCTTTAGCTCGGGCCCAACTCCGATGCGGTCGATTCAAATGCATGTAAAATGCAAAAATGCTTTTTTGAGATAACCCCTGGACCAATTTTAATGAAATTTGTCATATTTGAGAGAGAAAGTTAAATTATAGTGACTGTAGGAAGCGAAATTTCTATTTAGGGCTTGAATTTTGTTACAAGAACTTTCAAAAATTCAGAAATTTGAAAGAAATAGAAGCATGAAGTTTACAAATTAATAATTCTACATCAAGAACAGGTATCACTGTTCTGTAAACAGCATTCATTAAATCATTGAAAGCGGACGAATTCGATTTGTCAGTTTATATTACGTGAATTTGTTATGTTGTGTACAAGAGTTCTGCAAAAGCTGTATTTCGATATTACTAAATTTTTTTTAAATTCGTGTGTAACGTATCAATTTTGTCCTCTTTAGATGTACTATTAGATGCATATCACAGAATTGTGGTATCATTTTTCCTTGCCGGGCTACAGAATTGTAAACTTCATAGTTTTGTTTTTTGACAATTTTCACTTTTCGCCAATTTTTAAAAAAGATTGACGATCTAAATAAAAAATTTGAAACTAAAGGTCACTAGATTTTAGGCTTTTCTTTTAAATGCCACAAACCTCGCCGAATTTCGTGCAGAGGTTACCGAGAAAAACGAATTCTCCTTTTATATGTATTTATATAGGAGTAACCAACCTAAAGCTTCCTCTTAAAGCTTAAATACATTCTTAAGCTTCACTGTGAGATGCCATTGGTTTAAGGCAGTTACGTGTTCAATGTTGACTAGGAAATCTTCGACATCTTCGATGATGTCGCTATGGAGTAACTTTGGCACCTGTGTGTTAGGAAGGACGTAGTGGCCATACCTCCTGAGTTGGTCAAACCATCATGTCTTCCAGAGGCAATCCCTGATAACGTAGCTAGCCCAGTGGTAGGGAATGTCGACACCACAGAGCTCATGTTTCTGATTCTTAGAGGGACCTGTTGCATGGGTGAGAGTTACGTTGTACCTTCATGACGTATGTGGAAAATACCTGGCAGTATTTAGTAGTAGAAGCAGAGTCAGTCCTTTCCGAAAGATCTCAACGAGAAGTACATCTCTGGGCTCACCTCTTCTTTTACACACTGTATACAACACCACGTGGCAGTATACTGCCCTATTCTCTATGGATGCAATCCTATGATCTGACAACAAAAACATTACGCAAAGTAGATTAAATCCTGTGTAGCACAAATGTTTATATATAGACATGCAGAGTTGGTTATCTTTATCTGGTGACTGCATTTCACCGGCTAACAAATGTTGAAAGTCATCGCTCAGTGCAAGACACTCCTTTCTGTATAGGAAGTTTATAGAATGTTATTGCTGGTTCTATACATTGTCTATATTTTTCGCCGAGTCTTGGGTAATCAGATTGCTTGTGCAATACGAATAGTGGTGCTGATTCTAGAAATTATGCGAGCACCAGGGATTACGCTGAAAGGTTTAATGGGCCAAGTATAAGTAGCCCATATGTCTGATCCACAGATCAGATTTTCGATGAATGCCAACTGTGCTCGCCACTATCGTTGCACTTTGAGTGTAACTTGTTTTTCTGTGTACAGGTTCGCCCAATTAAGAGTTAGTTTTGCAATTCACAGTTTTGTTACTCTGTTCTTCATCATCACTACAATGTGACACCTGGTGGAAGTTCTTTATCATTCATGTACCAAACACCCCCATCAAACCGTGACACAAGCCCACAGATAAGGATATCATATTGACCACAAATAAAGATGGGGACAGGCAGGATAGTGTAGGCACTATCCTGCCTGATAGTCGATAGGCAGGATAGTTCAGGATAGTGGACTCCACAGATAAGGAGTTCACTATCGTTGTCCTGGATTATCAAATTAGCTGCAGGCTACAAAACCTTGCCCCGGAGCAAGGACATCTACCGAGAAGACCAAGAAGATCATGACCCAGTCAACAGCAACAATGACAGGCCCAGTGTTGCCTGCAGTGATCGTGGTACAACAATCCAGAGAGACACTGCCCTTTCACGGATCATCGTTTGAGACCCGGAAAGCTGGCTGGAGACCTTCGAAAGGACTGCTATGTTTGGCAGGTTGAACTGTGAAGACAAGCTGCGGCACATTTATTTTTCATTGCAACAAACCGCCAGGACTTTGTTCGAGAATCAAAAGTCTGCCCCAACAATGTGGATCCTGTCTCGCAGCCACTTCCGCAGATATTCATGAGCGTTGCGCAAAAAAAAAAAAACAGGCCAAAGCTTTGCTAGAAGCCCGCATGCATCTACCGAATGAGAACATCGTGATCTTCATGGCGGAGATGTCTCACCTGTTCTGCCATGCTGACCTCAACATACCAGAAGAAAAATTTGCTTCCTGATGAGGGTTTTGAAGCAAGAACTCTTCTCTTTGCCAGATTAAATCTCAACCTGTTCAAGAGAGTTGCAAAATTATTTACAGAAGCAGCGGCCACTGTGAAGACACTGGAAAGGGGCACTAGGCTATATAACTTCCATGTGCTTACTACGAAGTCATCACCCTACTACATAGCAATGCGCGAGGGGCAGTGGTGTATCCTTAGCACCACAAACCTCTGTGCTTGTTGCTAACACTAGAAGTGTGTTTCACAAATGCGAAAAACTTGAATTGCTCATCGATAGCTGTGATGCTGGTATTATTGCATTAACGGAAACATGGCTACAAACTCCTGTGCAAGATTGTGATGTCAAGTACGTTCTTTATTTTGGGAAATCCTTGGCGCACGCACACACATGCAGTCTGCATGTGTGTGCTCACAGACATGTTTATTCCGTCAAATATAATATCCTGCAATGTTAAGAAGCCCTGATTCAACTCCCAAGTTAAGAAGGCTTTCCAACTGAAAAAAAAAAAGAAGAAACAACTGTACTGAATAGCCGCTAAAAGTGCACTAGCACCAAAATGGGATGCCTATGAGGAGGCGAACAATACTTACACAGAAGCTATAAAACTTGCCAAAAAGGCATTCCAAGTACACACTTTGCCCACAATGTTTGCGAATGACCCTAAAAAGTTTTCGCGTGTTATTAACCCTTCCAAGGATAATTCGGTCACGCTGATTGATTCCAGTGGTTCACCGGTACCTGTGATGTATGTCCCCATGTCCTTAATTCTGTGTTCTGTAACAACTTTGTTGTATTTAATGACCCTGTGCTTCCAATTCTTGAGTGTTGTAATTACCCATCTATGGATTTTATATCATTGAACCTCTTGGGGTCGAAAATGTAATTAAAGATCTAAAGTTGTCATCAAGTCCTGGTGCTGACTTGGTTAACGTGAAATTTCTGAAAAATACTGTTGTTTATTCATCTTTGCTGCTTTCAAAAGTTTTTCAGCCATCTTTAGATATCCATCAGCTACCTGTAGATTGGAAGATCGAGAAGGTGGTCCCATTTCACAAGTCCGGTAGCAAAAATTCGCCTCTCAACTGCCACCCCATTTCCCTTACCAGCATTCCTTGCAAGGCTCTTGAACATAGTTTGTACTCAGACTTAGCAAAGCATTTACACAATAATTCATTTTTCACAAAAGCACAACATGGTTTCCGAAAGAGCTTCTCTTGCGAAACTGGATTTCTTTCTTTCACTCACAGCATTCATCTTATTCTCGACAAAGGTTCATTCATAGACTGTGTTTCCTTTGATTTCGCCAAGGCCTTCGACAAAGTGTGTCATAAACTCCTTCTATTTAAACTTAGTAAACTTATTCTTGATCCTAACCTGTTTGCATGGCTTAAACATTTTCTCCTTAATCGGCCAGAGTATGTTGTGTCAAATAATCATTTGTCCCCATTTAATCCCGTAGACTCTGGTGTGCCCCAAGGATCAGCTATATGCCCTCTTCTTCTTTTCATTTACATTAAGTGATTTACCCAATTATGTTTTTTTCTAACATTTACCTTTTCGCAGATGATTGTGTTATCCTCCGCGAAATCTCAGACAAATCTGATAGCAAATTCTTACAAGACAATATAAACGCTATCTCTAACTGGTGTGACATATGGTTAATGTAACTTAACGTAACTAAATGTAAATGTATGCATGTAACTCGCAACAATCTTCCTCCACCAAACTTTTAACTTAATGATACTCCCCTAGAAGCTGTAACATTCTATAAATACCTAGGCATCCACATAACCTCATCACTTTCCTGGTTATTGCACATCGATAAGGTAATTAACAATAGTAACCGCATGCTAGGTTATCCTCACTGAAATTTTTCTTCTGCTCCTACATCATTAAAACTAATCTTATACAAAATGCTTATTAGAAGTAAAATGGAGTACGCCTCGTCCATCTGGGACCCGCACCTCGAAACCCTTATTCAATCACTTGAACTAATCCAAAACAATGCCGCACATTTCATTTATAGCAATTATAGCCACAGCCACACATCAAGCGTAACTACTTGCTTCTCTCTCAGCCTGACCTAAGTGCTTTCACTTTGCTTTATTTCATAAACTATATTTCCACAATTACTACCTGCACGATAATCTTATGTCACCTCCTACCTACATTTCCTCTCACATTGATCATAGCCATAAGGTTGAAATTCAATGCCACATCAGAACCTGTCACGAATCATTTATTTCTAGGACCTCTCAGGAATGGAACCACCTTCTCGGTGCAGTCGTTGCAATCAAGGGCGACTCAAACTTTCATTCAGCCTTATCAGACATCATCACTCCTGGATACAATTAACTAATCAATTTTGCTGTAATAACTAACCACCTTTTGCTGCTTTGTTATTCCCTCATGTATATGTTTTTTACCCACTCCCCTCTGTAATTGTCACGATCCGCCCAGGATGCCCGAGGGGGCATCACATGCTTGTTACAGTAATACTTCGGTCTTGCAGGTACAATAAAATGAATAAATAAAATAAATCCGGAAAGCTAGAGGACATATGATAAAACACTGACTGGAATCTGCACGGCAAGAATTATAGTTTATAACCGGATTTACCCTGCGGCATTTGTTATCTTGCAACAACGCACACAGGAAGACGGCATGGACTTCCTCAGCCAACATGGCACAGTCATCGACCTAAGATCCAAGTCAATAATTCTGTGCATAGACCAAGCGACGCCACTGTGTTGGGCACTCGGTTAACATGCCTTAAATATGCTAGAAGACCAGGTCAGCATTCCACTTCGCTCCAGCATTATAATTTCCATCCGTACCGAAACACCTGTAGATGTAGAAGGTATCACCAAGGGTGACCCACATTCTGCTGGACTGTGAAATTTGTGTCGCAAGAGGAATTGCTCGACTTTTTCAAGGGAAAGTGAAGGTCCTGCTGACAAACTTCAGGCAAGATGTAGAAACACCTCAACAACGGCATGATGATCGCCTACATCGAGGAAAGCGTGGAAACAAACAATGCACTTGTCCTTTTGGATTCTGCCACATCAACCTCGATGGCCATAGCTCCCGAACCAGCCTTTAACATCAATCTAAGTATCCCCATGAGTGGGCAGCAACAGCACCAATGTCTTCTTCAACGATACAAAAACTGCTCTTCAATGTTATCAAGGATTACGCCAACAGCAATCGCAAAGCATCGCATAATAACCAAAGAAGGTGCTTGACCACTCCATCAAAGCCCATACCAACTTTAAGCATAAGAATGGGAAGAGATCAATAAACAAGTTGATGAAACGTTGCATGATGAAATCATCCAGCCATCCAAGAATCCACGGGCATCTCCTGTAAATTTAGTGAAGAAGGAAGATACTCTGCATTTTTGCACCAATTATCATTGACTGAGGATCGCAAACAAGAATGTATACCTACTCTCATGGATTGAACTGGCTCTGCAATGCTAAATATTTGTCGGCGATTGATTTCAAGACCGGGTACTGGTAGATCAAAATGAACGAGAGGGATCAGCAGAAGACTGCCTTACGCCAGATGGCCTCTACAAGTTCAAGGTCATGCCATTCGAACTGTGCTTGGCACCTGCAACGTTCCGGCGTGTGATGGGCACGGTATTAGCAGGAATGAAGTGGCAGACCTGTCTTGATTGCTTGGAGGATGTCGTCGTCCTCACGGCAAATTTCGACAATCACCTTAGGCGGCTTGCGACAGTACTAGAGGCCATCAAGTCATCAGGGCTCACTCTGAAGCCGGAAAAGTGACGCTTCACTTACGATGAGCTTCTGTTCCTGGGCCACATCATCAGTAAATCGTAGACCTGATCTACAGGTCTACGAGGTTGCACCAGATGGCATTATGCTATTACAGCACCACTCAATGTTCCAACAGTTTGGTATTTATGGTCACTTGAACTGCAGATTTTACATGTCCAGGTTTCAACAGAAACTTTTCTTATAGTGCAGTGCTTAGTATAACCTAGAGGGTCATGTCTCTCACAGCTTATGCTATAGAACATTTCATACTGCAATAAAAGCGAATCAAGAATGACTGGTGTTTTCTTTTCTAGCAACATTATAAGTGAATATTGCCTCTATAACTATACTCAAACCCGTTTATAACAAACTCGATAGTTCTGCGAAAGCTGGTCGTTATATCAGTAGGTAGTTATATATGGACTCGTCCTTAAAAACCACTGAAAACTCACCGTACTGAAGCTGGCGCCAGCAGTTACAGTCCGGCAGCACTCCGGTCTAAAAACAAGATTTTCAGTGTCTTTCTTGTTCCCGGTCCATTTCCACACCTTGCTAGAAATTCCCATCTAAGTGTGGCATGCAGTTCCGATCACCTGTCATGTCAAAACTGCACGCGCAGCCGTAATTTGCTATTCAAGGGTTTGTGATACAGTTTAATACCAGCGCAACATGACTGTTTTTTTCCCAAAAGAGTGAAGCATCCTAGTTGCCGGGAAACATAAGGTATGAAAACTACTGCGACTTGCCGCCATTCTGTGAAGGTCTCGGACACCATGGCCTCGGCATTATGACTGTGCTTAAGCCACACAAGAGCCATAAAGTTACATTATCTACATCACTTCGGACAAAAATGTGCGATGTTCGAAAGGTAGAACATCACCTTGAACTGTTATCAGTGTAAACAAAGTGCCGCTGAATCATGGTCTCCTGATAATGGAATAGTAACTTTTGATCCTTTGCAAACATTGCGTGGTGGCAGTGTATGGTGCAGTGTTCTCGCCCACTCAGGCCACGCGAATATGAACAGTAACGACAGAAACACTTGAGCGGCTGTCGTTCCCATGGTGGAAGGACATAGCTGGTCATTCCAAATCCTTGAGATAAGCATAATGCATGTCGTGCTACACGAACAATTGTGCAAAAATGAGAATGCTGCCATCGTGGCACCCGATATTGTACTGGCACACGCTGCATGCCCTGCGCCATGCTGTTTTTGCTGTACGTCCTCTCCCTGGAGGCGTACCTTGAAAGCAAGTGACCTTCTTCGTAGCTTCCGAAATCCGTGTTGACTTATTGAAAAGCTGTATCCTTGTCGCAGTTGGACTGGATTGGGGGAGTGCTGCTATGCGCCCACTTTGGTCGTGTTTTCGTGCTTTGGCACTTTGTGTGCACCCTCTTTTTACCTTGACTCGGCTCGAACCATTTGTCGTAACAGTACAGCGGTTTAAAAAAACATTCGTTATTGGCGGCGAGGAGTTACGGAGTCGCCATCTATCGAAAGCGCCTCGCTGGCGTAGTATGAGGGATCACGTGGCGCGCTCCTCATAGGTTTTGCTGTCATCGCTCACTGAAAACACCACGCGCGAGCTCTCCCGGACATTTCTGTAAGTACTTTCGAAACGAGAGAAGTTTTTTTTACTGTCTAAGTAATAATCTTGGGCAAACTGAAAGCACAGAATCGTTTACAGACGCTATCTCTTTACCGAATACGTACAGTAAACGCCACTGCGCGCTGTCGCCGCGATGGAGTCTCCCGAACCGGCTTTTTGCGTGAAAGGTAGGTAAACACTGAGAGGAAACTATGTGAAATATGTTCTTATAGTGTTTGTATAACTAAATGGAGCGTAACAGAATGAAACCTCAATGCAGCTATCGCACAGATTCGCAGCGACTGACTGCACGTCTGCATGCTTGTCCGCGCAGTTTCGCTTTCGCCGCGTGCGCGTTTTCGCACCATGCCATGAGCCGCAGAATATGAGCATTTGACAGTATACAAGCAACCATTGTTGTGTGGGCGCTATCAGAGCTGTTCAAAAATAAGTTCATTGTAGAGACTTCGACGCCTATGATGTGCCGTCGCGACGATTCAATCTTTTTTCTTCTATATTCTTGGACGTTTCTATATTATTTCTCCAGTTGCGTCGCAGTGTATGTTTATCGGTGTTCTCAGCGTGCGATTCCCGCTGCTTCTTTTTTGTAATCCAGTGCATTAATTGATAACACATACAAACATGACCATATGCCATGCCTTTTTTTAATGTGCGTCTTACCGCTCCCTTTCCATTCCAGTGAACTTGCCAGTATCTATAGCATCGACAAGTTCATAGACCAAACCGTCATGACATTAGTCGGGCCGCGGACTCGGGCGAGCGTCTCAGTGCGTGTTTTCCGAACATTGCAGACCGGGCGCCGTAGCAAAAATCTTCGCGTCTGTGCTTGCTGCATACCCAAGTTGTAGCCGATGACCGTTTGGCGGTTTTATGTTTCGCGAGCCAAGCTTCACGCAGCTTCTTGTCCTGTGGCTATGTGTGAATAAGGCTGACACCAGGCTCCGTTGCGTATGTCCGGCACTACGGCACCGAGCAGTAGCCTACCATGTTGCGCGCCTTCAAAGGCAGCCACTACCTATTCTAGTGCTTTCAAACGTTGTAAAGGAGACACTCGAAGTGGGAAAACCTCGCCACTAAATGAGGACCGCAGCGTACGAGGGAATTTAAACTCTCGTTTTCAGCTCGCTTCGGTGCTCCCGAAGCAGCCGATGCGGCCGCTATGTCCACATGATTCCTAATAGCATGTCACGCCGACGGTGGCGCCAGCATTTCCAGTGGTGGAGCTCGAGGCCAATATGTACCTGGAAGCAGTTTCAATAGGCAGGGTCGGCAAATCGTAAATTCACTGAAACATGGTGATTATAACCAATAGATCATTACATCTGGGATCGTTATAAGTGGGTTTGACTGAAGTTGCACATTTTTGTTCACCTTGTTCACTAATATACTTAGGAGCATTTGCTTGGCTTATTTGTACAGAAGAAAAAAACTGGCAGATCTCACACACTGTGGGAATCAATGTACTAAGTGAAGCTTTGGTAAGACGACAATGTTGATAAGGTGACCACAATAATAAATATGCAGTGATTTTCAGAGATGAACGCAGCCCGTAACTTGCTCATGATGGCCATCAGCGGCGATGGCACACAAAAATCTTGCAAAGGTAACTTGTATTCAGGGCAGTATTCTCAAGTGATCACTTCTGATGATATTATTTTCAAGAGATTTCATGTGTCTTTACATCAGACGCACTGAAGTAGACAAACGAAAGATTTCTCGCACAGTGGCAGATAAGCTGTCTGCTGGAACTGCATGCTGCATTTGTCATGAGCAAGAACGCAACGTGAGGGCCACGGTGTATAATGAAGCAGCTAATGGTGCCACTGACGTGAGGGCAGGGGAACCAATGCTTCCAGCATGCATGAGGCCATTAGCAAATGCGCGCGCCATGCACAGCCATGGCCGATCTAGAAGAGGAGGTGCATACTCATCTGCACCCCCGTATTAGCGCGCGCTTGATCCCGTTACGAAAAGGGAATGTAAGAGAGGTGCATGGAGGGCAACACTGTCTGGCGGTTGCGCCACATGACTCAACTTTCCTCTCTCGTGTGCTTCCACCAATAAAAAAAAGCATCAGCTTTCTTATACTCGCAGAGAGAAGCGACAGCCACACGTATAATCACAGAGTAGTTCTCAGAGAAAGGTTCACTTTAAGATGAACACCCTCTCTTGAGTGCCCCTATTAGCACAGAGAGGAAGCAGCTGCAACTACGTGGACTGGTTTTGCCACAGGTTGACACTAGCAGTTCACAGATATCAAGTATACAATGCTGCGTGTAGTAGTTACTCGATGATGACAACTAGCAATGCAATCCTGCTGTGAATTTAGAGTGAATATAAGGCACTGCCGAATGCAATACCCTTTTTAAATACTGTAAGAATAAAATTGCTGGTACATGCACACTTCTGCAAATCAAGCTGCAAGTGAGAAGCTCACCCAATAATGACAGGGTCTTTTCTTGGCTGCCCTCGTCTGATAGGCTTCGTACCGTTTGGTCCAGCTTGCCTGCAACAGAGCGATACTTGCATTGTGCATTCAGCTTAAGAATGCAAAGCAATACGTTTTGGTCATTTAAAACTGTTTCTTTGTTTGTGGCTGAATAAATTAAAATGTTAGTATAATCCATGGAAGTATTTTTGCTGGCTAATGTGTGCATATCAGTAGCAAGAAAAGAGTGAGAGTAAATGATAGAGAAGTGTGTGATGGAATGAGGATGGCAGCAAACATCGCAAAATTGTGAAAAAAGAAATCTCATTATGTCGATGTATGGTCTCCACTTCAATGATCCTTTTTGTTCTGTTTTGGTGCCTCCGTTACTAGACATGGTCACAGAATTGCTAACATCGCGATGGAAAATTTTATTCCCAGATCTCAGCACTAGTGTCCTTAATTCGATCATTTTTCTCTATTTACTTTTGCTTGTTGCTATGGCCCCCTGAGTTCAGGGGACAAATTCAGGGGACAAACTCAGGGACAAGTTCAGGGGACAAACTCGGGGGACAAATTGCAATGCATGCTCATTGACCTGGAGAGGCAAAGCAGAAGAGTGGGTCTAAAAATTAATATGCAGAAAACTAAAGTAATGCTTAACAGTCCCGGGAGAGAACAGCAATTTACAATAGGCAGCGAGGCACTGGAAGTCGTAAGGGAATACATCTACTTAGGGCAGGTAGTGACGGCGGATCCGGATCATGAGACGGAAATAATCAGAAGAATAAGAATGGGCTGGAGTGCATTTGGCAGGCAGTCCCATATCATGAACAGCAGGTTGCCGTTATCCCTCAAGAGAAAAGTATATAATAGCTGTGTCTTACCAGTACTCACCTACGAGGCAGAAACCTGGAGGCTTACGAAAAGGGTTCTACTCAAATTGAGGACCACACAACGAGCTATGGAAAGAAGAATGATAGGTGTAACGTTAAGGGATAAGAAAAGAGCAGATTGGGTGAGGGAACAAACGCGAGTTAATGACATCTTAGTTGAAATCAAGAAAAAGAAATGGGCATGGGCAGGACATGTAATGAGGAGGGAAGATAACCGATGGTCATTAAGGGTTACGGACTGGATCCCAAGGGAAAGGAAGCGTAGCAGGGGGCGGCAGAAAGTTAGGTGGGCGGATGAGATTAAGAAGTTTGCAGGGACGGCATGGCCACAATTAGTACATGACTGGGGTTGTTGGAGAAGTATGGGAGAGGCCTTTGCCCTGCAGTGGGCGTAACCAGGCTGATGATGATGATGATGATGTTGCTATGGCTCTTCCCATCTGTTTTCCTGCTGATGCCAATTGTATTTTCCTCAATTTCCTCTCTTTTTCTTTCAGATTTGCATATTTCAACTGCCAATGCAAAACCCTGAAATCACTGCACATGCTGCCCCGTTCTTGAAGAATATTCAGAAGCAGGTATGAGCCACTGTTTCTGAGGACAGTACGAGAGATGACATGGTTGTGTGGGGGAGGCAAGAATACGGAGACTGGCTCTGCTCTGATGCAAGACAGATCACTCTGGTTAAGGAAATGATTATGAGACGTCACACGAGACATCAGCAGTCTTACAGCTGTTCAAGCTCGCGTGGCCGTAATTGTGTCTACGCCCCACATAGTTCAGCAGATTCTCAACTACCAGGACAATAATGCTTCGTCTTCTAAGCCAACCACAACCAATACTGGTAAACAAAATGCCACATGCACCATGTGGACACTACTGACACATGTCACAATGTAAGTGCTGTAATTGAAGAACAACCAGTCAAGGTTTTTGAGGCAACCTTTGATGAACTGCTTAGAAAATGCCATTTTTTAGGCAATTTTAGAGTGTTTGCAATGTGCAAGATGTGCTTTAGTCATTGATAATGATGACAATCATCATCCAATTACATTCCCAGTAGAAGACAAATGTGATCTCCAAGTACTCTGTCCTCGTATCAATCAACTGTACATCATGCCAGCAAAACTACACGTCTCGACTGCACTTTCCTCCCTTTAGCTGTTGTGATTTTGTTACTCTGATGTCAGCTTCATACCTTACATGACCTGCCCAAGTTTGTTTATTCACATTTATTACAATATTAGCTACCCGGGCTTCCTCACTAATGCACACTTGCATCTTAGGGTCCCATTTTGATGCAAACACATCAACTGGCCCATTGAGTGAAAAAGCTGGCGTATGCCATCTGTAGCAGTGTAACGGCAGGTAAGTTCTCATTGGATGTAATGCCATGTTACAAGCACGTTTCGACGGAGTAGAGCGGGTGACAAGAAGCACCTGCTGCCAAGTTAATGTGCCAAGTGTTGCGTGAGAGGAGAGGGCATTGCCGCAATGCCATGTCGCCCTTGCTCTCGCTCTCAGAAGCCAGTGTACAGTCCATATCTCTCTCTCTCAACCCCACTGGGCTTAGTTTCTGCCTTGGTGGCCGCTGCTGCTTCCTCGGCGTCTCGTCACGCAGAGGATCAGTGGCATGCGGCGTTGGCATCGCACGAAGCTGCTGTTTGCTGGCTTGGGCAGCATGTACCGCTATGGTACATTACTTGCGGAGCAAAACCCGAAGGACTGCTCAGAAATGTTCAATTGGACACTAATGCTTTCGCATTCACAACTCATAACAAGTGCTCAGATGTACTCGGATTTTTCATTTCATTGCTTGTGGAGACATGCTTTAAGGGGCACTAAAAAGAATCATTAACGATGCCCTGCAATCTTTGATTATAGGTAAAGAAAGCACACTTTAAGTGTGACGATGCTGTGCGCTGGATGCTGCGTAAGTGTGACGTTTAGTTTCCTTGACTCCCTGTTCAATTACCTCTGATCTGTAGACTCCACTGTCATTATTGGACCACCTGGCATCTTGCATGGTTCTGTGCTTGACACACTCGCCTTTTTATACAATAATTAATTTATCTTAAAGTAAACACTAGACCAACCAGAAGGCCAGCAAAAAAAGCTGCCAGTAGTGACAACTTAACTACACCACAGGCCTTAACCAAAAAAGAAACTCGTTGATACGATCTTCACGGGAACTGGAAAATAAAGCGTATAATCTGAAAATCATATTATCTAAAGCAAGGCCAAAATGTATGAAAATAGGCATACTCGGTGACGAACTCAATAGCAAAGGGTCGTGAGGTGCCAAGCGATACTTTTCCGCATAGTGTGTTATGCAGAGCAGCACCGCTCAATTCCACGGAGCCGCAGCCAACACGCTTTTATTCAGCAACGGTGAAATAGCTCATCAGTTTGTGCTGAACTTTCTTCTTTTTAATGTTAGTAAAAATGTTCTTCTGGAAATTAAAGAAAGAAGCTGTGGCGTTTCCTGTGAACAGCGGTGCACCGCCCGTCTGCAGCACCACCGGTGGCGTGCGTTTTTCCTCCAGTGTGGCTGGGGCCTAACACATTGCGTTGGAATGTTCTTTAAGCTGGTGCACCTGAATATAAAGCTGTGAGTTTTAGAACTACCAGTAAAAGCCCACTTCTGTGGTCGTATTAGCCAATTCAAGGTGAAAAGGCAATTGCAATAACCGTATAACAATATATTGGTCCTACGGGACGTTGGCCAGAAAAAGAGGAAAACACATATTATCCTGAAAAACGTATTAAGCAGAATCATATCGTCGAGATTCCCCTTACATTGGCGACTTTGTGGACTAAAAAGTTTTGACAATAGATCACACAACCAGAGTAAAGATAGACAGTATCTGTTCACCCTCGGTATCTGTCATCACTCTCAGACAGCTGTTTATCACTATAAACCACAACATGTCCTCCATGTGCACCACTGAAATTGATATTCTACGTTTCTTGAATGACTCGGCAACCATTGTGAACTGGACAAAGCCTAAACTAGCCACTCTGCCAGTTATTCATGCAATGCTAGATTCCAACATGCCCAAAACATGTGACTTCACTGATACTACCTAAGCGCTTAAATTATTATTTTATTTATTGAGGTTTCGTAATCAAAGTGGTATGTCGTCATTGGCAATGTACAGTTGAACCTGGATATACCAAACTCGGATATATCGAATTATTGTCTATATTGAACAGCTGTAAAATCCCCTTGAAAACCTATGCAAAAGTACAGTGATGTACTAGCGTACATAGAAATTCAGTTCACCGCCAGATTTGATATATCGAACACAGCGCCATGTCACACCCCTGCAAGTGCACTTCTCCTAATGGAGACGCGAGAGCTCCTCGTGTTCTCATAAATATTTATAGCCAACCAATTTGAAGCAGCACTGTTTTGGCAGATGCTGTCAAACAAGAGACTGAATCTCAAGGGCAGTACGTGTTATGGAGAAAATATGAGCAGGGTTCTTGCGGTTTTGCTCGCTGCACATGTGGATGGCTTGTGCAAACTGTGGCCATTTGTTATCACAAATGCCATTTTAGGATTTCGAGAGCAGCCAAAACGAATCCAAGGTCAACCTCCACTTGGACAGATCTTTACATTACAATTTGAATTGGATAAAACCACCGCATGCCACATCTACGGAAGGGCCCTTCTTTGTAGCACCGATGTGCAAGACTGATCGCTGTGCGATTCACGGGTCTGCGCTGAAGGCATTTCATTCGTGCTTGAATTTTTACATGTGACTGAAGTTGGATGTTCTACAAGCTAAAATCCACTTCCAAAACTAAAAGTGTGTGTTTAATCTTGGCAATGAGCAATGCAGGAAGCAGCAGAGGGGAAGGGCTGAGAACGAAAGGACATACCGGCCGCGACACATCGGAGTGCTAAGCAGCACGCAAGAGGAGGCCTGCGGACTTTCTAGTTTATTTATTTGTTTGTTTGTTTGTTTGTTTATTTATTTATTTATTTACAGTGAAAGCTCGTTAAATCGCAGTTGGTCTGAACATGGAAAAAGTACATACTAAACGGTAGTACTGCTTAACCGAAATAGCATGAGATCGCCCACTTACCTGTCAAACACAGAACTCGAAGAGAGTGCAATGAAGAAAGGGCAAAAATGAGTAGTATTTATTCACTTCGCGCGACGAAAGTCTGCTATTTTCCTTTTTGTTTGATGCCGTGGCAGCCTAGCAGTGATGACAGTAGCCTCAAGCTTGCTGAAGCTGCGAGCCACCTTATCAGTCAGCCCCTCTTCTCAGCAAACACTCGCATGGCAAATTCCTCGTTGGCATTGCATGTTCTCCGTGTGCAGATGCGGCGGTGCTCCTGAAGTCGCGGGGCACCTTTTTCATTGCAGGGTGCTGTTCTCGTTGGGATGATTGCATTCATGACGCTGACATAACATGCAGCTTCTGCTACTGTTGGGACTGAATCGCTCGTGCTGTCGCTTTCCGTGTTGTCCTCATCACTATAGTTAGGCAACACTTTGGCAACAACACAGGTAACGATGATGAAAAGCCAAACCTCATAGCTGGCATCTTTTCGTGGTTGCAGCAGCACTGCCGAGCAACTTTTTTGCATTCCAAGTGCCACACATTCTAGTCAACAGTAGATGCCTGTCATGTGCCAGCGCCGACTTCTTCGTGCCAAGTTCAACAGCACAAATGATGTCTAATTTTTCTTCTATACTGAGCACCCAGTGCTTTTTTTCCCGAGCTTCGGCATGATGCGAGTCCTTGCTTGCATGACGCCGAAATGATGTCAATGTGGCTTCACACGCAAATGCACAGGGCGCTTGGACGCCGTTGTTCTGACGGGCCTCCCAATGGGGACGACGTACTGCTGCGATTGCGCGATGAAAAGTGGAAATACTACGCGTTAACTGATACGTATGCAATAAGCTGGTACAGCTTATACAGGCACAAAATGCATTATATTCAATGGCTGCTGAGTCGGGGATCTGACATTAGTACTTTTAAAATGAAACTACTGTTTAAACCTGTACGGTTTAACAAGGTTTTACTGTATTTGCATACTGTGTGCACTCGAGCCGAGGCATTATTGTAGGGGGGGGGGGTGTTTAGACTGGATAAAGTACAAGACAAAGCAGAGTCACAATTTAAAAAAAAAGAAAAAAAGAAGAAAATGCATGAGCAACACATTGGTAGGCACAAAAATATATATACAATGTGTGATTGTGTGATTAGTGTGATTACAGCACCATACAAACAATCAATGTACACAGGTACAAGTCATGAAGAGCTGTGCACAAGTGCTTCCAGAGCGCAGTAACAAATATTTCACTCCAGGCGGTTGAGAAGGTAGGGGGACTGGTTCCAACAGGAAGACAGCTCCAAAGTCTGACAACATCTGCCTGCCTCATTGCCCACATGTAAGGATCGGAGGTTTAAACTGCATATTGTTAATTATAATGAACTTGTGGCAGGGCACATTCATATGCAATTTGCAGTACAATTAAGTGTGCTTATGGCGGAACAGCATATATCCACACAGTCTAGTTTGCCTCCTTGGTGCATTAATTTCTACCGTACATCTTCAATAAAAATGCGTAACGAGCACTTTGACACATGTGAGGCACACCGTGGTTTCGTGTCCAGGCGACACAGGGTTTTAGGGTTAGCTTTGCGATTGGTGTACAGTCGAACCCACTTATAACGATACCGATAAGTGGGTTCGACTATAACGATGACACGATTATCGCAAACGTGCTTGCATCAGATAGCGAGTGCGGCAGCGATGAAGCAGTAGGGCAGGCAGGCTGCCTCAATGTTGTCATCACAGGAGGCTCGGCAGATGGTTCAGTCTCTCCGGTGCTTCATTTTCGCAGGGAACCTTCCGCTGCACTATGTGGAGCACCTGGGAGCCTTGGAGAAGGATGTCAGCAAGTTTCGCGCAAAGCATGCAAGGCTGACAAATTTCTCGTGCAAGCCATTGAGAAGTACATGGCGAGGTGCTGGTGGCTATCTTGCCAAAGCGTTTCTTCTGGATTTCTCAAGCTGACAAGGCAGCCATGGCAACCTTCTCACATATCTTAAAAGTCCCCTTTCGGGGCCACCAAAGGGGTGCCTCAGCGGGGCTCGCATATCGCTTGCGACCTGAGACCCCTCTTTGCAGTTGTTATAGCAGTGCCATTCTTTAACGCCGACAGCCGTGGCTTGTGACACGTGATCGGAGCACCCAGGAAGCAGTTAAACGAGTGAACACAATCGGCAGCCGGGCGGAGGAAGGTAGGTGCACTAGCCTCCCAGCCATTATAGTTTTCTCACATCAGCTTTGCCATCCCCCATTTTGATTTTTCCATGCAACCCAGTTATAACAATTATCGGTTATAACAATGGAATCTTCGTGGCACTTGAATATTGCTATAAGTGGGTGCGACTGTATATCCAAGACCAAGCAGCAGTGGGAGTTACTTTCAATGTTCATGAGCAAAAAATAAGTAAGCTTTTGTGCATTAAAAATGGCCTTGCAGAAGCAAATCGTTAAGTTACCGATTTTTATGATCACGGGAAGCTATCTGAGACATGCGGAGGTCTCAGGTAAGCTTCAGATAGACTTCAGATAGATTTCGAATTATCGATATACGGTTGACTTCTGCTGTTTCAACCATGACGGGACCGATGACACTGGTCAAATTATCTGGCGGGAAGAATTAAGCAAGAGATATGAAAAAAAAATACTGCTCAAGCACTCTGTGCAGATGGTTAACCAACGAAGCTGAAACGTACAGCCCCTGTGTTTAAGACTAGGTTAATCCGGACGGTTCATTAAAATCTTTCACGATTATTGGTGACGTCTTTGTGTTTCTTGATGAGGTTACTAAACACATGTTCGGCTGTGATAGAGAGAAGGACGTCAGTGACGGTATGCCTGCAGTCCACCATTGTTGCTTGTGTTCAACATCTGGAGTTTGCTTTGTGGCATGCTGCTTTGTGGCAAGATTAGCGGCATCTGTCTGCCCTTGTCACTTGCGATTCTTCAAAATTAAATTGCTTCAACATTAAATCGCGCTGAGATACGGGCTGGGAGACCGCGGCACGTCGCAGGGTGTGGTGTTATCCCCACTGTTCTTCAACATCGCCATGGGGGGCCTATCGGTCCGACTCTACTGAATAGGAGGAGTCAACCTCATACACGCTCTCTATGCAGACGACATCACTGTCAGGTGCGGTGGTGGGTCAGACGCAGCGGTGGAGTGGGCCCGGCAAGAGGCCCTACACATCACGGCAGAATTCCTTGAGGGAACAGGACTGGTCTTCTCGCCGACCAAGTTGGAACTCTTGCTTTATCGGCCCGACAGAAAGGGCCGCAAGTTCGACATGATGCTGGACCAAGTACCGATTGTACTCAGAACAAAGACGAGTCAGCGCATCCAGAGGATGGATCCTCTCAGGGTGCTCAGGCTGGTCCTCAATGCAGTCAATTCGCAGTCGGTGTTATCCCCACTGTTCTTCAACATCACCATGGGAGGCCTATCAGTCCAACTCTACTGAATCGGGGGAGTCAACCAAATACACACTCTCTATGCAGACGACATCACTGTCAGGTGCGGTGGTGGGTCAGACGCAGCGGTGGAGTGAGCCCGGCAAGAGGCCCTACACATCATGGCAAAATTCCTCGAGGGCACAGGACTGGCCCTCTCACCGACCAAGTCGGAACTCTTGCTTTATCGGCCCGACAGAAAGGGCCGCAAGTTCGACACGATGCTGGACTGAGTACCGATCGAACTCAGAACAAAGACGGGTCAGCGCATCCAGAGGATGGATCCTCTCAGGGTGCTCGGACTGGTCCTCAATGCAAAGGGCAGCAACACGCAAACAATCGCGTGTCTGAGCGTAAAGACGGAGAACATGCTCAGACTCTTTTCGCGAGTGACGTGCAGGAGGGGTGGCATCAGCGAAGCCAACCTCTTAAGGATCTACCACGCCTTCCTCATGAGCCATATCAACTACATGGCTTCCGCGCTAAACTATTCGCAGTCGGAGCAGAACAAGATCGATGCACTCATCAGGAAGAGCATTAAACAAGTACTCGGCATCTCTGTGATGACCAGCACGAAGAAGCTGATGCAACTCAGGGTCCACAACACCCTGAGCGAAGTCGTAGAAGCACAGAAAACGGCACAGATTGTTTGCCTGTCTACCACCAAGGCCGGCCACTGAATACTTGAGATGGCAGGTCTGGCAGCCATGGCCGAGGAGTCATGTGCTGTCCACTCTGCTAGGGTGAAAGGGATGCCTTTCGAGTCTCCCCCTTCCCAAGAAACGTTCACCCGCAACACAACGAGGCCCAGCGCACAGCCAGGGCCTGAGCACTTATCAAAACTGCCCTGCAGAACCCAGAGCTCGCGCCCTTTGTCGAAGCGGCACAGTATCCCGGAACAAACTTGCCCGTGGCCACGGTGGCTATCCCCCAGGGCAAGATCCTGAATGCCGCATCTACCCAACACTCGACCGCGTCCGTCGCAGAGCAAGTCGCAGTGGCACTGGCTTTGTGCGAACTCGGACGCACCAAGATCTTCATGGACTCCAGGTCGGCAGCGATGGCCTTTCTCGCCGGCTCGGTCTCGGCCGAGGCTGCGGCGGTGCTGAGGACCCACAAGCCAGGCACAGCCCGTCACGTCATCACTTGGTTCCCAGCTCACATGGGCCAGAACGTCTCCGCCGGTTCGACCAACACCTATGAGCTGGCCCACGACCAGGCGCAACGTCTCGTCAACCGCATCGGTACGAGGGGCCAAGCTTTGCAGGGGATTGACCAAACCACGGACCCACTGCTTACATTCCACAACATCACTGCTCACTACCAGTTGGGACTCAGGCAGTTTCTGGCTCCTCAACCGAAGCTAAGCAGACCCCAGGCCTCGGTGTTGAGAATGCTGCAGACGGGCTCCTTTCCGCCTAAATCCAGGCTGAGCTACTAGACTCCAGGTGTGCATCCCCGCAGCCTCAACTGTGGCGAGAAAGGTCCACCTTGAATCACATCCTGTGGAAATGTTCTGCGTTGCACTACTCGCCTTTCAACAGGCAAGAAGACTGGGAAGAAGCCGTCAAGAGCGATGACCTTCAAGTCCAGCTTCAGCCTCTCCAAAGGGCCTGCGACAGGGCTGAAGATCACGGTCTTCCGCCCCTGGCACAGGTGCGGTCCGCGACAATGACAATGTAGTCTGTTAGGACCAAATAAAGTCTCGTCTGTCTGTCTGTCCATCACATAAGACAGTGAATGGCTCTTACCCCCTTAAGCAATGGCTCATGACCTTGTAAATGCAGCCTCCCCATTACAACGACAGAAGAGAAGTGAAATATTACGCTGGAATGATGAGCAGCATTGAAGCCAGCTGTGGAAGAAGACAATGATAACGAACGCAGGAGTAGTGGCACGAGTGCTTTCGCGTGGTTGTGCCGAGGGGCGCCAACGAGCTAGCTGCGAAAGAATACGATGGCGTTCTAGATATTGCTGACGATGAGAGTTTTCTGTGCATAGGCACAAAAAAATGCATTTTCGCTTCGCCTAGCAATATAAAGATTCACTTTAAAAAAAAACGAAAGAAGGTGCTCATTGACTTGACATTATTTGCATTTAGAGTTAGCTTCGCCACAATACACACAGCTTATGCGGTGAAGCATACTAAGCAGCACAGTGAATGTACAAGCACCGAGGAGCATAGTAAGTTTACTGGCAGGCCTTCAGAGTTTTAGACAGGCCCCTGCTCTTTTGTTGGCCCTAAACTTTGACTCAAATTTCAGTTTTTCATTTTACCCCTTCTTTTTCGTTAGCTTCCTCAAAACACAGATGGTTTTTCTCTGCTTCTCCGTCCACAGCATGTGCAATGCGTGTAATTGGAGTGTTTTAGTTGAGCATCCTTGCGCTCTGCTCCACACCGGGTTGAAGCCACAGCGGAGCAGCAAGCAAGTTTCACATTTTAGTTATACATTTAGCGGAGCGGAGTACAGGATGGATGGATGCATGTTATGAGCGTCCCCTTCGGAACAGGGCGGTGGATTGCGCCACCAGGCTCTTGCTATTATACTGCCTAATGTCCTACCAAGGTTAAAGAAAAGAAAAAGAAAAAAAAAACACCATGAACTCCCACAACCAAATTTTCTGATCCCCTATGGTAGATGTTCCTTTTGCACATCTCTGTTTTTTTATCATTTCCCTGCTTTTCTTCCACCAATCTTCCAATCACCTCTTAATAATCTCTATTGTGGACATGTTTACTGCTCTTGCTGAACCCAAGGGTTTCAGAGGCCAGTGGTGCCTAAATTGACCGCTTGGCAGACATCTTCACATTCTAACAAAACATGCTCCATCATTTCCCTAGCTTTACCGCAGCGAGCACATGCTTCTTTATCCTTCTTATATCGCTTTATAGGTGCGTGTTCTAAGGCATCCTGATCTCGCTTCGAAAAGAAATGAGCTTCCCTTTGAGTAATCATAAATTGTTTCTTTCCCAATTTTGTTTTTTCCTCTTAAGTAGTTACTCATGGCAGGTTTCTTTTCCATTGCCGCCACCCATGAGATTATTTCAGTCTCTCTGACTTTCCGCTTAGCGTTCTTTGTTGCTGTGTTGCCCACCCTACAGTCCGCATACTTGCTGGTAAGTTTCGTAGTTCTTTTCCTCCACTGTAAATCAATGTTTTTCCTGTACAGATAGATACCTCAACACTCTCCCAGCACATTTACTTTCTTCCATATTCCTCAGTCATTCTTCATAATAAATTTTACTGCGAGCTTCCATCACTTAAAAACTAATCCAGTCCGTATCACCCTGCACAGCTTCACTTGTAGTCTTCCCGTGAGCGCCCAATGCAAGGCATCACACTGACCTTTGGTTCACATCGAGTCCTGATTCTACCCCTGATTTAAAGCAATCACATTTCCAAAAGTAAGTCCTGGGTCTGCCAGGGTCTGCTCTAACCCTGGTATCATACAAGATGTGGACGTGCTCAGCAAGGTGCGTTGCAGTGACCACAGGATGGTAAGAACTCGAATTAGCCTAGACCTGAGGAGGGAACGGAAGAAACTGGTACATAAGAAGCCGATCAATGAGTTAGCGGTAAGCGGAAAATAGAGGAATTCCAGATCAAGCTACAGAACAGGTATTAGGCTTTAACTCAGGAAGAGGACCTTAGTGTTGAAGCAATGAACGACAATCTTGTGGGCATCATTAAGGAGTGTGCAATAGAAGTCGGTGGTAACTCCGTTAGACAGGATGCCAGTAAGCTATCGCAGGAGACGAAAGATCTGATCAAGAAATGCCAATGTATGAAAGCCTCTAACCCTACAGCTAGAATAGAACTGGCAGAACTTTTGAAGTTAACAAGCGTAAGACAGCTGACATAAGGAAGTATAATATGGATAGAATTGAACATGCTCTCAGGAACGGAGGAAGCCTAAATGCAGTGAAGAAGAAACTAGGAATTGGCAAGAATCAGATGTATGCGTTGAGAGACAAAGCCAGCACTATCATTACTAATATGGATGAGATAGTTCAAGTGGCTGAGGAGTTCTATAGAGATTTATACAGTACCAGTGGCACCCACGACGATAATGGAAGAGAGAATAGTCTAGAGGAATTCGAAATCCCACAGGTAATGCCGGAAGAAGTAAAGAAAGCCTTGGGAGCTATGCAAAGGGGGAAGGCAGCTGGGGAGGATCAGGTAACAGCAGATTTGTTGAAGGATGGTGGGCAGATTGTTGTGGAGAAACTGGCCACCCTGTATACGCAATGCCTCATGACCTTGAGCGTACCGGAATCTTGGTAGAACGCTAACATAATCCTAATCCATAAAAAAGGGGACACCAAAGACTTGAAAAATTATAGACCAATCAGCTTACTGTCAGTTGCCTACAAACTATTTACTAAGGTAATCGCAAATAGAATCAGGAACACCTTAGACTTCTGTCAAGCAAAGGACCAGGCAGGATTCCGTAAAGGCTACTCAACAATAGACCATATTCACACTATCAATCAGGTAATAGAGAAATGTGTGGAATATAACCAACCCTTATATATACCTTTCATTGATTACGAGAAAGGGTTTGACTCTGTCGAAACCTCAGCAGTCATGGAGGCATTACGGAATCAGGGTGTAGACGAGCCGTATGTAAAAATACTGAAAGATATCTATAGAGGCTCCACAGCCACCGTAGTTCTCCATAAAGAAAGCAACAAAATCCCAATAAAGAAAGGCGTCAGGCAGGGAGATATGATTTCTCCAATGCTATTCACAGCGTGTTTATAGGAGGTATTCAGAGACCTGGATTGGGAAGAATTGGGGATAAAACTTAATGGAGAATACCTTAGTAACTTGCGGTTCGCCAATCATATTGCCTTGCTAAGTAACTCAGGGGACCAATTGCAATGCATGCTCGCCACCTGGAGAGGCAAAGCAGAAGAGTGGGTCTAAAAATTAATCTGCAGAAAACTAAAGTAATGTTTAACAGTCTCGGAAGAGAACAGCAATAGGTAGCGAGACACTGCAAGTGGTAAGGGAATACATCTACTTAGGGCAGGTAATTACGGCGGATCCGGATCACGAGACGGAAATAATCAGAAGAATAAGAATGGGCTGGGGTGCGTTTGGCAGGCATTCTCAGATCACGAACAGCAGGTTGCCATTATCCCTCAAGAGAAAAGTGTATAATAGCTGTATCTTACCAGTACTCACCTAGGGGGCAGAAACCTGGAAGCTTACGAAAAGGGTTCTACATAAATTGAGGACGACGCAATGAGCTATGGAAAGAAGAATGATGGATGTAACGTTAAGGGATAAGAAAAGGGCAGATTGGGTGAGGGAACAAACGCGAGTTAATGACATCTTAGTTGAAATCAAGAAAAAGAAATGGGCATGGGCAGGACATGTAATGAGGAGGGAAGATAACTGATGGTCATTAAGGGTTACGGACTGGATTCCAAGGGAAGGGAAGCGTAGCAGGGGGCGGCAGAAAGTTAGGTAGGCGAATGAGATTAAGAAGTTTGCAGGGACGACATGGCCACAATTAGTACATGACCGGGGTAGTTGGAGAAGTGTGGGAGAGGCCTTTGCCCTGCAGTGGGCGTAAGCAGGCTGATGATGATGATGATGATGATGAAGTCCTGGAACCATTACACCTTTCCTCATACCCCGGAGTACCTCATACCTATTGTATCCCCATAGAGCGCTGTGCTTCATTATGGCTGCATTTCTCTTCCCCTTCACTGTTATTGCTTTTTCCTGTGTTTCCATGTATCTATTGCCTTCATTTATCCATATACCAAGGTATTTCTGTCCTCTTACCCGAGGTATTTCCTGGCCTTGTATTGCCACTGTCTGTTCACTGTTTTCATTGAATACTATAACACCTGATTTTCTAACACTAAATTTGAAAACCTAAACTGTTGCCTTCCTGTCCACAGATATTAGCCAGATGTTGCAAATAACTTTGCTTGTTAGCTTAGCAACACAATATCGTCCGCATAAAATAAACCTGGAAGCTACTGCTTTACTACTGTATACACCTGATTGTATGAGAAATTAAACCCAACATTACTTCCTTCTAGCGCCCTCTCTATCCTCCCCCTGTCTATCATAAGCAGCAATTGGGATAAAGGGTACCCCTGCCTCAGTCCCTTGTTGATATGAACTTTCTCCTCACTGCTCATCCCTTCCCATTCAATGCAAATGTTATTTTCTAGGTAAAGCTCTTTTAAAAGCTGTAGACAATCGTCACTTAATCCTTCCTCTTCTAGAATATCCCACAAAATGTTGCAGTCTACTTGTCATAGGCTCCTGTAATGTATAAGAAGGCCATATATAACGGTCTGCTTTCTACTTTTGATATTTGAATACACTGAGTAAGAACAAATGAGTTATCATCCAAACGGCTACCTATTCTGAAGCCATTATGAAGTTCTCCCAAAACGCCATCATATTCTCTGCCCATGCTTGAAGCTTAAATTTGATTGCCTGCAAGTACACCCGAATAGAACAAGCACGAGCTTCCGCTATTGTTCCATTGGTTGACGTGCATCGTAGGAGGCCCAAACATGTGCGCAATGCTTGAGCCTGAATGCTCTCCAGCGTGCGCACACAACTAAGTCCCATGCTTGAGAGCGCCGGCATGCTGTACCGTATATACCCTACGAATAGTGCTTGGTACAATTGGAGTAATGACGACTCCGAGGGGCCCGATCTTGTTGCTGCCACGACGCGAAGGACGTGAACAAAACTCTTCAGCTTTGATTTCAGTGCGGCGACGTGTCTTCGAATGTACCTTCGCGTGTTGACCCGACACAGGCACCATCCTCTGTCATCGCTCCCTACCACACACCCAGGTTCTAGCTTTTCAAGGACTATATCGCGGTATCAGAGTGTTTTGCTGTCAAGATTTTCTCCCGACTGTATTCCGAGAACACACCCGTGGGTTCTGCCTAAACCTGTCGTTACATTGCAGATCCCTGGAATTACTAAAAAGTCATTCGTTGCATCTATTGACCTCAGGCAACTAACCCTGTTGCACATTTCTACAGAGTACGGAGATACTGTACATTTGTATACCGATGGCTCTGCCACACCATATGCCTCCACTGCAGCCTTCGTCATTCCACATATGATCATCGCTCGCCGGTTTAAACTAGACCATAGCGCAACATCAACTGCCGCAGAACTTGTTGCTATCCGGGAAGCACTTCGATTTCTCTCCGAGGAGCCTCCTCACGCATGGACGATATTCTGCGATTGCAAGCCAGCTCTGCAAACGATTGACTGTGTCCTCAGACGGGGCCTGTATTATTCTATGGCTATAGAAATTACAGAGTATCTCGACCACGCAACTAGAAATGGCCACAATGTCACCTTTCAGTGGATACCATCACACTGTGGTGTGATAGGGAACGAACAGGCAGACGCTAAAGCGAAAACTGCTTTAGATAATGCTTGTGAAGTACGCATTCCGTTCTCACGAACAGACACAAATGCCCTACTTCGTCGCGTAAACCGCAACTCTACGTTGGAACACTGGACCCAACCAGATCGACGACACAAGCGATTACATAAATGGGACCAAGAAATGAGATTTCGTATGCCTCACAAGTTCAAAAGAAACCACACGAGCATGGTGCACCGGATTCGCCTTGGTGTCGCATTCACCAACCGTTATAGAAATATGATAGGTGCCAGTGATACTAGCCCAAACTGTGAATGCTGTGAGGTGCCAGAAACACTTGAACATACATTTTGCGTGTGTCCCGCGTACGCGCAAGAACGACAGCAACTTGTCTCTTCCATAGCAAACATCCATGAGAGACCGCTATCGGACGAGTTTCTTTTAGGCCCTTGGCCTAATGCAACCAGCGCAGCCCTGGTAACAAGAGCCGCTGTAGCTTTTCTCCAAGCCACTGGGCTGGACGCACGCCTTTAGATATACCACAACTCCGTGAATTTGTATATATGCATCTCTTCCTTATACCATCATCATTCATCAGCCCTTTCCCTCCCCGTCCCTTTTCCCCAGAGTAGAGTAGCAGGCCAGAGCAAGTTATAGCTCAGGCCGACCTCTCTGCCTTTCTGTAAATAAATTTCTCTCTCTCTCTCTTGATTGCCTGCATTGCTAGCCTGTATATTACCGATGTAATGGTCAGCGGTCTATACGAGTGAATTCTATCTTTCTTCCCCTTATCAGTATAAATTAAATTCATTCTACTCTGTTGCCAACTGTCTGGTATTCGTCTATCTTTTAAAGTTTTTTCCACTGCTTTCACCAGACCTTCCGTACTTTTCGTCCTAGTTCATTAATCAGCCTAACGGGAACCATGTAGTGGCTATAGTGGCTATAGCGTACTAGAGTAGGGGTAGTGGGCCGAGGGGGAAGAGCGGGCAGTGCGTGCGCTTGATGCAAAAAATCTGGAGAGCCTTTGCGGACACAAGGCAGTGCTAGGGAGCTTTTCACCTGAGGCCCGCCGTGCCACCGCCGTGCTCATGCATTGACCGTTGCCTGTTCTCATCCACGTATTTGTGTTGTTCTGTGTTTTGCGCATGCATTTGTTATTTAGTGCGCAGTTTTTTTTCTGACCAATGAGGTGACATCAAGAAGCCTCGTTGGAAGAACTACTGCTTTGCACCCAGTTGCCGAACTGGGTATAGCAGCGTGAAGAATGCGCCGAAGTGTTTTAATGTCCCTGGGGATGACGAAAGACGCTGTGTTTAGACTCGGAACCTTCACCGTGCTGATAAGCCCCTGGAACTGACTGACACTGTGTGTGAGCTACATTTCGAAGAAACATACATGCTTCAAGGCTATGTTCACGTCATTGATGAAAAGAAAGTGAGGATACCGCGTGGAAAGCCCTCACTTTAACTGGACACAGTACCAACCATTCTGCTGAATGTTCTCAAGTACCCAGCGAAGGTGCCAGTACACGACAGATCTCCAAGAAAAAGGTGTGCGCAGAACCTGAAGAGTGTGGCTCATCTAAGAAACCTTGCTTGCAAGTTCTGTTCGTTCTGTTTTACAGTGAAGCTGTCTATGGATACAATCTCGAGATTTATTCATGGTGTAACGTCGACAGAAAACTATCAGCGGCGGCAGCATTGAAGACACACGGCTTACGCCTGTGTATCGTATTCTGTCCTTACAGATGCTCACACTCATGCTAACAATAATTCTGTGGTGACCGAACTGTGCGATTGCGCACATCTTTTCCTTGCACATCGTGGCCTACAACAGACAGCTGCTGTGACGCCCACTACGAGCAGCAACGAATCAAAGGGGATGCTGGCACCTCGAGGCTTCAATGGCAGCAGCAGAGGCATTGAAGACACATGCCTTACACCTGTGTATCGTATTCTGTACTTAAAGATGCTCACACGTGCTGACAACGAGTCTGCAGTGACCAAACCGTACGACCGTGCACTTCTTCCCCTTGCACATCGCGGCCTACAATCAACAGCTGCTGTGACGCCCACAACGAGCAGCTCTGAATAAGAGGGCATGCTGACACCTCGAGGCTTCAATGGCAGCAGCAGAGGCATTGAAGACACATGCCTTACACCTGTGTATCGTATTCTGTACTTACAGATGCTCACACTCGTGCTGACAACGAGTCTGCAGTGACCAACCCGTACGGCCGCGCACACCTTCTCCCTGCACATCGTGGATTACAATCAACAGCTGCTGTGCCACCCACTACAAGCAGCTCCGAATAAGAGGGGATGCCGACACCTTGAAGCTTCACTGGCAGTGGCAGCATTGAAGACACACGGCTTACGCCTGTGTATCGTATTCGGTCCTTACAGATGCCCACACTCATATTGACAACGATTCTGCAGTGACCAAACTGTGCGACTAAGCGCATCTTCCCCTTGCACATTGTGGCCTACAATCAACAGCTGCTGTGATGCCTGCTCTGAGCAGCTCCGAATAGAAGGGGATGCTGGCACCTTGAGGCTTTACTGGCAGCGGCGGTATCATTGAAGAAACAAGGCTTACGCCTGTGTATCGTATTCGGTCCTTACAGGTTAGAAATCACATCAGTATCTACCTTTTATGACTTATGTAAATACAGTATTTCTGTTGCCACTGCCATATCTTGACTTGTTGTTCTTGTTCTCTCGCCCTATTCTCTTATTCTATCATGACACCTGATCCTGAAATGTTAAAATGTTGAAAGAGATGAAGCAGGAAATTCATGACATGTGCACCTCTCTGGAACGAGAATTTAGAAACGAAAACAGAGAAGTAAAAGCTGGCACGGAACTGATTAACCAATATTTCGAAGAAATGAAAGTTAGCACGATAACCAATAAAAAGGAAAACGCAGATAATAAGGTTCAGAATGCTTTCCTTCTATCTGAGTGTACACTCCTTAAGGAACAGGTGCAAGCGAATGAACCACGACCGGCTTTATTACTTCGCGACCTGTTCACCGGCGCCACCTCCGTAGCCCCCGATTTTTTACTGCTTGTTTAGTTCATTCTTAGTTCGCCCGACCGCCGCTGCTCTCCGTGGCGCCAGAACTTACCCCCACGCCGAGTGCGGGCTGGCGTAGCGGTAGCAGTGGCGGCTTCTTCGTTGTGTTTTTGTGCTTGTCTGAACACCATGTTTCCGGCTGTTCTGATTGCTGTCCGCATACGTGCCAAGAACGCAATTACTGCTGAGAGCCTTTACATTTCGTAGGCTGTAAAAATCATCGCTCGCGATGGTGCATTGCTGCGTTCCGCTCTGCAAATCGAGCGGGCGCACAGCGAAGGGTATCACATGTGAGGGCTGTCTCATATTAATTTGAGGGCACCAGCCTCTCAGTCTACTACTACTGTCATCATAGCAGGCATGGACAGGGGAGGGCTATCGTACCCTACCTTGGCTTTCGTAGAGTTCGTCAGCCGCCTGGAAGGTGCTGCGTCAAGTGTGGCTCCTGTGCTTGTTAGGGGGCCAACGCCGCTTAAGAAGTTTGCAGACCTAGTGCTGCCGTCACTTACAAAAAATACGCTGTTTGTGTGCTTGAAGGACACCACAGAGCCTCACAGAAGGGCCCTGCTAAACCTGATTGTCCACAAGTTTATGAGGCCATCTTTGTCCAATTTTGCCTCTGATCTCACAGAAGAGCACGCCAAACGAAAATTAATTAATGCCAAACCGAAATCACGAACGGTCCTAAAAGTGTAAGAATCTGGCTGACCTGAGATAAAGTTGTGGCTACGACCGGCTATTGTGCCTGGCAAACAAGCTTTCCTAGTCTGGTTTTATTCATTTTTCATGTAGAGTGCGTCTTGAAATGATTAACAATCGGGTGAATGCTCCTGAAAACGAGTAAGTGTGCATAGCGCGCTTTTTGTCGTAAATTGGCGGAAAGTAGCGCGGCTTCGCCCTGGGATGCTGCTAGCTACAGAGCAGAAGCAATCGTGTTCAGGTTGTGCAGCTGTGCGCGCAAAAAAAAAAAAAAAACAAAGTTTGAGTAGCACCAGAGCCGCGCCCACCACTACAACCGCTCTTTGAGCTTGTTTTAGCTGCAAAACTGCTGCGATGAGAAAGAAAAATATTACCGCTATCAGCCTTTAGTCGGGTACAGCTTTTTGTGGCTATGCAGGGGAATTGCTACGAGTGCGAGACGCCTGCTTCTGCGCTGTTCTCGCGCGCTCATGATAGCCAGAGACTTAGGCGTGTTAGCTGACAGCTCGCGCTCCTAACTACCACTGTATACAGAAAGCTGTCCGCGATTATTGCATCTGATGAATATTAACACGTCTTTGCGGTGCGTGCTTAAACGATGCGGTTTAACACGGCCTACCGGCAACATGGTAACGCAAGCGTACTGAAGCTAACAGAAGCGTACGGCGGGCGCTGCCGAAATGAGTGTAACTTGTGGCGCCACCTGTTGCGGCGCGCCGTCCCTCCTGAACAGTCACGTGATATTTACGCGGACACGCGCCGCCATAGGAGCCGGCGTAGTGAGCAGGTCGCGAGTAATAAAGCCGGTCGTGGAATGAACTAAGAATGGTACAACTGGAACAGTACTCAAGAAACAAAAACCTACAAATCAAAGGTATTCCAGTTTCGCAGCATGAAAATCTACTGAAAATTTTCCAAAATGTGAGTGAATCAATTGTACAGGGCGATGTTGAAGTATGCCACAGGATTCCAACAAAAAGCTCATCGCAGTCAAACATTGTTGTACAGTTTTACAACAGATCGAAATGCGATGCAGTTTTAGAAAAGGCGAGAAAGAAAAGATTTCCAATGGCTGATATTAGTTTAGCACAGTCTGCCCCAGTATATATGAATGAGCATTCATGTTTCAAACTAAACAAGCTGCTGGGGATCACAATTGTGAAAAAGAAATAAAAAAATTGGCATTTTGCATGGACAAGGGACGGCAAAGTTTTCGCAAGGAAGACTGAGTGTTTCTGAGCACTGCGTTATAGCTTGCATCTCGGATCCTGATAAGATCGACTAGGAAAAAGATGTTTTCTTCCGACGTCATGCCAACAAACACCTCTTGTCCAGCTTATCTCTTGCCTTGGGAAGTAGGTAACTTATATGCAAAAAACAAGAATTCATTATGTTTAATCCACATTAACGCACAATCAGCTAGAAATAAGAAAGACCAAATTGTTGCACTTACTGCCTCATTTGGTTTCACCCCAGATGTGCTGATGGTAACTGAAACCTGGTATAAAAATGAAATAGATGTGCTTAGGTTGCCTGGTTATAAATCATTCTTCATAAATCGACCCCTTCAAAGAGGAGGAGGCATTATGTTGATGGTAAAAAAACATGCTGCATTGCCACCTGAATGAGTCATTTTCCTTTGTTACTCTTGATTATGAAGTGCTTCCAATTAAATGCAATGATAATGTATATTGTGCCGTATATGGATCTCCAGGTAGAAACATACCAAGTGTCACGATCCGCCCGGGTTCGTGAACAAGAGAGGGCTCGAGGAACCCTCCGTTAGATGGATGCTCCGCAGCGTGGTGATAACAAACGATGACTGAGCGCCAAGCAGCTGTGCTCCCTGGTGTTTATTGGTGCGGTGACCAATGTTTCCTAACTGAGCCTGGCAGCCACCAAGCCTGGCGGGCCAACGAAGATTATGCCCGAGGGGGCATCACATGCTTGTCACCCTTACCCCTTGTTTGTTTGTCGACAAGAAACGTCCAAGTTCCAAGTGCGAGGCTCTGCCTCTGCCCTAGCCGGGTCGACGGTGCCTGCTACCCAGGCGAATAACGGTCTGGTGGCCTCCGCCGTCGAGCACTCCGCCTGGGCACCATTGTTGACGGGCTGGTTGTGGCAATGCCGGGTGCTGTCTGAGACACCCTCACTCCATCCGGAGGGTCCGCAGTGGTCGGCCTTGTGAGTGGTGCCGGACTTGACACCGGCCCTCCCCCCCAATGGACGCTGCACCACTCGCAACGCTTGCCACCTCAGAAGTGGGCGGTGCTCCACTGGAAGCGACTGGTGTTGCTGCTAGTCCTCCTGTGGGCTGGAACTCAGAATTGGCAGTTGAGGGTGCTGGCCAGGTCCCGAGGCGAGGCTTAACACAGTCAGCGTGTCTGTGCCACGTGGCCCCATCTGGCATGCACAAGAGCAGCGACGAGGCACTAGCAGGAGACACCACCTGTCCGGCAGACCAGGGCGGGCCAGCACAGAAGTTCGTGGTAAAAACTGGAGCTCCTAACTCTGGCAAAGGCCCAGACGGCACCCTTGGTCAGGAGCCAGCTTCTGCTTCAGCTGCTTCAGGAGCACTGCGGATCGAAGGTCTGGATGCAAGGCGTCCAGGGGGCACAGCCAGTGACATCGTGGGGCGTGGTTCGGTACTGAAACACTATCCGGGCAATCTGCATCCGGAAATCCCCAGTCTGGATCTTCTTGAGCTTGTCCTTGATGGTTTGCACCACCCGCTCAGCTGCACCATTCGAAGCAGGGTGGTACAGTGGAACCATTATCAGGCGGATTCCGTTCTTCGTCAGCCAGGCCAGGTACTCCACGCATGCGAAAACAGGACCATTGTGGGACACGATGACGTCCAGCAACCCTTGGGCAGCAAAGACCTGTCGTAGCGCCGCAATGGTCGGGCTTGCTGATGGGAGTGGTGACAGGTAGAACCTCCACCCACATTGAAAAGGCGTCCACCACCACCAGGTAGTGGCCCTTGAAGGGTCTCCCAAAATCCGCATGTAGGCGGGACCAGGATCTCTGTGGGAATGGCCAGGGGGTGATTTCCACATGATGTGAGGCCCGCTGATGCTCCTGGCAGATTTGGCAGCTCTGCACCATGTGAGCAATGTCCTGGCCCAGGCCAGGCCGCCAAACATGGGAGCGGGCCACCATCTTGGTCTTTTCCATGCCAGGATGACATGTGTGCAGCAACTGCAGGACCCTGGACCGGAGACTTTGTGGGATCACCACCCTGGAACCCCACAGCAGGCAGCCCTGCTGCAAGCTCACCTTGGCGGCCTCTTGGCTATATAGGCCTTGCTGAACCAATTCCTCCCCACGGGACACCACCTTGACCACCTGAGGCAGGACTGCGTCCTGTCCAGTCGCTTGCGATACCGCAGCTCTGGAGAGCACTTCTGGGTACGCGTGCTCCAGCATGAACACTTCAGCAGGTTCTGGAAAAGCATCAGGCACCTCTGGCAAGGTCAGGCGGCTCAGGGCATCAGCAGGTTCCAAGTCCTTTTCCGGATGGTACTGACTTTCCCGGAGGTTCCAGACTTTCCCGGAGCTGGTGACTGTAAGCTGCCAGCCTCAAGGCTCAGAGTACCACTCGAGGTGATGCCTGCACGGGAACTGCCTTGTCTGGCCCTAGCAGCCCCAACAGCGGCTTGTGCTCTGTGACCGCCTCGAACTTCCGGCCCCACAAATACTGGTGGAGGCATTCAACACCGAAAATGAGGGCCAAACCTTCCTTGCCCAGCTGGCTGTAGCATTGCTCTGCAGCATGAAGCTGGTGAGAAGCAAACAACACAGGGCGTTCCTGGCCATCCTCGTCCCGGTTCGTCAGGATGGCTCCCACGCCGTACGGCGACGCATCTATGGTCAGGATGACAGGTTTGGCAGGATCGAAATGTACCAGCACTGGAGCATTAGTGATTAGCTCCTTGCCGTGCTGGAAGGCCCAGTCTTGCTCCTTCCTCCAGACCCATTGCTGACCATCTCAAAGCAGATGGAGCGGCTGTAGGTGCTCCGACAGGTTGGGCAGAAAATTCCTGTAGACATTGATGAGGCCGAGGTAGCTCCGAAGCTACTTCTTGTTCCGGGGCTTAGGCGCCTTGAGCATGGCATCAACTTTGCGGAGAGCCAGGGCTAGGCCAGCCTGGGAAATGGCATGTTCCAAGTACTCAACACTGGGGGCCAGGAAAACGTACTTTTCCAGCTTGAGCTTGAGACAGGTGTCCTGCAGTCGTGCCAGGACGTTGTGCAGGTTCTGCAGGTGGTCCTCATCATTGCTGCCAAACTAGGATGTCATCCAAGTACACCATCACATGCCTCAGGTCCCTGAAGAGGTTGTCCATCTCCATCTAAAATATGGCTGGGGCTGAGGCCATGCCAAATGGTACGCGTGAGTGCTGGAAAAGCCCTAAAGTTGTCGATATTCCGACATACTTCTGGGAGGCATCCTGGAGCACCAGCTGCTGGTAAGCATCTCTGACGTCGAGCTCGGTAAACTTCTTTCCACTGGACAATGCTGACACCAGAGACCTTCAATCAGGGGCAATGGGTACTTCTCGACGGTAGTGACGGGGTTGATGGTAACCTTGAAATCCCCATAGATCCTGACACTGCCATCTTGTTTGAGGACTGGTACGATGGGAGCGGCCCTTCAGACGTCTTGACGGGAACCAGGATGACCTCTCGCTGTAACCATTGCGGCTCCTAGGTGACCCCATCTTTCAGGGCGAACGGCAGTGGGCGAGGCTTGAAAAAACGCGGCCGGGCTCCCTCAGGTACATAGATGCTAGCCGTGGTGCCAGTGAATGTCTCCACCCCTGGCTGGAACATGGACTTGAACTCGGTCTGGAGGCTGGGGACGTCTTTCACTGCATGCAAGCTGGCTTCCTGGTACTCTGGCAGACGAATGCCCAGTGCATGAATCCAGTTTCGACCCAGCAGCGTCGGCGACGACCCCTTGGTTAAGTAAAGGGGAAGGGTTGCCTCCCTGTTGCCAAAGCGAACACTGACCTTGGCCTGACCCTGGACCTGGAAGAGCTGCCCGGAGTAACTGCACAGCATGACGCCCGAAGCCTCGACAAACACGCAGCGGAAGGTATGCATGAACCGTTTTCCAGCCACGACAGACACGCTGGCCCGTGTCCAGCTCCATGGAAATGGGTTGCCCGCAGATTTCGACGGTCAGCATGTACGGCGACACACACGACGATACAAAGCCTGTGTGCCACATGTCAAAAATCGGCGGGTCCTCGGCCATGACGTGGAGCCTGGCCGCGGAAGAACTTGAGCCTGCTGCCGCATGCCCCCGCCGCGTACTCTTGCGACGGCTACCCTGGGCGCAGGCTTGCATGGTACCTGGGCTTGAACCAGGCTGCTGCGGCTGTTTGCCGTTCGTCCTCCCCCTTCGGCATACCCGTGACAGGTGCCCAGTCATGGGTATGCACAGGTGAAGCATTGTGCTTGAGAGAACTGGCACTGTGACGGAGAATGGGCACCACCACAGCGACCGCATGAATCATGGTACTGGTACTGGTAAGAAACAGAGAAAAGTTTATAACAGCTGTGTCTTACGAGTACTCACGTACGGGGCAGAAACCTGGAGGCTTACGAAAAGAGTTCTACTTAAATTGAGGACGACGCAACGAGCTATGGAAAGAAGAATGATAGGTGTAACGTTAAGGGATAAGAAAAGAGCAGATTGGGTGAGGGAACAAATGCGAGTTAATGATATCTTAGTTGAGATCATGAAAAAGAAATGGGCACAGGTAGGACACGTAATGAGGAGGAAAGATAACCGATGGGCATTAAGAGTTACGGAATGGATCTCAAGGGAAGGGAAGCGTAGCAGAGGGCGGCAGAAAGTTAGGTGGGCAGATGAGATTAAGAAGTTTGCAGGGACAACATGGCCACAATTAGTACATGACCGCCGCCGCCGCCACGACCGCAGGTACTGCCCTTTGCCGCCAACTTGTTGACCGCCACTTTCGCTGACGGTGAGCCAGTCGCACAGGCAATCTCGCCGAAGTCCTTGGCGGCAGCTTCCATTGCCAGCACTACCTTCATGGCATCGCCCAGCGAGGGGTCGGGAAACTCCAGGAGTAGCGTCTGCATGGCGGTGTTGTTGATGCCGCAGACGAAACGGTCCCGGAGCAGCGAGGCCAGTTGGTCCCCGAAAACGCAGGCACTCAGTAACCCTTGTAGCGCAGCAGTGAACTGCCCGAGGGTCTCACCTTCCCGGCGGCTACGGTTGTTGCAGCGGAAACGCTCCGTTAGTGTGGACGGTGTTGGGTTGAAATGCGAGCGCAGTATGGCGAGCAGTTCACCCAGCGTCCTAACATGCGGCGTGGCTGGCTTGAGAAGGTCGAGCAGGAGACTGAAGACACGGGCCCCCAGCTGGCCAGGAAAATATCCCGCTGTTTGGCCTCGGGTGTGTAGTTAGCCCGGAAGAACATGTGGACTTGTTCCTCGTGAATTAGCTAGGCAGACCCATCTCCCTCGAACCGCTCGAGCCTTCCATATAATGGCATGGCGGCAGCGACAGGGGGCGGTGTCTCGCCACTGGTGGCAGCGTGGGACAATCCGTGGGTACTCATTGCCATTGTCACGATCCACCCAGGTTAGTGAACAAGGGAGGGCTCGAGGCACCCTCCGTTAGATGGATGCTCCACAGCGTGGTGGTAACGAACGATGACTGACCGACGAGCAGCTGTGGTCGCCGGTGTTTATTGGTGCGGTGACCAATGTTGCCTAACTGAGCCTGGCGGGTCAACGAAGATTATGCCCGAGGGGGCGTCACATGCTTGTTGCACCAAGATTTCTGTACTTTATAGATGAGTACCTAAGCTGGATTAATGATAATGGTTTCAAGCTCATTATGACAGGTGATGTAAACATTGACTTGTTAAAGACTTCTAAACCACGTGATGAATTATATGGGACACTTGAACCTAATGGTTTGAAAATGTAGTAAACTCTCCCATTCATATTTCACCCGACTCAACTACGCTAATAGACGTCTTCATAACGAACACTGAAGGTACGAATCTCTCATCCAGTGTTGTAGGCACTCACATGAGCGATCACCTCCCAATTTTTTAATTTTTTAAACAAAGCCAATCTATTGGAACCATGAATGAAATTCATTAGACTGTACAGGACGTGTAATGCACATAGTTTAAACAATTTTTGCAATGATATATTGCTCATTGACTGGTCACCTCCACTGCTTAATTATTACATACGCCGAGACAGCTTACGAATATTTTCACGAGAAGTTTCAATCTAATTATGTGAAATGTTTCAGGTACAAGGTTTTGAAACCTGTGCGTAAATGTAAAAAGCCATAAGTAACAAAACAATGTTCAAAAGAAATACGCACAAAAAATAGTTTATTTCAAGACTTTACTTCAACGTGGTCTAAAGAAACTGCGTCAATTTAGGGTTCAAAGGAATCAAGTAAATAGTCTTCTGCGCCGTGAGAAAAAGATGTACTCACAAAATTTATTTATTGTTGACATTATGAAAAAGACGGATATTGTTTGGAAGCGCATTAACACAGTTCTTTGAAAAAGCGGTTTATAAGGAGACTATTAGGAAAATTACAATTAATGGCAATGCAATATCAGAAAAGGAACTAGCCTAATCTTTCAACAAGTATTTTACCAATTTAGCAAAAAGTTCTCATGATTCAAATTGTTCACACTATCCAACTACAAAGAACAGCCAATCTGCATTTTTGACTCCTACAACAGATAGGGAAATAATATACACTTTCTTAGCTATCAGAAATAGTAAATGTTGCGATGCCAATGGTATTGAAATTGGGCCTGCAAAGTTCCTACTAGATGCAATCACTCCGGTGTTGACATACAATTATAACCTTGTTTTATCTGATGGTACTCTTCCAAAAAGCCTCCAGGTTGCTAAAGTTATAGTGTTACACAAGGGCAGCGACAAAAAAGATTTAACTAACTATAGACCAATATTCGTCTTGCCAATTCTTCAAAACCTCTGGAAAAATTAATTCACAGGCACATTACAGCCTTTACAACTAAGCATAAACTAACAACAAACATGCAGTTTCGATTTACGAGAGGTCAATCTACTGAAACTGCCCTTCTAACACAAAAGGAAATTAGATTCTTTCGAATGTCAGCTATATACATTGGGTATTTTTGTCGACTACTCAAAGGCATTCGACTGCATAAATCATACTACCATACTAGAAAAGTTTAACTATTATGGTTTTCGAGGTGTTTTTTTGAAGTTAATAGAAATATATCTCCAGCATCGCATGCAACACATAGTTATAAACAGTCACGCATCCGATTTGAAACCAGTTATTGCAGGAGTACCACAGCGAAGCATTTTGAGCCCCTTGCTTCTTTGTATTTCTATTAATGATTTAGTGAGTATATTGACAAAGACGTAAAATTTATTGCATCTGCAGACGACATTACAATTCTTGTAACCGAAAAAAATGTTGAAGATGTCATTATGAAAGCCAACAAGGTGCTGTCAAAATTATCATCTTGGAGTATTGCAAACTCGCTAAAGGGACCCTGAAACGATTTTGATTTTTATCAAACGTACTGAGTTGCTAGAGTAGGTCTTTCTGATCATTAATTGATGCATCTAAGAGCTCTGCGTAAAGTGTGTAATTTATTATAAGGTTTTAAAAATGTACATTGCTGCCGATCGCAGCACACTGCTCGGCAGAATTTTCAGCCGCCCCTACCCATATGACGTAAATCACCCAATTGACATCAGTAGGGCGAGCTATCCGATTGGCTGACCAGGGCATGTCATCAATAATTTTTCCACCTTTATGGTGAACAAATGACGATCGTAATAGGTGGAATGTTGGTTGATTTGTTTCTGTAAAAAGAAAGTAACAAAAAGAGAATGCACAAGAACAAGAGCAAAAATGAGCAAGAGCAAGAAAAATGAGCAAGAACCTAAAACTCGAGCGTGCCCATGGCGAGCCAGGTGGCGAGAAGCCAAAAATGAAAGAAAAGCGATGGACCGTGGCCCTGCCATACGTGCACAACTTATCTCACTGCTTGAAAAAGATTGGGCGCAAAGCTGGAGTTAATGTAGTGCTTACTGCCCCGAAAAAACTAAAAAGCCTCTGCCAACATGTCAATGCTGAAGAGCCGATAAACCAGGAAGGGTGCACGATTAATCACCAGAATCATTTTGTGGAGTGCACAGAAGCCGTGGTGTATTCAATACCTCTGAAATGTGGAAAAAGGTATATAGGGCAAACTTCGAGATGCACAAATGAAAGACTAAAGGAACACAAACTTAGCGTCGAGCAGGCTAACAGGAATCTAGGCATCCATATCAGGGATTGCCCCTCAAAAGATTGCGCCGCAGAATTCAGATGCTGTAAAGTGCTGAAGAAACACAATGACCAGCTGATCCGGGAGATAATTGAGGCAGCCGAGATTACCAGACTTCGTGACCAATGCGTTAGCACGCCGTCCTTGTCAATGACAAAAAAAGAACTTGAGCTTTTGCACGTGCAACCATCTTGAGTGCAAAAAAGAAAAAAGTGCATGTTTCACATGATGTGCGATCACGTGACTGTGACACTGTGGGCAATGGTTATAAGAAGCCGTGTTTCTTTCGGAATAAACGTTGTTGAAAGTCAGTGCTTGTGGTGTCTTCTTGTCTCGTCTCTTGTCTACATTTTACGCTGTTACTAGCAGGACCCTATTAAGGAATGCATGCTAGGCCCCATTAAGGGTCTTATATACGGGACACATGGTGGGCTCAACAAGAAACATCAGAAAGAGCTCTGAATGGCTGCCAGTATGCTTATTTAGCATCTAGGTGCTCGTGCTCTAACCAGAGACAACGGGTGAAAGCGTGTATAATTGAGGAACATGTCTCAATTGTGACAGTGACCCCTGTAAATAATTAGTATGCCTCACCCATAAGATGGCTGTGCCGCGGCGAAGCTAAGTAGTCAAGTTCAAATGATTTGGTGACGGCAAATTTTTATATAAATATAACGAAATCTATGGCGCATAAAAATCTATGGCCGCCAGCTAGGACCTTCGGTGGGGATCAAATTAAAAAAAAAATGAATTAACCAGAGTTGAATTAACGGAAGTCCACTGTATCAAACTGTTTCACGATCCTTTTCAAGCTTGATAAATCTGGAATGAACTGCATACGAAAATTCGTTCACCATCTTGTAAAGGTAGTGAATTAACATGTGCTCTGCCAGTAAGCTATCGCCAGTACCATGAATGAAGTTTTGATTTTGTATTTAATTCTAATCAATTCCAAGCTTCCCGCTCATTTTCTTGGAAATGAGGTGCACGTTAGGATTGGTTAAATATGGTATTGGTACATTATGAGCTGCCATTTGTGTTTGAAGCTCTGCTAAGGGCCGGCAAAAAAATCTGCGCTTTCAGAGAGAGATAGTATGTCTTCAATGCGTCCACTGTTCCCTAGCACTGCTAAGGCAGGCATTACAGTCATCAGGGTTTTGATTCGGGTCCCAACTGGGGTCACGATTGGGGTGGGCACATGCGTGCCGATCAGTAAAACTGAAGTTACAGTAGAACTTTGTTCATATGTTGTGGGAAATGAAGTGCAAGAAAAAACATAGAAACTGGAAAAACATATGATCCGAAGTCACAAAAAAGATTTGGCAGACTCAACTGCAGTTGACATCTACATAATGTGAAGCGTTGCACGAATCGTTGCAGCACGAAACATCAGCTGGTAGGGCAAGAGCGGCCTGAGAAGCACGTTGTGGACTTTGCAGCAGCAGCAAGCTTAAGTTTTTTTCTCTTCTTTTTTGGCCTGGGTCAGCAACTTCTTCAGGTGGGGCATCTTGGCGGGAAGTTATGACGTGTGCACTTGGCGAGAAGCGTTGCATCACAAAACGCCAAAGCACCTCGCGCTCGTGGGGTGTGAGTGGCACGAAATGCGCCTTGTTGTTTTTCCTAATGTTTCAAGATAGTGATGGCAAACCGAAATAATATCGAGCTGGTGAGTGACTCCGGAACATGTTGCCAGCAGAGGGAAACATGATGCTCACTTTGCACTGTCTGCAGCAGCAGGTAATGACAAAGCATTTGGGTTATTACCAATTAAAATCATGCAGTACGCTTCCATCATCACTACACCCCTGCAACGCACTGTGAAGCAGATAGGTGAAGATGCTTATTGCAGTAGGATTGGCGATGACAGCTGCGAATGCGACGTGTGATGACCCGTCAGATTTGCTGGTACCGGAAGAGGAAACCGAGTGCGTGCGGGCATTTTCATGTGACACGGTTGGGCAAGTACTGCGGGAAGGCTGCTGCGGCAGGCACCTACTGCTCTCAGTCACGCGTGCCATTCCTGGTTCCAGTGGGATACAGCAGCCGGAAAATGTACCATACGATTGCAGTTTGGTGGCGTACTAACATTGGTGCCAAAATATCACGTTTTCACGGATCGTATCAACTGGCAGAAAGAATGTAACTGTATTAAGTCAGTTTATGTTCTTGATCGCGAATGTTGGCGCTACGAAATTATGCAAAATGGGATTGTATCAACTAGGCTATACTGTATTTGGCAAGACAATTTCAGGATCAAAATAACCAATATCTTGGCCCAAAAAATGTGCGCGCACCAGCTGGGACATTTACTCAGGATTAAATTAGCTAACAAAATCAAATTAACCAAAGACGAATTGACAGAGGTTTACTGTACAAAACTGTTACATGAGCAACCTTAATTTTTGGAGGGAAAGCACCTTGTCTGATATAGATTAAAGATATGAGCCAGCCTGTTTCCTGTCTGATTGTATGTTTCCTATATGTGTCTTTTTTGGCTGGTTTTCTCTTAAAATACAATGCGCCCACTAGCCCAAGAACGTGTTTTAGTAGAATACCTTTCTCATACAGTGGGCCCTTTCCTGTATTCCAACCCAGTCTCTTTCCTGTCTTCTTGTATGCTTCTTGCGTGCATCTTTTTTTGGCAGGTATTTTCTTAAAATACAATGCACCAATTAGCCTAACTACAAGTTTTACATATGAGCTAAGTATGGTGATAAGAACTGAAGAGTGCGTTTAATTGCGTGTTAGTTTAATATGAAAGCCACTAATGTCTTGAGCATTGTTTAGATTAAAAGTAAGCTGCACCTCGTATTCGTCTACAGCAGCAAGACAAATGGAGCTGTTTGTCATCGTCTGAAAGACGGAAGAAGGGCATCTCTCACGGCTCAGTGTGTCCTGCCTGGCCAAGTTGGTAGCGGGGCTGCGCTGGATGCCCCCATTGAGTGCCGAAGGTGGCAGCCCGCCATCCACAGAATCCACGGTGGTGACAATTCGAGACTCCACAATCGCACCCAGCGTTGAAGGGGCTGCTGCAGCTGATGCGGAGACCTGCTGGTGGGGCTGTGGTGCAGCAGAGGCAGCTGCGGAGGCCTCTGCCTTCACTGGCAGGGCGGCAGCTGTCTGCAGGGGGCTGCGGCTTTCGCTCGAAGGAGCACACTGCATTGATAGCACAGCCTCGCATAAGGAACAAGCTGATAGTGCTATGGACCAGCATGCACACAAAGAAAAATCTGAAGCAGGCATAAACACACTTGGCAACCTTACTTAGTCAATTATCGCCCAAAGCAGTCATCTAGGTGCATGGTTTTCATTTGTTCCATTCAAATAAATACAGGTCAGGCACACAGGTTCCTCGATTTTTTTAACCCCCACTCTTCACGTTGCACTGAATAATGTAAGCAAAATCATATAAAATTAATGATAAATGTTACTTATTTATTTTTTATTTAGACACACACTCTCTGGGATAAAGGCAGATACGACTATCTTATTAGGGCCTCCCTACCACACTGTTACAATACACTGCTTTATGAGGGTACCCCTACCCATGATTAAAATTACGCCAAGATAATTTTATTTTGCACCTCTCATATTTAGTTTGTCAATGCCAAAAACTCATTGCTTTATCTTTTTCAGCCATGCACTTCAAGTTGGCAATATACTAGACAAAAAACGTGGAAAGGCAAAGAACAGTGGAAGAAAAAAGGTTAAAGAGGAGCAAGAACAAAAAAGAATCACGAAAATATTAAAAGCAGTCACTTTGCTAGGTGCCAGGCAGACGTGCGAGAGATTGCATGAGATCGAGCAAGCGACTTCATTTGCTTGCAGCAATATAGACAACTGATTTACGCATTCCGATACATTATACAGCACTCTCCATTATTTCACATGGCACTTTTTTCTCACGCAATACAGCACAGTCACCACTGTGCTGTTCAGACAATGAAAAAAGCATGAAGCAAGACCCCTCATTTCCTGCCCTTGCAACACTAAGGCTACCTCATCACCTTGGAAGGCAGTAGCGCTGGAAGAACAGAAAAAGAAACTACGTCGAACGCTGGGCTCATTCTGTGAGGCTTTTTGAAGGCTACCGCCTCTGGTGTGCACTACCTTCCCCCGTGACCAGAGTTGGAGGTCACGTGTTCTGGTGAATTTTGTGGGCAAAGGCAGCTCAACTCATACTCATTTTGTATATATATTGTAAATGTAATCTTCTACACTCCCAACATTCCCATAACATGTTGGTGGAGGTGTGGGGTACCATGAGTGGAAACGGAGCTCTGCTGTGGACGTCGCATCACCGTCTGCACCATGAATGACTGTGAGCACTCGTGATCAACGTCGTTGCCGCCTCCTACATCACCGTCGCATGCTACGCCGCTTTCACCTTCGGTTGTCGTTGTGCAACCCAAGGATCCTGGAACTTTCTGCGGGACCGATGGCACCGACAATGAAGAGTGGGTGGCCATGTGCGAACGTGTGAGTGGAATCAACAGATGGGACCCTACGCTTATGCTAGCTGACCTGTTGTTCTACCTAAGAGGCATGGCAAAGGTGCAGTACGAAAGCCACGAAGAGGAGCTAACCAGCTGGGACCAATGCAAAGAGAAATTGACAGAGTTGTTTGGCAAACCAGCCAGCCATAAAACTGCCGCAAAGGAACTGGCCTCCTGTACCCAATCCCCCATGGAGTCCTACGTCTCAAATATCCAGGACGTGCTGGCACTTTGTCGTAAGGCCATTCATGACATGACAGAAGCCAAGAAGGTCGGGCTATTGCTGACGATGCGTCTTATCTGCTCATGTGCAAAAGCTGCTCTACAGTTGATGCAATCATTAAAAAGTGCCGACAATTTGAGCAGGCCAAAAGCCAATGCATCTTGCAACCCTTAGCCAGACTTCCCAATACTGCCGTAACGTCGACGTGTGAAGATCAACCTGCACAGCAGCATGCGTCGTCATCAGAGGACGTGGTGCGAATCGTTAGATGTGAACTGGATGCTATGGCGCCCGCAGCTTTCTGTTCGCGTAGCCCTGATGCTACCACATTTTCAGTTCCTCTCATACAAGCCATTGTTCGCCAGGAACTTGTTTACATTCTGTGTGTGCTGTCGCCCATCCCAGAGCTAACGAACGCCCTTCCACTATTTTCACTCCACCCTGACGCTTCTCTCTGCGTTATCGCAACCCGACTGAGTGGAGAACTGCGGACGACCAGCCAATATGTTTCACCTGTTGTCGCATTGGTCATGTTGCCCGATACTGTCGAAACTCGTGGCCCTCAACACCTCGCACGCCGACCAACACGAGCCGGTTTGATGCAAATGGCTGCAATGTTTCGTCCACCGCCGAGTCTAACAGTGCCGACAACTCTGCTAGGAACACGTGGTACAGCCGCTCACCATTGCCGCGCGGACACCAGTCTCGTTCACCACAAACACAGTCACCCGTCTTCCCGTTCACCGCAGCTACATCGCCTTTCGTCCCCTGTGGCTTTTGGCTGCACCCTTCCAGACATTTAAGAAACGCAACCCTCGAAAGTGGTGCTGCATTGTCTACTACCGCAGAAAATCCTCTGTCTGTGCCCACAAGGAGAAGTGTAATAGACATTAAAATTGACGGTGTACCTGTCCACGCACTCGTCGCCACTGGAGTCCACATATTTGTGATGAGTGCTAGCCTACATAGACGTTTAAAAAAGGTCCACACCCCAGCAGCTGCCCGAGTGCTTCCTGTGGCTGACGGTGGCATGCTGGTTGTTCTTGGAATATGTACTGCGCGCTTCATTATAGCTGGCCACCCTACTTCTGTTCTCCTTGCTGTGATTGACAACTGCCCTCAAGACGTTATCCTTGGATTGGACTTTTTATTCACTCATTCTGCTCTCATCGACGGCACGACCGGTGTTCTTCAGTTGGAACTGCCTCTACGCACTTGTAGTGCTTGCTTCACGATGTGCGTCTGTCACTCGAGGCAGTTACTTACGTCACTTTGACCGTGCAGCCACAGGTACCTGACGGTGAATATGTGCTTCGCCCCATCATCAGCGTGCTTTTGAACCAGAAAGTTGCTGTTCCGTATACGTTGGTCATGGTTACTAACAATGATGTCGTTCTACCACTTCTGAATTTCAGCCTGTGCCCTCAAGTGATTCCAGCGGGCATGTTCTTGGCCAGCATTTCTAGTGGTTCCGAATTTGACATTGAGGGTCTGAATGCCGATATGGCTTATTAGCGCCAATTGCAACTTACAGCTCTGGTTCCTTAACAGATGACTTCGCGAAAATGATTGCACCTGACCTCACCTCTGCACAGGCCTTGGACATATGTCACCTGCTTGAATCGTACAGTGACATCTCTGATTTCGGCGACAGGCCTTTAGGCCAAACATCTGTCGTTCACCACCGTATAAACAATGGAGACACGAACCCTATTTGTCGGCGTCCCTATTGGGTATCGCATGCTGAACTTCGAGTCATCCAATCAGAAGTGGACAAAATGCTCCACAAAGGGGTCATCGAGCCATCAGCCAGCCCTTGGACTTCGCCTATCATCCTTGTGAAAAATAATTATGGTACCTGGCATTTTTGCGTTGATTATCACCACTTAAACAAGATCAAGCGAAAAGACGTCTACCCACTACCATGCATCGATGACGCCTTGGACTGCTTGCACGGCGCTAAATACTTCTCGTCCATGGATCTTCAATCTGGCTACTGGCAGATTTCAGTAGATGAAATGGACTGGGGGAAGACAGCATTCATCACGCTGGATAGCTTATATCAGTTCAAAGTCATGCCGTTTGGCCTATGCAATGCTCGTGCGACATTTGAATGTATGACGGACTCTCTTCTGCGAGGTTGCAACTGGACCATCTGTCTTTGTTACCTTGACGACATTATTGTTTTTTTTCCCACGTTCGGCAGCCACTTTACCCGACTCGCTGCAATTCTTGCGATCTTTCGAAAAGCCGGCCTTCAACTCAACTTCACGAAATGTCAATTCGAGCGCCGTCAAATTACCGTGTTAGGACACCACGTTGCCGTATCCGGTGTCCAAGCAGATCCAGAAAAAGTTCGCGCTGTACACAGTTTCCCTGTGCCACATTCTGCTTCTGATGTGCGCTGCTTCGTCGGCTTGTTTTCTTACTTTCACCGTTGCGTCAAAAACTTCGCTGACATTGCTCGGCCTACGACAGATCTTCTAAAGAAGAACCCACCATTCTCATGGGGCCCGGAGCAGGCTCACATGTTCACCGCTCCCATCGGGTTTCTGACCACCCCTCCAATACTTGCCCACTTTGATCCATCTGCACCGACCGAACTCCACACTGACGCAAACGGCCACGGCATCGGAGCTGTTCTCGCCCAACAGCAAAATGGTACCGAGTGCATGATAGCTTACACCAGCCGCCTGTTGTCACCTGCTGAGAGAAATTACTTCGTCACCGAGCGGGAGTGCTTGGCTTTAGTTTGGGCTGTCACCAAGTTCCAGCCATATTTGCACGGCCATACGCTTTCGGTCGTAACATACCACCACGGCCTCTGCTGGCTGTCTTCCCATCGGGACCCCACAGGACGGCTTGGTCGCTGGGCTTTGTGGCTACAGGAATTTTCATTTATTGTCAACTATAAGTCTGGATGTCTGCACAAGGACGGTGACCGCCTCTCGCGTCACCACATGGATCATCCCGATCCTGTTGCGCATGGTCCGGTGACCTGCGTGATGGCTTTGACTGACATGACCGACATGCGCACTGAACAACAACGCGACGCATTCTTACAGTCCATAATCGCCAGAGTGCAATCTGGCAGCACAGACAGCACGTGCCGCATGTTCATGTTGAATGACAGCATCCTCTACCACCGCAATATCAACCCTGACGACCCTGACATGCTCCTTGTCATTCTTCGTCTTGTGCAATCCGTCGTTCTCGAACAACTTCACGATGCACCGATGGCGGGACACCGTGGAGTTTTGCGTACATACGATGACGTACGACGCCGGTTCTTCTGGCCGGGTCTCTACCACTCTGTGCGTCGTTATGTCGCAACTTTCGAATTGTGTCAGCACCAGAAGAAACCTCCCCTGCTACCCGTGGAGCGACTCCATCCAATTGAAGTTCCCTCTGAACCATTCTTTCGCGTAGGCCTTGACCTGCTTGGCCCTTTTCGAATGAGAACTAGAGGGAATAAGTGGATCGCTGTCGCTACTGATTATGCGACACGCTATGTGATAACAAAGGCGTTCCTGACTAGTTGCGCAACAGACGTCGCCGATTTTCTCCTTCACGACGTCATTTTCCAGCACGGTGCACCTCGACAGTTACTTACAGACCACGGCCATTCGTTCTTGTCTCGAGTTGTTGATGACCTCCTCCGCTCTTGTGCCACTGAGCACAAGTTGCCCACCGCCTACCGCCCACAAACGAACGGTCTTACGGAACGTCTCAACCGAACACTCACAGAGATGCTGTCGATGTACGTTTCCAACGATCATCACAACTGGGACGCCACGCTGGCCTACATGACATTCACATATAACTCGTCCCGACATGACACCGCAGGATATTCACCCCTTTATTTTTTGTATGGTCGCGACCCTGCATTGCCCTTTGACACCATCCTACCTTCTGTGCCCCAAATTGCTACTGAGTGCGCTCGCGAAGTCATCAATTTCGCTCACACGGCACGTCAAGTCGCCCGATCTCGCTTATTAGCCTCGCAGCATTTGCAAAAAGAGCATTACGACCGGTGCCATCCCGATGTTCAGTTCACCCCAGGTGCTTGGGTGCTGCTTCGGTCACCATGTCGTCGGGTCGGCCTCTCACAGAAGCTTCTCTCTTGCTACACAGGGCCTTATGAAGTCCTACGTCAAGTTAACAACGTCAATTACAAGATCGCGCCGTTACAGTTTAATTCATCTTCAAGTTCGTCGCCTGTTGGCGTCATCCACGTTTCACGGCTGAAGCCATACTTCGCAGTTCTTCGCCTACCATGCGCCGAGACGGCGCTTCACCACCCGGGGGCCCAGTTATGGAAGGATGAATGAAGTGAGGAAGAAGAAGATCGGGAGACGCTGGCTGCTGCTGGTTGTTGGTGGTCAGCCATTTAACTGCGCGGACTCATTTTGTATATATAATGTAAATATAATCTTCTACACTCCCAATATCCTCGTTGCAATATGTTCCCATTTCATACGATTTTCTTGCACCAACATTCACAATCGTGAACACAAAAAAATGACCTAATACAGTTATGTTTATTTTTTACTGGTTGATACGCTCCCAGAAAACATTACTTTTCAGCGGCCACACTCAATAGAAAGCATGTTCAATACATAGTAGTATGCCACCAAACTGCAATCGTATGGTACATTTTCCGGCTGCTGTATCCCACGAGAACCAGGAATGACACGCGCAAGCGAGAGCAGTAGGTGCCTGCCGCAGCAGCTTTCCCGCAGTGCTCGTCCGCCCGCACCATGAGAAAATTCCCACACGCACTCGGTTTCCTCTTCCGGTACTGGCAACACCTTCTTGTGGGTCGTTGGATGTCACGTCATTGCCAATCCTATCTTGATAAGCACATTCACTAATCTGTTTCACAGTACGTGTGTGGCATAGCCCAGCTGGAAGCACACTACCACACACCTTTAAGAGGCAATAACCCAAACGTGCCGCCGTTCCCTACTACAGGCGCCGTGAAATGAGCATCATGTTTCGCTCTGGCGGCATGGTACTCCAGCGTCACCCACGAGCTCGATTTTTTTTTTCAGTTTCCCATCGCTGTCTTAAAACACTACACAACAGGAAAACAAGAAAGCGCGTCTTGGGCCCCAACAGCTTGACTAAACATGTCGGTGTCTCGCGTCAACGATTGTCGCCAAGCATGCACATTAAGGCTTCCTCCCAAAATACCCCACTCAAAGGAGCTGCTAACTGAGGCTGATGTTGAAGAGCGCAAACATAAGCTTGCTAAAACCACAAAAATGACAATGCAAGTCTGGGACTGTTCAGGCCCCAACAACCCGGCGCGCATCAGCATCTCGAACTACAGCTCAGACAACTTTCTTCCTTTGAACTTTATTTCACATTTTAGTTCCTTTCTACAGCAAAACAAAATGCAAGGGCAGCAACAAAAAGCTGCACAACCTTGACGAGGTTCCTGTCCCCTTTCTTTGACAACCAGCTGCAGCACATTCACCAAAGCATGTGTTAGATATGTACAAAACAAATTTATATTATACATGCATCCATATACACATCAGAACATACATAAAATTTATATATATTCACATTTCTGCACATACGTATCTACACCTATGCAACATCTATACATATTTACACCTATGAAGCCATACATCTTATCCAAAAAGAAATAAAAAAAAGACGATCATGTAGAAATGATAAGCAGCACCTGTAAAAATATATGTTAAAAATAATACCAACAATTTTACTCAGAATGTAACGGCAATGTTCAACAGAACATAAAAAGAAATGCGGAATGATGGAAAAGCGAAAGATATGAAATATCGCAAAAATTTTCAAACCTTGCAATTTAGAAAATTTGACCTTTATTCATCATCATCATCATCATCAGCCTAGTTACGCCCACTGCAGGGCAAAGGCCTCTCCCATACTTCTCCAACTACCCCGGTCATGTACTAATTGTGGCCATGTTGTCCCTGCAAACGTCTTAATGTCATCCGCCCACCTAACTTTCTGCCGCCCCCTGCTACGCATCCCTTCCCTTGGAATCCAGTCCGTAACCCTTAGTGACCATCGGTTATCTTCCCTCCTCATTACATGTCCGGCCCATGCCCATTTCTTTTTCTTGATTTCAACTAAGATGTCGTTTACCCGCGTTTGTTGCCTCACCCAATCTGCTCTTTTCTTATCCCTTAATGTCACACCCATCATTCTTCTTTCCATAGCTCGTTGCGTCGTCCTCAATTTCAGCAGAACCCTTTTCGTAAGTCTCCAGGTTTCTGCCCCATATGTGAGTACTGGTAACACACAGCTGTTATACACTTTCCTTTTGAGGGATAGTGGCATCCTGCTGTTCATGATTTGAGAATGCCTGCCAAACGCACCCCAGCCCATTCTTATTCTTCTGGTTATTTCAGTCTCATGATCCGGATCCGTGGTCACTACCTGCCCTAAGTAGATGTAGTCCCTTACCCCTTCCAGTGCTTCGCTACCTATCGTAAACTGCTGTTCTCTTCCGAGCCTGTTAAACATTACTTTAGTTTTCTGCAGATTAATTTTCAGACCCACCCTTCTGCTTTGCCTCTCCAGGTCAGTGAGCATGCATTGCAATTGGTCTCCTGAGTTACTAAGCAAGGCAATATCATCAGCGAATCGCAAGTTGCTAAGGTATTCTCCATCAACTTTTATCCCCAATTCTTCCCACTCCAGGCCTCTGAATACCTCCTGTAAACATGCTGTGAATAGCATTGGAGATATCGTATCTCCCTGTCTGACGCCTTTCTTTATAGGGATTTTGTTGCTTTCTTTGTGGAGGACTACGGTGGCTGTGGAGCCGCTATAGATATCTTCCAGTATCTTTACATATGGCTCATCTACACCCTGATTCCGTAATGCCTCCATGACTGCTGAGGTTTCGACTGAATCAAACGCTTTCTCGTAATCAATGAAAGCTATATATAACGGTTGGTTATATTCTGCACATTTCTCTATCACTTGATTGATAGTGTGAATATGGTCTTTGAATATGACCTTTATTAATTAAATTTAATTTCAGTGCCTTTCTTGTGATAGCTTTAGTTTGGTATGGGAAGCATACTATATTTACTCGCATAATGATCGCACTCGCGTAATGATCGCACCCCTTAATTTTGTCATCAAAATTTGATTTTTTTTAAATTTCCCGTGGAATGATCGCACCCCGAACTTGCCGCAGCGATATGTCGTGTGCCAAGTCTAGCTGATATTGATCACGCTTACCATCTGTCGAATGCTAAGCGAACGACTCTTCAAGACAAACTAAGCGGTCTGCACGCACCAAACATTCTTAAGTAGATGCCTCATTTCGTTACTTTCATCACTTTCTGCACATCCACGACTAAAAAAAAGCTGCAACCAAACTTGCCTTTATTATGTGTAGGCTTTATAATGGTTGTGGTCAACAACAACAAAAAAGGCGCCTTTCTATTCTTCTCATCTGCACTCGTGGGCACGCAACAAATTGCGAGCGGCAACGATAGTAGCCACATTTACACTGATACATTAAAAGTGTACCCTATTCATACGACAACGCTTGTAACACAGCTAAGATATTCACACACCCTTAGCGGAAACATGCCGTATTAGGACAGCAGTGAAGACAGATGCCGCAGTTTTCGCAGCATGCCGGTCATGTGTTTCTATGTCACTGGCAGCTAAGCGCACCCATCTATTTCTGTCCCCTCAAAGACATGGCTATGTCTTTGTCCCTGGAGACATGGCTATGTTATTGCCACAAACTTGCTGATATTAACAATATTATTCATTACTGATATGGAAGAAACTGTTTCAATGCACGTTATGTACTCACGAGAAGAAAAAAAAATTGCATTCGGCACGTTCGGCTTGCTCCGCCTGCCGCCATTTTTCTTTTGGTGTTCCGGAGCAAAGGCGGGGCGAAAAAAACTTCTTTTTTTCGCAGGAAATTTAACCCGTGTAACGATCGCACCCCTGATTTTGCGTCAACCTTTCTGACAAAAAAGTGCAATCAATATGCGAGTACATACGGTATATCACGTTTACTATTCTCGGCACCTGGTACTGCAATCACCTGAAACCGTAATTAGTTATTGTGAAAGGTAACACCCACTGGCTCCATTTTCTGAATTCATATAATGCTCACTTTGATTTGACTAAGTTGCACAAATTTATGAAAGCCTTGTTTTCACACTGAAAATATTACTTTTAACGCAACCGCTTATAGTGCAGGACTGGATATAATGCAATCTTTTCTGGCTCCCATTTATCTTCCCATAGAACTTCATGTATGTGGGAGCGGTGAAATATGACATACAGGTTATAATGCAGTTGCCAAGAAATCCCAGGCATGAGAAGCAGCGAGTGCGCCTCTCCACGAGGTGCCCAGGAGAGAGCGACGAGGGCGATGCGGAGGAGGTACAGAGCAAGGGAATGAACAGAGAGAGAGAGGGAAAGCCACACTAGCTCCACGGGGGTTGCCTAGGCGATGGGAAAGCCTTTTGACCTGGCTACTTCTTAGCAGCACACATACCGTACTGAACGCATGCCCATTGTAGCTCTTTGACTGTTCAGCTTGTGTGTGGAAAGTAAATACAATTATCAATTGATATTTTCCAACACGGATGAGGTTTTCAAAAATTTCTAAATTATTGGGCAAGCGGGAAAAACTAATTTCGACACTAACATCAATTTGCAGCTTTTTTACAACTCCAGCAACGGAGAAAAATCGATCGAGGCCACGAGTGCGTTTCACATTTGTTATGAGCCAATAAAGAAAGAACGAAGAAGAAGAAAGAGCAGAGCATAAAAAGAGGACAAGAAAGCACGAGGAGTCAGTGGAAAAAAAAGAAGTTAGAAAATAAGAGCACCCGAATATAAAGAATACAATATATGAAAGAAGAAGGGCAAAAGTGCATGCGGAGCTATGTGGCCAACGGGAAAAAGAGACACGTAGCTGAAGAGAACGGCCCAGCTATGCTCTGAAACAATGAAGGGCAGAAGGAGCTGGAGGCCGAACAGGGCATGTGGAGTGCGGAGATACCAGTGGAAGCTGCTCTTCAGCTGCCGCAGCTGCGACTCGCTAGCTGAGCGGGCACTCCACCGGAGACCGCACAGCTACAGGCTGACGGAGCCATTTCCAGGACTACCTGCGGCTACAATCCACAGGCTGAAAGGAGTCGACCGGGCGATCTAGGTGCCTCGGTCCCCCCGCTCTGCCCCGACTCCCTCACCCGATCAACCGTGGGCCGAATATCGGGCGCAGCGACGTTGAGTCCACGACGCATCGGCAGGCCCAATGACGTGTCATCGGAAGCAGCAACAACTAGACACGGCTACGTCGACGGACTTGATGTAAATATTTTGAACTTCCTAGCATGTTGTGTGTAAGGACTTTAGACAACATCCTCAATTAACTCACTTTGTGGATAGTTTATCGTGTGTTAGGTTTTTCTGCTATTATGTTTGTAACGCGTGCTTTCTTGACATATGTATTTTTCTTATGCTCATGCCCCATAAAGGCTTTCCCTAACTCAAACGTTCCTTGCGTCGTGTTTACCACCATGAGACTTTGATAAAATATTGGCGAGCCTGCCAGGATTCATCTCCCGAATACTTGGTCTCGCACTTCGCAGGAACATGGATTAAGAGAAGCTGTTGGGGGTAACCAGTTCTCTGCGACTAAGCCGCGAAGAATCGCTTAGCCTTTTTGGTTGAGCGCAAAAAGAAGCTCGAGAAGCATGCGAAGCCGAAAAAGAAATTTTGTTGTTAAAGTTGCGTTTGTCCGATGTGTCTATTGGAAGAGATGATGCAGACAGATCGTTTGTTTCATCGTAAATGGAGCCGCAAAGAACAAACAACAAAGACAATTTGTTCACGAAAGTTAATGGCTCCATTTGATGATAAGAAAGATGACCTCGAAGCTTATGTGCATTGTTTTGAAAGAATTGCTTTAGGACAAGGCTGGGAGCGATCTGAGTGGGCGACAGCGCTTAGTTTGTGTTTAGTAGTAGAAGCCTCGAATGTGTTCGGAAGAATGCCAGCATCTGAGCCAATAAACTTCGACAAAGTCAAGAAAGCACTACTGCAGAAGGATTCCGTGAGAAATTCCGGTATTGTAAACCAGAACAATTAGAGACTGGTAAGCGGTTTGCTTGCCATTTGACAAATTATTTTGGTAGACGGATGGAAATGGCAAGCACAGAGATTGTGGGCAAAGTGACAGCGGCGGCGACACGATGTTAAAACGCTGTTTCTTCATTGTGCAGATCCTTGGATGCGTCGTCGAGCCTGTTTTACCGGAGTGTACGCCATGGGACATCATCTTCGCATGTTTCCCGGTTGATTCATCGCTCTACGAGCTACACGAGAAGACCTTCATCATTGCATCGCCCGACTGCCCTATCGCGCCTGTGCGTGATAGTCCTGGCATGCTCGGGAAATCAACAACCTGCCTGCGTGTTCCATGGAACTCTGGTACTCGTGCGCACACCATCGATATCTGGAGCGATACCCCGACGTCACCATTCAAGGGTTTAAAAGCGGCGCTGGAAGCTTCGCTCGTCAGTGGGCAAAGTGACAGCGGCGGCGACACGATTTTAAAACGCTGTTTCTTCATTGTGCAGGTATGTTATTTCGAAAATCCGCGATGGTTTAAATCTGACAATCGATCATTGCTGCTGTTTCTTTGCCCACAAGACGCTGCTGATTTATGCTTGAATGCCTTGTACTGTATCAATTGCCTTTTGTTGAGTGGAGATGTGGAGTTGAATCCTGGTCCCCCCAAAGTTGATCCCTCAAAAAAGCTCGGCAATTCATCGAAAAGTAATGATTCCAGTAACAGTTCTTCTGAACGCTCTACGCGCTCTACAATGACCACTCAACATTCGGCTACTGCGGCATGTTCGACCGAAAATGTTGACATTGTCACTATGCTTACTGAGGTTCTTGAACGACAAAAGCTGATGGCTGACGACCTTGCCAAAATCAAGTCATTCCAAGCTTCTGTTAACTCGAGTTTTGATGCGCTAGAAAACCGCGTGGCAGTACTTGAGTCGCCTACAACAGGTCAGAAGGTTGATGCCAACGTTTCCGATCTTCTCCGCTCTGAGGTTAAAGCATTAACTGGAACTGTGGCTCAGTTGGTTGCCAAAAATGACGACCTTGATAACCGATCCCGTCGCAACAACATTATTATACATGGCTTGGCCGAAAAACCGGATGAAAATGAGAATACTTTGCTAGATGGGGTTGCACAGATATTTTCTGATATGCTGCAAATTACGCCTCCACACATTGAGCGTTGCCACAGGATTGGCGGAAAGCGCAGAGAGCGTCCACGCCCAGTTATTCTTAAGCTGCTGGATTTTCGGGAAAGGTCTGCGGTGATGGAAAACGTCTCGAAGCTTAAGGGATCGCAATATTACATCACTGAGGATTTTTCAGCCGGCGTTCGTGCAGTCCGGAAAAAAATTTGGGATGCCTCAGAACCTTTTCGAAGACAGGGATCTGTTGTCAAGCTACACTATGATCACGTTTTTATCGACAAAGTGCGGTACAGTTGGGATGGCGTGCCTAATGCCCTTATCAGAGACCCAAAATCCTTCATTAACAGAACATCTCGTTCCACACCGCCCGATTCGTCGGCTGCAGTTAAGCCTTCTGAGTCACTACGTCCCACTTCTGACTGACTGCCTCGTAATTCCAATTGTAACCTTTCAATTTTAAACCTCAATGCTAGGAGCATAACTAACAAGTTCGGAGACTTTTTGTCTTTAACTTCTGCACACTCGCCTCATGTGGTTGGTATCACAGAAACTTGGCTGCATGATGACATACTAGACTCCGAGTTCACTCCTCCTGGCTACGTTGCGGTTCGCGCAGATCGGCGACACTCTAAAGGTGGCGGCGTTGCGCTGCTTTTTCGGTCGGATCTCAAGTTTTCACGATTGTCACCACCAGGTGACATAGAATCCGTCTGGTGTAAACTTTATCTAGACAGGGCACATGTCGTGATAGGTGTTGTTTACCGTCCACCAAGTTCCTCTGTCGACCACATTCTAACTCTTAGTCGCTATATTAACGAGCAGCAGCTGACTACGGGTAACCTTATTTGCATGGGTGATTTTAATGCCCCCGGCATTCATTGGCCTACTTCAACACTTGTGAAAGAGACTGCCATAAATAGAGAACTAGTTGCTTTTTCTCTTTTATTCGACCTTGTCCAGATTACCAATAAACCTACACGATGCGGTGCTCTGCTCGACTTGGTTTTCGTTAGTTCTAACATTGTTGCAAAGGGTTACAGAAGTGATGTCATCGAGGGAATTTCTGATCACCAGGCCGTTCTTGTCTCTCTAAATTTCTCGGTCACTAAGCAAAATTTTGTTTTCTCTACATTTCCTGATTTTAATCGCGCTGATGATGTTTCAATAATAGACGCTCTGTCTGATAGTTTTGAAGAATTTGCTGCACTGAGTACTACTTGTGATGTTAACGCATTGGTAACTTATTTCGAATGCTTGGTTAAAAAAAGTATTCAGCGTTTTATTCCTTTCAAAACAAAGAAGAAAAATGTGAGAATTCCCTGGATGACGCGAGATATATTACATCTGACACGTCGTGTAAATAGACTAAGGTGTAAGAGGCGCTTTACCAATCAGGCAGCCATGACGAGTTTCATTGAAGCAAAAGAGGAACTTAGGCTGAAAATTAACTGCGCTAAAGATTTCTTCTTCGGTGTGCAGCTGCAGGGCCTACTAAAAACCAACCCGCGTAAATTTTGGTCGTCTGTTTTGCCACGTGATTCGACGGCTACTTTTATGGTGATTAACAATGATTCTACCAATGATCCATTTCATATCTCAAACGCATTTAATGACTATTTCAAGTCCGTTTTCACTCGCGACAACAACGTCATCCAACCAGACATCATTGCTCGTTGTGACGTACCCATCAATCACATTAACATTACCGAAGAAGGTGTGTTGAACTTAATATTGAAACTCGATATTAAGAAGTCTGCTGGGCCAGATGGCATTCCGAATTTGTTTTTGGTACGGTACTCATTATGGACCTGTCGCTACCTCACTGTCATATTTCGCAAGTCGCTGGCATCCTCTACAGTACCCTCATCCTGGAAAATGGCTCAAGTTCTTCCTTTATTCAAGGCCAGTGACAAACACGTCTTATCTAATTATCGACCAATTTCTATAACCTCTCATTCTTGTAAAATGTTAGAGCATATTATTTATAAACACATCATGGAATACCTCGAGTCACATAAATTACTAATTTCCAGCACGGCTTCAGACGTGGGTTCAGCACATTAACACAGTTAAGTGAATTTACACATGACATCTGTATTAACCTCGACTCGGGCAACCAAATTGACGCAATCTTCATTGACTTTTCAAAGGCATTTGATACAGTGATTCATTCGAAATTAATGTATAAACTTGACGCCATCCTTAATAATCGCCACATTCTCAGCTGGATTTCTAGTTTTCTTTCCGATCAATCTCAGTTTGTGTCCTTTAACAGAGCTAATTCCAGGGTGACAGAGGTGCCTTCAGGAGTACCACAAGGTTCTGTGCTGGGTCCGTTGCTTTTCTTGATCTTCATAAACGATTTGCCTCATCACATAACCTCAAATATATGTTTGTATGCTGATGACTGTGTATTGTATCATAAAATTTCCTCCTTTGATGACCATTTACAGCTTCAAGAATCATTTTCTAATTTTAGCTCTTGGTGCGATACCTGGCAAATGACAATTAACGTCCGTAAAACCGTTGTTATGAATTTCACTAATAAAACGACCCCTTCCGCTTTTACTTACAAAGTTAATAATACTCCAATTCAGAGCGTTAGTGAATATAAATACCTTGGTCTTGTTTTCACACCTAGTATGTCTTGGTCGAAGCACATTGATTTAATAAGCTCAAAAGCACTGAAAAAGTTAGGCTATCTGCGCCGCACATTGACCACAGCCCCAAGAGATACTAAACTACTCATGTATAAGTCACTAATCCGGCCTATACTCGATTATGCTTCTCCCGTCTGGAATCCACACAAACAGTGCCACATTAATCAAATTAAGGCCATCCAAAAGAAAGCGATCCGCTTCATATGCCGTAGGTACGATAGGGATTTTTCGCCGTATACAGCGCTTTCATCCCTAGGCTTAGAACCGCTCTCAGATCGCCGACGCACGGAATCATTGAAGTTTTTGCATTGCGTTATTAACTCTTCTTGCCGTATATCTTCGGATAACTACCTAACTCCTGCGAAACCGTCTAATACTAGAAGTCACCATCAACTAAACATCGCACCTTATTTCGCCCGTACGGACACATTTAAATACAGTTTATTTCCCCGTGTAATCGAGTACTGGAATTCTTTGCCTGGTGCTACTCGTTCTCTTCCTTTAAACTTATTCTTGGCGGCCACTGAATAGTTTTGGTTTGTGTTTGTTTGTATTTTTGTATTGGGCCTGTATTACTTACTATTCTCATTTCTCTGCCTTTCACACCCACTCCTGCAATAGCCCGATAGGGCTGCAGTATGTACAAATAAATAAATAAATAATAAATAAAAATGACGTATGAAGGAGTCAGGGAGCGCATTGTGATTGAGCAGTCCTTGATTTGTTGTAGCCCAGAACTCAATGTTTTTCTTAAAGAATGCTCACTGAAATGTCTAGATGACATTGCTGAATCTGCTGACCAATTTCTGGAAGCGCAAAGCTTGAAGGATTGAGGTAAGAACAAAGAAGAAACTCACAAAAGAGAAGATGATGTAAACCACATTAGGTAAAATGCAGTACCTAAGGTACTTAGATGTTTCCTGTGCAGCCGCATCGGTCACCATGCAGTAGATTGTCATGTAGGAGGAAAGCCACCAAAGGCGCATATCATTTGTCAGCACTGCAAGAGATAAGGGCACCGCACAGAAGACTGCAGGCAACAGAACCAAGAAAAGGCGGCAGGTGTGCTTTCCCTAAATAGTGGAAGGGCAGCAATCATCGCAAGAATCAGCCCAAAATACCCAGAATACACATGATATGGCGAAAACCATGGCCTTGGACAACAAGAACACGTTCGAGCAGACAAGGATGTCACTGTGTCTTCCTGTAGTTGACGGAGAGATTAATGGAATATGAGTCTTGGTTCTACGAGATAGTGGCACCAAATCGGCCTCGGTGAGACGGAGTTTGATTCAGGATAAAGACCTAACAGGAGAAATAGCAGCGGTTATCATGGTCGACAGCACGGTTAGGCATTTATCCAAGGCCAGAATCCTACTCCCTACTGCTCCGGATGGCTGATAGTCAAGAGCGTAGATAAGCCACTACATGATTTAATATTGGGCAATCTACCTGGGGTAAGAAGTGTGGATGACCCTGATACGAAATGGAAGAGCAGCCACACCGACACGGGAAAAGCGAAAGAAAAACAGCAGGAACATGATCCTAACATGGCAACACAAAAAATGAAGGCTACGGAGGATAGTCCAGCAGTATCGTTGGTGGTAGCTGCAAGATTCAGTACGCAGCGAATATTGAGGGCACTGAAGGTACCTAGAACCGAAGTAATTTCGGTGACACCAGCAGAATTTGCAGAAATGCAGAGAAAGGATGATTACATACAAGCCTGCTTTGAGAAGGAAGGTGAGTAGATGACAAATAAAAGAGGGAAGACCATTTTGGAATTCCAGAGGAAAAATGGATTGTTGTACAGAAGGTGCAAGTTTACCTCAAGCAGAGAAGTGATGCAGTTGATGGTTCTTAAAGCACTATGACAGACGGTCTTGAATATGGGGCACGACAGCATCATGGCCAGACACCAAGGCTCAAGAAGAAGAAGAACGGTGGCTAGTGAAGTAATTCGACAAGCGGTTGGCAAAGAACGAACGCTTTATTAAAGATTAGTGTAGCTTTTATAGTCTTTATCTTGTGACGTCACAGCAGCCACTGCCGATTCCCAAGAGGTGTGGCTGGTGAATGTAACAAAATAAACACGTGTCAGCGGCGCATGCTGATTTATAACAATTCTTCCCCCTTAAGGAGTGAAGCTGTCAGGGGGCCGGTGCTTCCGTTTCGACCTACGCAGTGTCACTTCAGCGAGGTCAGTCATTTGCATCTCGCTGGTAGCACCCTCGGCTTCGGCCCACCCGTCTGAGGGCCTTCGAATGTCGGTGCCTATTTGAGCCTGACTGTGACTGCTGTCATGTCCTTGAGACTGCGAGTCTGCCGCTGCGTTCTGGCTGCCTTTAGCCATTGGTACTTGCATGGGGGCCTCGGGTTCCACTGCTTCTCCTCCCACACCGGTCCTCCTGATCTTTAGCTGGTCGAGGTGGCGGCGATGTTGCTCCCCACCTGCAGTCTTTACCGTTGCCATTCACGAGCCTTCGGTGGACTCTACCGAGCCTGGTTTCCATTTGTCACCTACTCCGTAGTTCTTGAACCAGACGTCTTTGCACAACGGTTGGCCACTGTTGCACGCACCTGCAGAAGGGAAAGGTCGTGACACGACGTTGTGCAATAAAGAATCTGGCTCATATCCGAGAAGCATAGAAGCTGGGGTTTGCCTATTTGGCAAGGGAGTACACCGATAATGCGAAAGAATATATGGTCCAGCCGAGTTGCAAACTGTGTCTTTTTGTTTAACCCTTGTTTGACAGTCCGTACTGCTCTTTCCGCCAAGCCTGCGGTTTGTAGGGAGCTGTCCGCAAATGAGCGACGCCATTGCGCTTCATAAATGCCCTGAACTCTTCGCTAGTAAACTGCGGCCTGTTGTTCGTCACAAGGCTCCTTGGCAAACCGAACCGGCTGAACATAGTCTGCAGTGCTTTAATTGTCTTTGCCGAACTGGCGGTCTTCATGGCGGTAACCTCGATCCATTTCGTATGGGAATCAACCACAATTAGGTAACAACATGTTACCTTCCACAGGACCCGCAAAATCGACATAGACCCTAGACCATGGCTCCTCTGTGTCCAGCCAAGGCATGGGTTGTCGGGCACGAGGCATGCTGCCCCATTCTATGCATGTTGGACATACGCTGACCAGCTTCTCAATGTCCCGATCGAGCCCTGGGTACCAGAAAACAGAAATTGCCAGGTTCTTCGTAGCCATTATTCCTTGATGTGCACCATGCAGCATACACAGCATTCACTGCCACGCACTTGTTGGAATAACCGCTCGATGGCCCCAGTACACAATTCCATGGCTGTACGTCAGTTTGTCTTTCCTGTGCATGTATGCACATAACTGCTCCTGAGCAGGTTGAAAGTACCATGGCCAGCTATTCTCAATGTAATTGCAGACTTGCGCGAGGTCGCTGTTGTCAACAGTCATCTTTGCCAAGTCACTTGCGGACAGAGGACAGGTGTTGAGGTGATCAGTCAGAAGAACATACTCACGAGCGTCATCTTCTGCAGCCTTAGTGTTATGCTCCTGCCGTACCAGTAAACAGCTGAGGGTGTCTGCAGGAATCAGTCTTTCCTGGCTTGAACTGAATTTTGTAGTTGTAGGCGCTTAGCAAGAGGGACCAACGCTGAATCCGGGCAGCGGCCATGGCGGGAACGGGCTTGTCAGGGCAGAAAAGGCTCAGAAGAGGTTTGTGATCTGTAAAAGCATGAAATGATTCCCGAGCAGATATTCCCGGAACTTTGTAACCCCGAAGACAACAGCCAATGCCTCTCTTTCAATTTGCGCGTAATTACGCTCAGCAGCTGAAAGCGTTCGCAACTGGAACCCAATTGGTCGATCTTGCCCATTTACTCTGTGATATAGCACTGCACCGACGCCACATGAAGACGCATCGGTTTCCAAGATAAGTGGCTTACTTGGATCATAGTGCGCCAAGAACTTAGCTTTCTCTAGCAGCCGCTTTGTTGCTCGGAAGGCATTATCTTGTCTCGTTCCCCACTGCCAGCGTGTGCTCTTTCTTAGCAGCACATGCAGCGGCTCCAGAACAGTAGCCAAGTTTCCCAGAAATGAGTGGTAGTAGGTCACGAAGCCCAAAAACGCTCGTAGTTCAGTAACACCAGTTGGCTTCGGCATTTTCATTATTGCAGCAATGTTTTCCGTCTTAGGTAACAACCCGTTCGTATTTATATGATGTCCCAGAAATTCAACTTCTGCTTGTTGGAACTTGCATTTCTGCCGATTCAGCTTGACACCGTGTTGCCGGAAACGACTGAAAACTCCACACTGTGTCTCACAGTTGCCGCGTTTCTCCGCAACTACCACATCGCCCAAATATACTTGAATGCCCGGAATGCCTTGCAGGACATCGTCCATACGTCTCCGAAAAATCGCAGGAGAATAGGCTACACTAAAAGGAAGCCTATTAAAGCAAAACAGGCCTTTCGGAGTGTTTACGAGCAAAATCTTCTTCGTTTCCTCGTCAAGTGGCAACTGACTGTAAGCATCTTTCTAGTTGATCGTGCTGAATACTTCACCACCGTTTAGGTTTGCACCTAGTAGGCATCCCAACTGTCTTCCATTTCGTCAAAACCCGGCGGTCCGGCGTGGGCCGCCATGGAGCAGGCACGGCCCGGTGGTGGGCAGCCTCGTCGCCACTGAAGTAACTCGACAAGCGGTTGGCAAAGAACGAACGCTTTATTAAAGATTAGTGTAGCCTTTATAGTCTTTATCTTGTGACGTCACCGCAGTCACTGCCGATTCACAAGAGGCATGGCCGGTGAATGTGACAAAATAAACACGTGTCAGTGGTGCATGCTGATTCTAGGATCACAGCTAGGATCACAGAAGAATTTTTCTGGCCGGGACTAAAAAGCGAAGTAAAGAGATACGTGAAATCTGTGGCATTTGCCAGTGAACGATATCAAAAGGGCAAGTGAATCGATCAAGGCAGAAAGCTGGGCTTGTTGGTGTGTCATCATTAATCAAAAGACTAGCACAAATAACAGGGACACAGACAGAGAAGACGACAGGACGAGCGCTAATAGCGCTCGTCCTGTCGTCTTCTCTGTCTGTGTCCCTGTTATTTGCGCTAGTCTTTTGATTAAAAGTGAATCGAGTTCCACTGAGAAATATGCCAGCTATTGATATGCCATTTCAGACATCATAGGGCCTATAAAGCCGATATCAGCCAAAGGAAACCACTATGTTCTCACGATGGTCGATATGGCGACAAGATATCCAGAAGCCAGTGCCCTAAAAGGCATAAATTAAATTCAGGTTGCTGAGGCCCTAATAGAGATGTTCTCTCAGTATGGTATTCCACGGGAAATTCTTAGTGGCCAGGGATCCAACTTCACATCTGACCTAATGAAGGAGTTCAACAAGTTGCTCTCTGTAAAGCAGTTGCTCACAATGCAAAATCATCCTATGGCGAACGGCCTTGTGGAAAGAGTTAATGGCACATTGAAGAACATGATAAAGAAGATCTGTCAAGAAAGACCTATGGATTGGGACCATTACCTACCAGCATTATTGTTTGCATACAGGGAAGTGCCACAAGCAAGCCTCAATTTTTCACCATTTAAGATATTGTATGGATGCACGGTTAGAGGTCTGTTAAATATACTCAAGGAGGTATGGGCAAATGAAGGACTTGACACTGAAGTCAAAACAACATACACCAACGTGTTGGAACTTCAAGAGGCAGGAAGAAACATGCAGGTTAGCATATCAGAGGTTGGAGGAAGCCAAAAAACGTTATAAAACCTATTATAACAAAATGACAGTGACATGATGCCTCAATCCAGGAGATAAAGCACTTATCCTTCTACCCAGTGATGGAAACAAACTGTTGATGCAGTGGAAGGGACTATTTGTGGTAACCCAGAAAAGGAACAAGATGGATTACGAGCTCCTGGTGAACAATTCTAAAAAGGTATTTCACATCAACATGCTAAAGAAATATGAAGAGAGACATAATTCGCAAGAATCCGATGTGATCAACATCGTAGTCACAGAAGAGAAAGACGACTTGGAAGTACTGTGGGGATGCGCGACTCTCGTGCGTCCCCTGATATGTTTTTCCCGCATGGCGCGTCTCCTGTAACCCGGCTTCGCCGCGTGGCCTGCGTGATGCCCACGGCGGTTGATGTGGTTGGGGCGCAGTGCGAGAGATGGCGCGCGAGTGTTGCGTTGCTAACGCCGCCTCACGGCAGGGTTACTTGGGGGCGCAGGGGAGGACGGGCTGTCTCTTCCCCGGCGCGTCGACGAACGGCGTGAACGTCCCGCGCGCCGCCGACGGATGCTTCTGCGAGACCGCCTCGCGTGGCCGCCTTCGAACGCGCCACGATTCGCGTGACCATACACGCGAAGGACCAGGCGTTGGGGTCCAGCATGGGGCGAACATATTCGCTCGCATCCGGTCGCAGTGAGTCGGACTTCTAGATTTGTCGCGCACCCATCGGCATGTTTTGCGGATAGCAACTCGGCTAGCAGGCACTGATGTATGAAAGGTGCAATAAATGCCCTTGTGATTGTTTGCACTACTGTGTTGTCGTTCCTTTGTCCCAAGAGCACGGGAGGAGAGACCCCACAGTACACACCTACAACTACAAGAAAACCATGAGGCTAGAAAAAGCAGTCATTAATCCATGTCTGGATGGAGAAGAAGCAGCAGAGTTAAAAGCATTATTACAAAAGTATGACGAATTATTCTCCGACCTACCAGGAAGAACAAATGCTATTGAGTGCAAGTTAGAATGCACCACGGACGCACCAGTGTACGTAAAACGATACCCACTGCCACTCATGGTTCAAGACTCCATTGAGAAGGAAGTTGAGGAGATGTTACATCAAGGCATCATTGAGAGGTCTACATCAGCTTACAACGCACGTCTGGTCGTTGTAAAGAAACCAGGTGACTCTAATAGGCTTTGTGTAGACTTCAGGAAGTTAAACAGCGTATTGGTGTCTGATTCTGAGCCAATACCAAGAGTGGACATTGTTTTTGCAAAGGTAGCAAGAAAAAAGTTCTTCTCAAAGCTTGACTTAGCGAAGGGGTACTGGCAAATAGGTACCCATGGAGGAGACATCCAAAGAAAAGACGGCATTTTCAAGCGCAAATGGGCTATTTCAATTCAAGTGCATGCCATTTGGACTAAAGACAGCTGCTGCAGCATTTACGAAACTCATGAGAAGAGTACTTCACAGTCTGGGAAATGTGTAACATTGTATTGATGATATTTTGGTGGTGACAGCCACTTGGGAAGAGCACCTGGAAGCATTAGAAGAATTATTTTATAGATTACAGGAAGCCAAACTGACCATCAAGCCAATGAAGTGGGAATTTGGTTTTCATGCGGTGTCATTTTTGGGACACAAGTTAGGCATGGGACGCATATCGACGAAAGAGGAAATACTAGAGAAGATTCAAGAAGCAAACCCACTGAAGAACAAGAAAGAAGTACAGTCTTTCTGGAATTGCCGGGCTTTACAGGGACTTCATTCCACATTATGTGGAGATAGTTGATCGTTTGGGGGAATTAACAAAGAAAAGTGCAAGCAACGCAGTGAAATGGACAAAACCACAAGAGTACGCATTTGAAACACTTAAGCAGCACATAGCCAATCCCCCCTTTCTGGTGGCGCCCAACTTAGAAAGAGAGTTTGTTTTCCGCACAGATGCATCAGAGAAAGCGCTTGGGGTAGTGCTGCTACAAAAAAATGACAATGTATTACATCCGGTATTCTATGCAAGCAAACGATTGCTTGAAAGGAAAAGGCACTACTCAACCATGAAAAAAGAATGTTTAGCTCTTGTATGGGCAGTCAAACGGTTTCACATACCGTATTTACTCAAATCTAGGCCGACCCCTATTCTAAGCCGACCCCCTAAAGTCCGAAGCCAACCTAAAAATATATATTTCCTCGAATGTAGACCGAACAAAAAGAGCAAGGATAGCGTTCACAAAATGCAAACAGCATTTATTGAATTTGAACGTGCAGAGCTCATTCAACGTCGTCATCACTGCTAGACTCGTCGCTGTGTTCCTTGTCACTGTCACCTTCAAACAGTGCACTATCTTCGGTACTGTCAAGCACATTAGATATGCTGCACTTTTTAAAGGCGCGCACAATCAAAGTACCTGGGATGCGTCCCACGCTGTAGCTACCCAGCCCGCCAGCTGCGATAGCGATGCACGTTTGATGCAGCCCGTTGCCGTTAGCATGTGGTCTTTGTCAGTCAACCAGTCCGTGTAATGTTTTGGCAGACGATCCTTGAAAGGTTTGTTGATGCAGACATCGAGTGGCTGCAACTAGCCCGTCATGCCACCCGGTATGACAGCAAGGTCCGTGTTCGCTTGGGCGAGCGCAGCCTTCACATTGTCGGTCAAGTGCCCACGGTAAGAGTCGACGACAAGGAGCGAGTTCTTTGTCAAAAGGGCTCCTGGACGCTGTCACCACACAATCTTGACCCACTCTTCCACCGTCGCACCTGTCATCCACCCGTTCTAATTTGCCGACACAATGACATTTCTTGGGAAAGTTTCTCGAGCAGGCAGCGTCTTTCTTTTAAATATCATATAAGGAGGGAGCTTATGTCCATCAGCTGTGCAGCACAGCATCACAGTTGCACGCTGCTTCTCGTAGCCTACAGAGCGCACCTTCACCTCCTTGGCACTCTTTTCATTCATGGTGTACGCCACTGGCATATCAAAATACACAGCCGTCTGGTCGGCGTTGCTGATTTGCCCAAGGTTGTAGCCTGCCCCTTCTCTCTCTTGCAGCACGTAGCACTGAAAAGCTATCAACTTTTCTTCGAAATCGCTTGGCAGCTTCTGGGTGATCGAAGTGCGACGTCAGAGGCTCAAGCTGAAGCGCTTCATGAATTTCTGAAACCAGCCCCGGCTGGGTTTGAAATCCTTCGGCGTTAGGCCTCGCTCCCTCGAAAGTCCCCTAGCTTTCACTTGGAGCACTTCTGTTGTCACTGGAAGGGCAGCTGCTCTCTGCGTCCGAACAAAGTCGGCCAAAACTGTCTCCACTTCGTGGTGATGGCCTTTCTTTGGTCTGCTAAATGCCATCCGCAAAAAGCTGTTGTTGTTGTCCCCTCCAACGACGGACGTTTTTCTCGTCGGCGCCGACGTCCCGCCCGGCTTGAAGGTTCGACGATGCCTCTGTGGCTATCACAACTTTTCGTTTGAAAGTGGCACTGTAGTGGCATCTCCTGCTTGGTGCCATCGCGATAACACCACGCTGCACACCGATACGGCCGACACGACACAGGTAAAAATGGCGACCTCGCTTGTGTACGGTTGGCTACTGGCACAGCTAGTAGTGGCTGTGATACCGACTTTTTTAGATGGCGCTAGCTATGCACCATATTTAGCAGTTTCAATGAAAAACTGGCACATTTTTTTAAATCCTCGAAACTAAGCCGACCCTAGAGTTTGGAATATGATTATGGCCTAGATTTGAGTAAATACGGTATACTTGTATGGAAAACATTTTAGGGTGCCGACAGATCACCAACCCCTTCAGTTCTTAAACGAAGCAAAGTTGACTAATTCCAGAGTGATGATATGGAGCCTTATGCTTCAAGAATATAGCATCCATGTAGAATACATCAAGGAAAGAAAATGTTGGAGCAGATTTTATGAGTAGAACTTCACAGTACATGACGTGACAGTGTTATACCAGTTTACTCCAGCAGTGTTGTGGTACAGGAGTGTTCGCCAATGACTTTTTTGTGTGCAATAGTGAACTCCATGATGTGTACAGTCCAGTGAATAAGTGAAGTGAAGTGATGTGTGGGGAAAGTACCCAGTGGTGTAAATGAAAAAATGGTGGAAGACAATAAAGCACAAGGAGTCGGCGGAAAAAAATTTAAGAATGAAGTTAGAAAATAAGAACGTCCGAATAAAAAGCATACAATCTATGAAAGAAGAAGTGCAAAAGTGCCCACGGAGCTAGGTGGCCAATGGGAAAATGAGACGCGTAGTCAAAGAGAGCAGCCCAGCTAAGCTCTGGAATGATGAGGGGCAGAAGGAGCTGGAGACCGTAGAGGGCAGGTGGAGCGCAGAGACGGCGGCAACCCAGTGGAAACTGCTCTTCAGCTGCCACAGCTGTGACTCGCTAGCTGAGCGGGCGCTCCACCGGAGACCGCACAGCTACAGGCTGATGGAGCCGTTTCCCAGACTACCTGCGGCTACGATCCGCAGGCTAAGAGGAGTCGACCGGGCGATCCAGGTGCCTCGGTCGCCCCACTGCCCTGACTCCCTGCCCCGGTCAGCTGTTGGCCAAATGGTGGACGCAGCGACGTCGAGTCCACGACGCATTGGCGGGCCCAACAACGTGTCATTGGAAGCAGCAACAACTAGATGCAGCTACGTCGACGGACTTGATGTAAATATTTTGAGCTTCATAACATGTTGTGTGTAAGGACTTTAGACAACATGCTCAATTAATTCACTTTGTGGATAGTTTGTCGTGTGTTAGGTTTTTTTTGCTATTACGTTTGTAACGCGTGCTTTCTTGATATATGTGTTTTTCTTATGCTCACGCCCCACAAAGGCTTTTCCTAACTTTAATGTTCCTTGTGTCGTGTTTACCGCTATGAGACTTTGACAATGTTTACCCGTCGCGAAGTCCAGCTATTGTGTGTGCGACCTTGATTTTGCAATGCTGTCAGTTTAACCCTTTGACGGTCGATGATGTCTGTACGTTTAAAAAGCGCGCCAATTTCCTAACTTCTTCTTTTCTGTCATGTGCTGCCACTATGTGGGGATACAGAGAATTTCTTTCGTGCACCTATCTCTCTCGGTTTTCGTTGCATGGTTTGTTTTAGGGCTAGTTTGCTCCCGTGCGTCTATATACCACCGCTCACGCATTGGCACGCGCGCGGGCGGGCGGCCATTTGGATTTTGTTTCGCGGCGCTTTTGGCTTTTTGCGCTTGCGAAACTGATGGCTATCTCGTTCCTAATCGCTCATAGGGTGACCGCTTGTTTCTCGCTCGTTTAGTGCTCACAGGGGTGCGCATAGAAAGGATGCTGCCGTGCATGCGTTTCTTTTTCCTTTCTTTTTTTAAGACTGGCGAAAACTAATTGCCCTAGCTGGTTGGCGATAAGATGAAGATTAGTGGAAGTTTGTCCCACACGTTGCTTTTTTTTTGATGGGCACACAACCAAACAATTTTTTTGAGTGCACGCACCTACGCAGTTCAATTACGCTATGGACGTACATATTAGTGTAAGAGCAGGAAAATTTGAGGCTTGCGAAATATTCTCGTGTGCAGGTTTTCAAAACCTTGAACTATGTGCATAAAAATGCATAAAATGTTTATTCTGATAAGTTTATTTCCTTTTTTATTGTTATTATTCATGAATGAAGAGTACATATATACCAACGCAAAAGATTTTTTTCTTATTTTACGGTCACCCTAGAAAAATTACGGGAAATTTTTTTCAAAATCCCCAAGAAGAATCAGAATCTGAAATAAAAAATCTACCCTGGGCGGTCGCATATGGTGAAAAAAATGAACCCTTCAAAGGGTTAAACCATGTTTCTCAAATTCATCAGTTTGAAACGTCCACGTGCATGCTTTCGCCATTCCTACCACGCATACCAACTTTTGCTACGCTGCTACATATGCTCACGGTAGTTGCAGGCCGATCGCCTGCGAAACCCGCTTTACGCGCGCAGCTGTCAGTTCAGCCTGTGTGCATGGTCTCACGCCAGATGTCCATGTATTTGTTTATGGGTACTAACGTATATCAAAGGCAAGCTTCCCGTAATGGCATGTTGCCCGACACCCAGGCCAGCTAGGCCTAACCAATGTCGTCTCGTCTGGAGTCGGTGGCCAAAATTAGAGTTTGGGCACAGTCAACCAAGTGCCTCGCAGTGGTTGTAATGACATCACCAATCCTGATGGTATGCTTCGGTTCCCTGGCACACATGGCTGCTAGGTGTCTGCATGCTTTGCATGCGCATTGCCTATGAAAAATTCTGTTTTGGTCCTTCCTATATGTTGCCTTGAAGAAGACAAGTCCATTTGTCGAAACGTTGGCTTTTGCTTTCACATTGTTCTCATATTGCTCGTCTTTATATATCAAGGGGGGACATGGGTCTTAGAGACTGACAAACTTTTTTGAAAATGTTATTTTTGGGTTCTACAGTGTCTGATGCATTATCTCAGAGTATTTCACGCATGCTGGACCAATATTTTGGTCATAATGGCATTTTATATCACATTGGCGAGCTGTGTTTTTGCTGACGAACACACAAAAGAGGGCCTTTTTCTGGGACGTGCAGTTGCCGTTCTTAGCTTCCGATTGCAGCCATCTTGGTCTTGTTTAAGAGAGCCACTTCTCGTTTAGTTTTTGCACCATCGCTACACTGTGTGCGACAACACAGAGTATAGCTACAACACCTATGAACAACAACAGCTACAAGAAGCTACAACAACTTCTTCATAGCTACAACAGTTATGAAAAAAAAAGCCAGCAAAAAAGTAGTCCCCATCCCCATGAGTAATTCCATTCGTCAACAAAGACACATGACCGTAACAACGCCATGCCATTAGCGGATTTTCACCGCCGTCTGCTCGAGCGTGCGAAACTCGGCACGAAACGATGTCAAATTTGGTTTGCCATAGGCCATAAGTTCAGTGAACAGAAGAAGAAACGCCGGGTGATAAACTTTCGAAAGTGCGCAGTAGCTTTGGAAGATGCCGGCGCTACCTGTGCCAAGTGCTGCTGGAGTCTCCCCATAACTGCAGAATAGGTGTAGCAGATGAAAGCGGTTCTGGCAGCAGCCAGTGTTCATGTGGCAAGAAAATATAAAGTGCTCTTGCAGTTTGTGTTCTCAAGGAATAGCATTACTGATTACGTGTAGTGAAAGAGGGGGCTGGCTGACACCTCCCCCCTTCAGATGACTCCTAGTACATGCCAGAAACGAAGTAAAGGCTCACTGCTGTCATCAAAAAAACACTTGGCGGGCAGTTCTGAAGGCTCTTGCCTCATCCAGGTCGTCATCAGTGAGGGCACGCAGCTGCGTGGCATGCTTCTCGATGCGGGACTGGTACTTGATGGGGTTAGCCAGGGCGTCCGCCAGCTCCGACAGGCCGTCAGGCACGTAGTCCTTGACGGTGACGTGCACAAACAGCGTCTGCAGCAGCAACGGCTGCCCCGACTCGTTGCGCAGGGAGATGTGTCGGTAGCCCGGACGTAGCCCCACCACGGGCAGGATGCGATGCCCCAGCAGCTTCCCGCTGTCGTCGCACACCTGCAAACAGGCATCCAGCAGTGGTTCCTCATGCTTGGCTCTCATTTCATGTCTGCTTACTCTTAATGCCATTCAGTAATAGAGAAGGTGATGAGGATAACTGTAGGCTAAAGAAAGTACCATTGATTACTGAAATTTAAATGATAAGTGCAGACAAAGCTGGCCAGTATTGAAGATGCCTGCATCTTGTATTGCAGATACATGTACACTATGTTAAGCTACTCTTTGGATATCTTTTATTATTATACAGTCACCAAGACACATCCGTATTCCTATGCTCAGTACATAGATCAAAGTATTGTCTACTTTAAGGTGCAAGATAAACATATCGCAGAATTCAACAAGATGCCCAGGGTCACTGAATACTAGCAAGTGATGGCAACTGATGCTTATTTGAGAGACGAGAATTTTATTTCAACTCCCATTCCTAAGTGCACCAAACACAGATAAATATCAGCGATAAAAGCCATGATGCCACCTAGGGACTTTCCCACTATAATGAACGGCAAGAGTCAAGCCACCAACTTTTTTTAAAACAGGGTAATATGTGGCGCTAGTATGGCGACACCTGAAGGGGGAATCCTTGTTTTGCTTGCCGCTGCTTGATTTATGTGAAAGGGAGGATAAATGACTGGGTCAGCCATTTGTTCCACTTAACATTTTTTCCTCTCACTAAGAAAACGTTCCAATAAAGCATATATCTCACTATTTTCTTTCTCTGCTTTTATTTGCATTCATTATTATTTTATATTCCAAATGTTATTTTACATTTGCAGCAATAAATATAATAATTCTATTTATTACTTATCATCACAAGGGCGACGGCAGGGTTTCAAAGCAAAGAACGTCCACAAAACTTGGTGCCGTCCACACAAACAAAAAAGGGTCTGCGCGGAGTCTCACGAGTCCCGGGTCCAATTGTGACTCCCAGTTGTCATGTGACGCAGGATGGACACGCAGAGCTCACTTCCGTGTGTGTTCACATTTACACGTGCACTAGTCTTAATCAACTGTATATGCTGCAAGAGCTACATGGGACTGCCGTGACAGTGTTGCAATGTGCAGGAATGTAGTGCCCTTAAACAAGGTGTGGCCCTTCGCCAGATCTCGGGTGGCTTAAATGAGACGTACAATTTCTGTGGCAGTGGATGTCCCCTTACCTAGAACCATAAGCACATAATCAGTAGGCACCAAGAAGCTCAGTAGTGCTGTTATCACCGAACTTCATCAAAACGGAAGCCAAAAATTGCTTGAAATCTGTTCGTTCACTTCCTGCTATTGCTGCCCTCGTGCTCCGACGGCCACCTTTTAGCGGTACAGCCTTGCTTTTAAGGCCGACACCGTTGTAAGAGAGGATAAACCACGGGCATTGGCAAACGAGTGCACATTATGGGGCTACACTAATGCTGTAAAGCAGTGATTTGGGCTTGTTGGTAAGACATCGTGAGGCTTGTAGCACGTTAAAAAGACAAGGACGAAAGTGAGACGTGACACACACAGGCGGTAACTTGCAACAATCTTTATTTCGGGCGAGGGACCCATACATATATACAACTTTTTAGCGTACATCATACATGCGCTGTTTGCAAAAAAACCTTTACACACTATTGCGCAGGTACAATAACTCTTTATCATTATGAAACGTAGTTCCAGCGCACATTTGGACACGGACGAGGAGAGAAAGACAACACGAACGCCAGACTTCAACTGAACTTTATTCATGGAAAACAGGGCTTTTATGTACACAGGGGGAGGGGGTGGGGGACTGCTAGTGCGCAGGACCACTCAAAAATGTTTCCTTGGTCTAGGCAAAGGTCATCAGAGGTCTGAAAACAAAAATAAAAAGAAAAACTTTTCCCTCTCTTTTTTACATCACTCAGTACAATCTTGTTCATCTCCCGCCCTACCTAGCTGATTCGACACACCCGTTTGCCCTGAGGTAATCAATTTCTTTTGTCCCGAGTGCAACAGAAGGAGCACTGACACAGTAATCTTTTTCATTGTAGATACAAAACGCTTCAAATATTTCCCGGTGTTTCTGATTGCTATATTTGCGCAACACGCGTGTTCGTTCGAAAAACGCCTTGCATGCTGGCTTGTGCGAGCAACGGCGAATGTGGTCGGCTAAATGACCAGCGCCACTTAGTGATGTAGCATTCCTGCAATGCTCTAGCAAGCGTTCATTCAGGCAGCGCCTGGTTTGGCCAATATAGCATTTCCCACAGGCGAGGGGAATACTGTACACAACGCCGACATCACATTCAACGAGGGCTTTGGCGTGCTTTATTTTGCAAGCTGGCTTTTTCTGGGATTCGTTTACTAGGCGACACATTCGTCCCAGTTTTTCCGGTGCTGAGAACACAATACGCACCCCGCACCTGTCGCCAACCTTCTTGAGGCGGTGAGAAACCTGGTGCCAATAGGGCACTACGACAGGGCGCTTTTGCGGACGTGCGTCCTTTTTCAGCCTGCGCCTACCACCAGCCTTTGCCTCGCGAATCTGGCTCTCTACCACCGAGGCCACGATTTCTCCGTGGAACCCAGCCTTCTCCAGACACCTTAGCTGGGCGTCAACGCTGTCACGAACTTGATGTTCGCATGACTAGTCTAGAGCAGAGCGGATGCAGTTTTTTGCTATAGCTCTTTTGACGAGCTCGGAGTGGGCCGATTGATAATTCAGAATTTGTTTTTTCGACCGTGGCTTGTACTGCCAGCACACGTGCGCTCCATGAAAAATAGGACACAGGTCGAGGTACTGGATGCGACCATCTTGCGGCAGTTCGTGCGTGAACTTCATTCCAAAGGCGTTACTAGCAAAAATATCGAGAATGTTGCTTATACTATTGCCTTTATCCTGAGCATCACTTTTAATGACAGCTGTTTTATCCAAAAAGAAGGAGTGTGCATCGGCTCTTGCCTAGCACCACTTTTAAACGATATTTTCTTAGCAAGTATTGACAAGCGCATTCAAGCGTCCCTTTACAACGCAGGCGTGCAGAAAGTTTTTAGATATGTCGACGATTACCTCGTGGTAATGAATACGACTGATGCTCAGGATAAAGGCAATAGTATAAGCAACATTCTCGATATTTTTGCTAGTAACGCCTTTGGAATGAAGTTCATGCACGAACTGCCACAAGATGGTTGCATCCAGTACCTCGACCTGTGTCTTATTTTTCATGGAGCGCGCGTGTGCTGGCAGTACAAGCCACGGTCGAAAAAACAAATTCTGAATTATCAATCGGCCCACTCCAAGCTCGTAAAAAGAGCTCTAGCAAAAAACTGCATCCGCTCTGCTCTAGACAAGTCATGCGAACATCAAGTTCGTGACAGTGTCGACGCCCAGCTAAGGTGTCTGGAGAAGGCTGGGTTCCACGGAGAAATCGTGGCCTCGGTGGTAGAGAGCCAGGTTCGCGAGGGAAAGGCTGGTGGGAGGCGCAGGCTGAAAAAAGACGCACGTCCGCAAAAGCGCCCTGTCGTAGTGCCCTATTGGCACCAGGTTTCTCACCGTCTCAAGAAGGTTGGCGACAGGTGCGGGGTGCATATTGTGTTCTCAGCACCGGAAAAACTGGGACGAATGTGTCGCCTAGTAAACGAATCCCAGAAAAAGCCAGCTTGCAAAATAAAGCACGCCAAAGCCCTCGTTGAATGTGATGTCGGCGTTGTGTACAGTATTCCCCTCGCCTGTGGGAAATGCTATATTGGCCAAACCGGGCGCTGCCTGAATGAACGCTTGCTAGAGCATTGCAGGAATGCTACATCACTAAGTGGCGCTGGTCATTTAGCCGACCACATTCGCCGTTGCTCGCACAAGCCAGCATGCAAGGCGTTTTTCGAACGAACACGCGTGTTGCGCAAATATAGCAATCAGAAACACCGGGAAATATTTGAAGCGTTTTGTATCTACAATGAAAAAGATTACTGTGTCAGTGCTCCTTCTGTTGCACTCGGGACAAAAGAAATTGGTTATCTCAGGGCAAACGGGTGTGTCGAATCAGCTAGGTAGGGCGGGAGATGAACAAGATTGTACTGAGTGATGTAAAAAAGAGAGGGAAAAGCTTTTCTTTTTATTTTTGTTTTCAGACCTCTGATGACCTTTGCCTAGACCAAGGAAACATTTTTTAGTGGTCCTGCGCACTAGCAGTCCCCCACCTCCTCCCCCTGTGTACATAAAAGCCCTGTTTTCCATGAATAAAATTCAGTTGAAGTCTGGCGTTCGTGTTGTCTTTCTCTCCTCGTCCGTGTCCAAATGTGCGCTGGAACTATGTTTCATAATGCTAATCATAACCAACTAGCCCAGCTGTCCATACTTAGCGATAACTCTTTGCGGGAAAGGGCAATTGATGGTTTAGACACACGGTTATCGCCAAGCCTATCAATCATTTCTGCTTCTATAATTTCGCGAGTTATCCTACCTCGGGCTCTTCCCACAATGGAGCAGTCTCTGTATGCTGGAGCACACGTCGAGTGGTCACCATCATCCACCCTGGCAACAGTGTAGCTGCAATGCCTGCAGTGGGCGTCAAGGAACCCACCCCGCTTTTCTGCTACATTATACCGGTGTTCCTTTAAATGCTCGTTGAGGCACCTTCCGCTTTGCCCCACATAGTTCTTCCCACACTTTAAAGGAAAGTTGTAAACAACTGCTTCCACGCATTCAACAAACGGTTCCTGGTGTTTCTTTTTCCACGTGCGCTTATCAGAGAGGCCTGGTCTGGTTAGTCTGCACAGTCATTGCACTTTTGTAGAAGCTGAAAACACAACCCTAACATTCGCACATTGGCCTATTTTCTTTAAATGGTGCGATAAGCCGTGGATATACGGGATGACAGCAACGCTTCTCTTATCTACACAAGGCACGCTGGCGGAATTATTTGATAGCTTCGACTTGAGCAGACCCTCGGCAACGCTAATAAGTACATGTGTGGGGTAACCTGCCAATGGAAGACGGAGGATCTGATCCTTGATGCTTTCGGTCATCAGCTCCGGGCATGACTTACATAATGCGTTTGGCAAGCATGTCTTTGTGATTCCCCTCTTAAACAACTTAGAGTGCGCCGAATGATATGGGAGCAGTGGCTTGTTCGCGCGAGGCTCGTACTTCCAGCGTACATGGTCAGTGAAAAATAAAAACTTAATGTCAAGAAATCGGATACTTCCGTCAATCGGCAGTTCATGTGTTATTTTTAGAGGAGATAAACCCTCGCGTATGAAAGAAAGTGCATTAGTGGTTAAAAAATCGAAACAGGTAGAGCTGCAGTCAAGTAGAACTAAAAAGTATCGACACATCTAAAAACTCTGAGAATCTTAAAATCTGGAAGCCGACCGCTTATGTTCTTGTCTAGTTCAGCTAAAAATATATCGCTAAGAATGGGAGCTATACACGATCCGATGCAAATTCCCTCCTGTATAAAAGGCTGCCCTTCCCACTGAATGAAAGTAGACTGAAGATAAAAGCTAAGAAGTCCTAAGAAATTGTCATTCGACATCCCGGTGGCGTTCGCGAAGGCAACGTTTCCAAAGGCGTCATAGAACTCTGAACACTGGAGAGCAGACCTGAATGAGGTAAAGAATAAAACAGGTCTGTTATGTCTACAGAGAAGGCCTTAATATTCTTATGGGTTGACGACCTGAAATAATCGAGTACCACATCAGAGTTCTTTACAAGAAACGGGTCCTGAATTGGCAACATGTTCAGCATTTTTTGAAGATACAATGCTATACATGTTTGCCAGGCGCCGTTTTCAGACACAATGGCTCGAAAAGGTGTGTCCATCTTGTGTGTCTTGTGTGTCCATTGTGGGAAAAGCCCGAGGTAGGATAACTCGTGAAATTATAGAAGCAGAAATGATTGATAGGCTTGGCGATAACTGTGTGTCTAAACCATCAATTGCCCTTTCCCGCAATGAGTTATCATACCTGCGCAATAGTGTGTAAAGGTTTTTTTGCAAACAGCGCATGTATGATGTACGCGAAAAAGTTGTATATATGTATGGGTCCCTTGCCCGAAATAAAGATTGTTGCAAGTTAGCGCCTGTGTGTGTCACGTCTCACTTTCATCCTTGTCTTTTTAACGTGCTACAAGCCTCACAATGTCTTATCAAGAAGCCCAAATCACTGCTTTACAGCATTTCATTTCTAGTACATCGGGCTCCTTTCTACTTGTTCCTCGGGACCCAGCAGCAACTGTCGCGTTCATTGCTAGCGCTGTTTGCAAATCTAGGTCCCTTTCATTTTGCCTTCGAAACAAGATGTTGCCGCAAGACGTTCGAGCTTTATTTGGAGGCTTTCTACCTTCAGCTAACCATGGCATTCGGATCTGCAAGATTCAGAGGTCAGAATGGCTTTGCCTGGCTCGTCTGCACAGAAGACTACTGGTTGCACAAGTAAGCGCCTCCGGGAATCCATCCTTTATAACCAGACGCCTCCGGGAGTGTTCAAGGCTGATCGACCAAACGACGGAATCCTTGTGGCAGATTCAACTCAAGGAATTGCGTCGGCTTCTCCCCGACAAGTTACCTGCACCAAAAGGGAAAGTTCATTTCCTACAACGGGAAAGTGTTCCTCAGGACGTGCAACGTGTGCTCGCCCTAGGACCAAAGTTCGCCTTCGAAAAACAGAGGACCCCTCCAGAGCTCCTGCCTCTCGTCAGACAGGTTTCCCAGCGCGCCGCCGGAGAGGACGCTGCGCGGTGTGTGTCGAACAGTGTCGATGCCTTGATCCATAGCAAGCCAACGGTTCCAAAGGTATGTGTAAAACGCATAGCCTCTGCCTTAAAGGACAACAAGCTGTGTGTATTACCTGCAGATAAGGAGGGCGGTTTCGCGGTGTTGTCTCATGAGGCCTTCAACAAAAAAGCCTCAGATGCAGTAACGAAAGTGTTTATCCCATGTAGGGATCTGTACGTGTCAAAAGTGAAAGTGAAAGCCAAGAAGCTTTGTAAACGCCTGCGTTTAAATGGTGTTATAAAAGGGATAGGTGCGAGCAAGCTTGATTGTCTTGATGTGTTCTTCAGTGTAAAGACACACAAGATGGACGCACCTTTTCGAGCCATTGTGTCTGAAAACGGCACCTGGCAAAAATGTATAGCATTGTATCTTCAAAAAATGCTGAACATGTTGCCAATTCAGGACCCGTTTCTTGTAAAGAACTCTCATGTGGTACTCGATTATTTCAGGTCGTCAACCCATAAGAATATTAAGGCCTTCTCTGTAGACATAACAGACCTGTTTTATTCTTTACCTCATTCAGGTCTGCTCTCCAGTGTTCAGAGTTCTATTGACGCCTTTGGAAACGCTGCCTTCGCGAACGCCACTGGGATGTCAAATGATGATTTCTTAGGACTCCTTAGCTTTTATCTTCAGTCTACTTTCATTCAGTGGGAAGGGCAGCCTTTTATACAGGAGGGAATTTGCATCGGATCGTGTATAGCTCCCATTCTTAGCGATATATTTTTAGCTGAACTAGACAAGAACATAAGCGGCCGGCTTCCAGATTTTAAGATTCTCACAGTTTTTATATATGTCGATGACTTTTTAGTTCTACTTGACTGCAGCTCTAACTGTTTCGATTTTTTAACCACTAATGCACTTTATTTTATACGCGAGGGTTTATCTCCTCTAAAAATAACGCATGAACTGCGGATTGACGGAAGTATCCGATTTCTTAACATTAAGGTTTTATTTTTCACTGACCATGTACGCTGGAAGTACGAGCCTCGCGCGAACAAGCCACTGCTACCATATCATTCGGCGCACTCTAAGTTGTTTAAGAGGGGAATCACAAAGACATGCTTGCCAAACGCATTATGTAAGTCATGCCCGGAGCTGATGACCGAAAGCATCAAGGATCAGATCCTCCGTCTTCCATTGGCAGGTTACCCCACACATGTACTTATTAGCGTTCCTGAGGGTCTGCTCAAGTCGAAGCTATCAAATAATTCCGCCAGCGTGCCTTGTGTAGATAAGAGAAGCGTTGCTGTCATCCCATATATCCACGGCTTATCGCACCATTTAAAGAGAATAGGCCAATGTGCGAATGTTAGAGTTGTGTTTTCAGCTTCTACAAAATTGCAATGACTGTGCAGACTAACCAGACCAGGCCTCTCTGATAAGCGCACGTGGAAAAAGAAACACCAGGAACCGTTTGTTGAATGTGTGGAAGCAGTTGTTTACAACCTTCCTTTAAAGTGTGGGAAGAACTACGTGGGGCAAAGCGGAAGGTGCCTCATCGAGCGTTTAAAGGAACACCGGTATAATGTAGCAGAAAAGCGGGGTGGGTTCCTTGACGCCCACTGCAGGCATTGCAGCTACACTGTTGCCGGGGTGGATGATGGTGACCACTCGACGTGTGCTCCAGCATACAGAGACTGCTCCATTGTGGGAAAAGCCCGAGGTAGGATAACTCGCGAAATTATAGAAGCAGAAATGATTGATAGGATTGGCGATAACTGTGCGTCTAAACCATGAATTGCCCTTTCCCGCAAAGAGTTATCGTACCTGCGCAATAGTGTGTAAAGGTTATTTTGCAAACAGCGCATGTATGATGTACGCGAAAAAGTTGTATATATGTATGGGTCCCTCGCCCGAAATAAAGATTGTTCCAAGTTAGCGCCTGTGTGTGTCACGTCTCACTTTCATCCTTGTCTTTTTAACGCGCTACAAGCCTCACGCTACACTAATGCAGTACATGGCAAATAAGCATTCTGCACAGCTTCCTTGCTTCAAACATGAAATTGCTAACCGAGTGCATATACAACTGCTAAACTATATGATCACTAACTCTATGTGTGTCATGTATCTGTGCACGGTACACTGTGTTCGGGCAGAATTAAAAAATTATGCCTTCGTGGACTTCAGTGAACACCGATAATGGATTCTGTGTAATAAACACCAAGTGTTGCATGAGGAGTCAGCAGATACTTCCAGTTATGTGACAGTACCCCCCCCCCCCCCACCACAGAAACACACACACATCTTTGTGCGTGCATGTGCATTCCTTGTCCCATACACGTTTGGTCATCTTTATCCAACCTGAGGCCCTTTTATAAAGTAAATTACTGAAGGTTAAAGTACTTGTTAGTGAAACATGCGCCAACAAAGTATTGATTATTGCTTTTTGAAATACCGTGCTCTCAACAGCACGTTCAAGCCTCGGTTGAGCCTGATAAGTGGTCGGATCGGGTAGGTGAAAGTTTTGTAGGAGGGCTCAGGCTGGGCCTGAGTTTCAATACGAGTGTATGATGTGTGCGAAATGCAAGGACCAGCAAACAATTAGACTGGTGTGCAGGCCGAGAAAGTAGTGCTCACGTAAGCAAACCTCTGTTTGGCATAATCAGACAATAAAACCCTGGGGGCATGCTGCCACATCACCCATTGTCACGAACATGCCCTTTCTGCGCAGGCTCTTCCAGTGTGGAACAAAACGGCCGAATTCTTCTTCGGTGTTATTTGGCCCTTCCCTGAATTTCAGCTCAATGAGTGAGCCTGCCTACATCATCCCATTACCAGTGTAACCAAAACCGAATTTAACCCAGCACCAGTGTGCTTATAAACAAAATTGAAGAAGGTCGGGCCATAATAGTGTAGTTATGAGCACCAGCGCATACGGTGCAGATCGAGTCGAGAGCAATGCATCGATGCGGCTTACATCATCAGAGTTTTGCATGTGCTGCATCGCGCAATCCCGTAAATCTTAGACGCGATGGCTCACTGTGCTTAGTGCCCACAAATTAAAAACAAAAGTGTGAAAACATACGGATATCCATTCTGAGCAAAAAGAAAACTGAAAAGCCACAGTTAAAGGCAGGGCATTGATGGCGATAGCAGAGAGAAACTACACAAATTAAGATTTCTAGTTCTATTAGTGTCACACGCACTCAGGCAAACTTTAACAGATCTCACTCGATGACCACGAACTCGCTGACACAACACGAGCGAATGCTTTGCAACACGTCTCGTGAACTTCAGATTATGCAACCACCAACACTAGATGCGCGGGAATCTAATAGGCACCGAGGCACCAACAGTTTCCACTCTATCTTTGCACTTGCCACAGATTGTCTCCAAGATATGGCGTTTGGCCCAGCTGCAAGGAGGAGATGCATCAGTGATGGGGGAGAGGGGCAGACAAGCAGGCATTCCTCCTCCCTCTCCTAGCCCCTGCCCCGGAACCGTGCTGCATAATGTTACCATGCGTTCACTCCTTTCCCATCCCTCTTACGCAGAAGAAATCGTCAGCTCTTGCATTCCTCCAAGAGCTGTGAGCTGCCGCATGTCCTGCAGCCTCCGCAAGTTGTTTACAAACGCTACAAATGGTGCAGCGGTGTTTCCTGCCTACCATGTCCTGGTGTGTATGCTTTGACGGCGTTCTTGCTGCTTAAACTTTTCATGCAGAAGGACACTTGAAATTACTTCTGCCTCGGCCGACATTTTTATATTCTTTCTTTATAGATTTGCTAACCATACAGGCTCCAAGTAGATGCTTGAAATGGCCAAAAACTTTGTTGAATCGAAAGTGTGTCACGAAATTACTTCATCATAATAAGCAGCAGCCTGGTTATGCCCACTGCAGGGCAAAGGCCTCACCCATACTTCTCCAACTACCCCGGTCATGTACTAATTGTGGCCATGTTGTCCCTGCAAACTTCTTAATCTAATTTGTCATAAACTGTGTCATGAATTGTGTGTCACGAAAATAGTACTTCATTAAATCACAAAAAAAATGATTTTCAATAGAACCAAGATCAATAGAACAAAGAACTAAAGAAGTATAGTATGGATAGAATTAAACATGCTCTCAGGAATGGAGGAAGCCTAAAAGCAGTGACGAAGAAACTAGGAATAGGCAAGAATCAGATGCATGCTTTAAGAGACAAAGCCAGCAATATCCTTACTCATATGGATGAGATAGTTCAAGTGGCTGAGGAGTTCTATAGAGATGTATACAGTACCAGTGGCACCCATGACGATAATGGAAGAGAGAATAGTCTAGAGGAATTTGAAAATTCCACAAGTAACGCCGGAAGAAGTAAAGAACACCTTGGTAGCTATACAACGGGGGAAGGCAGCTGGGGAGGATCAGGTAACAGCAGATTTGTTGAAGGATGGTGGGCAGATTGTTGTGGAGAAACTGGCCACCCTGTATACGCAATGCCTCATGACCTCGAGCGTACCGGAATCTTGGAAGAATGCCAATATAATATTAATCCATAAGAAAGGGGTCGCCAAAGACTTGAAAAATAATAGACCGATCAGCTTACTGTCCATTGCCTACAAAGTATTTACTAAGGTAATCGCAAATAGAATCAGGAACACCTTACACTTCTGTCAACCAAAGGACCAGGCAGGATTTCGTAAAGGCTACTCAACAATAGAGCATATTCACACTATCAATCAGGTGATAGAGAAATGTGCGGAATATAGACCGTTTTTTCGTAGGCGCCGCCATATTGTGAACGCAGTGGCGCCGCCTATGAGCAGCGCCATACTGGCTTGGGTGAAAGCGGTCTTTTGCATGGCAGGTATACGCTTGGCGGCAGGTTCTGGCGTTTGTTTTCGCGGTCGTGCGGTCTGCTTAGTATGACGTGCGTCTTCTACGTGGTAAACGGTTCTGTGAGACATGCTGAAGTGGTTTAAGGCGTTATGACCGGAATTTGTGCTGGCGTTGAGGTGGACTGAACACGCAGCGCGATGTGTGCGCGCATATTCGAGTCTACAATCAGCCTCGGAGATGAATTGTGTATTTCTGAATGTTCCAGTCACTAATGTGACCTCATTGCAGTATTATCCTCTATTTCTAAGCTGCGGTTTAGGAGCCATGAAACATACGCAACGATCGTAACAGCGTGAGCGTGGGTACCGTTCTGCTACAATAGGAGCTGTGATGTTATACTTTGACAAGCGTTCAAACTGTTCGCTGCAGGTTACATTGCGTGACTACTTGGTTCGATGGATGAGGTTTCCGCCCCTGAATAAAATAGTTTTGGCAAGTGATAGCAGCATACCTTACAGTCTGAATTACGCTTGTCCAGCAAAGGGACTGTTTACGAACTGCGCGAGCGTCCTAAGCAGTGGTAGGTGCTGGATTACATATATATTTGTTCTATACACTGCATGGTCCAAGCATACCGCATTAGCGGTTATATATTTATAAACGTTGCGCGGCGTAACTATGCGAGGCCCTATTGCGGCGTTAGCCCGTTTTCTCTTGCTTTTTCGAGAAAGAGGATGATACGTAACCGAATTTCTTTTTCGGTTGTGTTCGTTCCGTTCTCTACGACGCACTCACATGCATTACGGAAATTTTGTCCTCAAAAATAGGCATCGCATTCTTTTTATGCGATCCCTCATATATTATGGCTGTATGCAGGCCAAAAAGGCAATGCTGAAGCGCACAGCTTATATATGTACCGTGCTGGTTCACCAACCGCAGTGATCGCTGTTTTGAGCAGCGCCATCGGCCTCATGCAGGAAGGCTAGCGTAGACATATGGTAATTTGAAGCCTACTAGACTTGAAATGCGCGAGAACGATGCCGGTGCATCACAAATATTTGATTGCGCCTGCCGCTTAGATGTTTCGTGGTTGCCTTAGGTTGGCCATGCACAAGCATGCGCTCTTATGGTTTATGTTTTACTCCCTACGCCAAGCGATCAGATATTCAGCAGATTTACCATTTCATGCTGCTAATACAGAGACACCGCTTTTCTTTGTTGAATTAAAACCGATACAAGCAAAATGGTTCACAACACATAAACACACCACGACTGATAATGTGCGTACACTGCGGCTGATAAAACGCGTCACATTTTTACGCCCCCAAAAGATATTTCCGCCTACTGTAGTCACCGATGCACCCTGACGGCTTCCCTGACGACCTTATATGAACGGACATGGCGTAAATTTCACAAAGTACCATCTAAAACATCTCGAAATCGTTCCACAGCACGCGACAGCAATACTTTCAAGCAGCGCCGCGCCGGATCACCCAAGCCAGAGAGGAGGAAAGGCTCTCCGCGCGCCCTATCCTCCTCGCCCGATGAAACGGTCTATAATCAATCCTTATATATAGCTTTCATTGATTACGAGAAAGCAAGCATTTCATTCAGTAGAAACCGCAGCAGTCATGCAGGCATTACGGAATCAGGGTGTAGAAGAGCCGTATGTAAAGATACTGAAAGATATCTAAAGCGGCTCTACAGCCACCGTAGTCCTCCATAAAGAAAGAAACAAAATCCCAATAAAGAAAGGCGTCGGGCAGGGAGATACAATATCTCCAATGCTATTCACTGCGTGCTTACAAGAGATATTCAGAGGCCTGGATTGGGAAGAAAAAGAAATGGGCATAGGCAGGACATGTAATGAGGAGGGAAGATAACCGATGGTCATTAAGGGTTACGGACTGTATTCCAAGGGAAGGAAAGCATAGCAGGGGGCAGCAGAAAGTTAGGTGGGAGGATGAGATTAAGAAGTTTACAGGGACAACATGGCCACAATTAGTACATGACCGGGGTAGTCGGAGAAGTATGGGAGAGGCCTTTGCCCTGCAGTGGGCGTAACCAGGCTGCTGCTGCTGCTGATGATGGTGCTGATGATGAAGATCTAGAAATGAAAATAGTTTGTTACAACGCAAATTTCGTTAAATCGAGGTTCATTATGTCGAGGTTTGACTGTACTGAAATACGTCAGGTAAAGAAACCACACCTAGCCCAGTTTTGCAAGCGATCGGGCAGCCAAGTTGTAAATGCGAGGTCAATGCAGGCACTCACCGAAATGCGCAGCACAGCCAAGTCTGGGAGAACTACTTTCTTGAAGACAAAAGGTTCTTCATCATAGACAGGGTTGATGCCATTCGCTGGCACTGTGCGTGTACGGAAGCGCCGCCGTACTGTGTCAGCTGGAAGGCCGAACATGTCCACTTCCACGTACGTGCCCACATGCTTGTCAGTCAGAAACTGTCCAGAGATGATCTGCGCAAGCAGTTCCCAAGATGTAACCAGGAAAAATAAGGAGGGACCCACCACAGGACTTGTATAAGTACATTAAGAGGTGATCATGATTATGAGGCAAGGATGCAGCTGGGGAACCCAAAGTATGCACACTAATATAAGGTGACATGGCATAACCAATAGATTATTCTGAATTGGTGCGGATTACCCAAAACATTTAATTACTACCACAGCCAAAATGCAAAATGGTGACCATAAATCAGGGGCAGGAGGGAGCTTCAACATACGGAGACAGACACAGGGTTCGGTTCCATAGAAGATAATGAAAATTGATTATTGAGAACTTTCTCTTGAGGAGTGGCTTCATGGCAATGTGCGCTGAAATGCCATAAAGCCTCACTATAAGACAAAAGTTGCACTGCCGTGAAGCCACACCTCAAGGCAAAATTTGCATAGAACTTGCACTCTACCTTTATGGATATATTTTTCGAATTGTCAGTGCAGGTTATACATACAAAAATATGGCACACACTCACTTGCCAAATTAGGTGGCACAGCTTGCACTGCATTTAAAATCTGGATCACTGGATATGTGGCACTGCTGCCACCATATTAAAGGTCTCCTCGATTTGGCTACACTTTCTACACTAGTTCAGGGGGTGCTGCACTCTAGCACTCGATTTGCCAGTGCAGCTAGCGCCACCTGCACTTCGGCACTCGATTTGACGTCGTGCTGCACGAGTTCATGTACACTTCGGCACTAGACGCCGCGTGAGTTCTTTTTTCGTGCACGTAGTGCAAGGCTCTTGATGGCAGACGACGCGTACGGCTCCGTGGCCATGCGGGTATTGGTAGATGGCATCGAAACGGCAGTGTTTCCCGTGACAGAGAATGGCTGTCACGTGCAGTACGACGGAGCATTTCTGTATGAGACAGAAGGTGAGTGCTGTTATTTCAACACGTTGGCGATCGCAACGTTTGTGATGATTCTCTACAACTTTTCTTTTTGCTTAGACGGCCTTCACATCACCATTGGAAATGAGGCAGCACCAGTTTCATCTCCGCTTGCGGTAGCGGCTGGCTTTGATGTCGCCAGTCAGGCCATGCCTTCGATAGCCACACCATCCATGGCCACACTGCCGCCAACAGCCACGCCGCCGCTGACAGCCACGCAGCCGCCACTGTCCACAGACAGTGAACGCGAGGTGTGGAACACCAACAAATCAAAGTTCCTCATCTCAAAATATAAGGAATTCAAGGAGGTAATTGGCAAGAAGGGCGGCTTCAGGTAAGTCGCCTCCATTGCTACCAACATGTAAAATGGCAACTAGAGAAGCGCTACTAATTTTGTGCACGCTTCGGTAATTGATGTGTATGCACGATAAAACATCACATAACGCAGCTGCAGCGGCGCTTGTTATTAGTAACGCAGCACGGACGCCAGTTTTCTTCAGCATCTGTACGGAGCGTCTTGTTAAGGGCACTTTTCGGGTTCGGCTGCTGCCAAGTGCACTAGAGGCCGGGGTTTTCCCACAGGTCACAGTCGTTTGTATTACTTTTTACGAGCTTACCGCTACCACGACATTAAGTTTACGCGAAACCACGTCGGTCCGTCGTTTGAAACGTCGTACCATATATGATTCAGAAAGGTGTGGAAACCGCGCTTGGTCATGCTTTCTGAATAATGCCGAAGTTCGAACTAATTTCCAGGTACTAATACATGAATTTTTTCCACAGGACCAAAAAGGCCATGTGGGAGAAACTGGCCCAAGAGATTAATCAGGAGTTCCAATGCCATATGACGCCTCTGCAAGTGGAAAACAAATGGAAATCAATGGAACGAGCGTATAAAAAAACAAAAATAAAGAATAGCTCATCCGGCCATTCCCGTGCAGCGTGCGAGTACGAAGGGTATGGGCAGCAGACGTTTTCACATGATTGTTTTACTCATGTCCCGACCCAGCATAATTTTTTCGAATGCGGTTTCTTAACAGAGAGCTTTCCGAAGTGTTGGAGCGGGAGCACCACATCACCCCTGTCGCATTGCTCGCCCCGGGGAGGATTGTTGCGTAAGTTTGCATTTAGCATCATCTTTATCTTATCTTCAAAACAATTTTAAAACGTCACCTGATGATGCATGCAAATTTTGCTGACAGCATATTTTAATTCCACTTTGTGTGCATTCACACATAACTTAGCCAGCTTTAAACTTGCATATTGTGTGCGTGCATATTTTTTACTTAAGACACTGCTCCCATTAGTATGGCATGCAAGGACAATTTATTATTTATTTGTACAGAATTGTTAGCAGACCCTAAACTTGCTGTGTGCATCCACGTTTTTGTGGTAAAACACTACTTCCATTAGTACGGCATACACGGACCATTTATTATCATAGGATGAGGTCACTAATGTGACCTCGTCTGTTTCTCCATGTGCAATTGAATCCTCTTTGCAATGAAGATGTATTCAGCTGTAAGTATACTTGCACTTTACCCACTGCTTCTGCTTAGAGCATTGGTGTGAGTTGAAGGTACCCAGAACATGTACAAAACAATTTGACACCTGTTGAGATTAATGAAACTTTATTCATGGAAGTAACAGGAATGGCGAAAACATCCTGCCGGAAAATGGGCCTGCTGATGACCCAGCTGAGGAGGCACCAGCCGAGGAGCTACAAGCACCCCGCAGAAGTGAAGTTGAAGTCAGGAGAGGTCGTGGTGGTGGCCGCCACAGGGGCTCGTCGATTGGCAGCCTGATCAGTGTCTTGCAGGAAGCCATCGCTGCGAAACAGAAGCAGCACGACGAAAAAATGACACTACTTGAACGTCTTGTACGCGCTGCCGAGGGCAATAAATAAGTACGCCTACATTGGCAGTTTGTTTTCACGTTATTCCCATGTGCACTTCAGCATTGATGTTGGGCAATGTGTCGCCTTCGGCTTTCACATTGCGATGTGGATGTGTCGCATTCGCTTGGCTCATTATCATTGCCAACATCGTCGTGAGGGGGCAGGTCTGCAAGTTCTGCAATAAAATCTCTTTCAGAATTGCACATGTTGTGAAGTACACATGCTCCCATAACAATGAGGCAACACTGCATAATTGTCTTGGCATCAACAAGATATAGCCTTCTGAAGCGTTGCTTCAAAAGGCCAAAGCAGTTCTCAATGGCCACCCTTTGCTGACTGTGAAACTTGTTGAATTTTTTTTTCCATGTTGGAAAGCTGGAGCCGTTGTCTTTGTACGGGGTCATAAGCCAAGGCAGCAAGGGGTATGCTGAATCTCCAAGTATATAAAAGTCGCCGCACTTGGCTGCAGCCTCTTCAAAGAAGGTGCTTTCTCTCAACACCCGGGCGTCATGCGCAGAACCAGGGAAGCCAATAAAGACATCCAAAAATCTGTTTTGGTCGTTGCAAACTGCTTGGAGGATTATAGACGCCCACTTCTTCCTGTTTATGTATGATGCAGTGGAGTCGTCCGGCTTCAGAATCTCGATGTGGCTGCCATCAATGCATCCCACGGTGTTGCGGGGGCCTTTCCCGCCGCTTTTTGTCAGGAAGGCCATTTTGCTGCGGGCCATGTCGGCAGCGCTAGGCCAGCATATCACTTCAGCGCTGATCGCCTGCAGAAAATTGAGCACTCTCTGCATGCACTGCACAACTGATGATTCAGAAACGTCGAATCTATCTGCCACCGAGTACATGCTTGTTTGTGCACCAAGGTAGCTCAAAGTTATGAGGCAAGTCTTTTCTGCTGTGATCTGCGGATGGCCGGAGACACTTTTCGGGTAGAATGGCGACAACCTGAACCACGTGCACAGACTGTCAAAAGTCTCACGCGACAGCCTAAACAGCATTTTGAATTCAAAGTCCAAGTATTCAGTTGTCACCTTCTCAAAGTACCCGTTGATTCGGTGACGGTCGACCCGTGCCACTTTGCACAACGCAACGGAAAGAGCTGCGTCGAATTCCTCGTCACTGTCGGAGTCAACGAGTTCCATAGCGGTTGCCAAAAAAGACTCCATTTCGAACAAATGCACAGCGTATCCGTGTTCTTACAACTAGCAATAATTGCGCACTCGTTTGAACGCACATGCACGCGGCACACACCAACAAAAGAGAAGCCACAGCCGCCCAGCCGCAGCAGACGAAGGCCTGTACGTTTCTGCACTTTTGTCCTCGATTTGACCGCTGCACCGAAAGCGCTAGTGTCACGCTACACTCACACTTCAAGAACTGGCGCTGCACTGGCACGGCACTTTTCTGAACTAGTGCAAAAAGTGCAGTCAAATCGAGGAGACCTTAAAACTGTCAGCTTTCGCATATCAGGTGATATGCCTCACCTTATAGTATTCCAATAAATATGGTAGCTAAGTGGTTATTTGAATAAAACGGATTAAGAGAGGCCTCTTTAAGTATAGAGCCCAATAAATTGTGCGGCACAAAGTCTTATCTTTCCTCCATCAGCGCGAGACTAGATGTGCCAGAAGGAGCTGAGGTTCCAATTTGAAATAGAACAGCACGGTTTTCACGGGGACAAGCAGGGAGAAACGACACGGATGAGGTTTACATGATGATGATATGTGGTTTTTAATGGCGCAAGGGCCACTTATGGCCAAAGAGCGCCATGGATGAGGTTTACGGGGTTCCAAGCCCCAGAGCACTTCGCGCACTGCTTGCAGTGTGCGAGGGAAAGCATGCGATGGTGCACCAAGAAGAATGGTTGCTTGATGATTGCTGTCCTCCCATGCACGCTGTATGTTGGAGACGACCTCATCAAATGTGCATGGTAGTAGGTCAAGTGCTTCTTAGGAGAGAGAAACGGGCAGGTGAGCATGTGGCAACGTGATTAAGCGTGAGTTGGAAGCTCCATCCTGCTTCTTCTAAGAAGGATGGGAAAGGAAGGCACGCGCCATTCGGCTTCAGCTCGGCTTCCCTCGTGTCATTCATTATCCTTTTCTCAAACCTTTGCCTTTGGCTCGGGTTTGTCCGCAAAGGGGTCCAAGGGAGTGAGAAATATTGTTCAAAATAACAGCTGCACGATTTTTGGAGGTCAAATTTGCAGCCATTTTTCTCTATTCAAGTATGTGGGATTATGCCAGAACCAACAAAGCAGTTCAAAATATCCGCTAATTTGAATTAAGAGATTTCACTGAATTACAAAACGTCAACTGTATGCATTCAAGCATAAAATTGTAGCAAAATTATGATACATTCATGTCTGCAGGCATAGTATTGGCCGAAAAGATGAGAACTATGTGCTTGCGACTGAACTGCCCATCTGAAGCAAAGCACCTATTATGCTTTTAATAGGCAACACTTCATAACGTATGATGTAATGACAAAACATTGCCAACATTATGAATATGCTAGTATGCACACATTGTTTTTTTAATGGTGAAAATGAATGCTGATGATTCAAAAACTTTCTGAAATTTGATTTGCTTCTGGAACTATTTGATTCATAATCGATTGGGTCGCTAAAATTACTATTTGCATGCTCCTATTGACTACATTTTGTTGTTAACTGAACAGGGTTATACAGCAGAATCTCGTTACAACGAACTTCACAGGACTGCCAAACTTAATATGTTCATTTCAATTATCGTAGTACTGAAAAACCAATATTTTCATGTCACTAATGTAATGTAACAACGAAAATTGCATACCTTGCGCGTGCTCGTTCATAAATAATAAACGAGAATTCTGGGCACAGTGTAACTACAATTTATTGCTTGAAAAAGTCTGTCATCTTCTTCTGGCGAGTAGACAGCAAGCACTGCAGGACTAACGCTCCCACATCCTCAACCTTTCTCTGAACGCCATCGGGGACATCTTTACAGTGCTCGAGGAATGACCGCGCCTTTTCTGGAAAAAGTGAAACATCTGAGCTGGAATCCTCTTTGTGTGTTGATCTGGTGTCAGCATCGTCTTCGTCACTACTGCAATCTTCTTGCTCACGCACTTTATTCACGATGTCTTCGTTGGTGAGCTAGGCGGATGTAGCCGCCTCGCTGTCGCTGTCAATGTAATCATCGAAGGTCACTGCAGTGTTGACCAGACCAGCTTCTCGGTAAGCTCATTCCACAGTACTAGGTTGAGCTCCTCTGTGTCCTCGCAGTCTTGTGGCATAGGTGAAGCCTTTAAAAGGCCTGCCTTTTGCCAGCAGTTGCTGATCGTGCTTGCCTTCACATTCCACAACGACCCTGTAAGCATTTCTGCAGCTTGACGGATGTTTACCTGTGCGGGCAGCTTCAGTCGAATACTGATCACGAGGCGCTGCACAAGATGCTTCGGAAATTCGGCCTTCACACATCTTATGATGCCCTGGTCCAACGCTTGGAGCAAAGAAATACAATTCGGGGGCATAAATTCAAGTTGCACATTGCTCAATCGCACATTCACAATTTGCGCCGAGCAATTGTCAACGATCAGGGGAATTTTTCTGTCTTCTTTTTTCATTGTGTCGTCGAGCTGCAGCAGCTACTGAGTGAACAATTCTCGCATCATGCACGCTTTTTTGTTGGCTCGGTAGTCGCAAGGCAACGAGACAATGTTTTTCAAGCAGCACGGATTAGCAGACTTGCCAACAACTAGCGGCTTCAGTTTTTCCATGCCCGTGGAGTTGCAGCAGAACAGAACCAATACGCTGTACCCATTGAAGCGGGTTCCCCAGTGCATGGCTGCTGCTGCTGTGGATGATGATGATGATAGGTGTAAGCCTCAGGGATTCGGTACCGAAACTTCAATGGAACTTGGTAATAACAAAACATCTTGGTGATTACGGGATTAGATTACTTATGTTATTCTGAAATATTCGGTAATCTGAAATTCGTAGTACTGAAAGTTTTTTACATTGAAAATATAGGCATTTTGGCGGGGATTTAAAAAAAAAATTCGTAAATCTGAAAAGTCTGTTAATGTGGTGTTCGTAGTAACGAGATTTTACTGTATTAGAATATCATTGAGGCTTGCCTCGAAGACAAGTGAGCATAAATTGTTTTCTGCAAATTAGCTGTATCAGCAATGCATCTTGGTCTTCTCAAGAGCTTAAGAAGTTGCGTTGTTGAATCAGCTAGCGGCAGAACCTCTCCTCTTGTTCCCTCACTATCACAACAGCCCCCTCTTTGAATATTTTCACTTTCCGCATGTTATCTACATAATCATGATTCTATTACCGCACTGTATTTATTCAAATACACGGTGAGGCTATTTCTCCAAATTTAAAGCTTGAAGCTACCCCCCCAACTTATACACTCGTATAAGGACCGAACCCGTCTAAGGGCCGCCCCCCTAATTTGGCAGCCGAAAACTTGAAAAAAAGAATTATATCAGAAAATCGATTGCGATCGGTGCCCTGACACTGCGCGTGAGCATCGGCGAATTCAGGCGCGATGCAAACTTTTGCTTGCCCTCTACTAGATGGCGAGATCTGCGCGTTGACCTCCGATGCAATGGCACATTCGAGGATCACGAGTGTGTAGTAGTTGCCAGCTGCGGCGGCACCATTTTGACCAAAAGGTTCGGTCGCGTGTAAGGGCCATACCTAATCAAAATTGTTAAACAAAGTGCGGCCCTTAAAAGAGTCTGTACGGTAAGCGAGGCTCGTAGGTTCAGTTACTATTTCAACATGGCAGCAGCAGTGCCACATTTCAGCCAATCCAAATTTTATATGCCAGCAGAAATTGCAGCAGCAACGGGTGGGACTGCCCAAAGTAGTTCTGGAGCAATTTGTGGAGCAAGTAAAATTGCATTTTGGAGCAGTTTGGAGCAGACAAAAATGCATTTTGGCACAATTTGGAGGAGACTAAATGCTATTTTGGAGCAATTTGGGGCAGATAAGATGTCATTTTAAAGCATTTTGAACACGACCAATCCGAATTTTGGTGGAATAATGGAATATGAAATATGACAGCACAACCAGTCGTGGTTTCGGCACTTCAAAACCACGACAAAACACAGAATAAACCAACACAAGCGCTGTACTGCATCTGTCTTAAGCAATGTCCTAGGCTGAATTTTTAAGCAGATTACCAGACACTGAAACTCTATAGTGCACGCAAATTTTGGTAATGTGACTGTAGATAATTAATTAGTGGTAGCAATCACAAAAAACATGCATCCCACAACAGAGAGTCTGAAATTTCGAAAAGTAGCCCAAGACATGTTTTATAAATAATTTTTTTTAAATGTCTCAACAGTGTAGGTGAAGTGCCTGGAAATGTGTTTCACCAATATACCGTATGGAGAAGCCAGAGTTATGAACTACTGTGGTTTATACTGAAAGCCATTTCTACATATTAAAGCAGGGCAATTCCAAAGCACCTAAGGCTTAACTTTCTGGTATATAATGTAAAACTATTCCACTCTTATTTTATTGCGATAGCAATTAAATGGACATTCCAGGTGCATTTGTGGTGTCGTCGTCGTCGTGATGTTCTGTATAAAGCCCAAGGGTGATAACATCATCGCCGCATGCCGTATATGTGAGTGAAAGCATGCAAGGGTGAGCCAACGATAGCAGTTGAACCTTGCGTGTGCAAAAAAAGAAAGTGGGGAGGAAGCGCACCTATGCACAGGGAGGGAGGGAGGGGTATGCGAATGGTGTGGCAGTGCGGGTCTTTTCTTGACCGCGAGGGTTTCAATGTGGGCTTGTTGGTAACGCATTTGTCTTGAAAGCGATCTGCGATGGGAACAGAGTGTGCCGATAGTGCCGTCTGGGCTGCGTTCTCGTCGCTTAGTTTACATAAAAGCGAGGGGCAGCGCGAAGGTCAATTCGCTCACTGCTGCTGCCATACTTTCTCGCTCGAGCATTTTGAATGTGAGTGTGCGGTCATCGAGTGAGACATGTTCATGTTTGCTTGTGTGCACGTGACACCACAATGCTTGTTAATTTAGTTAGTAAGTGAATGTTTACTAAATTGTATGGCCGATAAGATTACTATCTTTACCTTGTATACCTGTCTATAATTCACTATCACAATCGATGCTTCACCTTTTGGGCTAGCTGCGACTTTTTATTCCAAATCCGCCATTAGCCCTTCGTGAGAGGTCAAAATGGCTCAGGCCTCGCCCATATGGGCATAAGAACCGATTGAAATAGTTTTACGTTAAGCGGCCCTGGTGACAGAGATGCGTGCCCATGAGAATCCGCAGCAGTGCATGCCTCCATAATATCTAGTTCGCTTGCAGCGTCCTTAGGCTACGTTTCATTGTTCTGTGCCTCAGCTAGGGAGCACTGCACCACTCAAGCCACTGAACCGTATTGTCACGTGGTGGTGACGTTCAAGAACACAGTAGCAATACTGTGAAAGACAGAACTAACTTTTATTGCGCGAACCTGTGCCCACAAAAACAGGCTACACTTATAGCACAACGATAGCGGCGAACACAGTCGGCGATCATCGAAAATCTGATCAGCGGGTCAAGCACGTCGGCTTTTATAGATCAGTCGTCGAATGTTCCAGAGAAACCGCTGGGACCCGCGTGTCTTCCACAAAGTTCTACACTATTCGCGTCGCGCATACATGCAATCAGATTACACAAGTTGCGGTGAAAGACAGTGGACGGAACCATCGATAACATTCTAGAAACTTTTTTACATGCAGGCGCGTCCTGCACTGTGTGATAACATTTGTTAGGTGGTGAGAAGTGGTCGCCTGATAAAGATAAAGAAGTACATGTGTCATTACTCCCCTCTTACAAAGCATCATCCCGATGCTACAAATATAAGAGAGTGAAACACAAAAGGACACTTATTAAACAAAAGTAACAAAACAACGAAAAGAAACAAAGTCCAAAGGTCAGTTACGCAAAGTCCCAAAGTTCATTAACGCTGCTAGTACGGCTTGAGTCGCACAACGTGGACTATTTCAGGTCGTTAGCGGTGCCGCTGTGATAGTGAAATGCTGTCTGGCACGACCTCATAGTCACGTGCGCCAATACGTCGGATGATCTTGTACGGTCCGAAACAGCTACACAAAAGCTTCTCGCTCAGTCCTCGTTGGCATACAGGGGTCCAAACCCAAACACGGCCACCGGGTTAGTACTCGACGAAGCGTCGTCAGAGGTTGTAGTGTCGGCTATCGGAACGCGGCTGGTTCTTGATCCGTAGGCGGGCGAGTTGTCAGGCTTCTTCGGCGTGCTGGAGAAAGGTTGCGACGTCAAGATTCTTTTCGTCGATGACGTGCGGCAGCATGGCGTCGAGCGTCGTCGTCGGTTTCCTGCCGTAAACCAGCTTAAATGCCGTGATATGTGTTGTTTCTTGCACCGCCGTGTTGTAAGCAAAGGTTACGTACAGCAGGACCGCATCCCACATCTTGTGCTCGATGTCGACGTACATTGCTAGCATGTCGGCAAAAGTCTTGTTCAGGCGCTCCGTGAGGACATACGTCTGCGGGTGGTAGGCAGTTGTCCTTCTGCGGCTTGTATGGCTGTACTTCAGAATGGCTTGGGTGCGCTCTGCAGTAAACGCTGTTCCTCTGTCGGTGATGAGGACTTTTGGGGCACCATGTCGCAGCAGAATGTTCTCGACAAAAAATTTCCCCACTTCGGCTGCACTGCCTTTCGGCAGAGCTTGTGAAGCGGGTGAGATAGTCCGTCGCCATGATGATCCACTTATTTCCGAATGGTGATGCCAGAAACGGTCCCAAAAAATCCATCCCGATCTGCTGAAATGGTCGGCAAGGAGGTCTGATCGGCTGTAGTAATCCTGCTGGCCTTGTCGGTGGTGTCTTCGGTCGCTGACAGTCTCGGCATGTCTTGACGTAACGGGCGAGGTCGGCGATCAGACCTGGCCAGTAATACCTTTCCTGTATCCTCGACAGCGTTCGGGAGAATCCGAGGTGCCAAGCGGATCGATCGTCATGTAGGGCGTACAGTACTTTTGGGCACAGCGCTGACGGAACAAGAAGAAGGTAGCTGACGCGGACTGGTGAGAAGTTCTTCTTTACGAGCAGGTTGTTTTGTAATGTCAACGAAGACAATCCGCGGTTAAATGCCCTAGGTACTACATCGGTGTTCCCTTCAAAATACTCGACGAGGCCTTTTAGCTCCGGGTCTGCTCGATGCTGTTTAGTGAAGTCTTCTGCGCTTATTATTCCGAGGAAGGCGTCGTCATCCTCGTCGTCTTTCGGTGGGAGATCGATGGGGGCGCGTGATAGGCAGTCGAGTGTTTTCGTCCGGACTTGTAGATTACCGTCACGTCATATTCTTGCAGTCTGAGACTCCACCTCACCAGCCATCCTGAAGGGTCCTTTAAGTTAGCTAGCCAACACAACGCGTGATGGTCGGTAACGACGTTGAATGGCCTGCCATATAGGTAAGGGCGGAATTTTGCTGTAGCCCAAATGATGGCTAGGCATTCCTTTTCAGTCATGGAATAATTGCCTTCCGCTTTTGACAGCGACCAGTTAAGCATAAGATATCACCCATTCATGTCAATCTTTCTTCTGGACTAGGACGGAACTAGAGGCCTAGGCTACTGGCACCAGTGTGGATTTCGGTATCGGCGTCTTCGTCAAAATGTGCAAGTACTGGCGGTAAATGCATGTGTCGTTTTAGTTCTTGAAATGCGTCGGCCTGCGGCGTTTGCCATTTGAACTCGACATCAGATTTGGTTAGATGCGTTAGCGGCACAGCGATGCATGAAAAGTCCTTCACAAGGTGCCTGTAGTAGGCCCACATGCCAAGGAATCTATGCACTGCCTTCTTGTTGATGAGCTGCGGGAACTTTGCGATGGCAGCTCTTTTCTGCGGGTCGGGGCGTACTTCGGATTTGCTGATGGTGTGGCCTAGGAACAGAAGCTCATCGTAAGTGAAGCTGCATTTTTCTGGCTTCAGAGTAAGCCCTGATGATTTGATGGCCTCTAGTACTGTCGCAAGCCGCCTAAGGTGATCGTCAAAATTTCCGGCGAAGACGACAACGTCATTCAAGTAAACAAGACAGGTCTGCCACTTCAATCCTGCTAACACCGTGTCCATGACGCACTGGAATGTTGCAGGCACCGAGCACAGTCCGAATGGCATGATCTTGAACACGTAGAGGCCGTCTGGCGTGATGAAGGCAGTCTTTTCGCGATCTCTCTCGTCGCCTTCTATTTGCCAGTAGCCAGGCTTGAGGTCCATTGACGAGAAGTATTTAGCGTTGCAGAGCCGATCCAATGCGTTGTCTATCTGTGGAAGGAGGTATACATCTTTCTTCGTGATCTTGTTCAGTCGACGATAATCGACGCAAAAACGTAGGGTTTTGTCCTTTTTATTCACCAGGACAACAGGAGTTGCCCACGAGCTTTTCAGTGGCTGGATGATGTAATCGCGGAGCATTTCGTCGATTTTTTGCCTATTAGCTTCACGTTCTCGCGTCGAAACTCGGTAAGGGCTCTGGTGGAGTGGTTGAGCACACTCTTCAGTTATTATACGATGCTTTGCAACTGGTGTTTGTCGAATCTCCGATGAAGTCGAAAAGCAGTCCTTATATCGTCGGAGAAGACTTCTGAACTTTCGCTGCTTGCTCATGGGGAGACTTGGGTTTACATCGAAGTCTGGTTTGGGGACAATGGTTGGAGGGGTAGACGCGGCAGAATCTGAGAGGACAAAGACATTGCTCGTTTCCACAATATCCTCGATGTACGTGATTGTCGTGCCCTTGCTGATGTGCTTGAACTCTTGGCTGAAGTTGGTTAGCATCACTTCCGTTTTCTCTCCGTGGAGTCGAGTGATACCTCTTGCGATGCAAATTTCACAGTCTAGCAGTAGACGTTGGTCACCCTCGATGACGCCTTCTAGGTCGGCAGGTGTTTTGGTGCCGACGGAAATGACAATGCTGGAGCGAGGCGGGATGCTGACTTGACTTTCGAGCACGCTTAAGGCATGGTGACTATGAGAGCTCTCCGGCGGTATCGCTTGTTATCGACTTTGACTTCAGGTCGATGACTGCGCCGTGTTGGTTTAGGAAGTCCATGCCGAGAATGATGTCACGTGAACATTGTTCGAGGATAACGAAGGTGGCAGCGTAAGTCCGGTCATGAACGGTAATTCTTGCCGTGCAGATTCCAGTCGGCGTAATCAGGTGTCCTCCAGCGGTTCGAATTTGAGGGCCTTCCCATGCAGTCTTAACCTTCTTCAACTGGGTGGTGATGTGTCCACTCATGACGGAGTATTGACCCCTTTGTCGACTAAGGCAGTGACTGCGTGGCCGTTGAGAAACACGTCGAGGTCGGTGGTTCTTTGTCTCGCATTACAGTTAGGTCGTGGCGTCGGATCACGACTTTGTCGCGTTGACCTGTGGCTGGTATGGGACGTCGTCAGGTCGTCTTTCGTCGTAGTATTCTTTGTTTCACACTTTGTCGGGACGGCGGCGTGTCGTTATGTCGTCGAGGTAGTTTCTTCGGCGTCTTCGTCGGCTGCGGAGGATCTTCATCAGCTCGACAGACAGCAACCGCACCTCTATCGGTTGCTGCTTTTTGTTTTCCGGATACGGGCTCGCTAACCGGCCCCAGGCTAAGCCAGTGTATGGACGGCACTGCAGCGACAGGTAGCAGCCTGGTGACGGCGAACGGGATGGTCGCCAAGAGTTGCACTGAGTGGCGGCTAGGTAATCGGCGATGTCACGTGGGCGCTCCCCAAGCTGTGGACGCGGCGCGTTGACGGCGAACCCTCTCAGCCCCAAGTCGCGGTATGGGCATCGGCAGTACACATGGCCGGCTTCTCCGCAGTGACAGCAGAGAGGGCAGTGGTCGAGGGCTCGCCAAGTGTCCGTCTTCCTCGCGTAGTTGCACTGGGCGACAGGTGGGTGTGCTGGCAGTGGCAGCAGTGGATGACGGAATTGCGGCATTACAGGGCCGTGGCGCGGTCGCGGAGGGGGCCTTGACGTCATGCGACGGTGGCGCAGGTCATCGCTTCTGGCTGGGGCTGCGGCAATTGAGGTTGCACCTCAGGAACCCCAAGCGATCGCTGAACCTCATCTTTCATGATATCGGCGATTGAGGCCACTTGAGGCTGCGACGAACGCAGGACCTTGCACAGTTCTTCGCGCACAATGGCCTTGATGGTCTCTTGAAGGTCGTCGGAACCCAGTCCTTGGATGGCGTACTGCAGCGTGAGCCCCTGGCGGTTATATTGCCGGGTGCGCATCTCCAGAGTTTTCTCGATCGTTGATGCCTCTGCAGAAAACTCAGCTACAGTCTTTGGTGGGTTACGAATAAGTCCAGCGAAAAGTTGTTGCTTGACGCCCCGCATCAGGAAGCAGACTTTTTTTTTCCTCCGACATTTCCGGGTCGGCATGCCGGGAAAGACGGGCCATCTCCGTGAAGATTGCGATCGTCTCATTTGGCAGCTGCGCTCTGGTTTCTAGTAGAGCTTGGGCTCGCTCTTGTTGCACCACACTTGTAAACGTTTGCATGAAGCCGCTTCGGAACAGGTCCCACGTCATTAAGGTGGCTTCTCGTTTCTCGGACCACGTCCTGGCAGCGTCTTCCAATGCGAAGAAGACATGTCGCAGTTTGTCGTCGCTGTTCCAGTTGTTAAATGCAGCGACCCTCTCATACATCTCGAGCCAGGTTTCCGGGTCCTCGAATGTTGAACCGCGGAACGTCGGAGGCTCCCTGGGCTGCTGCAGGAGGATGGGGGACTCTGGAGCTGCCATTGGGGTTGCCTTGGCCACAATCTTCTTGGTCTTCTCAGGTAGAAGTCCGTGCACCGGGGGCATCTGTTGAGGACGGCGGCTTGCTCGATGGTCCGGGACTATGTTGGTGTTCTCTTTACACTCCGGGCTTGGATCACGGCTTGTCGAGGGTGTCCGGTACATGAACGAAAAGCACCTCCACCAGATGTCACGTGGTGGTGACGTTCAAGAACACAGTAGCAATACTGTGAAAGACAGAACTAACTTTTATTGGGCAAACCTGTGCCCACAAAAACAGGCTACACTTATAGCACAACGATAGCGGCGAACACGGTCGGTGATCGTCGAAAATCTGATCAGCGGGTCAAGCGCGTCGGCTTTTATAGATCTGGGCCGCTATTTTGTAGCGATGCCTTATACCTTATTCTATGCTATTCTTATCATCCACCACACACGGCTGCCTGATCCCATTGATAATGTGGGCAGACCGTCGCTCTGACCACTGGCCAAGCGCGACAAGCCTGAAAAAGCATAGAATCAGAAAAGGCATCGCTACAAAATACCGGCCCAGTCGTCGAATGTTCCAAAGAAACCACTGGGACCCACGTGTGTTCCACAAGGTTCTACACTATTCGCATCGCGCATACATGCAATCAGATTACATAAGTTGCGGTGAAAGACAGTGGACGGAACCATTGATAACATTCTAGAAACTTCTTTTACATGCAGGCGCGTCCTGCGCTGTGTGATAACATTTGTTAGGCCGTGAGAAGTGGTCGCCTGATAAAGAAGTACATGTGTCAGTATTGTCACGTAGTAGTGATGGTGAAGAAGGCAGCAAAATTGTGATTGATAAAACTAGCATTTTATTGGGCGAACTTGTGTCCTCAAAAGCAGGCTACATTTAAAGAACAACAATAGTGGCAAACACAGTCGGCGATTGGTGAAAATTTGATCAGCGGGTCAAGCAAGTCGGCTTTGACACTTCAGTCATCGAAGGTTCCAGAGAAATCGCTGGGATGCGGCATCTCTTCCAGAAAGTTCTACATCATTCGCGTCGCACGATGAAATCAGATTACACAAGGTTCAGTGACAACAGACAGCAGATAGAACCATAGATAACTTTCGAGAAACTTATGATACATGCAAGCGCATCCTGCGCTGTGTGATAACATTTGTTAGGTGGTGAAACGCGGTACATCATCTGATGAAGATAAACAAGTACATGTGTCCATACCCTCTCTTAAAACATCATCCCGATGCTACAAACATAAGAGAGCAAAACACAAAAGGACGCTTATTAACCAAAAGTAACAAAACAATGAAAAGAAACGAAGTCCAAAGTGACAGTCCAAAAAAAAAAAATAAAAGTCCAAAGGTCAGCTATGCCAAGTCCCAAAGTTCATTAGCGCTGGTAGAATGGCTTAAGGTGCACAATGTGGACATTTCAAGGCCGTGAGAGTCACTGCTGTGATAGAGAATTGCCGTCTGCAGGGTGTCTACCAAGTCAACATTTCCAAATTCCCTGAGTTTTCCAGGTTTTCCCTGAATGCCTTTGCGAAATTCCCTGCGTGATGCAGAACTGTTTTATGTGAAGACGAGCTGAAACCATATTGCCCGATGCGCTCACTCTCTAGTAAGCATATAAAAAAATAAAAAAACGACTTAATCCAATTTGAATACTAAGGAGAAGTGTTCATGTTATTCAAGAAGAGAATAGAAGGAAGGGGTTAGTAAAATGCACAGCAAATATGATGTCTTCGAAAAAAATTGCAAATCGAGTCGGACATTCTCAAATACGAATAAAAAAGGAGATCCATACAAAAGCAAATATTTTCGAATATGTGCTATTTCTATCAACTGATAGTAAGCTCAGTGGTATGAGGTCTGAACTTTGTCACAATTGAGACTCATTCTCAACAGCTTGTAAGTCTGCCGCAACTGTCCTGACATACTCTCAACCCGCGCGCGACGCCTCATTGTTGTGTTTAACTGCTTCAAAGGGTTTATTTTAGTTTGGATGAGGGACACTTGCATCTTGGCATCAGCCCACATGTTTTGTTTTTTGAGCTCAAGCTCCTTCAAAACGGCGGCAGCACGCTTCCTTTCCCGTTCATTCCTCAATGCATAGGACCTTTCTGTTCTTGTACTCCTTCCATCACTCGTTCGCCCCACGGGCCATTTGAAGCATCTTCTTGGTCAGTTGCACAGTCTACGTCCTAGTTTTCGAACTCCTTATGGGCCACGAAAACGTCCAGTTGAAAAAAAAAATAGTTGGAAAAAAATAAATGCATGCCATTTACTGCCCTTAAGGGCTCAAGCCGACACAGGCACATTCGAAAAGGCTTTGAAGGCCTGTCGGTACACGTATAAGGCATATCGGTGCTCGTGCTGACAGGAAATACGGGGTGTACGCGTGTATAATTAAGGAATACATACTGTGTCCCGTGGCAATAGCCCCTTCCCACGCTTGTTACGCTTCACTGCAATACTTTTGCGTATGCTTCACCAAGTAACATTTCTGTACAGAGGCGAAGCTGACTTTCGAAAACCGGCATTATGCATCGCACCGTGCTTTCCAAGCTTCTAAGCCAATCGCGAGGACCGCAAAGGCAGATTCAGTGCCATTGCTGAAAACAGCAAATTCTTTCAATAAAGAACACTGCACCCAACGACAAGAAGCTTCATAGCGAACGTCGAAGCAGCTAGGCCTAGCGTAGCCGCAGCGGTGGCTACGGCTGCCAGCGGATATGCGTGCGAGAGCGCTGGTTTCAGGCGGCGAGGTAATCAAAATGGCAGCAGTGGTGGCTTTTATTAATGCTGTTTCGGACCTGCGGTCATGGCAATATGTCCGGAAAATCGGACAGCGAAGAGTTCTTGCATATGAAATTTCAGACGTTCTGATACATTGACTCTATGGTGTACGTGGTGGTGGTGCCGCGAAGCCATCCAAATTATCGGGAATCCTGAAAGTCGGTCGTTTACTGTACACTGGCAACTCCTCCAGCCGACGACAGGCCGTCAAAGACGATTCATTACGATTCCTGTCTTGCTCGGGCCAGCTTTACCGCGACTTTCGACCCTTTCTATAAAATTACAGCTTATTTTCCCTGATACAGGGACAAATTCCCTGAGTTTTTCCAGCCTACTCAAAATCCCTGAGAATTCCCGGTTTTCCCGGTTGGTAGACACCCTGCGTCTGGTACGACCTCATAGTCGAGTGCGCCAATGCGTAGGATTATCTTGTAAGGTCCGAAATAGCGGTGTAAAAGCTTCTTGGTAAGTCCTCATCGGCATGTTGGGGTCCAAGCCCAAATGCGGTCGCCAGGCTGGTACTCGATGTAGAGTCGTTGAAAATTGTAGTGTCGGCTGTCGGTCCTCTGCTGGTTCTTGATGAGCAGGCGGGCGAGCTGTCAGACTTCTTCAGCGCGCTGGAGATATGTGGCGACATCAAGATTCTCTTCGCCGGTGACGTGAGGCAGCATGGCGTCGAGAGTCTCGTCTGGTTCCACCCGTAAACCAGCCTAAACGGCGTGATCTGTGTTTTTTCTTGCACCGCTGTGTTGTAAGCAAAGGTTACGTACGGCAGGACCGCGTCCCATGTCTTGTGCTCGACGTCGAAGTACATTGCTAGCATGTCAGCGAGGGTCTTAGTCAGTTTGAGGTTAAGGAGTTGGTCTTGTTGTTGTTGTGTGGCCCAGCTTAGGAGACTACAGAAAAGCACAGGACGATTTCACATGCTGCTGTATAGGCCAATAACCGGAAACGAAGGACGTAGGTAGGTTCCGTGAAGAGGGGACACGGGAAACGCCCATGCGTGGAAAGAAATCGAATTAGTGGCTGCGCTGTAGAAGAGGCACCAGATCTGCACCCTCACTCGGAACAAAAGGGTAGACAGTTCGAGCTGAAAAGGAACGTTCGGGGAGACGGGCGTAAAGCTAAAAGGTAGGGGGTGCTTGAGGCCACTGTCCTAGTTAATGTCCATGTGCTTCCCACATGTCTCGTTGACCAGCTCGGTCACAGAAATTGCGCGACGCGACTCTGCCCAGCCGGTTCAATTGAGTATCAATGTTTGGCATCCGTATGTGCCGTCAGAGAATGCCTGTGAAAACGACAGTAGCTTTACCACCACTTAGCTGGATACGACCGATGGATGCTTTTGTGCACGATCGCCATTGCGTCCCTATTATGGTGTTTGGATTTCAAGCAAACCGGCCCACAGCTGCACGGGGGACAGAATTTCCTCAGTACTGGCAGAGCAGCCTACTGTCCGGCAGACATGCAGTCAATAAGCTGTGGTTTTATGGAAACATGCTCACAGCTTGCGTGGCGGCCGCTTGCCGGAGAAAAGGGAGGACATCAAGGCGAATCATCACCATCAGCCTGGCTACGCCCGCTGCAGGGCAAAGGCCTCTCCCATACTTCTCCAACCACCTCAGCCATGTGCTAATTGTGGCCATGTTGTCCCTGCAAACTTCGTAATCTCATTTGCTACTCTTCCCTTTCTTTGGAATAAAGTCCGTAACCCTTAATGACCATCGGTTATCTTGCCTCCTCATTACATGTCCTGCCCATACCCATTTCTTTTTCTTGATTTCAACTAAGATGTCGTTAACTCCCGTTTGTTCCCTCACCCAATCTGCTCATTTCTTATCTGAGATGCCTGCCAAACGCACGCCAGCCCATTTTTATCCTTCTGATTATTTCAGTCTCGTGATCCGGATCCGCGGTCACTATCTGCCCTAAGTAGATGTATTCCCTTACCACTTCCAGTGCCTCACTACCTATTGTAAACTGCTGTTCTCTTCCGAGACTGTTAAACATTAGTTTCGTTTTTTGCAGATTAATTTTTAGACCCATCCTTCTATGTAAGATTATGTTGGCGTTCTTCCAAGATTCCGGTACGCTCAAGGTCATAAGGCATTGCATATACAGGGTGGCCAGTTTTTCTAGAACAAGCTGCCCACCATCCCTCAACAAATCTGCTGTTACCTGATCCTCCCGAGCTCCCTCCCCCTTTGCATAGCTCACAAGGCTTTCTTTACTTCTTCCGGCGTTACTTGTGGGATGTTAAATTGCTCTAGTCTATACTCTCCCATTATCGTCGTGGGTGCCACTGGTACTGTATACATCTCTATAGAACTCCTCAGCCACTTGAACTATCTCATCCATATTAGTAATGATATTGCCAGCTTTTTCTCTTAGCGGATACTCAAGACGGATACTCGGAGCCTAAAGTAGGGGAGAGGGAGATGGCACGTGTCTTTGAGCAATCCTATCCACTGGCATGTTGTAAAGTGTGCCACTGTGTGCGGCAACGAAGGTGGCTGTGCTATTGGTTGCAACGATATGAACTCACATGTGTGATTTGCTGGTTTGCGACTCCTTTGTGCAGCTGAAGGTTTAAAAAGTCATGTTTTCGTTGTTTGGGAGAGAGCGGAGTTTGGGCTTGAATTCAGACAGATGCCTCGGTGTTTGAATAAAGCATCTCTTTACCGGGCAACGGCTCTTCCTTCGCACTGCCACCGTGCACTCGAACCATCGAGAGGCGCTGACTTCGGACCTTAAACACCTTCCCTCCTTAACTAGTATTGAAGCTAGTGGAGGATAAAGGGAAAGGAAATTAACTGTCTTGTTCAGGCGCTCTGTAAGACCATTCGTGTGCAGGTGGTAGGCAGTTGGCCTCCTGTGGCTTGCCTGGCTGTACTGCAGAATGGATTGGGTAAGCTCCGCTGTAAAGGCCGTTCCTCTGTCTGTATGAGGACTTATGGGGCGCCAAGTCACAGCAGGATGTTCTCGACGACGAATTTCGCCACTTCGGCTGCACTGCCTTTTGGCAGAACTTTCGTTTCAATGATGTGGGTGAGGTAGTCCATCGCTACGACGAACCACTTATTTCCGGTTGTTGATGTCAGAAAGGGCCCCAACAAGTCCATCCTAATCTGCTGAAATGGTCGGCAAGGAGGCTCGGTCAGCTGTAGTAATCCCACTGGCCTTGTCGGTGGTGTCTTGCGTCGCTGACAGTCTCGGCATGTCTTGACGTAACGGGCGATGTCAGCAGTCAGGAGCAGCCAGTAATACCTTTCCTGTATCCTCGATAGCATCTGCGAGAATCCAAGGTGTGCCCAGCGGTTGGATCATCATGTAAGGCATGCAGTACTTCTGGATGCAGCATTGAGGGAACAACAACAAGGTCTGATTTTCCCTTTATTAATTTATTAACAAGAAGGTAGTTGGCGATAACTGGTGAGAAGTTCTTTACTAGTAGGTTGTTTTGAAGCGAGAATGAAGACAATCCTCGCTTATATGCCCTAGGGACAACATTGGTGTGCCCTTACAAATACTCGACAAGGATTTTAGGTCCGGGTCTACTCATTGCTGTTCAGTGATGTCTTCCGTGCTTATTATTCCAAGAAAGGCATTGTCATCCTCGTCACCTTGCGGCGGCAGGTCAATGGGGGCGTGTGATAGGCAATCGGCATCAAAGTGTTTTCGTCAGGACTTGTAGGTTACAGTGATGTCATATTCTTGTACTCTGAGGCTCCACCGCGCCAGCCGTCCTCAAAGATCCTTTAAATTCACTAGCCAACACAACGCGTGATAGTCGCCGGCGCCATTGAATGGCCTGCCATATAGGTAAGGGTGAAATTTTACAGTAGCCCAAACAATGGCGAGACATTCCTTTTCAGTCGTGGAAAAATTGCTTTCCGCTTTTGACAGTGACTGGCTAGTGTAAGCTATCACCTGTTCAAGTCCGTCTTTCCTCTGGACTAGGATGCCATCAAGGCCTAGGCTACTCCCGTCATTGTGGATTTCGGTATCGGCATCCTCGTCAAAGTGCACAAGTACCGGCAGTGACTGCATGCATTGTTTGAGTTCTTCAAATGGGTCGGCCTGCGGTGTTTCCCACTTGAACTCGACATTACATTTAGTTAGATTTGTCAGCAGCTCAACGATGCGCGAAAAGTCCCTGATAAAGTGCCTGTCGTAGGCGCACATGTCAATGAATCTACACACTGCCTTCTTGTCGATGGGCTGCGGGAACATTGCGATGGCAGCTGTCTTCTGCGGGTCGGGGTGGACTCCAGATTTTCTGATGACGTGGCTATGGAACAGCAGCTCATCCTAAGTGAAGCAGCACTTTTCTCACTTGAGAATAAGCCCTGATGACTTGATGTCCTCTAGTACCGTCGCAAACCCCCTAAGATGATCATCGAAATTCCTGGCGAAGACGACGACGTCATCCAAGTAAACAAGACAGGTCTGCCACTTCAGTCCTGCGAACACCGTGTCCATGATGCGCTGGAACATTGCAGGCGCTGAGCACAGTCCGAATAGCAGCATGACCTTGAACTCATAGAGGCCGTCTGGAGTGACGAAGGCAGTGTTTTTGTGATCTTTCTCGTTGAGTTCTATTTGCCAAGAGCCAGACTTGAGATCCATCGACGAGAAGTTTTTAGCGTTGAACAGTCGATCCAATGCGTCATCTATGTGTGGGAGGGGGTATACGTCCTTCTTAGTGACCTTGTTCAGTCAACGATAATAGACATAGAAATGTAGGCTCCTGTCCTGTTTTTCACCAAGACAACAGGAGATGCCCACAGGCTTTTTGACGGCTGAATGATGTCGTCGCGCAGCATTTCGTCAACTTGTCGTCTTATAGCTTCATGTTCTGGCATCAAAACTCGGTAAGGGCTCTGGCGGAGTGGTCGAGTGCACTTTCAATTATTATGCAATGCTTTGCGACTGGTGTTTGCCGAATCTTCGATGACGTCGAAAAGCAGTCTTTGTGTCATCGAAGAAGATTCCTGAGCTTTGCTGCTTAATCATGTGGAGGCTTCGATTGATGTCGAAGTCTGGTTCGGGAACTATGGTCGTCGGGGTAGAGGTGGCAGAATCCAAGAGGACAAACGCGTTATTGGTTTCCAGAATTTGCTTGATGTATGCGATCGTAGTGCCCTTGTTGATGTGCTTGAACTCCTGGCTGAAGTTTGTCAGCAACACTTTCGTTTTTCCTTCGTTCAGTCGAGCGATCTCTCTTGCGACACAAATTTCACAATCGAGCAGTAGGTGTTGGTGGCCCTCGATGACCCCTTCTACGTCTGCGGGTCTTTTGGTGGTGATGGAAATAATAATGCTGGAGCGGGGCGGGATGCTGACTCAATCCTAGAGCACACTTCAGGCGCGGTGACCACGACAGCCATCCGGCGGTATCGCTCTATCTTCCAACAGCGTCATCAACTTCGACTTCAGGTCGATGATTGCACCATGTAGGTTCAGGAAGTGTATGTCGAGAATGACGACATACACAGCGAACAGTGTTGGACGGTAACAAAGGTGGCAGGGTCCAGTCATGAACGGTAATTCTTGCTGTGCAGATTCCCGTTGGCCTTATTAGGTGTCCTCCAGCTATCCGGAATTGAGGGCCTTCCTATGCAGTCTTTCTTTCTTTCTTCAATTGGTTGACAAGAGGTCCACTTATCATAGAGTGCTCGACTCCTGTGTCCACTATGGCGGTGACTGCACGGCCATAGAGAAACATCCCGAGGTCAGTGGTTCTTTGTCTTGCGCTGCAGTTATGTCTCAGTGTCAGATCGTGACTGCATTGCGTTGATGTGTGGCTGGTACGTCGCGCCATCAGGTCCTTGGTCGGAGCGTTCTGTGCTTCCAGGCTTCTTCGGAATGGCAGCGTTTCGTTATGTCCTCGAGATAGTCTCTTTGGCGTCTTTGGCGGCGGCGGAGGACCTTTGTCATTTCGACGAACAGCAACTGCACCTCCATCGGTTGCTGCTTTTAGTTTTCCGGATATGGGCTTGCAGACCGGCCCTGGGCTGGGCCAGTGTATGGATAGCGCTGTGGCGACAGGTACCGGCCTGGTGATTGTGAACGGGACGGTAGTCAAAGGCTCCACTGAGTAGCAGCGAGGTAGTCGGCGATCCGGATCATGAGACTGAAATAATCATAAGAATAAGAATGGGCTAGGGTGCATTTGGCAGGCATTCGCAGATCATGAACAGCAGATTGCCATTATCCCTCAAGAGAAAAGTGTATGACAGCTGTGTCTTACCAGTACTCACCTACAAGGCAGAAACCTGGAGGCTTACGAAAAGGGTTCTACTTAAATTGAGGACGACGCAACAAGCTTGGAAAGAAGAATGATAGGTGTAACGTTAAGGGATAAGAAAAGAGCAGATTGGGTGAGGGAACAAACGCGAGTTGATGACATCTTAGTTGAAATCAAGAAAAAGAAATGGGCATGGGCAGGACATGTAATGAGGTGGCAAAATAACCGATGGCAAAATAACCGATGGTCATTAAGGGTTACGAACTGGATTTGAAGGGAAGGGAAGCGTAGCAGAAGACGGCAGAAAGTTAGGTGGGCGGAGGAGACTAAGAAGTTTGCAGGGACAACATGGCCACAATTAGTGCATGACCGGGGTAGTTGGAGAAGTATGGGAGAGGCCTTTGCACTGCAGTGGGCGTAACCAGGCTGATGATGATGATGATTCGGCGATGTCACGAGGGCGTTCACCTTCCCGAGGGGGCGGTGCATTGACGGCCAACCCTCGCAGTCCCAAGTCATGGTATGGGCATCAGTGGCACACATGGCTGGCTTCCCCGCAATGGTAGCAGCGCGGGCAGTGGTTGGGAGCGCACCAAATGTCCATCTTCCTTGCGTAGCTGCACTAGGTGACGGGTGGGCATGCTAGTGGCGGCGGCGGTGGACGACGGAATTGCGGCGTTAAAGGGCACTGGCACGGTCAGGGAGGGGGACCTTGACGAAGGGTGACGGCGGCGTGGGTCATCGCTTCCGGCTGGGGTTGCGGTGATTGTGGTTGCACCTCAGGAACTTCAAGCTATTACTGAACCTCTTCGTTGACAATTTTGGCAATTGAGGCCACTTGAGGCTGCGACCTTGGGTACAACTTCACGGTAACCCGAGTCAGGACCTGGTTCATCCTAGATGGGAGGATTCCTTATTCCAAGAACGCTCTGTCTTGGGCTGCCTCTTTGGCCTGGGCGACAAGACTGCATTGGTTGTCCAGGTCATCAGAGGAAAGCTTGGCCTCCCACATTTCAGTTGTGGTATGGATCGGCGGTGAGTTCGGGCACTCTTCTTATGCTTCTATGGGGTGGCCTTCTTTGAAGTCATCTTGTGGAACTTGTGAGGTGGGGTCTGTGGATGTGTCACACAGTGGGCAATCCTGGACCATGTGTTGCAGAATGTCTGATATGTCGCAATGGGTGCATGTGTACGAGTACTGCATAGGATATTGCCCGTGCATGATTATTCCGTGTACGTAAGTGTTTGGCTGTGTTTGGCAGAGGATGACTTCTTCCTCTTTGCTCAGGTTCTTGTGTGGTGAAAGGTACGCTCTTCGGCTGAGTCGGTGGTGTTGCAGAAGCTATAACAACTTGCACCAATAATTAAAAAAAATTAATAGTAAAGGCGGGCTGTGGGTTATATATGTATGGGAATTTTGCCTCAAGAGTGACTTTCCGGCAGTGTAGAATGCACTGCTGCAAAGCCACACTTAAGGTGAAATTTGCATTGCCATGAAGTCGCACCTCAATGCAAAAATTGCATGCTGCAATCTGCACTGATTACTATTTCGAGGGCTACTGAATATTCTTTGGTTTGGGCAATTCCCCACCTAATGTGGATAATTCCAAGGGGGTAAAAACAGCACAAAGGACCGGATTAAAGCAGAAATGATGTACACAGCACTGACTGACAAACACTCTTTATTGCATTTCCTGTTGCAATATATCGGAATTCCTATGTGTAGAAAGGTATGAAAATTTATATATGACATGTCTTTGTTGTCTGCAATTCATCACATATTTGATATGTAGTGCATTTCACTGCAATGTAAGGATGCAGAGGTCATGCTTACACATGAATCACCATGTTTGTGTACTAGGAAAGCTTCACATATTTCACGAGCATGTTGCTCTGGGTACTGTTTCAGAAGTGTACATTTTTCAAGATATGGTGTGCAGACACAGTTTCTGCAGTGATCTGCCAGCTGACTTGTGACTGAGCCCTAAGCGAGCATGCGTGTTTGCGTAAATGATTATTGACCAGTTTGCCTTATGTAGCAGCGCCTACATGAAAATGGTATATTATATACGACTTTACATGTGCAGTTGCACGTTCCTTATCCCATTCAAGCTTTTGTTAAGCTTCTTTGTTCACTCTGCAACAGAGAACAGAACATTTAGTGCTTGCAGTGAATACTTTTGTTCCTATTTACCCTGCAATCTTTTTTAGCATATGCACGTATGGAATCACAGCAAAACTAGGATATATATGGTTTGGATCATTCTTGTCCTCTCTATCTTTTTTCTGTCTCATAGTGGCTGATAGCCGTTCTGCTATGGAGGTTAACATCGGTGTCAGATAGCCAGCATACTGTAGCTGCTGCCTTTGGCATAGAAAGCTACTTGTCATTTGATGATACATGACCGGTTTAGAGCTGCCTTCAGACAGGATTGAGCGATGCTTCATTTCACAAGTTTTAAATGGGAGGACGAATAAGGTAAAAGGCGTTTCCATAAGCGGGGTTCTTAACGCCAGCACACATGGTCTAACCTCAAGTTCAACTCCATGTCCAAGAAAATCACATAATAATCCTTCTGCTACTCTATCACCTTATATTAGTGTGACTGCTTAAGTTCTTTTTTCCAGGTCCCCTAACTGCACCCTCACCTTATAGTTGTGACTGCATTATAATCAAACAAATACAGCACTCGTACACACTTACGTAGGCTTAAATGAGAACCTAACAGATTGCTCCTTGAGGAATTCAACATCAGAAGAGGGGGTGATCAACTGCACTAGCCTCACCGCTTCCTCACCACTGGGAAAGAGCTCTCAGGCAGAGAGTGAGTGGGAGATGCACATGCGGTCTGTGGGTAAATTTTGGTTGTAGCTCAGTATTTGTGGTGTCTGCCTCTCCTCTTTATGTTCCATTTCTATCCCGCCAGTGACATGAATCAAGAATCTACATACCAATCAGTCCATTTAACAGCATTTCTTACTTAGTGGGGTATTCTCATATTTTTTAACCAAGTTGATCAAGGAGGTGGGTGCACAATGCTCTGTGTTTTTTATGTATGCAGTAATTTGATTAAAAGGATTAAAGAATGATCAGAGTCTGAAGATTTTTTTTTTCAACAGCAGAGGCACTACTGCACTATCACACCCTGCTACTATTTTGTTCAGAAATTTGCTCAGTTTAGATACTTACTCCAAAAAATTTGTTCACAAATTTGAAGAAGGGTTAGTGCAGTTCGTTAGGTGCCTGTACCTTGCTTAAGTAGAGCAATAAGAAAAGCTATTCATAAGAATAAATTGCGTTCTAAGGAACTCCCCTTTGGTTCAATTTAACAGCATATAGAATGCAAAGTTCATTTGGGAACAGCACTACAGAAACAAACACTGAAGGCACATAAAAAGTGACACACTGTGTTTTCCTATTTTTCCTGTATACTTTATATGGAACCTCAGAGCGATGGCAGAAACGCGCCTGGAGTGTCCATATAAGTTGCCACCGCAATAAATAAAGCACTTTGCCCACTTCCACAATGATACACAACAGCCATTGGTGGGGTAGCTAAGTTTTCTTGCAGGCTCCATGTGAAAACTTAAATTTATAATCAAACCTCATTCAAAGGTGCGCTTCCAGAATATATTAGCCAACAGCAAGACCAGACAGTCGGATCATTTAGCAGCATACTTGGTTAGTTAGCTAGATGGACAAGCAAGAGAAACACAGAACGCTTAATTCTGGTAGGCGATGAACATGCAGACGCACGTTGATGCTGAGCATCAGGCAGTTGTAAACTAAAAAAATTTTGATGCATCATTCACGTTTTATTTTAGCAAACCCTTACACTGAGCTCAGAAATGTGCTTGCAACAATAAACATTAATTATCAATAAGCATTATTCTAACAAGATTTGCTATAAAGGATTGTTTACTCCCCAAAGGGCTCACACTAACTACGGTTAAATGACTTCTGCAAAACAGCAGTAAAGCAATGAAATAATTTACCTAACTCTTTAAAATTATGATTATCATGATTCGAATCATTTCAATTATTTCTTAGAACATTACTTGTACAATAAACCTTGCCATATTCATTTACTTATATTGAATTGTATAGTGCAGTACGTTTAGTAATTGCACAGATGTATGTTAACTTTTTCTTTCTTTTATCTACACAATTACCATCTGTGCTTTTTAATACTTATTACTATCGGGATTGTTCTTCGTATTTCCCTGTGCAATCTATGACTTTTGGTCACTCTTCTGTATAATATATTACCTCTATTTTCCATTTAGCATCAGAAAAACAGTTTTTGAATCACGACAAAAGAAGGCGGCCTTGCAAAGTATGCTCACCCTGATGGAGACGGTGCCGGCAATAATGCCATCAACTGTGGACTCCGTAAAGGGATCGAATTTGCGATCAGCCCTCCGCATGAAGTCTGGCTTGAGCAAGTACCCACTGCGTCCATTGAACTCAAAAATTCCCAGGTTCAGTTGCATTCCTAGATCTGTGGACACACAGGGTAAACATTATACTGCCCCAATATTACCTTAATCCAACAAACTAATCACGAGAACTATCACAAGCGTTATAAGCTAACAACTAAAAGAAAGGAAGCGTCATGAACTTGTAGCCTGCAGTATCGGAAGAAAAACATGCCGCCTTCTCCGTCAACAAATTAAGAAAAATGTAAAAGGAGTGAATGGCGTTACCACCTACAAGGTCCAATAATAGCAGCTCGTTATGGCAAAATGCACTGTGGTCAGAGATGCACACTGTTGATTCACATGATGAAATGCCCTGTGTTTAGAAACAGAACTGGACCCAGCCTCCCAAATTAGGCAATTCTTCCTCTACAGGTTTTCAAATTTCTGAATACCCTCACTCACCTCTCGTTCCCCTAAAGAAAACACATGCAAAATCTGAATCTTACATTGACGTCAATGCCACTTTGCGGTGCAATGCCATTTCAATGTTACAAGTTTGCATGGACACAGTGCCAAATCTTTTCATCTGGCAAGCAGCTCAGCAAAACAGATCCCGAGAAAACAGCTTGTGTTATACACAGAGCCATGTGTTCAACGTAGCCTCATTTGTTTTCCCTTTCAGTCGAACGACAGATTAACGAGCCATTGCGCAGTGCAGGTGTGACAGTGTGTATATGGACTGATAACTGCATTGAAATGAAGTTCATTCAAGTGAACACATAATACTAAGGTTTAGTAATGCAACAATAATTCTGGGTCCCCAGCATCCATAGGGTTGTCTGAATTCAAATGTGTGTGGACTATTTTAAATTAACCATAGCATAAAAACAAGATGAAGATAACCACCATGGATACCAGGAAGCTGGTACTACTACGGGGGTGGCAAAGCACATCGCTTTCTGCCATCACGAAAATTAGAAGTAATGCCAACGAATAAGGGGAATCGATAGGCTGGAATATTAATAACAACCATAAGAAGGCAATAAATAATGAAACAAAGGAAAGCACGAGAGAAATTAGTTGTGTATTGGAAATGTATTGAAATACCTTAAATTGAGGATTACAGCAACGATAGACTCTATATCTTTAATAAAGGAAAAGAGAGTAAAATAAAAGTCACCTTCCAGTGCTGATTAGCACCACACACTCTGCACAACATGTTACCGAACGAGCTGCCGTAACAGCTGCCTGCTTTCTTGGAGGTTGTGCATTTACTTTGGGGCCTGCCCTCCGAGTGCTAGCCCTGCGGCACAACGCACGACACCCACCAAGCCGTAGGCGTCACATAGTACAGTACACGGCCTCAGGCGGCAGACCCAATAAACTCACGCATGCTACCTCAAGTGGAAGTTGAATATTCACTCAATATTAGTAAGTGTACACGTAAGTGGGTATGTATCATGTGCAGAAAAACTGTTACAGTCGAAAGGGCATTGAGGCTGTTAAAAGACGAGACCCCCCCCCCCACAATAGATGACAAGAACAAGGGAAACCGAGGTGCTTGAAATCAAGCCACTCAGTGTTGCAGTGTTAGGGTGAAATTGAAAAAAAGGAAAACTTTGCCCTTTATTTTCTGGGCCAATAACTGACATTTGCCTGCCAAACATCTGCAAACTGTGTCCTAAAAAAACACTACACTGGACTATGCCATCTTGGGGTTGCTCCTATGAGCAGACACAACTGGACAATTCAAGCGACACCAAACAGAGCCTCTCTGTTGCTCTACGAGACATTTCAGGCCCCGTATGAAGAGGGCAGTTTTGAGATGCGATTGATTTTTGACTCTGCTGTACCTACAATAATTTGCTGTTTTTGCTAGCTATGTAAAAATATCAGCTGTCAGGTGTGAGTGCCAGTGTTGTGTTTTTTTTTTTTTTCCGTGCTTGGTTAAGCCCTGAGGACCAACATAGAAAATGTCTAACCAACAAGCCTGGCCAGTTTCCAGAAAGCATCAAAAGGTTCCGTGGCATGGGGTGGGCTTACTCTAAAGTCTTTGAAGATAATTAAATCTAAATATGTAAAGAAACAAGAAAGTACCAACCTAGAGATTGAAAGTTTAAAGCTATAAGTTGGCAGCCTGCATTCCAAAATACCTGGAAGAAGAAGACACGGTACAGGTCAGCAACAAGTAGTGCAGAAGTGCGTAGTTTTCACAGCAGCACTGAAAATGACACGACAAGAGTGAGCACAACAGCATGCAAGTGACAGGGCACTGGAAGGCTTAAACATCTGCACAAGCAAGAACCTGTGATTCAAGATTCACATGACTTTTTCTGCAAGTTCTTTTAAGCACATGCTGAACGCAAAATTGCAAAATGCAAGTTATCATGTACATGTTATCTTTCTTGGCCTCAGTAGGTCTAATTAATCAAAACTTGAACAGCAACTGATTAGTACAGACTTCAAAGGATTTCTGGTCTCAAGACAAATTAGGTATGCTTACAAAAATTTGATGAAAGCAGTTTAAGCTTGTTGGTGCATGACTTTAGAATAGCACAAAACCAAGACAGACGAAGGAGGCGAGAAACACAAAAAGAATAATAATAACTACAAAATTAAATGACAATTTATTTATCTTAAAAAGCAATACTAGCACAAAGGCATTGTTTTCTCACTTTTTTGCCATATTAGAGATGAGCTTTTGACTTTGTGATTAAGGTACAAAGGCTAAGTTTCTTGAGCATAACACAAAACATTATTACATTATTTACTGATATGACTAACTTAAAGGCATGAACCAAGTGCAGCATATTAATGCAGCTCTCACTATTAAAAAAATATAGTTCATCCAATGCTTGCCGTGCCTTGTAGCTTTCTCTCTTTCTTGCGGTTAGGTGCTCCTCCATTCCTCTAAACTTTTACAAACTTTACCAGTTGACAATTCTACGGCATTCACTCAGAAGCAAATTGAAGGCCTCCAGTAGATGCCACATTCCGCAGGACAGTGTTGCCATTTTCTAACAAAGCGTACTTGGGGCTGCGTGCACAGTCAAACGTCCCAGACGTGCACCACGCCAGTTCCGCGGGAAAAGCTAAGTGTTGCTGAACTGCTCCGCCTCTGACTGGATATGGGACACGGGGGGGGAGTCGGTCAGACAGATTGCACCAATTTTCAATTCAGCCTTCCTGAAAATTCTGCTTTTTCACAGATTCGATGCCCATAAGTTTTGGACAACAATTGAATGCAAAAGGTGTCCCAAATTTTTTAAAAATTATTAAGTGAAGTGGTGTAGAAGAAGAAGAACGAGAACAAGAAAACACTTATTTGTTGCGATGCTTGGTGCGCATTGCCAATGCAGATAACTAGAGGGATTTTCTTCTGCAATGTGTCACTTACTGTCTCTGAAGGAGAATGTAAAATGGACGGCATGAAGCCATACAACACATACACTCTTACTTCACCACTTTATCCATTTTGTGTGCCTTGTCCAGGGTGAACTTACACCAACTCAGCCGCTTTGCACTACATTTCTAAATATACTCTGATGCCATAAAAAAATGCGGTCTGCTCGCAGCCCTCTTTCCGAGATTGTTTGGCAAGTTTAGCATCCAAAGAGACCCACTGTCATATAAATGAAACATTGATTGCTAATGGACTGTCTTGGATTAGACAGGCTTTTAAAATTAATCGTAAAATTCTCAAATAACAGCGGTAACACAAAAGGTGTCTCTGGAGCCAATGTTTCAGCTTGCCCCAATGAAGGCAAGTCTCCCGAGTTGGAACAGCGACACTCCTCATTCACTTCAAGCCTCCCTTTTGCCTTTCTTGTTGAAATTTCGGAAAACATTTTTTAAAGTGCACTTTAAGGTCCTACAGAGTGCCTGTGTTTAATGTAAGTAGGGCCATGTACAAATTCAAAAACTGTCTTTTAAACCGATTCAGTGGTAAAGGGCCGGTTGAGTAACTAGAAGCCCAAGGACACGAGGCACACCTGCCCGACTGTGTGGTGCACTTTTACTCACTCTGGTGCCCACAGACACCGGTTTACTAAAGAAAAATATTAATTTGAGCTAGACTATTCTATCATAATTTTCTGTGTGCCAATATGCCACTTTGTGGTGTATCTAGAACATTGCCATGTCCCACTGCTGCTCCTAAATTTGGACTGCCCACGCTAGAACGGGCGAATTAAAACTTTGTGACTGCAGCACTCTCTGCAGCATCACAGGAGAAGCACCACAGCTCGCAACAGGTGGCACCACTCTTGGCTTTCAATTTTTGTCCTTTTGTCGACCACCACATCTGTGTTCTCCCCGCTTACGATAAATACAGAATCCTTCAATCTAACTAGACTTGGTCTTCTACCAAAAAGATTGGCTGTAAAATACATTTGTGTTCTGAAAGCTATCACCCTAAATATAGAAGAAAGTTCGAGAGTAAATACTATGTGCAATATCAGTGTACTGGAGTTGAACTGCTAGTAGGGTTGGCTAGTGCATTTCTAACATGACTCACTTAGTGTTTCCTGCTTTGTAGTGTTTAAAGGTATTTGGTGCATTGTTGCGTCAGTGTGTATTGCATGTATAGTGCTGTAACAGAGGTTAAGAAACAAGATAAGAACACACACAAGAAAGCCATAACAATAGAGCTGGTACTTGAATTTGCAAGAATAAACAGCTGCCAGCATTCATTCTGCATCTCTGAGTTGCGATCGTTTCTTTCACATTAAGCATATTCCAAAAGGAACTTGATGCGTCCTACTACACATATTATAAAGACAGGTCTCAAGCATGGATGCCATGTGATGCCTCGAGCATTTCACTTGAACATATGGCTAAATGTGATTACCTAAAATATTGATTAATACATTTTTTTAATCGGCAGTCATGCCATTCTCACAATGATTTTCATGCCTGCGACCAGAAATGGCGAGCTGGCAAAAGGAGTGCCAGTTATTCTTAGATGTGCTGTCTCGAGTAATTTCTAATAGACCTTGGTGAAAGGGATGGTACAGTAGCTATGCACTAAAATAACATGCTCTTTGAATTCATTTTAAGCACTGTTAATGTTCGCAGCATTGCCTTGCCTCAAGCAGTTCACACCAGTTACAGAAAATAAATTCGTATTGCAAAATGACATTGCACAGTTGATCAGCCTGCAATGGAATAAAGGAAGCAAATGTGGAAGCATGCCCGGGAGCGACAACTCCGGGGCAGGAGACGCGACTCACTTGCGGCATGTAGTTGCTGGAGGAGACGCGTGTGCCACTCGGGTATATTCTACTCAGCTGCCGCTTGTTGTAGCTGTAGTAGAACAGTCAAGGTGAACTTCATTCATATTTATGATGAAGATAAAAAAAGTAGGTCATTAGCACAGAGTATAAAAAAGCATGATTAAACTTTTTCAGTTTAGCCTCGGGGCAGTGGTATGCCCTGGGTTTCAAAGTACTTTCACATTTCTCGGTCATTTTGAGAGCAAGACATTCTCAAAACTTACTGGTGTTGTTGGTTTCTTTAGAATGCAATTTAATTCTGGTTTATATACAAACCATTACCTACTCTCAAGCAGATGCTTTTAAATGTTTAAATAGGCTAGTTGGTTGAAGATACTAAAGCTTTTGTGCAAAAACCAAAACGACTAGGCGACAGAAAGTACACAAACCTTGGGTTCTTGGTATCCCGCATGTGTGTACTTGCTTCAGTCTGGTTCTTTCGTGGTGCTAGCTCTTTAGCACAGTAAGCTCCTGACTCACCCCATTAAATTGAATTTTTATATGTGAGGAACAATGCATCAGGCAACATTTGATTGACTTCCCACAGACTGATATAAAGATAAAAATAGCGACATGCTTGAAACTTCAGAACCACCCCAGGTGCACGCCATTTGGCTGAATAATAGGCCTGGGTCAGCGTGACACGGAAGCAGCAGCTTTGACACGACAAAGAAATGACTCTTCTGTTGGCATGAAGAGCTACGCAAGGGATGTTAAAACCACTAGAACCATTATTTCTGAAGGTCACCGAAGTGACACTGCTGGCGAACGATGATGGAGAGCCCAGGAAACCACAAGCAGCAGTGGTGTTCGTGTATGACAGAGCTGGAAAAGGCCTAAATTTCTAGTGCAGTTTATTTTCCAACAGCTTGAGGGAAGCGAAAAATTTTTGAGCAAGCTATGTGAAATGTCAGCTTTCGTGACCGCAGATTGGCACAGCCCAAGCAAGCAAGAAACCTGTGAAGCATTACTTTATCACATGCAAATCCAACAAATCTCTTTCTACATTTGCCCTTCAGTTTTAATTCTGTTTAAGGTTATTGTATTATGTAGTGAATGATTTGGTGCACCAGGAAGAGCACATTACAAGTTTTTCAGTTGGATCACATTTTTTAAGACAAATTTCTGATAAGACAAGTATTCAATCTGTTTGAGTTCAACGACAGCCTACTGTACGTAGTCTCATTCAACCACTGCAGTTTATATACCCCACATAAACCAGCTTAATCGATTTTGCAAAACAAGGAATGCATAGTAGTACTGTATGCATTGCCAATGCTTTTCTGTGCCTATCAAAAAGGATACTTGACAAATTCTACAGGGTGTTCCTTGAGCAAGTTTGTGGCTTGGGTTTCAACAAACGATGAAATCTCGTAACTCCGGTCCCGTTCTGGAAGGCAAGCAGTAACATGCAAGTATTAAATGTGACAGCCAATGCTGCGTTCCAAATAAAGAACAAAACTGGTAAGAAAAATGTGAAAGATGATCTTTACTGCACTTGCTGCCTTCAGTCAGCATATAGTGAGTCAATACGATCACACATCTGATTGTTCATTCGACAGTTTGCTGACAGCTTGGAGGACTACTTAGAACATGCAAACCACATTAATTCTGCAGAAATTAGTATATTCACATAAATAATATATCGATGAACTGTGCCTAAATATCTTCAGTGTATTAGACAGAACTGTTTGGAAAGGGCTTAATGAATGCAATTTAGACATAAGCAGCTGTCTTGTTTGCATCCTTAAATCATATCTTGCTTACACACAGGGGTAGTTGGAGTTCTTTGATAAACCTTCTGTTCTGTAGGTGGCTAATTAGGGGTCATTATTATCATTAAAGGGCCCCTGAAATGGTTCGGACAAATTTTGTAGATGCGTAGGGTACAGCTAAAGTTAATCATTTGCACCACAATTCGTGTGAAACGTCTCATATTAAGAAAGCAACTGCACAAAAAGTGAAAGCTGAGAAAACAGGGCTCAAAGTTTTATTTGCTGGAAACATCAAAATATTTCCTTTGAGCACCTAAAACCCGCCTGGAATGTAGTCCTTTGGCAGTGAAGACACATTTTCTTTACATTTTGAGGAAATTTTTCGCTTCTTTACAGCAGTTTCATGTGCCTTCGTTGCCTTTTTGATACGTCGTGCATCCTTTGCAGCAGCCCGCCGCAGTGAACACGATCCTGGACTGTATCCCAGTTGCGACGTAATTGTTTGCAGTGCTCTTTCACAGCCAGCATTGAAACGGCAAACTGCATCTGCCACAGCACTTTCAACACTCAGGAGTGAAGCAAACTGATTTTTTGATTGGAGTGACCAAATGACATTGTTCAGTGACTCGATGGCATTCTGCGTTTTGCCTTGCTGGCATCTTTCAAGGAGTTCTCTTGCCGATAGACGTTTATATATAGGCAGGAGTGCTGCTCGAACATGTGCAGGAAGCTGCAGCTTGTGTGCAGGGGCTGGTTGGCCTGAGGCCACCGCAGAATTAAACTTGCACCAAGAGTTCACGCCAGTGGGACAGTGCTCGTGATGCGGCTCATCATCGGTTGATGTTACATGGTGAAAAGTGGCCATGATGGCCTTTTCCATAGCAGGCACATCATTTGGGTTACTTTTTATGGCTAAGCCATAATAGTTTGTGAGTTTTTAAATTAAACCCTGCGTTAGGCGGCCCTTTCCACTCATGCTGAGCTCACAGTCCTTGCTCTTGTTTTTCTCAACAAGGTTGCGCAAAGCAGTTCCCATTCTTTTCTTCACGTGGTTCACACACTCTTGTTTGTGTATGGGTATGAAACCATACACCTTCTCTTCACTGAGGGCAATATAAGTGCAGCTATCCCCATCACAAAGGACATTTGTGTAACGGAGCTGGTGTTTCTGGAGAGACCGCTGAAACATGGTTTTTGCCGCAATTATTTCCATTTGCCCTGCACTTGCCTCGGTGTTTTTTTGGCATTGTGGTCGGTGTTCTTCATGCCACTCTGAATAAATACTGTCGCCAGGCTTGGGGCCAAGAGAACATCCATGGCAATAATTGGAGAGGACACAGTGGTCCAAGACAAGGCCAGAATATAATTCAATAACACAGCCAACACCAATGTGACTTGTGTGGCCCCTTGTCATCCAAGTGCCCTCATAGATCACATCAATGTTGCCTGGGGCACATCCAAGTTCCCTGTAGATCTCGCGCACCTTCTGTGCACTTTCGGACTCTATTGTCATGGCTGCTGAGGCAGTGGCAGGGTGACTGTGCCTACGGTGCAGCCTTGCATAGGATTTGTGATGCAGTCCTCGATGAGAAATGTCCATGTGGGAGAAAACGTCATTCAGTGTGGCTTGCTTTTTGCCTGACGGCACAGCTCTCTGTGCACGAACGTTCACCTCAAAAGGGTTGATCTTCTGAGTGCCAGCACATCTTCGGGATGACCACTTTTTGCTTATCACCCCACAGTCGTCACACAACAGTTCCATTTTAGTCGCAAGCCCAAGACATAGCCCAGTTTCAACACGAATCGGCGTTTTCCCGCACTGAGTGCAGCTTGCTGCACATAGCAGCTCGTTTAAGAGTGCTTTATGTACAATGAAAAATGATGACTCGGGAACCACGTCGTCAGCACACTCTCCTTCTTTCAGAAGCTGAAATTTCCTCTTTGTTGCAGAGGTAGATGACAGCGCATTCAAAACATCCGCTCTTGTATCCGCTCGTTTCGCAATCTCTTCATTCGTGAGAATTGGTGCTGAAATTCGCAGCTGAATATTTGACGCGACGTCCGCTCTCGCCGATGTCACACTGCCGTCACGACCACGCGCGCGTGCGCCTTCACCAGCGCACGCAGGCGCGTCGTCACCACAGCCCACGGTCGCGTTGTCATCAGCGCACGTGGTCGCGTTATCACCACCGCACCCAGTCGCGTCGTCAACACAGCCCACGGTCGCGTCGACAGCACAGCCCACGGTCGCGTCAACACAGTCCACGGTCACGTCGTCACCAGTGCACGCGGTCGCGTCGTCAGCACTGCACGCAGACGCGCTTTCCCGATCACCCGCGTGTGCCGGTCGCACCTCGTCGACACGGGCAGCGGCATCCACGGGTAGTTTTCGCCCTCTGTTCCACGCCTTTCGTCGTTTTCCGTACGCGTGGGCCGTTCGGAACTTGCCTCCTTTGGGGCTCATCACGGAACACGCGCGTTAGGGTAGTTTGGCTGCTACGATGGTCAAGCACAATGAACGGAACGCGCGAGGCGCTGCAGCGCCAATGCGCGCGAGTGTGTTTCACGGGCAATTCAAATGTACAACAGCCAATAGGAGCGCTCCATGTTCCCCACGTGACTACTGCGCCCAATCACGATGCCGCTTTTACTTCTCTTTCGCTCGCGTTTGCAGGTGTTATTTTCCGGTGGAGAAATACAGCGCTGCGGCTATCTTGAGCTCCGATCTCTCCTCTTTACGATGATACCAAGATGGCGGCGCTGCGTCATCAGATAGCCGAGCTATCCGCGGTGCGACGGCGCTTTCCGAGGCCCGATTTTTTCGCAATTTTTGATAACGGCGCTCTACGAAAGTGCTGTTTTCTCAATTTCTACCGCGTATTTTGTTATAATATTTCACTACGAGGTAAAAAAAGGTCCGAGGATCGCGAAAAAAAATAAATAGGAAAATCGAAAATTGACAATTTTGACCATTTCGACCACTTCAATTGCCGCGTCCCCCCTTAAACTCTCCGCCAGCTGCTTGGCAGTTGACCCCAAGCAAGATCTATCGAAACAATGTGCATTGCGAGCATTCTGTTGCTGCATCGAACGTGTCTGGTATTCCGGTAACCAAGGGCGAGCTGGGCGTTTCGACGGAACGGTGGAGGCATAAACTCAAGCTGATGAAGGAACTTTAGCGTAGAGCGTAGATGTACGTGAGCTGCCTGATCAGTCTCCACGGTCCAGCCACGCATTGGCGCAGAGCTTATCCAGCCAAACAAAGAGCTAATATTGCACAAACCAAGTGTAAAACATTTTAAAGATTTACAAAAAGAATGTGTTAACGATTACACTCCTGTGAAAAATTTACACCAGCAGTAAAGAAGAATACATTTTGTTACTGCTAATCTGAGCTCTGTGCCACCAGGTGGCTGCACCGTGCAGACCATTCACATTTGCGCTTCTGCTCATCCCGTGAGGCACGGTCAAACGACCAGGCCCTGTCCCCTTGCGCTTGCATTTACCCTAATACCAGACTCGCGAAATGCTATTGCATTATTAATCTTCCGGTGTAAAGTGACAGCCGCAAACATGCAAATCCTGGTGCCGATTGGATAGCGGCAGCCCGATGCACTGCAGTCAGTCCGCTCGTCTGCTGCTTTGCAGAGGGACACGATGTTGCAGCTTGACATACTGCCAGTTGCTATGTTTGCAGTCCACATGTAACGCAACAAAGTCGAATCATAGTGCTCGCGAAAAGACTGAGACTGACTCTGAGCGCACAGCTCTCATTAAAATGGAGCACGTTGTAACGCAAGCAGACGACGCTTGATGTCTGCCAAAGTGCTTAAGTGTCAGAAGAACTTCACTTTGACCTAGTCTTTATTTGCGGTCAATATGCAATATGCTTAAGTGTAGACAGAAATTGTTCTTGTGCATTCTCTTTTAGTTACTTTCTTTTTATAGAAACAAATCAACCAACATTCCAACTATTATGAACATCATTTGTTCACCATAAAGGTGGAAAAATTATTGATGAAGTGCCCTGGGGAGCCAATTGGATAGCTCGCCCTACTGACATCAATTGGGTGATTTACGTCATATGGGTAGGGACAGCTAAAAATTCCGCCGAGCGGTGTGCTGCGATCGGCAGTGATGTACATTTTTAAAACATTATAATAAATTACATGCTTTACACAGAACAAGAAGAAAGGGGATTAACCGAGGGGCCCGATTTTTATTAGTCATTTCATAAGAAGCCAACAAACACTGACACCAAGGACAACATAGGGGAAATTACTTGTACTTAATAAATGAAATAAAAAAACAATAGATTAATGGAAATTAAAGTGGATGAAAAAACAACTTGCCGCAGGTGGGAACCGAACCCACAACCTTCGCATTTCGCGTGCGATGCTCTACCAATTGAGCTACCGCGTCTCTGTTTCCCCATCCACTTTCTTGGGTATTTATGTGTCCTAGTAGAACCCTGGGAGTGTTAGCCAGCGTCACCACTCACAGACCTTGGCGGCGGACGGGGAACGTCTTTTCTGCCGCAGGCGTCACGACAACGTGATCTTTTTAGGGTGAAGGCAACTGATCAATAAACCCACATATGCTACCTGAAGGCATCAATGTTGCCGGATTCGAGACCCTCGTTATGTAATGAACGAGAAGAAAGGGGGTTAACTGAGGGGCCAGATTTTTATTAGTCATATCATAAGAAGCCAACAAACACTGACACCAAAGACAACATAGGGGAAATTACTTGTGCTTAATAAATGAAATAAACGATAGATTAATGGAAATTAAAGTGGATGAAAAAACAACTTGCCGCAGGTGGGAACTGAACCCACAACCTTCGCATTTCGGTTGTGGGTTCGGTTCCCACCTGCGGCAAGTTGCTTTTTCATCCACTTTAATTTCCATTAATCTATCGTTTCTTTATTTCATTTATTAAGCACAAGTAATTTCCCCTATGTTGTCCTTGGTGTCAGTGTTTGTTGGCTTTTAATGATATGACTAATAAAACTTGGGCCCCTCGGTTAACCCCCTTTCTTCTCGTTCATTACATAACGAGGGTCTCGAATCCAGCAACAATGATGCCTTCAGGTAGCATATGTGGGTTTATTGACCAGTTGCCTTCACCCTCAAAAGATCACGTTCTCGTGACGTCTGCGGCAAAAAATACGTTCCACGTCCGCCGCCAAGGTCTGTGAGTGGTGGCGCTGGCTAACACTCCCAGGGTTCTACTAGGACACATAAATACCCAAGAAAATGGATGGGAAAACGGCGCCGTGGTAGCTCAATTGGTAGAGCATCGCACGCGAAATGCGAAGGTTGTGGGTTCGGTTCCCACCTGCAGCAAGTTGCTTTTTCATCCACTTTAATTTCCATTAATCTATCGTTGCTTTATTTCATTTATTAAGCACAAGTAATTTCCCCTATGTTGTCCTTGGTGTCAGTGTTTGTTGGCTTCTTATGATATGCTTTACACAGGGCACTTAGATGCACCAATTAATGATCAGAAGGCCCTACTCTGACGACTGAGTACATTTGTATAAAATCATCAAAATCGTTTCAGGGTCCCTTTAAGCTCATTATAACAGCCACTGCTAGCACATTGCCAAAACTGTCACAAGCACAACTCAATATAGTAAACAGCCTAATCTAGTAACTACACTAACAGGTGTGTTCCGAATGTAAAAAGAAAGATTTCAGAGCTAGCTTTCTTATACCGATATCAGAATCCAATGGCACAGCATTTCATAATCTACAAGATTGCTTGATTCGGTGAGATTTGCTTATCTAACCTGTAGGATTACTGGATTGCTTATCAAACAGATACTACTGTTGATTTTCACCAAAGAGAAGCTTAAGATCGAGGACACACTGAGTGTACCTAACTAGCTCATTCTATTTTCATCTGGACACAATGAGTGAAGAAAGGACAAAGAAACTGATGGAGGACAAGCACTCCTTAACCACAGAGTGCACAGATCAGTTGCTTTAATTGCACTAGAAAATACCAATGGATGAGCAGGTAATGTACAAGCACTGGATGCCAAGCTCTATCACAACAACTTCATAACACACGCACAGGTTGATCAACACATTCATATCAAATCTAAAATGTGCTCCAGGCCTTGCGATTTCGCATTCCAAAAACTAGAGTACATGTTAAGGCACAGTGAAGCATCACCCAGTCCCTACTGCCTCAATCAAAATGGTGCCAGCATAGATATTTCCAGAGCATGATGTCGCGAAACGTGACTGCTATCACATTAAGCGCAGGCAAAAAAGCAATTTCAAAGATTTTCTAAGAAGAGGTTAATACACACAGCCAAATTTCCAAAAGCTTTTTTTGGAAAGATTGTTGTTGAATGTAGCGAACAGAGTGTCAGCGAGCCTGCCTGCTCTTGTTGCTGTGCCTTTTATGTCCCTTTGTTTAGAAATGTGTAGCTTGCCTGTTCAACCATGCGCTTGCAGGGTTACAAATGCCCCCTTTTGTCGATCTGAAGCAAAAGGATCAGATGAATGCATCGCTGGGAAAAAGCATAACAGTTTTATTCAATGTGGCATTGCTGCAGCAAGGCAAACTGGCAAGTAAACACTGGGAACTGGCAAATGCATCCCATGCTATCATAGCTTTTGCCATAATAATGCAAGAAACCGGCACAAGGGTTCTGAGCTGTACTCAGGGTGTCTACCAAGTTGACATTTACAAATTCCCCCGAGTTTTCCAGGTTTTCCTGAGTGCCTGTGCGAAATTCCCTGAGGGACCCAAAAATTTGTTTTATGCAAAGATAGGCTGACACCATGTCGACCAATGCTGTCACTCTCTAGCAAGCATGTTAAAAAAACGACTTAATCCAGTTTGAATAGTAAAGAGCAGCATTTATTTTGCTCCAAAAGAAAACAGAAGGCAGGTGTTAGCAAAATGCACAGCGAATAAAATATTTTTGAAAAAAATGGTAAAGGTTGCAGGATTGAGTCGAGCATTCTCAAATACGAATAAAAAGGATATGCATACAGAAGCAAACATTTTTCAATATGAGCCATTTCTGTCAACTTATAGCAAGCTCATTGGTATGAGGCCTAAACTTTCTAACAAGTGAGATTCTCTCTCAGCAGCTGGAAAGTCAACCTCAACTGTCCTGACATACTCTCAGCCCGCACACAATGCCTGAGTGTTGTGTTTCACTACTTTTAATTGTTTATTTGGTTTGGATGATGGTCACCTGCATGTCGGCGTCAGCCACCACTTCGTTTTTTGAGCTCAAGCTCCTTGAAAGAAGCACCGGCATGCTTCCTTTCGCGTTCGTTCCTCAATGCATAGGTCCTCTGTGTTCTCGTTCCTTCCACCACGCATTCATCCGATGGACCATTTTTTTTAAATTTAAATTATGGGTTTTAACGTGCCAAAACCACTTTCTGATTATGAGACACGCCGTAGTGGAGGACTCCGGAAATTTCGACCAGCTAGGGTTCTTTAACATGCACCCAAATCTAAGCACACAGGTGTTTTTGCATTTTGCCCCCATCGAAATGCGGCCGACGCGGCCGGGATTCGATCCCGCGACCTCGTGCTCAGCAGCCCAAAACCATAGCCACTGAGCAACCACGGCGAGTCACGGACCATTTGAAGCATTGTCTTGGTCAGTTGTACAGTCAACGTCTGATTTTTCGAACTCCCTAGGGACCGCAAAAACGTCCTAAAAATGGGGCAGTTAAAGAAAAAAGAATGCATGTCTTGTATTGCCCTTATGGGTTGAAATCGCCACACGCACATCCAAAAAGCTATGAAGGCCTGCCAGTACACTTATTAGGCATATCGGTGCTCCTATGTGACAGGAGATGATGGGTGCATGCGTGTATAATTATGGAATGCATGTTTTGTTCCAGAGAACAGACCGGTGGGCTAGATGGTACTATATAACTAGCGCTGCGTCTTCGTTCCCTTCTCTTCGTGATTTTTTTTCCGCGTTTTCCCGCACTTGCTATGCTTCACCGCAATACAGCTGTGTAAGCTTCACCGCATGGCACCATTGTACTAAGGCAAAACAGTCGAAAACCGGCTTTATGCAACGCATTGTGCTTTCCGAGCGTCGAAGCCATGGAATCGCGATGACCACAAAGGCGGAGTCGGAGCCATTGCTCACAGCGGTAATTCTTTCAATGAAAAACACGGCACCCAACGGCAGGAAGCTTAATAGCAAACGTCGAAGTAGGTAGGCCTACTTCGACGTTGGGGCGGTGGCTAGGCCAACTAAGTTGCGGCGGTGGTGGCTACGGCTGCCATCGGATCTGCGTACAAGAGCGCCGGTTCGAGGCGGCGAGGCGATGAAAACGGCAGTGGTGGTGGCTTTGATTAATGCCGTTTCGGACCTTCGGTTACAGCAAAATGACCGGAAAATCGGACGGCGAAGGGTTCTTGCGTCCAAAATTTCAGATACGTTTTCAGAGACGTTCTATGGGGAACGTGGTGGTGCCGCGAAGCCGTCCGAATTATCGAGCATTTGCAAAGTCGGCTGTTGGCTGTTGACACTGGCAACTCCTCCAGCCGATGACACGGCGTCAAAGACAATTCGTTGCGATTCATCTCTCTTACTCGAGCCAGCATTACAGCGACTTTCGTTCCCTTACAATAAAATTATAGCTAATTTTCCCTGATAGAAGCACAAATTTCCCGAGTTTTCCCTGAGTATTTCCATCATCATCAGCCTGGTTACGCCCACTGCAGGGCAAAGGCCTCTCCCATACTTCTCCAACAACCCCGGTCATGTACTAATTGTGGCCATGCCGTCCCTGCAAACTTCTTAATCTCATCCGCCCACCTAACTTTCTGCAGCCCCCTGCTACGCTTCCCTTCCCTTGGAATCCAGTCCGTAACACTTAATGACCATCGGTTATCTTCCCTCCTCATTACATGTCCTGCCCATGCCCATTTCTTTTTCTTGATTTCAACTAAGATGTCATTAACTCGCGTTTGTTCCCTCACCCAATCTGCTCCTTTCTTATCCCTTAACGTTACACCTATCATTCTTCTTTCCATAGTTCGTTGCGTCGTCCTGAATTTGAGTAGAACCCTTTTTGTAATCCTCGAGGTTTCTGCCCCGTAGGTGAGTACTGGTAAGACACAGCTATTATACACTTTTCTCTTGAGGGAAAATGGCAACCTGCTGTTCATGATCTACTAAAAAGACTACTAAAAATCCCTGAGAATTCCCGGTTGGTAGACACCCTCTAGAGTACTAGTCGCTTTACGTTCATCATGGCGCATAAAACAGCACAGTCGATGGTACCGGTGAAACAGCACATTGTCTTGCCTGTTTCATCCGACCGGTCATCTCCACTATATTTCCCCGATGAACAAGAATCCTGCCACCAAGGAAATCTGTCAGGCCTTCACATAGAAACACAGGAACAGTAATTATGCCGAGAAACCAACCACAAAGAATGAGGAAGAGGCTCACTTTCGGCGTGCTCGAAGGAGTGAAACCGCACCGGCTGAATGTAGTTTACGAGCGCAGACATCTCCGCAACAGCCTCGGACTCCTTTGCAGCGGTGCCCTGCGCAGACCACCCACTGTAGCGCAGCACTCTGGCAGCGACAATCTGTGCATTTACAGTTTCCTCACGGGCTTCTATTTGGAGTATGGGGGGAATGATACATTGATAATGTAACAAATACAGAGCACATAAAACAAGCTAATAAAGAAACATGAGTTATAGAGAGGCAAAATGTGATAGCAAGTACACCCTTTATTTATGAAAAAAACATTATCATACTGCAAAAAAATATTGTACAGAGTTAAACTGAGACATAATGCAGTTACCATGGTACTAACAATCACTAAAAAAGTAGGAATGTGCAAAAACAGTATACAATAAAACTTGGTTAATTAGGTAAATCGAATAATTCGGATTCGTCCTTTGGTCCTGGCAGGCGTATGCATTATTAAATACAATCTAACCATCGATAAAGAGAAAATCAGGCATCCACCTGTTCGTAGCAACTGCTACAAAGAAAACCCATACGGGTTCCTCGAAGAAAAGCCTCGGAGTTGAAGAAAAATTCGTCCCGGTCAGGGACTCGAACGCGGGACCACCGCCTTTCCAGGGCAGTCGTTCTGCCATCTGAGCTAACGAAGCGGCTAGCAGGGCGAAGTCGACAACACACGAAGCAAAGGCAAGTGTTTGACATAGTAGTTCTGCGGAAACCCGCAAGGTGGAGAGAAGTAATTGATAAAGGGAAAATCAGACATCCACCCATTCCTAGCAATTGCTACAAAGGAAACGCATACGGGTTTCTTGAAAGAAAAGCCTCAAAGTTGAAGAAAAATTCGTCCTGGTCCGGGACTCGAACCCGGGACCACCGCCTTTCCGGGGCAGCCGATCTACCATCTGAGCTAACCAAACGGCTAGCAGATGGCAGGGTGAAGTTGAATTTGTTGACAACACATGAAGCAAAGGCAAATGTTTGACGTAGTAGTTCTGCAGGAACCCGCAAGGTGGAGAGAAGAAATTGATAAAGGGAAAATCAGACATTCACCCGTTCGTAGCAATTGCTACAAAGGATCTCTCCACCTTGCAGGTTTCCGCAGTACTACTACGTCAAACACTTGCCTTTGCTTCGTGTGTTGTCGACAAATTCAGCTTCGACCTGCCATCTGCTAGCCGCCTGGTTAGCTCAGATGGTAGAGCGGCTGCCCCGAAAAGGCGGTGGTCCCAGGTTCGAGTCCCGGACCAGGACGAATTTTTCTTCAACTCTGAGGCTTTTCTTTCGAGGAACCCGTATGGGTTTCCTTTGTAGCAATTGCTATGAATGGGTGGATGTCTGATTTTCCCTTTATCAATTACTTCTCTTCACCTTGCGGGTATCCACAGAACTACTACGTCAATCTAAGCATCATTAATTCGAACGTATTTCACCGTGCATCGGTGCTCGGAGCTTGGCGAGCGCCACAAAAGAGCAAAACACGGTGCTAGCACCCAACCAACATGAAGCGACGGAGTTGTATGTGAATGAAAGCAACACCAGAATGCTTCGTGCCTATTTGTGCCTTTAAAGTCTTTATTCTTGCATTTACTGTCGCGCACAATACTGCATACCTTCATCACTGCGTAGTCGCCATCGATGATTGCATCGATAGCCACCATGGTTTCGTCCACAGTGGTTGCTGCAAACAGTAGTTTTGCTTTGACTTGGTGCGTGTGTAGGTCACATGCCTTCATAAATACATAGTCGCCATCCACGATCACGTCGACAGCGATCATTGTTTCATCTGCAGTTATTGCAGCAGATGGTGGTTTCGTTTCGACTCTGGGCACGCATTGGCCACGTGCCTTCAGAACCACAAGTTCGTTGTCCATGCTCACGTTGATATCAACTGCGGTTTCGCCCACAGTGGTTATGGCAAATAATGTGAAACTGTCGAGGCTGAAGATCACTGGCTATGTGACGATCGATCGATTGATCAATCGATCGATCAATCAATCAATCAATCAATCAATCAATCAATCAATCAATCAATCAATCAATTTTATTATTACATAATAATATACAGATAGTGGTACACAGAAGGAGGTCCCATAGTTAAAATTGAATTGGGACCTCCTAACTGTTCGTGGTTAACATAAAAGTTCATTTGGCAAGTAACAGCAGCTCAATTGGTACAATTGCAGTAACGATAAATAATGAGATACAAATCTAAGTAGATGAAGTAATTAATAGACAATATAACGGCAGTAAGCAATATTTCAAAACTAGATAAAACTAAAGTAAAAGAAGAAGAAAAAGAAAAAAATTAAAGAAAAAAATTTAATTACATGTTGGAGTACATAAGAATGGCAGGTCTAAAACCAAAATTGGATTATACAGTGCATAGTGTCACTTACATATCACATAACAAAAATTTTTCAGTTCATCACAATATCGATGGGGTTTCAGAAGTTTTATGACAAATGGTAATGCATTCCATGATGATATGGCTGCAAAATGAACTGTCTGTTTCCCATAATTAGTGCGCACTTTGGGCAGAATGAAGTTATTATGCAGCGCAAAACAAGTTGAGTTTGTATTTGTCAGAGATGATATAGGAATTAGCGATAATGAGGCTATGTCATTTATTAGCTTGAAAAGAAAAGTGGCAAGGTTGTACTTGACAAGGGCTGCAACGTCTAGAATGTCATTTGCTTGTAGTAACTGTTTAGCATTGGCGGTGCGTGGATTATTCTAATTGCCTGGTTTTGGATGGTTTGTATCGGCTTTAGGTGAGTAGTGTACGTGTTGCCCCAGGAGGTTATGCAGTAGTTAATGTGGGAGTGTACAAACGCGAAATAGAATGAGAACAACACAGGTCGTGAAAAAAATGGACGCGCCCTGATGAGAATGCGTATTCCACCTGATAACTTCTTTTTAATATAAGTTATATGGCGATGAAATTTTAGGTTACAGTCAATAATAACACCTAAGTATGTGCGTTCTTCACTTGCTGATAATAAATGGTCACCAATGGAAATGGACAGAACACATGGTGGTGATTTATTTTGGGATGAGAATAAAATAAATTTAGTTTTAGTAGGACTAATGGTAAGTCTATTCATTTTGCACCATTCTAAGAAGGTATAACGATCACTATTAAGCTTGGTTATTACCATTGACAGACAGATGGATGGATCTGTTGGAGACTGGTGAAAAAATAATTGGGATGTGGGCGTGGTTGTGAAAAGTATGTCTTAGATAAAGAGGCCATGCTGCGAAGGAAGTCATGACGCCTTCGCCACTAAGAGCGCTAATCAGTCACGAGATAATGAGAATTCCAGCTTCCATACACCTTTTGTACAAACCAGAGACAGGATTAGCTGATACATTCAGTAAATCAAAGCATGTTGATGTAGTAAGCATTTCTTTATTATTTTCTTGATACCCTGGACAACTCGACATTCGGCTAATTCAGAAATTTGTTTAGGTGCTGTGAAATCCAAATTAACAAGGTTATACTGTAGTAGATATTGAATTGCATAAAGCAAGAATGTAGCAAGTTATCAGTAATTTGGGTACATAAAGCTCAAGATATACAGTATGGTCTACTTGTATTAAAGAGAACTCCAAATTAGTATACCAGCACTGATTAAAGCCTAGTTCTAGCACAAAGGTCTCGAAAATATGTTTATCAATACAATGTCACTTGAATAAAATGGAGTCATCTCTTGCCTTAGTGATTAGAGAAGAATTAGTGATGTCATTTTGCACTGAATACCAATCAGGCTCTTTGGTTATCGCATAGACTCATATAAGGGTCGCACTTTTTTTTTTCACAATTCTGATGAGGTGTGGCCCTTACACAGGACCAAACCTTTTGGTCAAAATGGTGCCGCTGCAGCTGGCAACTACTGCACAATTTTGATCCTCAAATGTGCTATTGCATCAGAGGTCTCTCACCACCTAGTAGAGGATATGCAGAAGTGCGCAGTGCGCGAATGTTCACTGATGCTTGCTCGCGGCATTGGGCCACTGAACACAATTGCTCCTCTGATATGGGAATTTTTAAAATCTCTTTCTCCAAATTTTGAGCTGTGGCCCTTATACGAGTCTGTACGGTAATAGTGAACCTGTGTATTATGGCACTCTTTTATTGCATAGAAAATCTTGCTTTCCAGTTTTCCTCGAAAATACAGAAGGGCCTTCCAATCTTTATGGCAGGTAGCTTATTGTAAGGCCAACTAGCGCGATAGGCAAAAATGCAGACCACACATCCCGTGGCTCGGTCACCGATCCACGTGTAGCAATCGTTGGAGCTGTGCGAGTTGACCACAGTCAGTGCCGACAGTATAAAAGGTGCCTTTTCGTTGTCAGTTTCGGTGTGATTTGACACCTGTCAAAGCTTTTGAAATCAAGAGGGCCGTGGATAGTTAGCGTGATGCCCTCCCCCCTCCTTGTCCATCGGCCATCCGTGCATATGAATGCAAGCAAGTAGTTGGTTAACTAGTCACGTGACAGTTATGCGGCCACCGTGTAATTCCAAAGCTAGTCTTGCGACGGGCTGCTTGAAGCAACCAAAAGAGACTGATGTGCTTGTATGGACGTGTCATCGGGAACGAGAGGCTGCAGTACAGTGTCACAAAGATGGTGGCCATGAGCAACTTTGTTGCCATGCCATACACATGCTTTCGTATTCGAGGCGGTTTGTCGGCTTTCCAAGTGTCGTGCGGCTACAGCGAATAGAACTGCATTGATTTGGCACCAAATCGCGACTTTAGTTGCCCAGCACCAACGAAATGCCAACTGGGGACAGATTAGGCCTAATAGGCCTAATGGCCTAGGCGATGGTTTAAGAACAGGTGCTTTGATGGAATCGTGCGGCATGGATCACTAATGTTGGGCCGCCGCTAGGCGGCTTGCGCGACTAAGCGTTTGTAGGGGGCCAGACACTGGAGCGCGCTTTTCAGCCTCTGTTTCTTGGAGTGCCTGTTACGTATTTAGTGACAAATCTTAAGCCACTGTCTTTAAGTTAGAAAATCTTAAAATTTGATTTCTAATTGCTGAGGAGCTTTGCTTCCTTTTCTAAACAAAAGCACATAGTACTTTTCTCAGTGCGGCAGTCACAGTTTGCTTATGGCTGAATCTACTTTAACTTACTTTCGTTACTTATGCTTGAACAAATCGTCACTACAATTTGTCGCAATATGCAGCATGCTCACTTTCATTTCATACGAAGCATGGTTCTGGGGAGTGCTACATACAATTAGTTCCTGAATAAATAGAAGCACCTTCACTTAATAAAGTAATGAACGTTCATATATTTCACCGTTTATACTTAAAGAAAAATGATGCATAGAGTGTGCATCTTGCATAGAGAATCTATGCAGAAGTTCTAAATTCTAGAAGCCACGAATTGAGAGACGGCTAATTCTTTATAAACCATGCTGCTGTAGAATTCGTGGTATCAACGTACATACTTGTTACATCGGGGTTTCAGTTTCAGAACCGCAACTCACTCAGGGGGCGCTGACGTAGCGACACGGAGCCTATTTAAGGTGCCGTACTTTCAATAAACTCACTCTCAGCCTCGGTCTTCCCTCTACATCTCTTTCTCTCTTCAGGCCGCTGTCCCAGCGTGCCCAATGAGCCCAGCATTGTGATCATGGCAGCCATGGCGACATAACATTTAGGCGACGAGGATGATCTACGTACATCGCGCCTACATGCAAGTTTAGACTCCCCAACTCGCTTTTTCACCACATCTTCCACTTCTCCTGCCCTCATCTCAAGCAGCATTTCAGCACTTTCTGCATTTTAACCTGACTGCAACGTCATCTGCTTCACCTCCGACACTACTGCGGCACCTCCTTTATGGCTGTCCTCACCCTTCAGCCCTGCCTGCTACTGCTTTAACAGGAACACGTCACTCACCCCCCACCCCCAAACCCTTCTTGTCATGACTCGGCGCACCGGCCATTCCTTGGCTAAAATGGCGATGTGTGTTGCAAGCATAGATTGACGCTGCCACCAACCCACTGCGCCGGACTACAAGAAAGCGTTCCTTCTCAACAAGCTGGGGTTGGAAGGCGTCAGCGTTTACTACAACCTTATTGAGCATGAGAATGAAGGGACAGGGGACTCCGAGGCAACTGACGTATAGGAAGCAGTGCTTCAAGCGCTCGACAAGCACTTTCATGCAGGAGATGACGAATTTTGCAGTCGCATTCATTTCAAACGCAAAGTACAAAGTCCTGCGGAGCAGACTCCAGAATTCATTCCAGATGCCTAATGGCTCGCCAAATCGTGCAAGTTTGGCACCGCTATTGAACACATGGTTCAAAGCAGATACTTTGTGGCTTGCAGTCACATCAAGTTCACCGCCATTTGACCCAATTCGGCGAGAGCTTTACCGTGAAGAAAGCAATGAAAATTGCTTGGGGTAAGGAACACACCGATAAAATAATGGGGAAGCTTGGCATTCTACAAATAGATGCCTTTTCAAAGCATCGTCAGTCCCAAGATGGCGGCCATGACCAGTCTCATCTTCCTCGGGACCTTCAAGATGGTGGTTACCCACCCTGCCCTACTGCATTTCAATATGACGGTTTTGATGATGATGGTCTTGATGATCGCACAGAGGCAATCGTCTCACTCATGAATGTTCAGGACTACAAGATGTGCTTTTCACACATCCGCCTGCTTCAATCCCATTTAGTCATCCAAAACTACTAGGAGCAAGTGGTGAAGAATTTGGGATTTTCCTCTGCAACCATCAAGTTACAAGACAAGTCAGCTTCTGTGAACCTTCATGTGACTGAACACGGTTTGTCACTTTCGGGACTTGGTGCTATTAAGGCACTCAAGCTAGTGATCGATGAAGCAACTTTGTCTTGTGTCCAAGCCTCATCTTCACCACTGGACTTCAACATTGGCTCCCGCTGCATGGAATATCATCCGACTTCACTGAACTTAGATGGTGCAGTGGATTTTGACAGTGCACCGTAGGCCAATGCCTGTTCAACTTCACCACCAGCGAGAGTGAACCAGTGTAAAGTGTTGGAACAGTCTACCCTAGTTAAAGCGTCGCGACAGCAAGCTCCACGGAAAACTCAGTTGAACTCTGCACCACGGGTCAATTTGCGTTTTGAGCGCATTCCTACCAGGTTTTTCTATAGTGGCGCACATGCTAGGGCATGTACCCCTCTTGCAAATTCTTTTCTAAAACAGTCAGATGCAGCAGTTACTTCAGCTATGCCTTCAGTGAATTCCGCATTTCAGTGCAGTTCTCATTCACAAGTGCGTTCTCATACAGCTCATAAAGTAGCTTGAATGAGTGTTTCATGTTCAGCCATAAGGCAAGAGAGTCGGGCACTTATGCTGACTGATGTGCCCAGTCAAAATGCTCCACTTGCAGCATCGACTGTTGAGTGCTTCACAGGATCTGAGGATTCTGTTCAGGTACCAGTTCGACGTCCAGCTGTGGTACCCAGCTAAAATTCCTTGCTTTGCCTGATAGGCATGTAACTGAACCCAGTGGCTCAATGCAGGCACCTTCACAACGAATGACTGATGTGCCCAGTCCCCATGCTTTCTCTGAAACACCTAACGCTCGTGTCTCCAAGCCTTCGTGCTCACATGCAGTCCTTTGTAAGTCTTCGCTCCCAGCTGTGCCTGAGGAGCGCGTCAGTGAATCTTCGGATCCTTTTGAATCTTGTTCTTCGCCTTCAGAGTTGTCTGATGGGCACTTCTGAGAGCTAGGAAGCTAAAATGTCAAGTCTTTATCTCCGCCCCCCGTTTCGCCTGGTAGGTGCTTAGCTGAGCGGCAAAGCAACTTCAGAGCTACTACCGGCACATATAAAGGAGACACAGCTTCACGTACCGGGATTGCCTTGGCGGTCAAAAAGGCGGTGCCAGAAACTACGCCACCTAAAAGATTTTGTTCCATGATGTTTAATGTGTTCATATTTCATGTCATTACTTGCATTTCTATGTAACATACCTGGACAAGTGTTCAGATATTTTGTTGGCTGCTATGCAGTCTATTAGGTTCCATGTTCATCCTTTCTTATGTGTTTACGTGTTATAATATATATATTTTTTCATTGAAAAAAGAAATGAGTGCTCTATTTTGCTGCTTTTTGTCAAAGTAATGCCAAAGTAATGTATACCATTCACAGATGTATAATGATGCTTCCCTGCCTTTTGTTTAATACGCCTTCTGGCAATTACTATTGTATAATGACACTGCTTCATCCCAGAATAATTTTGAAAAAGAGGGGTATGATGTTAGTACACCAGGGTTTCGGTTTTGAAACCACAACTTGCTCGCCCTCAGGGGTGCTGACGTAGCAACGTGGAGCTTATTTAAGGTGCCGCACTTTCAATAAACTCACTCTCAGCCTCGGTCCCTCTCTGCATCTCCGCCTCTCTACACACCGTCGTTTCGGCGTGCCCAATGTGCCCGGCATGGTGATCATGGCGGCCATGCCGACATAACAATACTCTTGAATGAATTATTCTAAACGTCAAAAAATTAATTCACAGTTGTTGGTTGCCAACACCATGCTCCGATTAAGATGTACACCCCAACGGGTGACTTCGGTATTATTTATGCCCGCCTAGGTTTTTGCATGTATCTCAGCTTAGCCATATCTCTCAAATTTGCTCTTCTGGATGTGCTGACAATAACAAATTTATTGTGCAATAAATTTAAGGGGGAACAGTGCAAAAAAATAATCAAAACATAAAGACAAATAGGACAGTGCCTGTCCTGTTCACCTTTCCTGCCTAGTCTTTTTCGGGCTGTTTCCCGTAATGAAGCCTTACCAAAAGTTCAAGTTAAGACACTTTTAAATTTTATTGTGCACTGCTGTCCATGAACTTGTGGCATACGCTGGGTCGAAGTGCGTCTCACACCCATACTCTCCAGGTCGCAGGACTTTGTTTCCACGTTCGAGAGCTTCCTAGGAACCATGCCGCTGACTCTTTTCACTTAACATGGAAGCTCTGTCTTTGCACATGCAAGACCTGCTGGTGCTGTTTGGTGCGATTGTATTGGGAAAACGTTTATTGAGTCTGCAGTAAAGCGCGCAGGCATGCTTCCTGGTGTGAATCCCTGGTGTGAATCACTTCTTGCCTACAATCCATCTCCACAAGACAATGTCACAGCTTGAGATGCAGACCTCCCTTCCTTCTTTTGTGATCCGGACTATTCGTCTGAATTTTTTAAGTGCTTGCCAAGAATGACAATGACAGATTGCTCAATTTTTAACTGGACATGGCTAAACTAACGTGCTTGTTGGCAACTGCTTCCAAGGATCGACACAAGCAGTTTGCTAGAGCACGCGGCATGACCAAACTGTCAGAGCCATTATTGTCTGTTATGGCACCTGAGGGATTTGAATGATTATAGTGATGGGCAGGAACAGTGAAAATATTTGTTTCAATTTCTTTCAATGCACTTTGCATACAGTTACAATTGCTTACATGTTCAAAATTCCCACTTGTTCAGCCTCTTAACGTGTGCCGCCGAGCAGTGGTGCAGACGTGAAACAGCACCAATAGTGAGACACGTTTGTCACCAGCGGTCCCTGCGTCGTCGGAGCACATGTTCTTCTTACACTGTGGTCGAGGCATTCAGCGTGGTGCAGTGTGGCTATGATGAAAATTCACCACTGGCCGATGTGGTAATGGGCTACAAACCATTGTAAAATGCTTGTCGCTAATATGGTTGCAGCTCATGCGAGATCATGCATGCCGGTTAGATGACGGCTGTGTTGAAGCGGCATTAAGCTCATCGCTGCATATTTAAAATGATTCGCATGCCTTCCGGAGGCTAATGAGCCCGATCTTCGCACATGCTATCGTGCTTTCCAAAAATGCATGCTGCTTTTGCTGCCATTCCCATCTGTCTGCGTCCCGTTATCGTTTCGATAGCTTCTGTGGACGTGGACAAACTTTTTTACCAACAGATGTGGCCTCGGCCGATGCATCACCATTTTCTGAATTAAGGCATTCATATGCTGTGCTCGCAGAGACAAAGTTTGTGACTACTCTAAAAATCCCATGCGATGTGTGCGACTGCACAAATTTTTTATATATTTTTTTTTCGCTCCAGCTAGTCACCGCATGTGAAACAGTTTAAGCCAGGGCAGCTTGTCTGCAGTGTGCTTGGCATTTATTTTGCGTCGAAAAGAACGAAGTGAGGTGCTCACTTGCTCAGCACTGAGCATGACGGGTTACGCGACACACGCAACACGTGCGCTGTGCAGGTATTGAATATTCAAAAAAATATCGAAAAATTCAAATATTTGAATTGAATATTCGACTACGAATCAAATTATTTGAAAGTTCAC